>NW_023397000.1:1672079-2288962 GCF_011125445.2 Fundulus heteroclitus
GGGTGACCGTAACAGGAGGCGGTCAGTTACAGTTATGCCATCTTTATACGTGACAGACTCCAGCTCCCAGCATGCAACAGGGTCACCCTGACTTCCAACCATGACAACCTTATCTCGTTGCTATGAAAGGGCAAAAGCGGCCAACGCTTTCTTCAACTCCGGCTTTCTCTCACTGGCACAGGCCAACTGGGAAGGCACATACAGCTGTTCTTCCCTCCCGTGGCGAACGCTGGAGATAGGCACCAACAACCCTGAGGGATTAAGCGGGTCAGAAAATGATGGATGGATGGATGGATGGATGAATTAAATTTTGATCCTACTGGAAGCCTGACTCCGCTCGCTTGTTTTGGCCGAACAAAGCGTTGGAGATCCCAGAGACTATGTGGTTTTCCCCCTTTGTCTTGCCCCTCCCTGACGGACCCGCCGCTGACGCAGGAGCCACGGATTCGGAGCTGGGACATCCTCACTGAGGCGACAGGATTTTCCCTTTATTTCTCTTTTCACACATAAGGTGATATTTTTGTGCCTGGGCAGAACCTATTAGGAAATAGTTTTAATGCTTAATTACTCCAAAGGGAGTTTGTTTAACTGTGCTGGATATTTCTAATGTGTGTGCATGCATTTCATAAGTGATTTTGGCTTGTGTGTTTTGGGTTGATGATGAACTGGCTCCGCCGAGAGCTGATTTTGTCTTCCTTTCCTTCTATCTTTTTTTCTTCTTTTGTTCGTGTTCGGTTTCCCTCATTTTCCTTTGAAAAATCCTTTACTGAAGCGAGACCCGCCTCCCGATCAAAAGTCCCCCAAACAAGAAACGCATTAACACGTCATTAGGACCGCCCCCTTACGTACCACGCGAGGCCGTAGGTCGTATGTCGTCATAGCCATCTTAGGACAGGACGGTGGTAGTTCTAAATGGTTAAGCTTAGCTTGTTGTGAAGCGCAGAGATGTTGCTCATCTGGCTTCTGGTCTATTTCTTGTACTTCAATTGTGCTATCTCAAAGCTATTTTGTCTTTCAATGCTGCTATGTCAAAGTGCCGACTTTTTGAATGTAATGTCAATCAGTCTTAAACAACTGTGAATTGATTTAAGCAGTACGACCTTCCATTTAATCAAATTTTGACTTGTTTTCTTTTGCATGTTCTTTGAGTAGCGAGTAGTGTTTTCTAGTGTTTTATTAAGTAGAATAATTGCTGTAACATGGAATTTTTAGTTTAGAATCAGAATCAGAAATACTTTGATAATCCTGTGGAAGTTTCAGTACAACCATCGATCACATACATTGCAAACATTTGGGGGGAACGATTGACTGAGGCCTTGCTGCCAAGGACCCTGCCTGATGTGGTTACCTTAGGGCGCTGTCTTTAACTCTGTGGAAAGATAGGAGCGACATTTGGGGAGGGAGAGGAAAAAAAGACATATTTCACACTTTATCCTATTCCAGGACACAGTTTGAGATATCAAAAAACTTGCAGAGAACACATATGACAAGACAACATTTATGCAGGGGTTTACCTTGGAGACTAGTCGCATGAAGTCGTATGGGGAGGAGGGAGCGGGGTGCAGTTCTGAGCTCTCTTGCCATAACATCCAGGGGAAATTTTTTTTTATAGGGGAGGAATAATCCAAATGCACAATTTGTCATGAGAACAAGCTGCATCGACTTTTCCGTCAGCTTTAAAGTCCTTCATCGCTGGTTTCACATGGCAAATCTAATATTCCAAATTGTTGGGCATCCAGATTTTATACCATCTCCCCTGTGAGTTCAACCACCGAAGCCAGTCTGCGTTCCAACACATCCAGCTTGTGGCTCTGCTCCTCCAACTTATGGGTCTGTTTGTTCACCGCCTTAGTGATCGTGTCATATGCTGCCGACATCCGCTGAATTTGCCGATACATCAAAAATCCACTGAAATAAATTAATTAATGTTAATAAATAATAATAAACTTGTGAAATAATTGTTTGTGGTTATTTTGGCCAGAAGTTGAATGGTCTCTAAGAGCAAAAGAAGTACCTCTTTTTGAGTTAACAACTGAATGGTTATTATAGTGGGTGATTTTAACATCCATGTTGACACTGAATGTGATAACCTTAGTGTAGCCTTTAAAACTATCCTAGATTCAATTGTTTTTGCTCAAAATGTGCATAAACCGATGCACTCTCGGCTCCATACTTTAGACCTTGTTCTGACATTATGGCATTGATTGTGAAGATTAACGTATTCTCTCACAACCCGTCCTGTCTGATAATTTTTTAACAACAATTGAGTTTATATTCTAACTGAGTTCTCCACCCCCAAAAGAGGGTTCCCATTATAGTAGATCTTTTATCGGATAATGCTGTAATCAAAACTAAAGAGTCTGTCCCTTTTTAATATCCTCAGTATTGCAGAATGCCCTGTAGATTGGCAGCAATGTTGTTTCTTCCCATTCACAAATCGATACCTTTGCTAACAATGTGACTTCATCATTGCGTTCTGCATTAGACAATGTAGCTCCCTGAAAAAGAAGGTGGATTATTCACAGGAAGCTGGCTCCCTGGTTTAATTCAGAGCTGCGTTCCTTGAAGCACAATGTGAGGAAATTGGAGAGAAAATGGCGCTCTACACACCAAGAGGAATCCTAACTAATCTGGAGGGACAGTCTATTGTTGTACAACAAGACCCTTCGCAGAGTTAGAGCAGCATATTTTTCATCATTAATTGAAGAGAATAAAAATAATCCTAGATATCTCTTTAGTACAGTTGCCAAACTTACCCAGAGCCACAGCTCTGTTGATCCATCCATTCCCTTAGCTCTTAGTAGCAACGATTTTATGGGATTCTTCATAAATAAAATTGATGCCATTAAAAATAAAATAATTGGCATCCTCCCAAACATGATTACCTCGTCCTCAGTAAGTGAGGCAGCATTGGAGGAATCTTTAGAACCTGCGCAGTGTTTGAACTGTTTAGAAGCAGTAGAGCTTTCTGAGCTATCTAAAATTTTAGCTTCATCTAAACCTTCTACCCAATCCCAACCAAGTTGTTTAAGGACATATTCCCTCTGATCAGTGGCACTATTTTAGACATGATTAATCTATCCTTAGTAAATGGATATGTACCACAGGTTTTTAAAGTAGCTGTTATTAAACCTTTACTTAAGAAACCTTCTCTTGATCAAGATGAGTTAGTAAACTACAGACCTATATCTAATCTTCTTTTCTTATCTAAAATTCTTGAGAAAGTAGTTGCTAATCAACTTTGTGAACATTTACAAAGCAATGACCTACTCGAGGAGTTTCAGTCAGGCTTCAGAGCTCATCATAGCACTGAAACAGCTCTGGTGAAGGTCACTAATGATGTTCTCATGGCCTCAGATAATGGACTTGTGTCTGTACTTGTCCTGTTAGATCTCAGTGCTACATTTGATACAGTTGATCACAATATTCTCCTACAAAGACTTGAACATACTGTAGGGATTAAGGGGAAAGCATTAGGCTGGTTTAAATCTTATCTATCGGACAGATTCCAGTTTGTTCATGTTAATAATAAATCTTCCTCAAACTCTAGGGTCACCTGTGGAGTACCACAGGGTTCAGTCCTTGGACCAATTCTATTTACTATATATATGCTTCCGATCGGCAAAATTATCAAACAGCATCGGATTAATTTCCACTGTTATGCTGATGATACTCAGCTATATTTATCCATAAATCCTGATGAATCCAATCAGTTACTTCGACTGCAGTCATGTCTTGATGACATCAAAAGCTGGATGACTTTAAATTTCCTGCACTTAAATTCTGACAAGACAGAAGTTGTAATCTTTGGGCCAGAGTCCTCAAAAAATAAACTTCTTAATCAATCACTTAATCTGGGTGGCATTAACTTGGCCTCTGGTAATAAAGTAAAAAATCTTGGTGTTGTTTTCGACCAAGACATGTCATTTAAATCGCATATTAAACAGGTTTCCAGAGTTTCCTTTTTTCACCTCAGGAATATCGCCAAAATTAGAAACATTCTGCCCAGGGGTGATGCTGAAAAACTAGTCCATGCATTTGTTACTTCAAGGCTGGACTATTGTAATTCTTTACTATCAGGAAGTCCACAAAATGCAGTTTGAAGTCTTCAGCTGATCCAAAATGCTGCAGCAAGACTTCTGATGAAAATCAACAGGAAGGATCATATTTCTCCAATTTTAGCTTCCCTTCATTGGCTTCCTGTTAAATCAAGAATAGAATTTAAAATTCTCCTTCTAACGTATAAAGCCCTTAATAATCAAGCTCCATCATATATCAGAGCTCTGATTACCCCGTATATTCCTAACAGAGCACTTCGCTCTCAGACTGCAGATCTGCTGGTGGTTCCTAGAGTCTCTAAAAGTAGAATGGGAGGCAGATCCTTTAGCTGTCAGGCTCCTCTCCTGTGGAACCAACTCCCAGTTTTGGTCCGTGAGGCAGACACTATCTATTTTTAAGACTGATCTTAAAACTTTCCTTTTTGACAAAGCTTATAGTTAGAGTGGCTCATGTTACCCTGAGCTACCTCTATAGTTGTGCTGTGATAGGCATAGGCTACTGGAGGACATCAGGGTCTAATTTTCTCACTCTACTGATTTCTACTGTTCTTCAGTCTACTGTTCTCCAGTTTTGCATTGTATTACATTGAAATGACTGTCGTCATTTCAGCTTTTAACTTTTTGCTCTCTCTCTTTTTCTTCATAGTAGGCACACTTGGTCTGACGTTCTGTTAAACTGTGACATCATCCAGAGAAGACGGCTCACCCGCTACTACAATCTAATGTAGAACCGATTACTGGATCAATGTGTGCTTCTGTGCTTTTTGGTCTGTCTTGTTGTGTCTCTGCTCTGTCTTCTGTAACCCCCAGTCGGTCGAGGCAGATGACCGTTCATACTGAGCCCGGTTCTGCCGGAGGTTTTTCCTTCCCGCTAATGGGTAGTTTTTCTTTCCACTGTCGCTTCATGCTTGCTCAGTATGAGGGATTGCTGCAAAGCCATGGACAATGCAGACGACTCTTCCTTTAGCTCTACGCTTGTTCAGGAGTGAATGCTGCTTGTCGGGACTTTGAAGCAATGAACTGGTTCCTTTATATAGAAAATGTTTGACCAATCTGTATAATCTGACTGATTTTGACTTTGTAAAGTGCCTCGAGATTACATGTTTCATGAATTGGCGCTATATAAATAAAATTGAATTTAATTGAATTGAATTGAAGGCCAATACGCAACCTGTTGGAGAGTTTTCAGAATAGCTTCATAGCCTCTGTATCCTCCTACTGGTGAGTCGTGGGTGTGTACCAATATGATCCTGCGTTGGTTCACCGGAACAACCCATCCGTTGTTATTTATTTTGGGAATAAACCAATAGGTCTTTCTCCAGCTTCAGGTAAGGTAAGCTGCGGCGGAACGCCTTCAGTTCCTTGGTTTCTCCGTTTGGTGATGGGATTACTTCTGTTGATGGACCATTATTTCCCTGGAGTTTTGGGAGTTCTTTTGCCTTTCCCTGGTCTGTCGCATGGTGATGGCGCAGACTGGGAATCTGGAGGAGAGATGCGTTCTTCTCGGAATTCCTATGGGGTTCAGCTTTCAGCTCCCAATCTGGCCAGAAGGTCGGCTTTGTCGTTTCCGTCCTTGTCTGATCGAAGAGTACTGGAGTGTCCTTTTACCTTCTTCCAGTAAATGATCATGTCTTTGTTGGTGGTGAGACGGTCACACGCCAGGAAGAGTTTTGAGTGCTTTACCTCCTTGTTTCTGGTGTTCTTCATTCCGTTTTCTTTCCACAACGGGAGGTGGGAGACAAAACTGAGTCGGAGCAGATCACCAGTTGTTTCACATCAATGGCGGCTGCCTGCTGGATGGTGATGAGCACTGCTGGGACTTCAGCATACTGGCTGGTTTTGGGTCCCAACTGGTAGTGGTTAGGTTCGGTGGAGTCGCGTCCCACCCAGACGATCCCTACTCCGGCTTGGAGTTGCATGTAAGCGCAGCCATCTGTGTAGACTCTTGGTAGTCTGTGACACACGTTTTCGTCGAAGTAACGGTGGGTTGAGGGAGGGCTCCCGATGGTGGCTGGAACACTGAGAGTTATGGCTTCTGTGACACACTCAGAATGTTTGCACTCTGCCAACCCCTGCCCCAGCACCATTCTGTTGTTCTGGCTGTACTTTACCTCAACGTTGTAGCCTTGGAGCGCCATCATCCATGTTGCAATGCGACTGTTGGACACTCTGCCTTCTCTAATACGTTCACTGTTCAGGAAGGTAACTGGCTGATGACATGTCTTAATGATCACTTTCTGACCTCCGATGTAGCTGAGGAAATCGTCAACTGCCCAAACTGTTGATAGAAGTGCTTTCTCACAGTCTGAGAACTTGACCTCCACATTGCTCAAAGGTCTACTCGCGTATGCTACTACCTGCATGTCTTGGTTGTATTTCTGTTTTAGTGCGGCACTCAGGCACTGTGAGGAGAAACTGGCTTCCAGATAGAACTCTTTGTCTTTGTGTGGGTATGCCAGGCAGGGGGCGGAAACGAGTTTCTGCTTCAAGAGCTGGAACACTTGTTCCTGAAGTTCCCCCCAGTTGAACAGCATGTCTTTATGTAGAAGTTCAGTGAGCGGACTAGCCATGTCTGCATAGTCCTCAATGGACTGACACGAGTAGTTACAGACCCCTAAGAAGCTTCGGAGCTCAGAGACATTTCCTGGAACGATTATGTCTTGGATGGACTGGATCCTTTTAGCTTGGGGTTCAATGCCGTTTGGACCTAATGTTAGACCCACATAGTCAACTTTTGTCCTACACCACTGGCCTTTGTTCAGGGCTAGCTGAGCTCCTGCAGCAGCCAGTTGATTTAGAACATGTCTGAGTTCTGTCAAGTGTTCTTTAAACGTTCAGCTCCTCATAAGGATGTTGTCGACGTAAATGAGGTTTCCGCGTGCTGCAGCATCGGACATGGCTTTGTGGAGAAAGATGTTGAACTCGGCTAGGGAGTTAGAGTAACTAAACGGGCATCTGTTCGAGGTGCCAGCTTGTACTGGTCAGCCGGATCCACCCTCATTGTCCAAAAGCTATTAGCCACATCCACTGTAGAAGAGACGCGCATTTTTCACCTTCCCTAGTTCCTGGTCTAGATTAATCATAGGCCAAGGCGAAAGAGGCACTTGTTTATTCAGAGCGAGGTAGTCAATTGTCAGAAACCATTTCCCGGTTGGTTTTAACACCGGCCAGTTTGGGGAGTTGTATGTAGAGTTACATTCCCTGATTATCTGTTATGGAGCTAAGCGAAAATTCAAACTGAAGAAACTCTATTGCCTACCTCCATCAATCAGAGACTCATCCGCCTCTGACGCAAGCCAATCAGTTTTGAACTGCTCCGCCTCGAAGCCAATCAGCATCCTGGGTTCATCTTAAAAAGAACTCCACATCCTCGTCTCGGCCTTCTGCTCAGCGAGCAAGCGGTGGCTGGGCGTGTCCGGTTTGGACTCTGTTGACCGGTTTCAACCCACCTCCATCCCCTTCTCTCCACCATCATAGCAAGCTTCGCCTGGCTTCCTACGGTCTTCCTTCAACCTCGTCCCTATCAGAGTGTAATTCCTCCTGGACTCTTACGGAATTCCCAGTCACTCCTTAAAACGGTCCGGCAGAAGACCGCCATGTTGAGCCTGCTTCTGCCAGAGGTTTCTTCCCAAAGGGGAGTTTTTCCTCTCCACAGTCGCTTCATGCTTGCTCATCATGGACAGTTCATGCAAACCTGTGTTTATCCAAGTTGGACATCTAGCTCAAACAGATCATCATATGGACTGAACAAACTTTATTTATCTCCACTCCACCACCAGTTTCAGACCTGGGGGGAAATATCCCTATTCTCATACGCCTGCTTATGCATATTTAAGTATAATTCAGCGTGAATTTTTCCTGCCGAGGTCTGAGCGCCAAACTCATAAAATATTGTATCAATAAAATTCTTCTAATTGCCTTTTCTTTCTGTGTAAGTTTTTCAGATTGAATTTCCAGCAGTTTATCAGGGATTTCCTGTATCGACTCATAAGCTACCAGGGGAATTTTGCACTGACGCACAAAAGTAGGGGTTGAGTTTGGGTTTGTTGGGATGTGAACCATGTGCAAATCTGTGACCCCACAATCATTAGAATCTTTGGATAGAATTGACTGAAACTCATAAAACAGCTCTTTAAGTGCTGTTCTCTTTGTTTCAGTGGTCAGTGCATCAGCTTTTTCCAGCTGTTGCATGATTTCTGCTTCGAAATCAGGGTAGGACTCAGTGAATGAGTCCCGGTTCACTGGTTGATTTGGTGCTGGATCTGTTGGGTTGGTTGCTATCGCATACACCAACAGGTTTCCTTCAGCTTCAAGCGTAGCACCACAAAGAAACACAGCAGGCAGAGCTTCATGTCGCCTGATCAGGATCATGTTGGAAGGAAAAGTAAACACTGTGTCTGGAGAGTCCTGTCTGCCAGTCAAGAATAAGGGCAGGTCTCCAATGACGGGAATGCTCAGCTCAAAGTCATGGAAGGAGCTTTCAATGAGCACCCCAAGAGGTTTTTTCGCCACAACTTGGATCGCCATGTGGGTTGGGTTCTCCACCAAAAGGTAAGCTGAGCGGTTGTTCAGCTCAGGCAGGGGTGTGCCCCGGATGACCAGGTTTGACTCCTGGAAGTAAGAAAGTGGTTGATTGTGTCCCTCACCCGAAACAATTATGCTGCAATTACACACAATGTCTTGTGATAAGCAGAAAGGAAAAGAAGAGAAAGAAAAGGTTTAAAAAAAAAATTCAAAGAAGAGGGGGGAGGATATATTTATAAAAAATAATGATAAATTGGGAGATATATAAAAAAATAATATTAAAAGAAATCACCCAAGAGAAAGTTGTTAAGAAACAGACTTTTCAAAAACAACCACTAAAGGCAGACAGGATGTCTTCCTCTGAGAGTTTTAACCGTGGCTGCAATTACCCACTCTGACCACCAGATAGAGGCAGGGTGCCCTTCACCTTGGGGAGACTGCTGGGCTGTAATATCACACAATGTCCAGTCAATGGGGATCGTGTCCCTCACCTGAAACAATTATGCTGCAATTGCACACAATGTCCACCAGATTGAGGCATAGTCTCTCTCTTTCAAGCAGAACACGACACACAAAGCTGTTGATGTTATCAGTAGCATATGTTGTTTGGGAAGCTCCCAGGCAGATTCAAATATAACTAACTCCAGTTAGAAATCAAACCTCAAACACGGTATACTCTAACAACCTCAACCACCACAAACACGTATCTATTCAGTAGCAACGTTTCCTTAATCAATTATGATTAAATAGCACTTTTGGTAAGGTGCTGCAATCAAAATCCGCTGAAATGTGGATTGTGTTGTGTCAATTCCGAAGTTGCTGTTCGTTCAAAGAGCCCAGTCTAAGGGAATGGCAATTTAATTAGACTCCCACCCAGGCGAAGCCGATTTGATGTTATGCCAGAAACCTGTTTGTTTACTATAATGTGCTATGATGATTTAATAATAGATCATTCAAACTCAAATGGTAGCTATAACAAATATAATTTAAATGGTTGTGATCCAAGGGCTGTTAGCCTGTAATGATTAACACTAACAATGCATTTATTAATTAGTTGTTATGAACTTTATTTATGCTGGAAAAGTGTGATCTGACCGGTTGTTGACCGATTAGACTTATCCAGCAAACGATAACTCAAATTAGAATTGCAATTGGAGTTTTAACCCTTACTTCTTTATCACAAACCAATGAAAATGTCTCAGTTAATTCAATTCAATTCAATTTTATTTATATAGCGCCAAATCATGAAACATGTCATCTCAAGGCACTTTACAAAGTCAAGTTCAATCATATTATACAGATTGGTCAAAAATGTCCTATATAAGGAAACTAGTTGATTGCATCAAAGTCCCGACAAGCAGCATTCAGGGAGCTACAGGGAGAGTCGTCTGCATTGTACATGGCTTTACTGCAATCCCTCATACTGAGCAAGCATGAAGCGACAGTGGAAAGAAAAACCACCCATTAGCGGGAAGGAAAAACCTCCGGCAGAACCGTGCTCAGTATGAACGGTCATCTGCCTCGACCGACTGGGGGTTACAGAAGACAGAGCAGAGACACAACAAGACAGACCAAAAAGCACAGAAGCACACATTGATCCAGTAATCGGTTCTACATTAGATTGTAGTAGCGGGTGATCTGTCTTCTCTGGATGATGTCACAGTTAACAGAACGCCAGACCAGGTGTACCTACTATGAAGATAAAAGAGAGAGAACAAAAAGTTAAAGCAGAAATGACGACACACAATGCATAATTGAAGAACAGTAGAACTCTAAAGAGTGAGAAAATTAGATCCTGATGTCCTCCAGTAGCCTAAGCCTATAGCAGTAAAATTATGAAGGTAGCTCAGGGTAACATGAGCCACTCTAGTTATAAGCTTTGTAAAAAAGGAAGGTTTTAAGATTAGTCTTAAAAGTAGACAGGGTGTCTGCCTCACGGACCAAAATTGAGAGTTGGTTCCACAGAAGAGGAGCCTGATAGCTAAAGGATCTGCCTCCCATTCTACTTTTAGAGACTCTAGGAACCACCAGCAGACCTGCAGTCTGAGAGCAAAGTGCTCTGTTAGGAACATACGGGGTAATCAGAGCTCTGATATATGATGGAGCTTGATTATTAAGGGCTTTATACGTTAGAAGAAGAATTTTAAATTCTATTCTTGATTTAACAGGAAGCCAATGAAGCGAAGCTAAAATTGGAGAAATATGATCCTGCTTGTTGATTTTCATCAGAACTCTTGCTGCAGCATTTTGGATCAGCTGAAGACTTTGAAATGCATTTTGTGGACTTCCTGATAGTAAAGAATTACAATAGTCCAGCCTTGAAGTAACAAATGCATGGACCAGTTTTTCAGCATCACTCCTGGACAGAATGTTTCTAATTTTGGCGATATTCCGGAGGTGAAAAAAGGAAACTCTGGAAACCTGTTTAATATGCGATTTAAATGACATGTCTTGGTCGAAAACAACACCAAGATTTTTTACTTTATTACCAGAGGCCAAGTTAATGCCACCCAGATTAAGTGATTGGTTAAGAAGTTTATTTTTTGAGGACTCTGGCCCAAAGATTACAACTTCGGTCTTGTCAGAATTTAAATGCAGGTAATTTAAAGTCATCCAGCTTTTGATGTCATCAAGACATGACTGCAGTTGAAGTAACTGATTGGATTCATCAGGATTTATGGATAAATATAGCTGAGTGTCATCATCATAACAGTGGAAATTAATCCCATGCTGTCTGATAATTTTGCCAATCGGAAGCATATATATAGTAAAGAGAATTGGTCCAAGGACTGAACCCTGTGGTACTCCACAAGTGACCCTAGAGTTTGAGGAAGATTTATTATTAACATGAACAAACTGGAATCTGTCCGACAGATAAGATTTAAACCAGCCTAATGCTTTTCCCTTAATCCCTACAGTATGCTCAAGTCTTTGTAGGAGAATATTGTGATCAATTGTATCAAATGCAGCACTGAGATCTAACAGGAAAAGTATAGACACAAGTCCATTATGTCAGGCCATGAGAATGTCATTAGTGACCTTCACCAGAGCTGTTTCAGTGCTATGATGAGCTCTAAAGACTGACTGAAACTCCTCAAGTAGGTCATTACTTTGTAAATGTTCACATAGTTGATTAGCAACTACTTTCTCAAGAATTTTAGATAAGAAAAGAAGATTAGATATAGGTCTGTAATTTACTAACTCGTCTTGATCAAGAGATGGTTTCCTAAGTAAAGGTTTTAATAACAGCTACTTTAAAAGCCTGTGGTCCATATCCATTTACCAAGGATAGATTAATCATGTCTAAAATAGGACCACTGATCAGAGGGAATACCTCCTTAAACAACTTGGTTGGGATTGGGTCTAACATACAGGTAGAAGGTTTAGATGAAGCTAAAATTTTAGATAGCTCAGAAAGCTCTACTGCTTTTAAACAGTTCAGACACTGTGCAGGTTCTAAAGATTCCTCCAATGCTGCCTCACTTACTGAGGACGAGGTAATCATGTTTGGGAGGATGCCAATTATTTCATTTTTAATGGCATAAATTTTATTTTTGAAGAAACCAATAAAATCATTACTGCTAAGAGCTAAGGGAATGGATGGATCAACAGAGCTTTGACTCTGTAAGTTTGGCAACTGTACTGAAGAGAAATCTAGGATTATTCTTATTCTCCTCAATTAATGATGAAAAATATGCTGCTCTAACTCTGCGAAGGGTCTTGTTATACAACAATAGACTGTCCCTCCAGATTAGGTAGAATTCCTCTTGGTGTGTAGAGCGCCATTTTCTCTCCAATTTCCTAACATTGTGCTTCAAGGAACGCAGCTCTGAATTAAACCAAGGAGCCAGCTTCCTGTGAATAATCACCTTCTTTTTCAAGGGAGCTACATTTTCTAATGCAGAACGCAATGACGAAGTTATACCGTCTACAAAGACATCTTTGTCTTTGTAAACCTTCAATGGCCCAGGACACCCAGGAGTACGTACAGGGCTGTTTGACCTGCTGACAATTTCAACCAACCCGACCGCTTGACAGAGCTCCGCTTCACCGAAGGGGGATTACATTTCCGTGGTCACATTTGCAGATTGATTTGTCCCAAATCATCAAGAGGTAACAAATATCTTTTGAAAAGATAACATGCAGCTTCACGAAATGGGTTGAATGTTTGCCAACACCGAATGACACCGCTGTCACCATGGCAGTCCTTCTGCTAAATCACGTTTTCAGCCGGTGGGGCCTTCCCCTGTCCATCGACTTGGACAGAGGAACGCATTTCACATCAAACATTATCACCGCACTTTTTGACATGTTGGGTGTGAAAGTTGAATTTCACATCGCCTACCATCCACAGTCATCGGGGCAGGTAGAGTGAATGAACCGAACAGTGGTTGGCATGTTAAAGAAATATGTCAACTGCCATTGCACGGACTGAGACGTCAGTTTGACAACCGCTTACACGGCCCATCTCCGAACGACTTTCGCATGGGCTCAACAGAACCTAGAGCGTGCAAGGTGCCAAAGCCTACTACGAACATCCCATAGGGAATACGAGATAGGAGACAAGGTTTTCTGTTTCCGTTTTATTCAGCCGTTCGGTCCAGGAAGTTTCTTCAAAGCTGGGCAGGACCTTTCGAAATCATTGGAAAACTCTCACCCCGGCAAAGTCCAGAGTAGAGATTTTGTGTGACTAGATCCATGGGAAGTGTACAGGAAACACATACACCTCCCTCCACAACTCAGTGAAGGAAGACCACATGGAACTCAGGTCCATGACATTGCCAAACACACCAAACAGGTTACCATCCATATACTCAGACAACTGCTGAAATTCATGGTAACCGAAGAAGGCCTTGGTGGTAATAAACACCCAAATAGATTTTTAGTAGGGCTGATAGCATCCGTTGCAGCGATCGGATCACTTTTCGCAGTTGGTCTCTCAGCAGCAAATTCCGTCAATCTGAAGACCGTCCAGAGACATGTACAAGAACTAGATGAAGAAATGCCAGGAATCCAACAGAGACTCCTCCTACAACAGACACTGTTAAACATCCAAACTAAAACACTTCAGGGTACAATGGTTACTGTAAATCTACACTCTGCACTCCTCAATAACACCATGTATGCTTTGGAGACACTCACAGAAGTGGTCAAGAATGACATTATGTATACTCAGGATGTTAGAGACTTAATGCAGGACCTCACTCGAGAAGTTAGTTCATCTGTAAATAGCCTCACTGAAGGACAGATTCCTCCGTACCTAGTACCTGTAGATTTGGTTGAAAAGATCCTCAAATCTGCGTCTAGTGAAATCCTGCAACCACCACAAACACACCTGGCTTACAGCCTAGGTAGTGCAATTCCAATATTTGTGAATCCTGACAACTTAGGATTTATGCTAAACGTTCTTTCATAATTGAAAGAGCTAATGTGTATAGGCTTAAATCAGTATTGAATGTAGGTTTTTGGCAAGGTGAGACTCACGTATACCTACAAACCCCCTCACTGCTAGCTTATCACGATGCTGACCCCAAACTTTATTTAGTCCCTAATTTGGATTTGTGTACCAAAACCACGGACATTCACTGGGTATGTCCAAGCAATCCATTTATCAGAGATGTTACCAATTACCTGTGTGGTCTAAGGAATGAGTCCCCTGAAAAAAACTGTCAGGCTAGAATGACCATTAAAAATGCAGGTGTCGAAACAAAAATTAAATGGGCAGGTAACTGTTGGCTTGTTAGCACCCCAGAGACAAAAGCCCTTTTATCGTACGAGCAGTATGACACAATTACTAGACTAAAACTGCCCAACCAAACCATTTTCTGTTCTCCACCTCAAGGTGCAGTAGTCCACATTGGAAACATAGTCCTGCATTCAATTCAATTCAATTTTATTAATTATTTATCTGCCTCGACCGACTGGGGGTTACAGAAGACAGAGCAGAGACACAACAAGACAGACAAAGAAGCACAGAAGCACACATTGATCCAGTAATCTGTTCTACATTAGATGGTAATAGCGGGTGATCTGTCTTCCCTGGATGATGTCGCAGTTAACAGAACGTCAGATCAGGTGTACCTACTATGAAAAAAAGAGAGAGAGAGCAAAAAGTTAAAAGCTGAAATGACAACAGTCATTTCAACGCAATGCAATGCAAAAGTAGAGAACAGTAGACTGGAGAACAGTAGAAATCAGCAGAGTGAGAAACTCTACTATAGAGGTAGCTCAGGATAACATGAGCCACTAACTATAAGCTTTTTCAAAAAGGAAAGTTTTAAAATTATTCTTAAAAGTAGACAGGGTGTCTGCCTCACAGACCAAAACTGGGAGTAGGTTCCATAGGAAAGGAGCCTGATAGCTAAAGGATCTGCCTCCCATTCTACTTTTAGAGACTCTAGGAACCACCAGCAGACCTGCAGCCTGAGAGCGAAGTGCTCTGTTTTAGCATTTCTGCACCTCATAAAGGAGAAACCCAGGACAGGCAGACGTGCCGCCTATAGATAGAAAATGGGTTACGGAACCTCCCCTTCCTCCAGACTCTCCGATATATATAATTATCAGAGGGAAAGATGGAGATGATTGTGTTGAATGTGCTTACATTTGGGAAGATACGTTTGGTTTTCAATGGGGTGGAACTTTGATCTATATCCTATTTCGCCTTATTTAACTGATTTATTCTCAGAGGGAAAGATGGGTAAAATGTTGGAATGAATGGAGTACAGAAGCTACAAGAAGAGAGATAAAGTCTGTACTGAAACAAATGGCAGGGGAAAAAGATTTATAAGGGGATGTGGGTAACAGGCATGACAATGCTGGTCGTGCTGCTGATGACCCCATCTTCTCACCTCCATACAGATTTAGTGGTGCCTCCTCCTGTCCATATGCTCCACTACAGGTGGAGTTGCAGGCCCTCCAGGTGGCGGACCAGGATCTGGACTCCTGTCCCCCTCCACAAAGACATCAACTGGCTCAACAGCAGTTGAGGATCGAGGCGAGCTCAGCAAGCAGGGCGGCTCCGTTGGAGCAGCAGGTGGTGAAAAGACCCCTCCCTCTTCAGACCCAGTCACTCCCAATGCAGAGCAGCCACACCATCCCTTTGATGGTGCTTCTCCAGGTTTCACATGGCTAAGAAATGGGAAACAACGACAAAATGGGAGAAGAACAGATTCTTCAATTTCCCATGCTGGAGGTGGCTGGGGCGCTGTTTAGACCATGGACTGCAACTGACATCCAAGCCAGCGCTGCCCTCCTCCCAAGTCCCATAGAGGACAGAAAAAGTTTGCGGCGTGGCGCACACCTGCGGCTCGTTCGGCAGCGCCACTCGGGAGCATTTAAGTGGCAGTCTTACAGCAGAAGGACGCCAGAGTGTTAACCTAGTGTGGTATTTCTCAGTTGGCCACTGTCTTCTGACAGCTCTCACGTTACCTGCGTTAATCCTTGTTTCCTGTTTCTCTCAGGTTACCTCACGCTCTGGATCCCACTCCAAGCGTTCTTTCATGTTCTGACGTCCCGAGTGCAGTCTTCAGGTTCCCTGGGCTCTGGATCCTGTCCCAAGCGCTCTCTAAAGCTCAGATCTTCCAAGTCAAAACTTTTGGCTCTCTCTGCTCTGGAACCCTCTCCAGGCGCTCCCTCGTGCTCTCTTGTTATTACCAAGCCGGGCTGAGGACCTCACGGACCTCCCTGGTTTCTCCTGCTGTCCACGGACCACTGCTCCCACCGGCGCTGCTTGGACCCCGCTCGAACTCCACTTCCCCGCCCATCTGCTGCTCAGCCACTTGCTGCCATCTTGGAGAACCACCTGTTGAGTTCGTCTCTCTGCTCCACTCCCCCCGGCCAGGTTCCTGTTCACTGCAATAAGGCTGCCCAAATCACGGCTTAATTAAATGTGCACCTCAACTCTCCTGTTTCCACCAAAACTGTCCGTCAGGAGCTCCACAGGGTCAATATACACGGCCGGGCTGCTATAGTCAAACCCTGCAGATGACTTATTTTCTAGTCTTGATTTCTGACATGAGGACATAATGCAGTGTTGTGCTGGAAGCCATCCCAACTAATAAAAATAAGATTTAAAGTTAAAATAGTACATTATAGTAGTAAAATAAATACAATTATTGTGGTTTAAGGACAAGTTTGGTACCTGCATTAAGAATAATTTCAAAAGGTACATGTCATTTCCAGACTAAAAAACATTTAAATAGATGTTCTAATTCATTGAATATGACTGGATATTTAAACAGAAAATAATTGTAAAAATAATACTTATTTTAACCCAAAGGAAAATTAAAAGTTGGGTAAAAATGTAATAATCTGAAATTGCCAGAGCGGGTTTCGATTCCACGACCTCTTGACTGGGAGTCATATATTTAACCGACTGTACCAAAGACCAGCAGTAAACACAGATCTAAACCGTTTGATGTTAAGGCATGAGACTTTCAGACATAACTGTCCCGTCCGTGTTTTTAAATATATACAAGACGTAGTCTCCGCAAAGGTGTAAACTCCGTATTTTGATCTGAGACGCAACTAATGAGGTGATTTCCAACAGCCGACAGTCAAGGGGAAAAGTTTGTGTCTGCACAGCTGCAAACTCTTGTGAGACGCTGCAGAGCTCCAAACTCCGTATTGTGCCTGCTAATGAGCTAATTGGCAACAGCCAACAGGAGAAGGTCTGCATTGAAGCAGTATGGAAAATTGGTGTTCTTAAAACATGAATAAATACTTCAATGTAGCATGAAAAAAATGAAATATGTGAATAAAAAAGTTAAAGGCATGAGGTGAACTGTGTTGATTTAAATTGAAATACAGTTGTGTAAAGCCAAAGGCAAATGAAATATTGGGTAAAAATGTAATTCTCTGAAATTGGCACAGCTTGGATTCGAACCTCTGATCTTGGCAGCCCGAGACCTAGCCCACTCGACCAAAACACCAGTGCCGTGCTCAGCAGTGCATTTTTGAGAGGTCAACTGTGTTGAAGAAGTGGTTTTTGGTGAATTTTGTGGTTTTTGGTGAATTTTGTTCCAACCGTAAGACGAAACGGCGTCAAGTACAAAAAGCCCTCATTGCGGCGTCGAGACGAACGTTTCGATATATAGTATGTGGGGGTAGACCCTACGGTTCGGGCTGTATTAATGGTGACGGAAGATAAATAAGGAACTAGAATCGTTCAACTTCTCAAGAAGTTGAAGAAGGCACCCGCCTGGTGGTGCGTATAACTGAGGTTATTGAATTGTTACTTGTAAAAAAAAAAATAAAAAATTGAGGGCCCCCCCCCCCATTGCACCAGAGGGCCCAAGCGGACCCCTTAGTACGCCTATGGCTTTGACCGGCCCAGGCTGGCTCTCTGCTGCACGGAAAACTCCCAACAACTGCAGCTCAATTTGGGGAGGGTTTGGGGTTGTTGCCGGTCTGAGGTGATTTGCGAAAAATCTATAAATCGTACACCAATGAGGGTTACATTTCCTAAATCCAGACAAAAAGACCTACATTTTGATGTATAATTTGTGCCTGTAGAGTGAAAATTGAGCGAGTAGGCTAAAGTTGTTTGTTGTTTTTTAGACAATTTTGTCACCAGGGTAAGTGAAAATGGCGTGATGAAAAAAATCTATAAGTCCTACACCAATGAGGGTTACATTTTCTGAATCCAGACAAAAAGACCGACGTTTTGATGTATAATTTGTCTACGTAGAGTGAAAATTGAGCGAGTATGCTGAAGTTGTTCGGTCTTTTTTGCAAAAGTTTGACTTTGGGGTTGTTGCCGGTCTGAGGTGATTTGCGAAAAATCTAAAAGACCTACACCAATGAGGGTTACATTTCCTGAATCCAGACAGAAATACCTACGTGTTTATGTATAATTTGTGCACGTAGAGTGAAAATTGAGCGAGTAGGCTAAAGTTGTTTGGTGTTTTTTGGAGAATTTTGTCACCATGGTAACTGAAAATGGCGTGATGAGAAAACGATAAAAGATATGCACATTCCGTTTTCACTTCTGAATAGTTCAAAGATATATCTACAAACTGGAAGTTAAACGATGTTCATAGGTGAAAGCATGACGCCACAGTAAAGTGTTGAAAATTACCATTTTTCGGTGGTTTTTTGCAAATTTTGTTCCAACCGTAAGTCGAACAAAACAAACAAAACCTACACCTTCTGGAAGTTGTAGCAACCAGATACTTAGCAACAACAAGCTTATGTTTCCATTTTCAATGTTTGCTGTCTTTATCTGCATGGGTGGTTCTCCCTTGCATTGCTAGAAATTGTGGGGCCCTAGAATGAAACCATTACAAGCACTGTTCCAAAGTTGGCAACATTTTTAAAAGAAGCCTTTTTCTATCATTGTGCACTTGTGAAATAAACTAGTTTACTTAGAGGCTTGCACTGCTTTTTCTGTTTTGCTACATTTGTTGTTTATTTGGATTTTTTAAGTTGCTTTCCTTGTGGTTTTCCCACAATTTAGCATGTATATTGTAATATATAACTTTTTGCAATGGAGTACTGTCGATCACAGATCAACAGCTTTGGTTATTTTGTCTTTAGCCCCAAAAAGGCACTTCTGACATTAACTCTGGTTTGGAGGGTCCTGACACAGAGTACTCCACATTATAAGTCCATACCTGGTATGTAGGTGGTCTTTATCTACCAACTCTGTGTTTAGTCTTCTCATTGGGAAGCTTTTCCCAATTTATTGAATAGATTCTTGCCAATTCTCACAAAGAATCTAGTTCTTGCTGTTGCTGGGGCACTGTTTAGGAGTAAATGTTTTCCTTTTGCTCAATTTTCTTTAACATGTTTGTATGTTTATACATTTTGCATGTTAAACCTTGTACTAGTTACCATTGTCATGTATACAAATAAACAGACATCAGTATACTGACAATAAACATATTTATTAACTGAAAACAACAGAACAAAGTTTAAACAGGCAATAGTGGATTTTCGCTAATTGCGTTGCCATGGTAACTGGAAATGGAGTGAAGTACAGATAGCACACTTCACGGCATCGAGACGCACGTTTTGATATATAGTTTGTGGGGGTAGACCGTACGGTTTGGGCTGTGTTTGGTTTTATGTGCCTTTCCTTGTAAATTAGAAATGTCCCATGCTCCTGAATGCACCATAGCTTTCTGACGCTCGCGAACGCATCACACTGGTCTGAGAACCAGCGCTGAGTAGAGGCACATTTCTGCTTAAGGGAGAAGTCCGGTCAAAATCAGAAATCAAACTGCTGAAAGTACTTTAAATATAAAACTACTACATACTGTGCAATAAATTATATGTTTATTTTAGTTAAGAATAATTTTCTTTTAATCATGTTTATGTGGAGGAACCCATCTTGTTCAAGAATAGTACTGTCACCTCCCATTTTGTGATGTCACTCAGCGGACCCGCTGTTGAGCAAGTCCCAACGCTCTGTTTGTCACGATGCACTATAGACCAGTTCACGTGTGACGTCATGCGTGACGTCCGCGCTACATCCGGGTCCCGCGGGTAGGCAAAAGCAGAACTGTTCCCGTCTACTATCATTACAAAACGGGTGATTTAGAACGTACTTTTAGTTAGTTTATTTTTGTTATCTAGACAATGTCTACGACTTGTTGTGCTCCCGGTTGCACACAGAGGCATTCCAAATCGTCGGATGTACGTTTCTGTCGTTTACCAAAGGACGAGGAAAGTAGAAAGAAATGAATAATATTTATGAAAAGGATGCAGGCAGACAATCTCAATGGACTGTCGGAGCCATCATACTACAACAGAATGTGCAGTCTACACTTCATCTTCGGTAAATAGAACTTAATTTTGCACTGGTCATTGTTCTACTTAAATAGCGGCGGAGGGGAGGTGGTGATCGCTAGACGGTGCCGGGAGAAGCAGAGTCAATGTGCTGCAGCAGCAGCACGCCGCATCATTTTAGTTTTCTTTGCGCTATCAGTGTGCAATAATGTTCACCCGACAGCGGCTGCATTACGCCCCTGTTTACGCTGCAACGTCGCCGACATCCCCACCAATTTTAATAAGACAAAAAGAAAAAATTATTTAATCTATTGATGTGGTTGCAAAATTAATTTAATATAGGCCGTTACATATCTTAAAGATTAATCTGCTGTTCTTTAATAGTCTTACTAGTATAACCCAATAGTATATTAATATGTTCTCATTTCAATAATGAAATGGACAACCACTCATGTAACAATTCAGTCTTGGTGTCACTAATCTTACTTAAAGTACAGTATTGGGTCCTCCATGCTCCTTATGTATTAAGATTTACTGCACATTTAAACATTGAAATCTCACTATTGTTAGGGAAATAATTAGTTGTCTGAGAGGATGTAGGTAAGGAGAAGCTGTTATCTACACTTCAGATATATGATGTAAGAAATGTGTTTGGAATGTTAAGATAAATTACATGAAATGGGCTAAAAAGAGTAACTACAGTGCAGTTGTACATTTGTTGAAGTTTGAATTTAAAATTTGAAATGCTGTCAATGTCAGTGACACTTCTACTTCCAGTGCAAAGTAAATACAATACATTTATTTGCAGTCCCTTGGAATGTATAATTTTGCTGTGTTTTATGATGCTGACAGAGTTTCTTAGATTTAAAAAAAGAATAAGGGTGGGGTTTATCTCTGCACATTTCTATATCTTCAAAATAAAATACAGGATATATCTAGACAACAGACAAATTTTGAATATATTTGGTTTAATAGGCACGTATTTACCATCTGTTTCTGTTGCTGGTAAGTTCAAATGCAAACTTTTTCAAAGTGGGAAAAAGTCCCAATTCGACATTCTTCACATCCTTGCGTGGAGCTATCATCATCTGATAGCGATATGGATTTTTTTAGAAGAGTTTCTTGACAGAAACCGGACTTTTGACGGAATCCAGCCGTACTTATTTCCAGGGCAAACTCTGTCGGGTCCTACAGTTTATATGTATACGCGTGTGTGTGTGTGTGTGTGCGTATGTGTGTGTGTGCAGCACGGCTTTACCGGCGCTGCAGCGGAGGAGAAATCAACTTACTGAAAATCCTCACTCTCACGTCATGTTCAAAACATTCTTCTTCGAAATGGTCACAGCGTGTTGAAAAAGTAGCCCACTGTGGTTTGCTTCGGATCCAGCTCAGCACCAGCAAAGAAAGAAAAACGTAGCACATTTTGAAGCGGCGGTCTGGAATGACGTCATCGGCTGAAATTAAAATTCATAATATCTCCGAAACCAAAGTAGCACAAACGTTAATTTTAACGGCACAAACGAAGCACTAAAAAAGTAGCCGAGTTTGATCGGATTCGAAGCAAAATGGGGAGATGGTGAACTCTGGTTGACCTTAACAAATATTCTTTAATATCTTCAAAACCAAAACAGCACAAACGCTAATTTTAACGGCACAAACGAAGCACTAACCATTCCGTCTATTTAACTGAGTTTTTTCTGTGGGTGGGGTGTCAGCTTCACGCAGCTCTTTAACGGCGCTGCAGCGGAGGAGAGATCGCGCTACTGTTAGGCTTTTACTGCCATCCCTCCAGACTTCCATAGGCCATTGACAAATTTAATGAAAAGTAACTTAAAATTATCCTAAAAGACAAAATGTTGAAAAATCAAAGGGCTTATTTAACGCTTTGAGAACATATCTTGTATTCGGCCACAAAGTCAACAATAGTAGAATGATCTTTTAGGCTTATAAGACCATTTTTAAGATGCCAATACATGTAGCATATAGCTCAGTGGCGTAGCCTAGCCACCGCATTTCTACCAAAATATTAAACTGACATTAAATAAACGACTCACCATCACGTAGTTGCAAGGAAAACACCCAATGGAACCCTTTGTCTGGGTTAATGGACTTGATTCAACAATATCCTTCAGTAATTTAGGAAAAACGGCAGCACAGCACTGCAAGCAATAGCAGCAACACGACGGAGGAGTTCACGTCTGACCCGGAACTCAAAGAGTACTGCTTGTTGTCTGCTCTGAATAATACACAGCGCCACTCGTGGACAGTATAGGATAGGTCTTTTTCAGTAATCATTGTTGAATGATGATAATGCATTTGGCTGCCGCGTTTGACACCTCTGCTCTATACCATAATAATAAATGATTGTGGTCTAAAACCAGGTGTTTCAGTTTCATTGTACAACCCCTGTAGATGACTTATTTTCTAGCGATGAGTTCTGTCACGAGGACATAATGCAGTGTTGTGCTGGCAACCGTCCCAACTAATAAAAATAAGATTTAAGATTAAAATAGTACATTATAGTAGTAAAATAAATACAATTATTGTGGTTTAAGGACAAGTTTGGTACCTGCATTAAGGTTAATTTCAAAAGGTACTAGTAATTTTCAGACTAAAAAACATTCTAAAAAGATGTTCTAATTCAGTGAATATGACTGGATATTTAAACAGAAAATAACAATGAAATTAATTATTATTTCAACTAGCAGTTTTTGAGTATGACTAAAATTCGAGGCAGTGAAGGAGGGTAACTGATAAGTGATGGCTGATGGTGGAGAGCTTGCAGGCCTGGCTTTGGTGGAGAAGCAGCAAACAACTGTGGCAGGAAATGTGACTTTCATTTCAATGCAATGCAATGCAAAACTGGAGAACAGTAGAAATCAGTAGAGTGAGAAAAACTGGCCCTGATGTCCTCCAGTAGCCTAAGCCTGATTGTAGGATGTCCCTGAACTGTCGTTACATTACAAAGTTTACAATAATAAGGAGAGCCAACGAAATGCTTGAGGCAGGATTTGACAGGAAAAGGAGGAGATTAAGTATAAATATAAAATAAATTAATAAACAATACATAAAATACTTTAATGTTTTCTTAAAACGTCTGAATACAAACTGTCCCGTTAAATAAATTCCTTTATCATCATTCATTTATACCAGTTGTTCAAGTTATTTAATTGTTACTTGTAAAAAAAAAATAATTATTGTAAATTAGAAATATCCCATCCTCCTGAATGCACCATAGCTTTCTGACGCTTGCGAACGCATCACACTGGTCTGACAACGCAGCGCGGAGTAGAGGCACGTTTCTGCTTAAGACAAAGCTTTGCCGTTTGTAAAACTCATGTCGGCTGGCACGGTTTATTGTTCTGTGTGAATGACAAGAGACCACAACAAATGAGCCTGCTAATGAGCCAACAGCCAACAGGAGAAGGTCTGCATCGAAGCAGCATGGAAAATTGGTGTTATTAAAACATGATTAAATACTTCAATGTAGCATGAAAAAATAAAATATGTGAATAAAAAAGTTAAAGGCATGAGGTGAACTGTATTGATTTAAATTGAAAAATCGTTTTTTAAAGCCAAAGGGAAATGAAATATTGGGTGAAAATGTAACTCTCTAAAATTGGCACAGCTTGGATTCGAACTTTCGATCTTCTGCTTTGCAGCCCGACACCTAACCCACTCGACCAAAACACCAGTGTCGTGCTCAGCCGAGCATTATTGAGAGGTCAATTGTGTTAAGAAGTGTTTTTTGCGAATTCTGTTCCAACTGTAGGTCGAAACGGCATCAAGTACAAAAAGCCCTGATCGCGGCGTCGAGACACACGTTTTGATATATAGTTTGTGGGGGTACAGCCTACAGTTCGGGCTGTATTAACGGTGACGGAATATTAATAAACAATAATAAAGAAATCCTTATTGGGTGCATAACATAAGGCCTCCGCCATGCATTTTCAATGCATAGGCGGGCGCCTAACTACAATCGTTCAACTTCTGAAGAAGTTGAAGAAGGCGCCCGCCTAGTGGTGCGTATAACTGAGGTTATTGAATTGTTACTTGTAAAAAAAAAAAAAAAAAAAAAGGAAAATTTGAGGGCCCCCCCATTACACCAGAGGGCCCAAGCGGCCCCTTAGTACGCCTATGGCTTTGACCGGCCCTGGCTGGCTCTCTGCTGCACGGAAAACTCCCAACAACTGCAGCTCAATTTGGGGAGGGTTTGGGGTTGTTGCCGGTCTGAGGTGATTTGCGAAAAATCTATAACTCGTACACCAATGAGGGTTACATTTCCTAAATCCAAACAAAAAGACCTACATTTTGATGTATAATTTGTCTACGTAGAGTGAAAATTGAAAACCGTAAGCCGAAACGGCGTCAAGTACAAAAAGCCCTCATCGCGTCGTCGAGACAAACGTTTCGATATATAGTATGTGGGGGTAGACCCTACGGTTCAGGCTGTATTAACGGTGACAGAAGATTAATAAACAATAATAATAAAGAAACCCTTATTAGGTGCATAGCATAAGGCCTCTGCCATGCATTTTCAATGCATAGGCGGGCGCCTAACTAGAAAATTTCTGAAGAAATTTAGGAAGGCGCCTGCCTCGTGGTACCATCGAAAATACTAACAGGAAGTAACACTGCAAATTTCAAGTTCCTACGGTCTTCACAGCCCTCGCAGCGGCCTTTGAAAGGTGCCATGTTAAGTCAATGGACCTCCTAGGAGCCTCTTTCTAGCAGCGTTGTCATGGAGACTCACTGACAGCTGCAGCCCTCTCTGTCTGTAAAGGCAGAAGAACTCTGGCTAAGCTGCAGTTGGTAGGACCTTCCTAAAGCTATTTCTGGTTAGCAACATGCTAACGGTTAGCCGCTAGCATGGTTGTGTTCAGTATCACCGTGTGATGTTACTCTGTTAGTTTGGTTGAAATCCTGTACTGAGAAGTGCCTAAAAAGGGAGAAAATCCTAAAATTCACCAAATTTGTCAAGCAGAAGTTTTTACAGGCTTCCTAGAGCTTAATCCGGTTAGCAACATGCTAACTGTTAGCCGCTAAGATGGTTGTGTTCGGTATCACTGGGTGAGTGTACTCTGTTAGTTTGGTCCAAATCCTGTACTGGGATGAGCCTCAAATAGGGAGAAAATACGTCGTTTATAACGTTGCCATAGTAACTCAAAATGGCAGGGGGTACAAAAAAATACTTAATGGGATCAGCACACATGTTTTAATATACACACTGTGGGGATTATAATACAAAACTCTTCATTTCCCACGCCGGGTTTCGGTCCCACGACCTCTTGCATGCAAACCCTGCACTTTCCATCTGAGCTATACTGTAGCCTGATATGGGCATGCATTTCTTGGGTCATAAGGGGTTTGGTCCCCCATTGAAACGCATTGGATGTTTGACACCTCATAGCTTGGAGATGCTTTATGTGACGTAGCCCAAATTTCTCGTGGAGCTTTCTCTCTAAAGGAAGTACAGACTCTGTGAAGCAGAAGTTGGTGAGACCTTGCTAGAGCTACTTATGGTTAGCAACATGCTAACTGTTAGCCGCTAACAAGGTTGTGTTCAGTATCATCGGGTGATTGTACTCTGTCAGTTTGGTCCAAATCCTGTACTGGGAAGTGCCTCAAAAAGGGGTGCCAATACTTAATGTCACCAAACGTGACCAAAGTTCATGGGTCAGATTGGCCTCCTTTAGCAACTCAGCCTCACCACATGTGGGCCCAGAACTCAACATTTGACCAAAATGGTGTGTAGCACCATTTCCCACAGGTGGGTGGTGCTGTATTGGCCAATTGGGTCATGTCTAGGCATCATGCCAGGGCCTGTTGGAAGCAAAGGCCCAATAGGAAAGCATATGAAATCCAAAATGGGCCAGAAAAGTGACACATGGCCAAAAGTCACTTGAAAATTTTAAAATGTCAAGAGGAAGTGACTGTGCGAATTTCAGATTCCTACATTAATCACAACCACTGCAGTGAGCGTTGAAAGTTGCCATTCTATCCCAATGGAGCGTCTCCCTCTGGCCCTCAGAGTTACGTAGTCATGGAAACTCACTCACGCCTGCAGCTGGCCCGTCTACTCAAGTGAAGACACTTTGCTCAGACTCTGCCTCATTGAAATAGAATGGAGAACATTGCCTCGCACAACACTTCATATCTCCTGATCTGTAGATGGTAGAGACGTAATTTTTTCTGCGTTTATTTCGTAACTGATAGGGGAAGAAGACAAGCTATTGTTTTTTGCTGGAAAAAGTTTAATAAAAGGCATAAAAAAATTATGATATAAATGGGATTTTTATGGAATTTCAGAAATCCTCTAAAAACGGTCCCGAACAAATCGCTGTAGCTCAAAAAGTATAAGAGATATCAAAATAATTCTTTCACCGTGAGTATCAGCAGGCTTTTGAGGACTATGGTCCTCATTTTTATGTTTGTACAAGAATCGGTGTAGGCACAGCGACGATGTAAAAAAGTGGATGATGTGGGAAAATGCAGCTCCAAAGCGTTTTTAGGATTTTGCACATTCGCTACTCTCGAACAAATTGTTCCTGCGGAAAAACCGTAACAGTTATCCACAAAATTCCTGTTTTGTGAGTGCTAGAAGGGTTGGGACATTCATGTGTGAAAGTCTCATGCCAGTACATGAAACGGTTTAGGAGTAGCGATGATGCAAAAACATGTGATGTTTTGGATTTTCAGACGTCATTTTTCAAAAGCACTCCATAGGAAATGAATGGGGGAGGTTTTGGGTTTGTGTCGCTCTGAGGTGATTTGCGAAAAATCTATAAATGCTATACTAATTAGGGTTACATTTCCTGAATCCTGACAAAAATACCTACGTTTTGATGTATAACTTATCTATGTAGAGTGAAAATTGAGCGAGTAAGCTGAAGTTGTTCGGAGATTTGAAATCTTTGAAAACGCCAAAGTGGGCCACTCTGGCAGTTGAAGAATTCCGTCATTGACTTTCATTGTAAACGATGATTTTGCTGATTTTTGGACATGAGCTTTGAGGAGTAACTGTGAACAGACGATAAAAGATATCCACATCCGGTTTTCACTTCTGAGTAGTTCACAGATATATCTACAAACTGGAAGTTAAACGGTGTTCGTAGGTGAAAGCATGACGACACAGTACAGCGTTGAAAATCGTCATTTGGAGGCTTTTTTGAGGCTTTCTCTGTGCCCGACTCCATTCATTCCTATGGGTTTTTTGGGAGTGGTTTTTTGTTAGTTGCGTTGCCATGGTAACTCAAAACCCCAATAAAAGTAGTAGCACACATCTCGTAATCGAGCGCCACGTTTTGATACCTATATTGTGGGGGTGCTCGCTACGGTTCAGGCCGCATTAATCGTGATGAATGAAAAATAAAGAATAAACGATAAAGAGACGCGTTTAGAGGTGCATAGTAATAGGTGCGCACAGCACTGCCTCCTCATTGCAAACGCTATGGCAGGCGCCTAATAAAGAAACCCTTATTAGGTGCATAGCATAAGGCCTCCGCCATGCATTTTCAATGCATAGGCGGGTGCCTAATAATAAAGAAACCCTTATTAGGTGCATAACATAAGGCCTCCGCCATGCATTTTCAATGCGGGTGCCTAATTACATTTAAGAAAATCACTGAGTATTGTCTAGTTAATGTGTTCTTCCTTCTGCAGGGTTTATACACACATATAGCAAACATTAATTATAGAGAACAAAAATTAGCTAGCATCTGGTCATCGTTAAGTTGGTCATAGGTTGTTAGAAGGGTTAAAGCCTGTATTGTTTAACATAAGGAAGCCATTCATTATCTTGACAAGGGTACTAGGCTCACGCCTGTGGTCATCATTAAGGCAGACATAGGTCTTAGGTCATTGTCATTAGACAGTTAAAAAGCTTTTATTCTGCTAAACATAAGGGGTCAATGTCTTAAAATGGCCACTAACATCTGGTCCTCATTAAGGCAGTCATACGTCACAAGTCATGGATACCATGTCACAGGTCCTAGGTTACATGTCAAAAACCATAGATGATAGGTCACGTGGTCATAAATCATAGGTCATAAATCACGTAGTGCCATCATAAGTCAAATGTCTTGGATCATAAATCATGTGATTTGAAAGAAGGGTCTGTATACATTCTCTCCTGTCAATCCAAGCTTCAGGCCTAGTTTGAACAGGTCATTACCTAAAAGCTGCTAGCCAAAAACCTTTTTCAATGCTGTTTACATTGTAAGTGCTGCTATTTTAATGGTCATTGTTCAGTGTTGGATCCAGCAGGATTTAGTCAACTATGAAATTAATTATAGATTGCTACCTCTACAATTAATACATTTTACTGACCTTTGTTTTCATTTATTTTCTATTTTTTGCTGTTTCTATTTAGTAGTTAGTGTTCAAGTACTGTTATTAAACATAAATGCTATAACAGGGAATTATTGGTTTAAGAAATTTTAACTATCTATAAATGTGGTTATCTGTGATTATTTTTCAGTCAGTGATTAAATGGTCTCTAAGAGCATTGAATCATCTATCTTTTTAGTTAACAACTGAATATATACTTAGTTTTTCATTTGCTTGTGGTTAATGACTAATGATTAAAAACTCCAATAGCAATTGTAATTTAAGGTTATTAATATTCACTAGGGCAAGCGTAACTTAGTCCTACAACTGGTTAGACACCCATCTCCCAGTTTAAATAAGGTTGATAAAAGTTAATTAAAAGCCAATTGGTAGTGATAATCATTAAAGGCTGATAGACCATGATCACAACCATTTGAAACAATTTTTGCTGTTGCTATCCTTTGATTTGGATGACATATTGTTAATTACAATATACAATTATAATTAACATTCCTAATTAAAGAGGTAAAATTGTACAATAGCTACAACTTCAATTTTAATGTGATTAATGGAGAGACCATTACCAGAAATGGCATGGCTCAAATAACATACCTACTGGAAGAACAAATATTAGATGAATTTAGCTTTAAAGCTCTCACATCGAAGCAGCATCACCTTTAATCTCACTAGATGTTGTTCGACACTTGAAGAATAAACAACGATGTCACTGAGATGCAGCAGTACCAGCTATCACTGTTGTTCTGCTACATTAGTCTCTGGAAAGTCCTAGGAGAGTTACAAATCCCAAATAACATCATGTTCCACTCAAACAGCCAATTTTCTGTGCAAAAGGGAATCTTTGGCTGCTCTGCCTCTACAACTGTCATGTTTTTGTGATGAACCCGAACACAACCACACACATAGAGTTCTGTTTTGTGAGTTTATTGAAGATGATGAATTGTAGAGGATGAAGACCAGAGTTCAGACCAGACGGGAGCAGGAGGCTGTTAGTGGCTGGAGCTGGCAAGCTGTCAAGCCAGAGCATGGAGGCAGCAGGACCAGCAGCACGGCAGAGTGGAGACTTGGAACCAGAACTTGACCAGCAGTATAAAGCAGCACGACTAGGTGAATATTTGCAGGACTGGTGTGAGATCGAAACCAGAACCACAACAGACAGGCGGAGATGAAGGGACTTCGGGCTGGATGAGAACTGGATGAGGTGAGCAGCAGTAACTGAAGTTAGCAGAATGATCTGACAAGGAAGGACTGAATACAGGGAGCCTAAATAGGGAGGCTGTCAGGTGTGCTGAGTGCTGGCTGATTAGTGACTGACAGGTGTATGTGATTACTGAACTGTGGGACTGGAGCTGTATGGAAGGTGGAAAGTGTCCTGAAATGTCCACGGTGCAGCAATCAAAGCTGCCGCATGACAACACCTGCAACTTGATTTTATCCACTGGCCAGGTCAAGTATTGAGAACCTGCAATTAGGTTTAGGGTGGGGTTAGGTGTAAACTGAAAAAGGTTGGGTATAAACTAGTAAATGTTAGGGTTAGGCTTAGGGCTAGGGTTAGGTTTAGGTCATAGAAAGGCTTGAAGATGAATGGAAGTCTATGGAAGTCAAGGCACAGTCCTCACCATGTACATTAAACAAGGATGCAAATCTTTCTTTTTTTGCATCCTGTCTGGCAATGTGCCAATAGGAATTGTTGTCTCAATGCCAAGAGCCCAACAGATTTTACTTTCATAAGTGGCGCCTTACTGTTTTTGCAATAGTACTTAGTTTTGATTTATATATGGAAGAAGCTTTATTAGATTTTATGAATGAACTATTTCATGTTCAATGGACACTGAAACGAGAAGGTCAAAGAAGAAAAAAGAAGAGAAACCGATGAGATAAAATGCTAAAAGAGAGAAAAGGTGAAAGAGGAGAAGAAAAGGGAGAGAGCAATGAAAAACAAGGATGTAACTTTAAATGCAATTGCAACATTTAAAGTTGCAAAAGTGTGTACTACTCTATTTTTCTCATCAGAACTACATCTATTTGCTTGTGACAAGAAAAATGATTGTTTTGTTAAAATGTAATTTTTTCTTGCAATTCTTTCATATGACCTTGATAAACAGTATACATTTTGTTTCTTTGAGTAGAATGGAAATTCCTTTGGGGAAATTTGAGATTGACAGTGGCAAAACACACAGGATACGCTTAAGTTACACTAGATTAAGTAATTGAATAAAAAGCTAATTTAAAGTTAACTTCTAAAGCAAAATAAGTTATCAGAAATATAATTTTTTTATTATGTCTATTACAATTTAGTACTAGAAAATTGTAGTATATTACTTCATACTCAGGTAAAAAAGCCTGCATCATGTTAAAAGAAAATGATAATAAAAAAAGTGAAGCCAGACCTATCATAATCTTTGTATTGTGTTAGGAACACGTCTGTGCAAATTCTCAGTTATCTGGGTCGTGCAACCCAGATAACTGAGCGATTGTTATGAACATTTGGGTTTTGTTGCTCTTCTGGTTCATGTATGCTCTTGTAATGCTTTCTTATCCTGTTCTTGATTTTTTTTCTGTTAGTCTTATTTTATTATTTTACTCATATTAGTATACTTTGTATTATCCCTCACCACAGGTCTGGATATTTATTTTTCTATGAAACATTGGGAGAAATCTGTAAACTTTCTTTGTTACAAATGTGGTTTTTGGTTAAAAATTTCAAATGGCCACATCCACTCGAAAGTGTGTGTGTGTGTGTGTGTGTGTGTGTGTGTGTGTGTGTGTGTGTGTGTGTGTGTGTGTGTGTGTGTGTGTGTGTGAGAGAGAGAGAGAGAGAGAGAGACAGAGAGAGAGAGAAGGGGAGAAAGACAAGAAAGACAAACAGAAAAATGGGGTTGGGGTGTTGTGGCATGCCTGAGAATATGTGTTTATATGTTGAAAGTAAAGCAAAACCAAGCAAGCCCTGTCACACTTCCTTGTAGCCTTCTTAGTGTCACCCAGGAATCTTGCAAACCCCAAACGGTTAAGAACTCATGATCCTTTTAAAAAAATTGGGCCTGATCTCTGTATTGAATAATGCATCTACCGTTTTTTGTAATTTAAAAAAAATAGCTTTTAGTTTCCTTAGTGGGACAGTAATGCCACCTGACAATCGTTCCCTGCAGTCTTGACTGTGACCTGCAGGAAAAGTCAGACTCTTTGTGATTGACAAGGACAAAAACTGAAGTCGTCTCACTTAAGTTTTTGAATTGTCAACCACAGCCATGGGATTTGAGAGTGAAGAATGAAACCCTGACATTGACTACACAACGTTAAGGTCTTTGGCATGACAAGTATGATTACCATAACCAGGAAAGTCCTTTAGGGCACCAAGGTTAGAAACATCCTCAGCAGGACATTTTATAATTTATAACACTGGAGAGTCTATGTATTTGTTCAAGGCCAAACAGCTTACAGGTGTTTCAAAAAAGGTCTGCTGACATATACTGCATATCTACCAACGCCACTTTCAATGTTTACATTATAGCAAGTTTTAATTAATGGCACATCAAGTGGCAGTCTTGACCCTTATTATATTAATGCTTCTCACTCTGGTAATTAATTCAAAATGAAGAAGCCATTTAAGCCCAGTAGGGAACCCTTGAACAAACACAGCATGTTATCTTTTCTAAAATGAAAGTGATAATTCACAGGCAACATGGTCATGCAATTGTAAGCCCTGTTGTCTTGCAGCAAAGATGATACTGGATTAAAATCCTTTCTCCATGGAGATTGCCAAGTCTCCTGGTTTCCACTTCCCCTAGCTGTGTTTTGGTTTAGGCATTTATGTTAGTATTAGTCTTCAGCCTTTGGTCAATATGTTGCTTTTATGCCCATTGGAGTTCAATTTTCTGTATATTTCTGTGTTTAATTGTCCCCTTCACTTCCCTGCGTATAACCCTCTCTGATTAGTCTAGCCTGTGTTCTATGTAAGTAATGTTGCAGCTGCAGAGTTGATAATGTCCACTGCTATTGGTTTTCGCTTGTGGCGTGACATCTCACAAAAGATAACACTGGTATATAAGGGATGTTAGATATTACATGAAGCTACAAGTTGTTGGAGCTGTTGAAAGCAGTTACTGGGAAAATAAAAGGTGATTCACAGGCATTGTGGATGTCACAGATGTGACATACATATTTATGGACAATGGTACTGATAAAGGAAATAGGTCAGTTATCTCGGGGACACAAGTACACATGGATAAACATGGGCCCCATGCTATTCCATAGTCTGGCAGATAAGGCCTAAAGTGTGACCTGGTTCTACTGACAACATGTGAAGGGTGTACACCTCTGCTGATCTATAAGAAGCTGATGTAACCATCACTTGGAGCTCACTCTTCTCTTTTTTTTTCTTTTTGCAGCTCCTAGTGGCTCGCTTTTATTGACAGTAGACTGACAGGAAAGGGGTGGAGGAAGGGGGGAGACATGCGGCAAAGGACCGCGGGTCAAATTTGAACATGGATCGTCCGCGTCGAGGTCTAAAGGCCTCCAAACATGGGTCGCACTACCTGCTACTCCACGAGCCCGCCCTCTTCATTCTTTTTTCCCCAGGGCGAACCCATTTAGAGCCTCAGTACTGATCTGTACCATTTCTCTGTCTGTTTAGATTAAAAGTTTCAAAGTATAGTTTCTGTTTAGGGGGTCATTTACTAATAAATAAGTAATTTATTTATTCAATGTATGACCGCTTCTTCTAGGTAAAAAGACCAGGCAGGGGGCTGTCATGGAAAAAATTATAATCAAGAAGCAAAATACTCTTTGAATGCAGAGGCAGGTCTTAATTGAAGGCAAAACAGCATTCAAGGTGCATTCTTCCCCAAATGCACCCCAGTAAGACACACCCTGTGTCTTTATAGGGCAGCTTCATCTTGGCCCTTAACCTTTAACCATTCCTAAACCTGAGGAGGTCTGGAGAGGACTGTTATGATAATATTCTGAAATCACTGTGGCCTCGCACCACTCGGACATGTGAGCATGGGCCTGCTGATTGCAGGGCCAAATGCTGCGTAGCTGCTGTGCAGGATAATGATTGTCTAGGATAGACTGCCTTTGTTTTTTCTCATGCCAAGGCCACTGTCGAGTATTATGGAGAGCTGAAAGCAAGGAGGGGCAGAAACAGGCAGATGCAGACTGCAGCGGGACCGTGGGGTCCGATTACTTTCCACCTATGTGATCTCTGCTCTTTCAATGAAAGTGCTGGAACTTAATTACTCCACTGTTTCCTTATTCAGTAACTCTAGGAAGCCAGTTATTGTTTAGAATTCCAACCACATTTAGCATAAACAAAGAGAATCTCCGACTGACCAGCCAAGAAGACAGAGGACAGGAGTGGCTTGGCCGGCCCAGAGAAGTTATCTGGCCTCTGGTACCCTGAATGGATTTTAAGGGACAAGGAGGGGCTCCTGGTCTCAGAACGTCTCTGGGGCATTGGTGCATAGATCCAAACTTTTCTTTCAGGAGACGGTAAGAGGATTATTTTTCCGGTATTTTTATTTGAAAATGCAATTGCTTCAAAATGCTTGCAACCATTTATAATTTAAACCCCATTTAAAAATACTGCAAGAGTAACATCTACAAAACTGTAAACATACCAGGTAGTAATAAAAAAAGCCTGTAGAAATAATGAATTATATTCAGTCCTTAAAGCAAATAAAATAGGATTTGCAAATACAGACCAGTGACTAAAGTTTTAAGATTAAATTACATTAAAAAAAAATAATTTTTCAGCTGAAATACAAGCGCTCCTGCTGGGAGGAGGGGGCTAATGATTTTCACATGGAAACACATGACCTCTTGTCATGGGTGGACAAGGGGCTGTCCAGTATTCAGTGCTGAATTAAAGCAGCAGGTGTGCTTAAGCATCTGACTTCTATCTAGACATAGGTAGATTTAAAAGGAGAATTTTCTCTCATTATTCCCCAATGGCCAATAAAGGTGAAGCCTTTCATTTGGGTGGTCGATGATGCAGAGGACCATTAAAATAATTTTTTTTTTAAAAAGGGGTCTACAAGCAGATAAGTCCGTTAATGAGTTAAAGGCAAAGTTTCCAGGGCCAATCTCACCCCAGGGGGGAAAGTTTGATTTCATGCTGAAAAGTAGGGGCCCGAAACCATGACATGCATAAATTACTGGATTAAACATGCAGATTTCCCAAAAAGGGGTTCATTTAATATTGCAGTACTGCTACTAAATAATAAAAATAACACAAAAAAAGGAAAAGTTGAAAAAAAAAAACAGAAACGGAACTAAAAGAGGCGCAGCAAAGTTTTTTTTAGGGATCGACCAGGTACACTCCGTCATGGATAATTGTATTATTGATGCTAATGTCAACTTGTAAGGAATAAGGGTCCAAATATCTGCAAGATAAAGAGATGTATCCTTACGGAGCTGAAGCATAAGACCCCGTGTAAGATAGTTGCGGTCACTAAACACTACACAAGCTTCCTTTTCAAGTAAGCTAGGCATTTAACATACTGAAAAATACATCTTTCGGCATTGGCTCGGAGTCTAGACGTAAAAGAAAAATGAAAGACCACAAATCTGTGCAAAAATAGTGAGAAGAAACAGGCCTGCGTGTGTTTGTCTGAATGTCATTGTTTGTATGTGACTAAATGTTCGTCTCTGTGAAGTAATTCAGTTTAAATTATAAATATGGTTTCAAAAATATTAATTTTGTTTTGGGAGACTTGAGCTCCAAACACAAATGCATTTTTTAAGCATGAAATATTTTAACTAAAAGTTAAAGAAGGAAAAGAGATAGACTTCAATAACACAAAGTTTGGGTTTTTTCACATTAAATGTCTGGCCCAAATTAAATTGATACACAGAGAGATTAACATAGCTTGAACAAAAATATTTCAACTTTGTCAGAAATATTGGAACTGACATTAGGCTGTAAATAAAAGCTCGATGGATTTACTGTACTACAAAATTAGGCAGAGATTCTATCACTTGTTTTTAGCCCTAAAGTAATAAAAAAGTTACTGATATTATGATATTGCTTGTAACAATATCGATTTAATCTCAAACCAGTCCATTTGAAAGAAGGTTTTAGATATACATGGTCTTTGATTTTAATAGTTGTAAAAAACTGTGCTTTGGCTTTGATCAAAACTGTGTGGAATTGAATATATATTGCTTTTCTAAGGGAGATTTTGACTTGTAATTTTAATGCAGATGAAGAGGAATTTTGAAGCGCGTCAAAATATCAGAAGGCCACATTAAACAAGTCATCTATTACAAACCATTTGATGTTATCCAGTTACACTAAACTGAGGTGAACATCAGAGGGACAGTTTAACCTATAAAAGGACAAAAGATATGATAAAACAAATCTGACCATGATGTAAACATGTGGATGTGATTGCGAGGCTGGGTCAGAGTTTTCTGACCTGGAGCACAAAATGAATATCAACAAAAAATAAGGCCAGCTTCAGATCTGAAAGGTTAAAACTTTTAATTCTAATCTTGGTTTTGTTTTGGGCAGTGTTCTTGATGCTGAATTATGGGGGGGGGGGGGGCTTTTAGAAACACACTAGAAGCTCAGAAACTAAAAGAGAAATGATTGCTTCTGCTGTTCAGTTCATTTAAAGTTTCACCCTAGACCAACTGAAGTCTGGTAAGTTCTATATATTCAAAAGCATTACTAACAGTAAGTTCACATGCTCAAAAGGACCAGAAAGAAATCAAAAGTCTGTAATAAGTCAATAATCTGTCATAGTGACATAATTGTGCTCCTGGGGAGACATTTTGCTTCTTTTGTTTTCTTGTATTTTGGTTATTTATTTGTTTCTTGGGTTTAGAAATTGGAAGAAACAAACTTCCAGGTCCTTATTTGATGGCGAGCGACCCACTATGCCTCTGGCCCAAGGAACCTGGAGGCTGAAGCTGGATCTCCATCTACGTGGTAGGAGGCCTTGAAGTCTGTCCCCACTACGCCTAAACGACTCTGTTCCACATTTAAATCTACCAAAGACTGGTTGGATTGCTCATCGGTTAAACACAACTGGATTATTACAGCTTGTGCGGGATCTTTATCGGTATATGGACATTTTTTAAAGAATTTGACCATCAACTTCAATCATAAATATTTGTGGTGAAATATAATTCAACCATTTAATTGATGTCGTCTTCTCATAAATAGCGCCTTACTTTAAATGTTTATCACCTCATTTTAACATGACTGCAGCATCATAAATGCTACAACTTTCTCTTGGAAGAAAAAATGTACACAAAGTTAAGGGCTGCAGTAACTCGTCTCTCCCGCCTGTATCAAGCCTTGGAAAATCTAAGCTCCATTCTAGGCTAGAAAGTTTAGAACTGCATCACAGGGTGGGTATAAGGATGAACTAATAACATAAGAGTCAGCTGTGACCTAGAATGCCAGAAGCAACCAAATGAAGAGGTTTGGACCATAAATCTAAACGTAAAATTGAGTCCTCTTAGAACGTTAGCTTAATCAAAGTCATCATTGTACAACAAAGAGCGCTAAAACAGAGAAGCTGCTGAATTTCATCAGAACTCCCTAGATAATGTCTTCCAGAGCTGCATGAGAGAAGGAAACTTTTCATTTTGGTACCAAGAAAAGTCAGACTTCTTCGGCAGCACATGGATGAAATGTTAAAAGCTGTCTGAAAAAAGAAACAAAAGTCAATGAATTAGTTGAAATGTATGATAAAATGTCTTCAAACTACTTGCTCAGGTAGTCTGGAAGAGTAAATAAAAAAGGAGTTGGTCATTCAGGAGACTCTCTGCTTAGCAATAAAGGCATTTTTTAAATAAGAAAAAGGATAGAATCAAGATTGAGAGTTTAAATTCAGCAGACGACTCAGGCTGGATTTGATCATAATTTAATGTACACAGTCGTTACCATTAGCATTGTGGTTGTTTCTTGACTTCAATTCAATTCAATTCAATTTTATTTATATAGCGCCAAATCATGAAACATGTCATCTCAAGGCACTTTACAAAATCAAGTTCAATCATAATATACAGATTGGGTCAGATTATACAGTTTGATCAAAAATGTCCTATATAAGGAAACCAGTTGATTGCATCAAAGTCCCAACAAGCAGCATTCACTCCTGGGGAACCGTAGAGCCACAGGGAGAGTCGTCTGCATTGTACATGGCTTTGCTGCAATCCCTCATACTGAGCAAGCATGAAGCGACAGTGGGAAGAAAAACTCCCCATTAAGGGGAAGGAAAACCTCCGGCAGAACCGGGCTCAGTATGAACGGTCATCTGCCTCGACCGACTGGGGTTACAGAAGACAGAGCAGAGACACAACAAGAGAGACAAAAAAGCACAGAAGCACACATTGATCTAGTAATCTGTTCTACATTAGATGGTTGTAGCGGGTGAGCCGTCTTCTCTGGATGATGTCACAGTTAACAGAACGCCAGACCAGGTGTACCTACTATGAAGAAAAAGAGAGAGAGCAAAAAGTTAAAAGCTGAAATGACGACAGTCATTTCAATGTAATACAATGCAAAACTGGAGAACAGTAGACTGAAGAACAGTAGAAATCAGTAGAGTGAGAAAATTAGACCCTGATGTCCTCCAGCAGCCTAGGCCTATCACAGCATAACTATAGAGATAGCTCAGGGTATGAGCCACTCTAACTATAAGCTTTGTCAAAAAGGAAAGTTTTAAGATTAGTCTTAAAAGTAGACAGGGTGTCTGCCTCACGGACCAAAACTGGGAGTTGGTTCCACAGGAGAGGAGCCTGATAGCTAAAGGATCTGCCTCCCATTCTACTTTTAGAGACTCTAGGAACCACCAGCAGACCTGCAGTCTGAGAGCGAAGTGCTCTGTTAGGAACATACGGGGTAATCAGAGCTCTGATATATGATGGAGCTTGATTATTAAGGGCTTTATACGTTAGAAGGAGAATTTTAAATTCTATTCTTGATTTAACAGGAAGCCAATGAAGGGAAGCTAAAACTGGAGAAATATGATCCCTCTTGTTGATTTTCATCAGAACTCTTGCCGCAGCATTTTGAATCAGCTGAAGACTTCGAACTGCATTTTGTGGACTTCCTGATAGTAAAGAATTACAATAGTCCAGCCTTGAAGTAACAAATGCATGGACTAGTTTTTCAGCATCACTCCTGGACAGAATGTTTCTAATTTTGGCGATATTCCTGAGGTGAAAAAAGGAAACTCTGGAAACCTGTTTAATATGGGATTTAAATGAAATGTCTTGGTCAAAAACAACACCAAGATTTTTAACTTTATTACCAGAGGCCAAGTTAATGCCACCCAGATTAAGTGATTGATTAAGAACTTTATTTTTTGAAGACTCTGGCCCAAAGATTACAACTTCGGTCTTGTCAGTGTGGGTCCTGTTGCTCTATGACCACCTTTGCAATTTTAACTCTTGCTGGTGGCCAGTAGCATTCATCCTCCTAAGGCCCGATAAACCATTTGGTCGGAATCACTGCCAATCCTACACCATTTTCAAAATCAACAATTGCAAAAGGCAACATGCTTAAAGAAAAAAATACATTCCAACAAGTGAGGAGTCCACTGGATAGGTGAAAAACGGTTGGGCGTTTTCAAAGGAATTACAGAGTACTTTAACGGTTCCGGAATGTGACAATATGTTTTACACAATAACAACATTTCCCCAAACAGAAAAACAGTTATTGCCTCGAGAAGAGGAGATCAGAGTCTGTCCATCATTGTAAGATCTATACTATCACTATCTGGCATATCATATGAATCCCAATTTTCATTATTATGATCAAATGATGGAATGTTACAGTCATAAAAAACATGAGTGGAATTTTCTTCTTCATGATTACTTTATAAATTCTCATCGCAAGCATCGTAGAAAGTGTCCATGGAATCTATGTTCTCAGAATTAACTGCCAACAAATCAGTCAACTCCTTTGAGCATAAGCAAAAGTTCCGCCACTTTTGCCAATATTTTCCTCCTTTTTGTTCTTGAAGTCTCCATTATTTCTAAAAATAAATAAATAAATGTTTTAGATTTCAGCTATGATAACAAACACGGGAGATAAACTCCAACCAACAACAGCAAATGATTTGGTTAGAAAATTTGTTTCTGTGGTTAATCACAGATCTAAATCCATGTAAAATGAAGCTAAATTTGTTTTGAGTTTATCGCATCACAGAGGTGACTATAGGCTAATGTGTGCATTATAAGGCGGAGGGATTTCAGCTGGTTATATGCACTGCATCGTCACTTATTTAAGAGTCAAAAAGCGACTTCACTTTCAGAAACAAACCCAAAGAACAGCAACCCCCAAATAGAAAAAAAAACCTTAAAGTCATATGAAATAATCAGGCTTGGAAACAGTGAAGTCTACTCGCGGCCCTTTTAACTTTCAGTCAAATACCGACTGCCAAAAAACAATAAAAAATAAATAAATACACTAAACAGCCCAAGCAGCTAAGGTCTAATAGTATAAGTCCAGCTCTGATAAGAAGGTAGAATGTGCCGCAGAGCCGAAGCTCCGAGCCGACGGCGGTAGCAGCTGCGGTCGTGCTCACCTAAAACTGTGGCTTTTTTTGTTGCTGCTGATACTCTCAAACCCGTAGCATTCTCTAAACTATGTCTGCAGCAGACACTTTAAACCTAGCTCCTGCACTCTTTATAGTTACTTTCAGAAAAACAGTATTTATTAGATGTAGAGGCATATTCTTATGTATGTCGTCCAAGGATAAAAACAACGTCCTTCCAGCAAGATGGCGTCTGTTAACTTCCGGCTTAGCGTGGTGTCGGAATCCACTTCCGGTAGAAATTTAACTGTTTTGTTAGCAAGACTACTGGATGATCCTGGACGATCCAAGGTTTAGTTCTGTTTCAGACAATTTTCGTATTTGTTTAGTTAGCTTGGGTGATTTTCAAGATACTAATTTAGTTGTGAAATGATTAAAATGTGAACTTTATAAACGTTCCCCTGTCTCATGTTCACTGCCCCCTAGTGACTGAATTGAGAATTGTGGTAATTTATTTTTCCCCTTCTAAAGTTTGTTAATAAAGGCCACAATTAATGAAATACTAAATTCTTAGCATCCTTCGTTTGCAAGACATTTTAGCAAAACGTGTTTTTTTAAAAAGCTCTTAAAAGCTACTTAAAAATAAAATAATAAAACAACAAAGCACATACTTTTTGGTTTGACATTAATTCCAGTGTATCAATATGAAAGTAGAATTCACCTGTGTGAAAACAATAAAGGAAGAGACATTAAAAACTTTAAGAATATGAAATACTGATCAGGGCCGGTTTATTATGAAACATATTGATCTGTCATCTCAGTAAAATTTTGAGATCTAAATTTTCAGCCACTTCGCTGAAAGGGGGGTTGTGGAGTGATTTAAATTTAAATGATTTAAATTATTTATAAATGTATCATCTAAATAGGCTGGATTAGTGTGTGATTAAAGACTTTTACCTATTAAAAATAAATAAATAAAATAGCATAAAAAAGGAGACCTTTCAGTGTCTGTTGTTATATAACATGTCGATTTGACCATTTTGAATTTGTAAACCGTGCCCAACTGGAGCCCACCTATTGCCCATGCTTGGTGTAGCCCATCTACTGCCCACATGAGTCATGTGGGCAGTAGATGGGCTTCCCACATGGGTCCCAGCAACAGAGCCCGCCCTGAGCCCATGCCCAGCTGAAGCCCTTCTAGCCCAAGTGAGGCCCACATGGGCCCCACCTGGACGTGTTTGCTGGGTCCCCGTGGCCGTGGCAGTATTTGTATTTATTTGTGAGTGAAGATAAATCAATTAAATCAATAAAAAAAATCTTAATTTCTCTGTTAGCTTCAAAAATATGTACTGTTCACTAAAATCAAGACACATATAGACAGTGATCCTATAGTGAAGGTGGGTTTTGCTTGAGGGGGTTTGCTTGATGAGAAAAATAAACTTTGCTTCTATATTTTTGGTTTACAGCACTTGATTTGCTTTTATGTTTCATGTTCCACTAATAAAACACACAATAATGTAATAAAGCTCACGTCTCTACAATAAACTTGTTGCAACGTAAAACTGTCCTTTTTTGATTCAAAAGACATCTCTACGCTTCATTATTTTTTTTATTCAGGCTTCCATTATGTTACATCGATGCTTTTATTTTGAAATATTTCCTGCACTTCCGGGCCAGCCGTGAAACCGTCTATATCTTTTAATCCGAAGGAGAAAATGGAAAATGAATTGGCGAAATCCAAAAACGGGCCGTTTTGTTTCATTACATTTTTCTGGTTTTTCGTTTCTAAATTGTAGTCACAGGAAAGAAAAACATGGCTTTGTTTATGACAGTGACAGCTGCGTCCTTCGAAGGCATATGCGTGCAGGGTACTTAAAAGGCAACAAGGCAGTATGTATTTCCGGTTGGTACAGACTGACTTAGCAGGCAGCGCCCCCTGCTGTCCAATCAAGGGCTTCAGCACATCCCTTCGCAACTGGCTGCTAGACTTCCTCACCAACAGACCTCAGTCAGTCCGGGTCGGAGAGAACACCTCTGATGTCATCACCCTCAGCACGGGCTCCCCTCAGGGCTGCGTCCTGAGCCCCCTGCTGTTCACCCTGATGACACATGACTGCGTCCCCAGGTTCACCACCAATCACATCGTGAAGTTTGCTGACGACACAACGGTGGTGGGCCTGATCAGAGACGACAACGACCAGGACTACAGAGAGGAGGTGGAGCAGCTGGTGGGCTGGTGCAGAGACAACAGCCTGATCCTGAACGTGGAGAAGACGAAGGAGATCATCGTCGACTTCAGGAAGAACCGGCCTCACCACGCTCCACTGCTCATCAACAGCTCAGCTGTGGAGGTGGTCAGCAGCACCAAGTTCCTGGGGGTGCACATCATGGACAACCTCAGCTGGTCTGTGAACACCACGTCACTGGTGAAGAGGGAACAGAAGCGACTGTACTTCCTGAGGAGGATGAGGAGAGCCCACCTGCCCCCGCCCATCCTCACGGCTTTCTACAAAAGCACCATAGAAAGCATTCTGACCAGCTGTCTCTCTGTGTGGTGTGGAGGCTGCAGTGCCTCCGACTGGAAGAACGTGAGGAGAGTGGTGAGGACAGCAGAAGGGATCATCGGGGCTCCTCTTCCCTCCATTAAAGACATTTCATCGCAGCGCTGTGTGTCCCGAGCCCGTAACATCATCAGGGACCCCTCACACCCCCACCATGGACTGTTCTCCCTGCTGCCCTCTGGGAAGTGGTTCCACAGCATCCGCTGCAGGACCACCAGGTTCTGTGAAAGCTTTTTCCCTGCTGCCATCAGACCGTTGAACTGCTGAAGTATAAAATGGACTATGTACCACTCGCTGATTTGCACATTTGTACAGTACCCTTATCCAGCATTATAAATGCTGCTCAACTCTTAGTCTCCAATATCAATGCTGCACTTTATCCGGAATTACTGCATAATTGTTTACATTGCAACTGTCTACTGTTAAATCACTGCTGCACTTTACCGGGAAGTCAATTGGAACTTATCCTGTAACTGAACTGCGATTTATTACTGCATTTTTATCCTGTACTGTAATTCCCTGCAAGGTATCCTGTAGAGTTACTGCAATTTTTCTGAGATGTATGAAAACGAAATTTCGTTCTGTATGCACTCTGTGCATACAAAATGACAATAAAGAAAGTCTAAGTCTAAGTTTTAGGACATGTTTGAGTGACCTACTACAGTATGCCCATTGCCAGCCATCCTGAGAAGCGAAAAGGCGATTCAAAACGAGTCAGAAAAGTCGAGACAGGACCAATCGTCAAACTTTTGGTGTCCACCACTCTAGTTCATCCAAAACAAACCAGAAAAGGGCCTTAAAGTGCTAAAAACCGGAATTTTCCTTTAACCTCTAAACCTCAGTTACCTTCACACTGTCAGGGTTTGTTTATCGATGAACTCAGGACGCGCACACGGGACTAAAGTTTAAGAGTCTTTATTTAAAGGAAGTGTGCTGGATGGCGGATGATGAAGACCGGAGGTTCAGGGCTGCAGAAGGTCAGGGATGTAGGTGATGGCAGGAGCTGACGGCCCGGCGTGAAAGAGAGTCACGACTCTCCAGGCAGCCGGGAATGCTCAGTTCTGCTCGGCTAGCAGCCTCGTAGCCACAGCAGGTTAGCAGTTCGTTTGCAGACACCAGGACACAGAGCTGAGCTTCTCCAGGGCGGCTAGTCAGGTTAGCAGAACTTGAGAGACACCAGGGCACAGAGCTGAGCTTCTCCAGGGCGGCTAGTCAGGTTAGCAGAACTTAGGAGACACCAGAGCACAGAGCAGAGCCTTTCCAGGATGGCTAGTCCAGTTAGCAGTTCTCTAGAGACACCAGGACACAGAGCAGATCTTCTCCAGGGATAAACAGCAAAGTATGAGTCAATAGAAACTGGCAGGACTAACCTTAAACAAGAAAAACAAATCTTCCAAGGCAAAAACGGGGACTGGCATGGAGAGGTGTGGAATGATGATGGCCCAGTGCTGAACTGAAGGCAGAGGCAGGTTTAAATAGAACACTTCACAGGTGGAACCAGGGTCTGGCTAATTGACTGGTAAATGATTATCAGGTGTGACTGACTGCTGGGGAGGTGACCAAGCTGATCTAACCTGGGTGGGTGGAGGGAAGGTAGGATGGTGGGCTAAAATCAAACCAAAACTACCCACTAGGGCGAACTAAAAGGGGGTTTCTAACAACCCCTGGTAAACCAAACAAAGGGCGTCTAACAGATGTTGGCAGGCGAACATCGCCACAAGGCAAAAACGGGCATTACAGGCGAACATCGCCACAAGGCAAAAACGGGCAGAACAGGCGAACATCGCCACAAGGCAAAACCGGGCGAACATCGCCACAAGGCAAAACAGGCGAGCATCGCCACAAGGCAAAACAGGCGTACGACAACGCCAGAGGGAAGAACAGGCGTACGACAACGCCAGAGGGAAGAACAGGCGTACGACAACGGCAGAGGGAAGGAACGGGCGTAGTTAACGCCAAAGGGAAGGAACGGGCGTGCTTAACGCCAAAGAGAAGGAACGGGCGTATTTAACGCCAAAGGGAAGGAACGGGCGTACTTAACGCCAAAGGGAAGGAACGGGCGTACTTAACGCCAAAGGGAAGGAACGGGCGTACTTAACGCCAAAGGGAAGGAACGGGCGTACTTAACGCCAAAGGGAAACCCGCCGGGGCGTGAGGAAAACGCCGGGGCATGGGGAAGAGAACGTCTAAAACGCCTAGGAACAAGAACGGAGGGCGTACTTACATGCCGGGGAACCAAGAACAGAGGGCGTCCTAACACGCCGGGGAACCGAAAACAGAGGGCGTCCTAACACGCCGGGGAACCGAAAACAGAGGGCGTCCTAACACGCTGGGGAACCAAGAACAGAGCGCGTCTAAACATGCCGGGAACACTAAATCTAAACGCTAGAAATCTAAACACCAGGGAACCAAGAAACCTAAACACCAGGAGTCTGGGGGCGTCCTAACACGCCGGGAACACTAAATCTAAACGCCAGGAATCTAAACACCAGGGAAGCAGGAACAAAGGGCATCCTAATACGCCAGGAAACAAGAGCGGAGGGCGTCCTAAAACGCCAGGAGACAAAGGGCGTTCTAACACGCCGGAAAAACACGAAATCTACAGGGGTCAGAGGGCGTCCTAACACGCCAGGAAACAAAAATACCAGGAACTAAGGGCGTCTAAATTCCGGAGAATGGAGGGCGTCAAACACGCCAGGGGACTAAGAGCTAGGGGGCCAAAACAAAACTAAGAAGCGCTGGGACCTAAAGAGCGCTGGGAAACTAAAGATCTAAACCATAAACTAGAAAACCAGGCATGAACTAACCTATAGAACAAAACCAGAAGAACTAGGGTAGGGATAACAAAAGAAAAACCGAAGCAAAAAACTAGAAAATCAAAATAAAACTAAAAAAAACTAGGAAAAAGAGCAAGACGTACAAGAGAAGAAAAAAAAACTATAAAACTAATGCAAAAACCAAAACAAAGAAACTAGGACAGGAACGGGTAAACTATTGTAACACTAGATAACTAAAGCTAGAACAAAAACAAAAACTAAGAGAACAAGGCAAAAACTAGGATTCTAAAGCAAACAGAAATAACCAAAGCAAAAACCGGAAGACTATAGGCAAACCTGGAACACTAGAACAGAGGTGGAAAAACAAACGAAAATAGAAACTCAAGTACTCTAAGAAAAAACAAAGAACCCCCTGAATAACTCTAAAAACGCCAAAAAATCCTAAGTAAACCAAAACTGAAATCGAGCCCCAAAAATAACAGAAGGCACTGGCCTTAAGGGCTCAGGCAAGACGGCTGCTAAGCCAAAAAAGAAAAAGTCTTCGTGGAGGTCGTCCTGGACGAGGCAGGCGGCGGAGCAGCATCGCCTGACTAAACCATCGAGGAGGGCGGCCCCGACGAGGCAAAGTCAAGCGGCCCGGAGACCGCGGTCGGCGGCTCCGGCCGAACAGGAAAGTCAGAGGCGGGCGCCGTGGTGGACGGCCCCGACGAGGCAGAGTCGAGCAGCTCGGAGTCCGCAATCTGTGGCTCTGGCCGAACAGATCAGTTGGAGGCGGTGCCAAGCTACAGGTCTCGGCGGAAACCGAGGCCAGAGGCGGGTCCTCCTGGACCTCCTCACGAGGCTTGGGCGGAGGCAGGTCCTCCTGGACCTCCTCACGAGGCTTGGGCGGAGGCAGGTCCTCCTGGACCTCCTCACGAGGCTTGGGCGGAGGCAGGTCCTCCTGGACCTCCTCACGAGGCTTGGGCGGAGGCAGGTCCTCCTGGACCTCCTCACGGGACTTGGGCGGAGGCAGGTCCTCCTGGACCTCCTCACGGGACTTGGGCGGAGGCAGGTCCTCCTGGACCTCCTCACGGGACTTGGGCGGAGGCAGGTCCTCCTGGACCTCCTCTTGAGGCTTGGGCGGTGACAGAATACAGACCTCGGAGGGCGGCGCCGGGCTACAGGCTTCGGAGGGCGGCGCCGGGCTACAGGCTTCGGAGGGCGGCAGGGTTGGAGGCAGAAGCGCGTCCTTGACGAACCCTCCGTGCCGGTGGTTCTGCCGTCCTTGCCGGAAGGAGCCAGATGAGGAATCCGGGGCAGTCTTGGAGGTAGCCGCTGGCCAGCAGGGCAGAAGGTCGTCTCGGTCACCATAGAAGAAATCCCACAGCTGGCTCTCCTTGATGCGTGGAGCTCTGCTAGGTGGAACGATGAGCCTCACTCGAGGGGCCAGCTGCGAGTCATGGAGGTGATGACCGAGACGACGAGAGGCTGAGTGGCTTCTCTTCCTGGGTTCCGGGGTAGCCGTAACAACGCCCACGTAAACCACCTGGGGAGTGGAGTCGGTCCGGACGGGTGGCGCAGGGTCCCGGGCGGAAGCCATCTTGGCATACCTCTCCCTCATCTAGCGTTCGCACATCTCCACATATGCGAGGATGTCAGGGTCGTCAACTCCTGCAGGTAAGCCCCGCATGGCGCCTGAGTTCACCCTTTGACTGGGCCGTACTGTCAGGGTTTGTTTATCGATGAACTCAGGACGCGCACACGGGACTAAAGTTTAAGAGTCTTTATTTAAAGGAAGTGTGCTGGATGGCGGATGATGAAGACCGGAGGTTCAGGGCTGCAGAAGGTCAGGGATGTAGGTGATGGCAGGAGCTGACGGCCCGGCGTGAAAGAGAGTCACGACTCTCCAGGCAGCCGGGAATGCTCAGTTCTGCTCGGCTAGCAGCCCCGTAGCCACAGCAGGTTAGCAGTTCGTTTGCAGACACCAGGACACAGAGCTGAGCTTCTCCAGGGCGGCTAGTCAGGTTAGCAGAACTTGAGAGACACCAGGGCACAGAGCTGAGCTTCTCCAGGGCGGCTAGTCAGGTTAGCAGAACTTAGGAGACACCAGAGCACAGAGCAGAGCCTTTCCAGGATGGCTAGTCCAGTTAGCAGTTCTCTGGAGACACCAGGACACAGAGCAGATCTTCTCCAGGGATAAACAGCAAAGTATGAGTCAATAGAAACTGGCAGGACTAACCTTAAACAAGAAAAACAAATCTTCCAAGGCAAAAACGGGGACTGGCATGGAGAGGTGTGGAATGATGACGGCCCAGTGCTGAACTGAAGGCAGAGGCAGGTTTAAATAGAGTACTTCACAGGTGGAACAAAGGTCTGACTAATTAACTGGTAAATGATTATCAGGTGTGACTGACTGCTGGGGAGGTGAAGTGAAAATTGACAGAAAATAACTGATGACTGAAAACTAACAGTAAATAAAGTGAAACCTAACCCAAAAGAGATGAAAAAATGAAAATAACAGAAAAACAAAGCCAAACCAAAACTCAACCATGACACACACAACTTGCTTACACTTGTTGACAGCTTGATTCGTGGTCCTGGCTTGACCTCCGACTTGTGCAACTTGGCCATGAGCACCTCTTTTTGGCTCTTGCCTTTCCTTAAGTAGGACGCCAGAGCATTGGATGAATAGCACTCTGGTGACCCACATCTTCTAAACAGTTCCTCCCTAGTCACTGTATATCTGCAATATCATTGGAGATTTTAAGCAGGCATATTGAGTTAAAACAATCTTCAACCTTGGAGAAATGTCAGTAGGTAACACTTTAGGTACAGGACAACACATAAAGGAGACCTTAAAAGGGTTCTACATAAGTCATTCCCAACAGCTTCTTAAATACAATTCAATAGATAGGATTTTTGAGTTTTCTTCAGCTGTACCCCATAATCAGCGATATTAAAAAAATAAAAGGCTTGCGATATTTCAGTTGATTTGTAATGAATCCAGAATGTATGACATTTCATGTTTTTTAATTGCATTACAGAAAATAAAGAACTTTATCACAATATTCTCATTTTCTGAGACAGTCCTGTATACTTGATAGGCCAGCTGACAGCTTTGCTAGGGCCCGGGACAACGTAGTCTTTTTGGGGCCCCCTCTACACCTGCCGCAGGATGAAATACTGCAATGTGAAACAGATTTTTCAGACTTTGAGCTTTATATTCAGAGTAAACACACATATGTAACGCTAATTGAGGCTAGGCGCCTGACTACGGCCAATTTTGTTAGTATGGCAATCAGAAAGGTTCGGCCGAGGAGCCCGTGTGTGAATAAACACCATGACAAAAAGTAAAGTTGAGTTATTGTATTTTAATGTATATTTATATATATATTTAGGAAAGTATTGAATAATAATAATAATATTTTCTTATAAATATAAACAATAAACACAACAAGGAACCAACAATAACAGACAAACAAATAAACCCGGATGAGACACAAGAGGTTTTCTTTCTCTCATTCAAGTCCGTGTTTTTCTCTTTTTTTCTTTTAAGGTGATTAATGAGTCACCAACAATAGTCCAACTGGTGTTAGTCCGTGATCCAAGGGGAAAGAAAAAAATAATTAAAGGTCCGGGAAGAAAAAAACAAAGTTGGTTCTAGTACATCCTACCGCAAAGCTGCGGTGATCTGTTGGTAGCTCGCCATCCTGACTTGAAACCGTGGGGGGGAAAAAACCTGACCTAAACGAGGTCATAGATAAAATAACAATTAGCATTTAACCAGGGTTAAACTGCTATTCAAAAACATACATAACTAACCAAATAATATTAGTCAGGAATCATTTAAGTAAGTTTCCAAGTTAATCGCGTTAATATTACAGATCAAATAAAGTCAGACAAGATATCAAAATAAAGTCAGACAAGGTATCAAAGTAAAGTCAGACAAGGTATCAAAGTAAAGTCAGATAAGGTATCAAAGTAAAGTCAGATAAGGTATCAAAGTAAAGTGCACTTTTAAATTCTATGCAATTTTAATTGACAATATCAATTAAAATTAATTCACTTAAATACTGCTTCAATAAGCATCTAATTGGTCTCTAGTTTTGTTGCGCAACTTCAGAAACCAACCAGTACAAAGTTCCATTGGCCGTTCACAAATCAAATGAAAAATAACAAAAAGTGTCCCTAAAGGACGAAATCAAAAGGCTTATATAACATTTTAACAGTATATGGTTCAATCGGCCACATAATTAACAAAAGAAAATGTTTTTTTTAGACCACAAAACCATTTAAAACGCCAATACACAACTCATAAGTGGGCGTGTCGCCATGAGGTTTCTACTTTTCCAAAAAAACTAAAATGACAGGGAATTAGCAACTCACCGTCGAGTAGTGGTCACAACACGCTCAAAGTAATCCTTCGGCTACTTTAAGTTGAGTTGATGCTGCAATATGATTCAGCGATTTAGGGAAACGCCAACAGAAGCAGCTAGCCACAGTAACAGCAGCAACAGCAATGGAGGGACCAGAGCTCACCTTCAACCCAGAACTTAAAGGGTGGCTTCTCCTTTGACCCGCCAAAATAAAATATGGGTAATTATTTTATGCGGGTTACACATAGATAAAACAAAGGTTGTCAAACAAAATTCCATCATTGTCATGATTTGCTACTGAACCCGAACACACCACAACAGAGTAAATTTAACAGTTTATTGAAATAGTGGATTGTGGAGGATGGAACCAAGAGTCTGTACAGAGCTGAAGCAGGAGGATGGTGAAGGCAGGCACTGGCAAGCAGGTAGGAACCAGAGCACGGAGGCAGCAGAACCAGAAGCACAGCAGACAGGAGACTTGGAACCAGGCTTGACCAGCAGCACGACAGAATGGAGGCTTGGAACAGACTTGACCAGCAGTATGAAAGAATGGAGGCTTGGAACAGACTTGACCAGCAGTATGACAGAATGGAGGGTTGGAACCTGGTTAGACCAGCAGCATGGCAGAGTGGAGACTGGAACCAGAACCACAACAGGATTAACAGCACGACTGGTGAATACTTGCAGGACCGGAGAGAGAGCAGGACCAGAACCACAGCAGGCGGGCGGAGATGAAAGGAATTCGGGCTGGACAAAAACAGGTGAGGTGAGCAGTTGTGAGCAGAAACCAACAGAACGAACCGACAGGGGAGGACTGAAAGCAGGGAGCTTAAATAGGGAGGCTGACAGGTGTGCTGAGTGCTGGCTGATAGTGGCTGACAGGTGTAAGTGATTAGTGGAGCATGGGATCTGGAGCTGTATGGGAGGCTGAGAGTGCCCTGAAATGTCCATGGTGCAGCAGGCAAGGCTGCACCATGACATCACCCCCCCCCCCCCTTAAGGCCGGCTTCAGACGGCCAAAAGAAACACAACAAAAAACAACCCACCCAGGGTGGGTGGTGGGAGGCTAGGATGGAGGGCCAGAGTCAAAACTAAAACTACCCAACCAGGGCGAACCAAAAATAAAGAGAAAAACGTAGGCAAACAAGAAAACTTCTAAACTATGCTGGCAGGCAAAAACCTAGGAGACACCGGGGGAACTAGAGGAGGTACTAACACGCCAGAAAACCAGAAAAATCTAAACACCAGGGAAACAGATAAACTAGGAGAATTCAGGAGAACTAGCACAACAGGGAAACTAGGGGTAGTCAAAAACAGAAACCACACAAGGCTAAAACCAAACAAAACTAAGAAACACGAGAACCAGAAAGAAACAAGGAGCATAAAAACAACTAATAACTAGGGAGCTCAAGAACCTTATGAGCGCCGGACCTAAATGAGCGCTGGGAAAGCGCAGAAACCCATAAATGAAGGGACTAGAGACGAGACAGGAGCTAGCGAACTGAAGCAGGAACTAGAGAATTAAAGCAAAACTAGAAACTAAAGCAGAGCTGGAAAACCAAAAGCAGAACAAAACTAAGGAACTCTAAGAAAATAAAAAACATGAATAGCTCTGAAGCTAAGGGATGCTAAGAAACTCAAACTAAGGCTGAACCAGAACAAATAAACAAAAGGCACTGGGCCTTAAGGGTGCAGGCAGTGACGGCTGTGAGGAGACCGGCAGCGGCTAGGCCATAAAGAGTGGTCGTGGAGGACGGCCAGGACGTGGAGGACGGCGGAGCAATAGCGCCCGATCGAAACCTCGAAGAGGACGGCCCCGACGGCGGGACAGCAAAGTCAAAAACGGGCGTCGCGGTGGACGACCCCGACGTGTCAGAGTCAGATTCGGGCGTCGCGGAGGGCGACCCCGACGAGGCACAGTCAGATTCGGGCGTCGCGGTGGGCGACCCCGACGAAGAGGCAAGATCCGGTGCGGCAATGGGCTACAGGCTTCAGACAACCACGGGCTACAGGCTTCAGACGGCACAGGACTATAGGTTACTGAGGTCTCCGGCCTACTGGTTACAGAGATCAAAGGACTACAGGACTCGGGAGACCCCGGGCTGCACGGTTCGGGAGACCCCTGGCTGCACGGTTCGGGAAACGCCTGGCTGCACGGTTCGGGAAACGCCTGGCTGCACGGTTCGGGAGACGCCTGGCTACGGTTTTCATAAAACACCGGCCTACAGGAGACAGGCAGCGCGGGGCTACAGGAGACAGGTGACGCCGGGCTATAGGAGACTGGAGAAGGCCTCAGGCTGCAGGGTTCAGAAAACACCTGACTACAAGGTTCAGAAGACCACAGGCTACAGAGTTCAGGAGAATCCTGGCTTCCGGCTACAGAAGTCACAGGACTACAGAGTTCGGGAGAACCTGGGCTACACAGTTCGGGAGGCGCCGGGCTACAGGATACGGGAGGCGCCGGGCTACAGGATACAGGCGGCGCCGGGCTACAGGATACAGGCGGCGCCGGGCTACAGGATACAGGCGGCGCCGGGCTACAGGATACAGGCGGTGCCGGGCTACAGGATACAGGCGGCGCCTGGCTACAGGCCTCAGGAGACGCCTGGCTACAGGCCTCAGGAGACGCCTGGCTACAGGCCTCAGGAGACGCCTGGCTACAGGCCACAGGAGACGCCTGGCTACAGGCCACAGGAGACGCCTGGCTACAGGCCACAGGAAACGCCGGGCTGCAGGCTTCAACAGCCTCCGGGCTATAGGAGACTGGAGAAGGCCTCAGGCTGCAGGGTTCAGAAAACACCTGACTACAAGGTTCAGAAGACCACAGGCTACAGAGTTCAGGAGAATCCTGGCTTCCGGCTACAGAAGTCACAGGACTACAGAGTTCGGGAGAACCTGGGCTACACAGTTCGGGAGGCGCCGGGCTACAGGATACGGGAGGCGCCGGGCTACAGGATACAGGCGGCGCCGGGCTACAGGATACAGGCGGCGCTGGGCTACAGGATACAGGCGGCGCCGGGCTACAGGATACAGGCGGCGCCTGGCTACAGGCCTCAGGAGACGCCTGGCTACAGGCCACAGGAGACGCCTGGCTGCAGGCCACAGGAAACGCCGGGCTGCAGGCTTCAACAGCCTCCGGGCTATAGCCTACAAGGGGCAGCGGACCCCCCTGGGTCCCAGCTTCAACGGTGGACGGCGGTGGACCCTCCTGGGTCTCCGCGTCTCTGGCAGGCGGTGGACCCTCCTGGGTCCCCGCGTTTACGGTGGACGGTGAACCCGCGTGGGTCCCCGCATCGACGGTAGGCAGCGGACCCTCCTGGCTCCCCGCGTTGCAGGAAGAGGCCAGACCCACGTCGGACGCCGGGCTGGCGTGCTCGGCACCCACGTCGGACGCCGGGCTGGCGTGCTCGGCACCCACGTCGGACACCGGGCTGGCGTGCTCGGCACCCACGTCGGACGCCGGACTGGGACCTGGGTCCTTGGCTGTGGGCTGAGCAGGTTCAGGGTCTTTGGCTGCAGACTGAGCAGGATCTGGGTCTTTGGCTGCAGACTGAGCAGGATCTGGGTCTTTGGCTGCAGACTGAGCAGGATCTGGGTCTTTGGCAGCTTACTGAGCAAGAAACAGGTCCTCCCTATCCCCGTAAAAGAAATCCCATAACTGGGTCTCATGGATCCGGGGGGCTCTAGCTGGACTCTCCCGGATCTGGGTCTTTGGCTGCTGACTGAGCAAGAAACAGGTCCTCCCTATCCCCGTAAAAGAAATCCCATAACTGGGTGTTATGGGAGTTTTGGGTGGAATATTAAACAATAGTAACTGAGTTCCCATCTTTACTAAATGATGAGACGGTGGTATAACGTTCCAGCACTTTTATTGAGAAACAGAGCAGAGATTCACATAGATGGAAAGTAATCGCACCCCATGGTTCCGCTGCAGTCTCTGTCTGCCCTGTCTCTGCCTGCCTCGCTTTCGGGCTTCCCCTAATACTGCACCGTGGCCTTCCCATGAGACAAAACAAAGACAGTCTATCGTAAACAATCAGTATCCCTCAGCAGCTGCAGCATTTGGCCTTGCAATCAGAAAACAGTGGATCTTATACACAGACATCAGGTCTCCAGGCCTCCTCTGTCCGAGTGGTGTGAGGCCATAGTGACTTCAGAATAATAATTCTTATAACATTCCTCTCTTTTTTTTTTTTTTTTTTTTGATGATGGCGTCGTCAGCATCAAGGCAAAACAAGATGACCCATCACTTGAAAATGTGAACAAAACACAGAAGAACCATTTCTGTAACCTCGTAAAGTGGGACCCAAAGGGTTCCCGTGTTGTAACCGGGCAGTGCTGGAACTTTTAGTACAGATCAACATGAATGCTTCAAAGAGGTTTAACACACAAGATCAAAGATTTAGCTTTTGTCCACAATTTAGGATTCATCTAATTAGGTAAGGCCTGTTTTAGGTACCTATGCGCACATTATTTTAAAATTACATTAGACTATGGTAAGCTAAACCCTGTTCATTAACCAAGGTCGAATCCGTCTACTCTGACCCACCCTGAATACCCTCCTACTCCTTTCTCCACTCACCCCTACGATGGACAATAATCCACCACTCCAAACTTACAACACCAGGAGCAAAGGCAGGAGAGGTTCAGTGCGGGCAGGGGAAACGCCAGAAAAAGCTACCCCTAGGGGGCAGTAAAAACTGGCAAGCCCCCCTCCCAGGGAAATCTGCTCTCGGCCAATCTGAGCCTGAAAACCCTGTATTGAATCTAAGTGTTATCATTACCCGCTAATATTAAAGGATCTTTAGAGCCAATCCGATCCTGCTTCTTCCTATATGAAATCAAAAAGGTGCATAAACCATAGATCCTTGTGTGTCTGAAGCAAACAGTTTCCATTTTTTCATAAACCCATATTGATCAACATGATGTAACATTAAAGTGTAGATCTCATAACACAAAAAAAAAATCAAACATGTGAGTCAGTGGAACAGAGCAGTTAAACAAACAGCAACACAATATGAGAAGAGTTCTAAACGTCAAGAACGCAAAGTTAAGGAAGCCTTCAGGCCATTCAGGCACAAGGCAGAAATTAATCTAATCGCGCTTAGGGTCTCTTCAGGCAACTCCTCCCGTTGAAGAATAAGGAATCAGAGTTCTCTGGCTTCTTCATCCCCAGTCCTCTTCTTGGTTCCTCCTCGCAGGCTGGACGATTGAGCAGGATGGTAATAAGCGTTCAGTTCTGGATGGGCACTGAGCATTTTATTTTGCATTTCTCTCTAATAAAACACTTTGTGAAGATGGTCTGCAGACACGAGTCCTTGTTCCCACTAGAGAACAGAAACAAGGTGTAATTAGTGTTCTTATCAAAACCCCTTTCATGTGTCATTTATTAAAACATTCTTCAAGCACTTTCACATTCAAGATATTTCTGTGCACAATTATTTAGCTCTCAGAATTCTGCAATTCAATTATTAGTTAAAAGAGTAATCTTTAAGTTCAAATGTATCTGCAGTAAATTCATAATAATTCTTAACAGAATGCTTTCAATGTGTGTCTTAACTGTTGTTGTCTGACAGTTGAAGTTCTCTGCAACATAATTTCATCAATATATTCGTTTCATGACATTTCCCATTTAATTTGAAAACCCAACTGAGAAAAAGAAAGACTTTCCATGTGAAAGCCTTTTCCCTCTCTCCCTCTTTTTTTTTTTTTTTTTTTTTTTAAAGTGAGGTGCTGTTCTGCACAGAAAAGACAAAATATTTATACCATGCTGCTACTGTTCAAGGATGCCAAGGTTCTACAACACAAAACAAAGCAGAGAGCAGGAGAGAACAGAAGTTTTTTTTGAAAATGTTCTAACATTGTTGAACAACTAAAGCTACTTAAGCAAATCAGAATTAGTTCCCAAATTAATCCTAAAATAAAGTAAACCATACATTGTGTACATTGTGATTATTTATTTATTTATTTATCTTCTTAAACTGAGGATTAAGGACTTTGATTAAGAAGTTCTTGGATGAACGCGTCTCTGCGTTCCTATTTGTCTAGGCCTCTGCAATCTGATCTATGATCTATGTATTCTTAGTGCCTGGTCAGGAAGGGTTAAGGTTCTCCGAAGCTTTCTGTTTTCAGCAACCCTGAAAACCCAGAACCCTTTACAGTCAGTGTAAGGTGTCAGGTGACCTGTGGAACCACCTTGTCGTCTCTCTGGTTCCACCAGCTGTGTCAAGTCCACAGCAGCTCGTCCTGGGTGCCATGCCCCAGGGGTCTCCACACCCCCCTGTGTGGAACGTCTCTCATTGTAAGGATCTCACCTTACGTGCCATTCAAGATGTTCTTTACACAACAGGAGTTCCAATGTGGGATGTCTTTGTTGCTTTAATGTTCCTCAGAGAAAACCTTCATTCATTGATATCACCTTCAAGCTGTTACCCTTTTATCATCACAGCCCCCCAACCATCCTGACCAGATCCAAAATGTCCCCATAATTTAATCTAATTAAATTAATCTTACTTATTTTTTGTATGTAAGACGATAACCATTAAATTATCCTGATCTAAAAGCTGTCAGGTTAAAGGTTTGCTAAACTCAGTGTTGTGTTTTTTCCCTTAGGATGTTTAACTGGTTAAAAAGACTATTGAGTTATTTGTGTTCTAGTTGAAAGATATTAAATCTCCATAAATATTGTAACCATTGTACTCTGATGCTTTAATCCTAAATTTACCCATGTTAGTTAGTAGGATGTGTCATTATGCTAATTTTATTGCAACATTACCCATTTTAGCCAGTAACCTTTTCTTTGTGTTTTATTGATGCCTGCCAGAGTAGCAGAAATCAGCTTACACTAAGATGTTCATTAAATGAAATGCTATTTAAAAGTTCAGATTACTCTACCTATATAGTGAAAACTAATTCATTCATTTATTTATTTAACTGTTGATATAATACCCACTTAATTTATTAAGTTGCTCCATGATTCCATCAAGGTGCTTCTTTAAAAGTTTTCACCTTTACATAATCTTTATGTGTTTTGTAATGTGTGTTTTGTTTTAATTGTGTACAACAAAATCTGAAGTGAAATGCATGAAGTCGTGTCTGCAGAACTCATCTGTGTTTGTTGTCGAAGGTTGTCCGATGCCTCAGTCATAGTCCTTCATTGTCCATTTTCAGTCCAATGTCTAAATTCAGCAGCCCAACATTCTCCTTCTCATCAAGAGTCCATCCTCCAGTCCTCACGCCTGCAAACAGAATGAATTCTGCCAGCATTTTTTGCCAAAGAAAACGCTCCATAGGTTGAAAAGAAATTACAGCAAAACAGTCACAAACATTTTAACTACAGTGTTCCCTCTAACATGACAAACATAAAAGAAACAAAAGGATAAAAAATAAATCAAACTTTGTCTCTGACAAAATAAAACTCAAAACTGGTTCAGGCTGAAGTCAATGACATCACCTTTAGTCCTTGTCCCAAGGATCAGCCCCCAGGCCAGAACACACAGACCCAGCCTTGCCGTAACATTCAGATGTTTACATCATGGTCAGAGTTGTTTATCATATCTATTGTCCTTCTCAGGTTATACTGTCCCTCTGAGGTTTCGCCTCAGTTCAGCATAACTAATAAAATCAGATGATTTTTTTTACTGATGACGCGTGTAACGTGGCCTTCTAACATTTTGACGCTTTTCAAAATTTCTCATTAGTTGCATTCAAATTCCAAGTAAAAAGAAATAAAATAAATGAATAGAAAACCCTAGAAAAGCAAAGCACAGTTTTCCCTCATCTATTTAAATCAAAAATCTTGTATATCTAAACTTCTTTCAACTGGACTGGTTTGTGATGAATCATTATTATTATAAGCAATGAGATCTCAGTAATTTTAAATTACTTTAGGGCTAAAAAAAGAAGTTATAGGATCTAATTTTATACAGTAAACTCAAGAAGCTTTGTGTAAAGCTTATTACCAGTTCCAATTTTCTAACAAAGCTGAAATATTTCCGTTCAAGACATGTTAATCTCTCCGTGTATCAATTTAATTTGGTCCTGATATTTAATGTTAAAAAACAAACTTTGTTATTTAAATCTCTCTTTTACTGTACCTCTATTGTTAACATAGTCCATGCTTAAAATGTCATTTGAATTACGGAGCTGCAGTTCTCCCAAAACAAATGAACATTCTGAAACCATGAACATTACTTTTACTCCGAATTAATTCACACAGATGAACATTTAGTTACATAGATACATACACACGTACGGTTACATACAAACAATGACATTCAGACAGACAAACACGTGCAGGCCTGCTTTTTCACCATCTTAAATAGTTTTTCATAATTTTTAAACGCCAACGCCGAAAGATGTTTTCAACGCGTTAAGTTCCCGCTTAGTTTAAAAGGTGGAGAGCGTGCGCTGGTTACGACCCCCCGATGCTTCGTCCACACGCGGTTTTACGCTTCAGTCCCGCAAGGATACAACTCTGTGTCTCGCAGACACTTGGACGCTTACCCATTTTTGAAAGTTATACGTCGCTATTAGCAGTTTAGACCAATTTTATCCACAACGGAAGTGCCTAATCGGTCTCCACGTAAACGCTTCCCCGGTGCAACGCCTGTTTAGTTTCGTTTCCGTTTCCTTGTTTTTATCGCTTTTCTTTTTTCTCTTAATTTTATTTTTATTATTTAGTAGCAGTACTGCAATAAAATAAAATAATAGTAATAATAATAATCCCTATGTGAGAAATCTGCATGTTTAATCTAATCATTTCAAATCATTTATGCATGTCATGCGTCTGGGCCCCTACGTTTTTCAGCATGAAATCGAACGTCTCACCCTGGGGCAAGGCTGGACCCTGAAAAACTCTGCCTTTGACCCATTACACTGACTCTTCTGCTTCCCAGACTTTTTTTTTGTTTGTTTTTATTTATTTTATCCTTTTTTGTGTTTTGTATTATTTTTTTACTCGTCCTTAGCACGATCGACCAACTAAATGAAAGGCCTCACATCCGATGGTCGGCTTTTTGGTATAATGGTCGGGGTCCCCACTTATCAAAGCTGCAAACGTCTTCGCAACAGTCAAGGACTTAAGCATCCCTGCCGCTTTCATCCACAACAGAAGTGGACAGCCTCTTGCACAAACCCAAGACAAGAGGACTTTAATGGACCAGCTGCAAACTGCTCAGCCGGTCACCTGTTCTCCAGGTGAAAATCACTCTGCCCCTCCTTCCCCCTTGTGGGAAAGTCCGTATTTCAGCTGAAAACGTATTCTAATTAAATTTTGAATTTTAGTTTAATGTTTAAACCTTAGTCACCGTTCGGTATTGCGAACCCTGTTTTATTTGCCTTAAGGATTAAATATAATTCATTATTTCTACTGGCTTTTACTTTTACTACCTTTTAGGTTTACAGTTTTTAATTTTAAAATTTCTTGAGGTATACTTTAAAATGGGGTTTAAAATTTAAAAGCTTGCAAGCATTTTTTGACCAATTGCGTTTGTTTTTAAAAGAGCTGGAAAATAATCCCCTTACCGTCTCATGAAAGAAAGGTTCGTATCTTCGCGCCGACGCCCCAGAGACGCTCCGAGACCAGGAGCTCCTCCACGTCCCTTGAAAATCCATTCGGGGTACCAGAGGCCGGATAACCTCTCCGGGCCGGCCACAGCAGCTCCTGTCCTCGGACTCCCTGCCCGTCGGTCGGAGATCTTGTTCGTTTACGCCAAATTGTTATGGGAGTTTTGGGTGGAATATTAAGCAATAGTAACTGAGTTCCCATCTTTACTAAATGACGAGACGGTGGTATAACGTTCCAGCACTTTTATTGAGAAACAGAGCAGAGATTCACATAGATGGAAAGTAATCGCACCCCATGGTTCCGCTGCAGTCTCTGTCTGCCCTGTCTCTGCCTGCCTCGCTTTCGGGCTTCCCCTAATACTGCACCGTGGCCTTCCCATGAGACAAAACAAAGACAGTCTATCGTAAACAATCAGTATCCCTCAGCAGCTGCAGCATTTGGCCTTGCAATCAGAAAACAGTGGATCTTATACACAGACATCAGGTCTCCAGGCCTCCTCTGTCCGAGTGGTGTGAGGCCATAGTGACTTCAGAATAATAATTCTTATAACACTGGGTCTCATGGATCCGGGGGGCTCTAGCTGGACTCTCCCGAGTAGCGGCAGCAACTGTATCCAGCTGACTCACCAGGGGAAGAGAGGTGACGTCAGCTTCAGTTGGTGCGGCAGCCGCGGCAGCGTCTGGCTGGACATGGAGGGAGGTCTTGTGCCGGCGAATTCAGCTTCTGGAGGAGACACGGGCAGTAGAAGTTAAAGGCTTCACCCGAGGAGCCAGCTGAGTGTCGTGGAGGTGGTGACAGAGGCGACGGAGAACGAGACGGCTTCGGCTCTGGCTCGCTGGAGCAGCATCGGCGGCGTTAGCAGCAGAGGAAACAGCTGTGGTGGAGACAGTGGTGACAGGAACAGTAGCAGGAACGCTCTCGGCGACAGCCGAAGTAGATGGATTACTGTGCGGTGGACCAGGTTGAGAGACTCCTGCCCAATAGTCCCAATCCACGTCCTTCAAGAGGCCAGCCACAGCGGAGTGTCTAGGAAGCCTTTGCGCCAAGTCAGAGATGCGCTGCTCCCAGTCGTCTCGCAGCAAGACAGTTGCCTCGATTCGGCGTGACAGTGGGCTCACGGCAGCCACCTTTTCCAGTCCACCTCTTAGTTTGGAGCGTAAAGTTTCCAGTATTCTGCTTACGGTGTGATGGTCTGGATCCATCTGGCTGGTTTCTGCATGGGAGCTGTGTGTGTGTGTCGGGTTCCTTTGGTCGGTGCGTTCTGTCATGATTTGCTATTGAACCCGAACACACCACAACAGAGTAAATTTAACAGTTTATTGAAATAGTGGATTGTGGAGGATGGAACCAAGAGTCTGTACAGAGCTGAAGCAGGAGGATGGTGAAGGCAGGCACTGGCAAGCAGGTAGGAACCAGAGCACGGAGGCAGCAGAACCAGAAGCACAGCAGACAGGAGGCTTGGAACAGACTTGACCAGCAGCACGACAGAATGGAGGCTTGGAACAGACTTGACCAGCAGTATGACAGAATGGAGGCTTGGAACCTGGTTAGACCAGCAGCATGGCAGAGTGGAGACTGGAACCAGAACCACAACAGGATTAACAGCACGACTGGTGAATACTTGCAGGACCGGAGAGAGAGCAGGACCAGAACCACAGCAGGCGGGCGGAGATGAAAGGAACTCGGGCTGGACAAAAACAGGTGAGGTGAGCAGTTGTGAGCAGAAACTTCTTCTTCTTCTTCTTCTTCCTTATATTTAATGGCAGTTGGCATACCAACTTGGTGCATTACCGCCACCAACTGTTTGGGGTGTGGAGCTTCAATGCGGAATTAGGCGCCTGTATTATTCGTGAAAAAAAAAAAAAAGGACTGGGGGTGTAATCTTAAATTCTATTAAAAAGACCTGTTTCCTTTAAATACCGCATGAGAGCTAGCCATGCTGATGGTTTAACTGAAGAAAAAGAAAGTAAACCCTCTACTGTTAAATGTGTGTACCCTAAACCTTTGACGTCTTCTAGTAGTGTGGTTCTCTCTGTGTTGTATGCTTCACACTCTAACAATACATGTTCTACTGTCTCGTTCTTGTCACAGTAAGTGCAGAGTCCTGTTGTGTGTTTCCCTAAACGTCTGAGATTGTGATTGAGATATGTATGCCCAATTCTTAGTCTTGTAACCACTGCTTCTCCCCTTCGCTTCCAACCACCCTGCCTCCTTGTAATTACTTGTTTCTGTACTCTATATAAAAAACGACCTTTGGTCTCCTTTTCCCACTGTGCTTGCCATAGTTTGTTGACCTCTGTTTTTATGACACTTTTAATTTCTGTTTTACTCAATGGGACTGTCCATTGCAACTCTGATTTAAGATCCTTTTTGGCCAAGCGGTCAACCACTTCATTGCCTTCTATATCAACATGTGATGGGACCCACAGAAAACACACTGATATATTACGACTTTGGAGTCTATACAGACTATGAAAGATCTCAAAAAACAAGTCTGGCCTACAAACCGATTTGCAATTTGTAATACTTATTAAAGATGCCATTGAGTCTGAGCAAATAATATGTTGATTAGACCCAACCTCCTCTATCCACGTAAGAGCTAATAAAATAGCTAAAAGTTCCACAGTGTAAACCGCTAAATGGTCTGATGTTCTTTTAAATATTGATTTCTGAAAATGTGGTATATACACTGCTGCTCCCGTCTTTCCTGTATCTGGATCTTTTGAACCATCTATAAATATTTGAATACTGCTATTATACTTAAGAATAAGTATTGTTGCACCAGATCGTTCATCCCGCCATATTCCCTGCAGTGTTTTGACATCTTTGCTATTTCAAAATCTACTGCTGGCAAGGGAAATATCCAAGGGGGAATGACGGGTAATGCCACTGTACAGCTGTGACTTAATTTTAAAAGACCCAGTTTCTCTGCTTGACTGTTTCCCACCCATCCAAAACTGCTAAATTGTTTCCTTCCATGTTCCCAGCTAGAGTTCAACACAGGTTTGGTTGGATGATCCTGCTTATGCCCCTGCAGATTCACCCAATACACCATGGCAAGCTGTAGACGTCTCATAGATAAAAGACATCTCCCCACCCTCCACCTGGAGAGCTGGAATTGAAGAAGTCTTGACTGCACCACAACACAGACGAAGGGCTTGTGCCTGAACCAAGTCAAGCTTTTGCAAGTGGGATTTTGCAACTGAACTAAATACAATACATGCATAATCCAATGTAGCTCTGACTATGGCAGTATAAATATGTTTAAGAGAGTTCATGCTAGCACCCCAACCACTTCCTACCAAGCATCTTATAACAATGACTGCCTTCTTGCACTTGGTGACAGTTTTCTGAATATGTTCTCTAAATGTTAGTTTATGGTCCATCCACACACCTATAAACCTTATATTTTGAACCTGCTTAACTAATTGCCCATAAAGAGTGACTTGTATTGTAGGGTTATTGTGCTTCTTAGAAAAACAAATAACCTGTGTCTTGTCCACAGAAAACCGGAAACCCCACCTGTTTCCCCACTTCTCAACAGTGCTGACTGCTGCCTGTAGCTTTTTCCCAACAAATACTTCATTACGCCCACTCACCCACAATGCTCCATCATCTGCATATAAAGACCTCCCAAGTCTAGCATCAACCTCTGAAAAAACCTTGTTAATCATGATATTAAATAAAATAGGACTGCATACACTCCCTTGCGGTACCCCATTTTCTATAGAGTAAATCCTGGGGTGGGATAGCCCAACTCTTACCTCTATAGTCCTGTCCTTCAAAAAATTCATAATCCAGTTGAACATTCTTCCACCAATACCCATGGATTCTAATTTAATAAGAAGACCCTCTTTCCATAACATATCATACGCCTTCTCCACATCAAAGAAGACAGCAGCTACCAGTTCCTTTTTGGCCTGAGCCTTCCTAATTTCATCCTCTAAACATAGCACAGGATCCATAGTCAACCACCTTCTACGGAAACCTCTCTGCTAAGGTATAAGCAAGTTCCTGCTCTCTAATATGTATGTTAACCTGTCAGTGACCATACGCTCCATTATTTTACATAAGTTAGATGTTAGTGCGATAGGTCTATAGCTAGTTGTTTCCCTTTTGTCTTTTCCAGGTTTCCCAATTGGAATAACAACAGCATGTTTCCAAGCTGATGGCAATACCCCTGACTCCCACACCTTATTATATAATTGCAGAATCACTAATTGCCCTTGATGAGTTAAATTTTCAACCATTTTGTAACATATCTCATCCTTACCAGGTGACGTTGCTCTGACTCCTGCCAATGCTCTTTTCAGTTCAAAAAAAGAAAAGGAAACATTTAGTGTTCCATCAAAATTGTCCTTTACCATTAAAATGTTAGAGTGTTCTCTCATTATTATATCTCTACCTTTCTTAGCTTCAGGTGTCAAATTTGTAGAGCTATGGACTTTAACAAATGTTTTTGCCAGAGCCTCTGCCTTATCCTTATTTGTTATCATAATTTCATTATTATATTTGATAGCTGGTAATGTATACTCCCTTCTAATACCACCCATCCTTCTTATCATACCCCAGATTTTGCTAATATGTGTTTCTCTCCCAATGTTATTGCAGAACTGCTGCCACTAACTCCGCTTAGCCTTTCTTATAGCTCGTCTAACTTCTGCTTGTGACTTTTTATATTCTATTAGGTCATTAAAGGAAAATGATCTTTTAACTTTTCTAAAAGCTCTGTTTCTTGCCTTAATAGCATTATTGCATTCATCTGACCACCAGGGAACTACCTTGTGTTGTTTTAATCCACTTCCTTTACCTATAACTTCTTCTGCAGTAGTGTGCATGACTTCTACTACTTCTGCATTAAAACCATCTATACTATCGTGCCTGTTTTGACTAATTCCTTCTAACCTCCTACTACATGTCATATTATAAAGTGCCCAGTTGGCATTTTTTAATTTCCATCTAGGAAAACCTATTTCCTCCAACTGAACTGGACCCACTCCTATTTCACATACAATTGGGTAATGGTCGCTCCCTACTGTAGTATCTTGTACAACATCCCACTTACTGACTCTAGCTATTTGCTCAGACACCAAAGTGAGATCGATTGGAGATTCCAACCCTCTAGCTATATCTATTCTGGTTCCCCTTCCATCATTCAGACAAATTAGCTCTTGATCCTCTAGAAATTCTTCCACCAGGGGCTGGCCGTGGCCACCCCCTGGTGGCGCCAGTGCTTGTAGCAGTGAGCACGTTCCTCATCCATGGCAGCATAGGCTTCCAGTGCTTTCCCAGAAAGGAGTGGAATGAGACAGCACGCCCATTCACTATCTGGCCACCTCCAAGTCTTGGCAATGCGCTCAAACCGCAGCAGATAGTTTTAAAGGTGTTCTCCTACTTGATAAGGGGGAATCTTTGGATCAGTGGTGTAACTTACTGACTGAGGTTAATGGCTTTGATCACCGACGTCATCATCATCACCACCATCATTGTCGTCACTTTGCTCTGCACTAACTCCTGACTGAAGGTGAGGATGTGGTACTTGCTGTGGTTGCTGCAGGAACATCCTAAGATTTCACAATTCCTTCAGCAGCCCTATGTCTCGCTTTTGCTGACCTTCCATAAAGTCCTTCATCAAAGGAAAAAACTCACTGCCAGATGCACTTGATCCACTGGGGCCCGGCTTTGGTTCACCTTCCTCATCTGATCCATCCGTTATTGGCATGCTCTTCCATGCTTTGTCAGCCACCTGTTCTTCCATCTTTGATTGTGATCGAAGACCAGATCTCTGCTTCAACAGACAAGATCCTCGTCTACAGCTCGCCACAATCCCACTCCTGAAACCAGATGTGACAGGGTTCTATTATGACTTGGTCAAACATAAATGACTGGCCAAGGCCAGAGATCACTTTAGTGAAATTTATTAAGCTTTTCTCCAGGTGAACAAAGATGGCAGGTGCAGAATATATACGAAGAACGTCCAAGGCAGGTTAAAATCAGACAAACAGCAGTACCTTCCATGTAAGAGTCCATCACCTTCAGTGTGACTTCTCAGGAGTCTAGCCACAGACTGCCCCCTGTGGAGCAGAGCCCTGTTTTTAAAGCCACAGGCTCCGACCACAGAAAGTCCAAACAAGTAAAAACAAAAAAGAAAAACTAAGCAATTACTTCTAACTGAAATAAACTGTAAAAGTATACAAAATAATAATAATAATAATAATGATAAATAAATAAACTTGTAATCAAAGATACAATCATTTTATAGAAAACACTCGTTCTGATGACATCACTACGTCATCATGTGACTCCCTCCCGGCACACCCCAATCCAGAAACAACCCTGTATTAAAATAGAACCGGGAAAATATTTCAAGCTGAAAATAACAGGTTAGGATGAATGTTAGCTGAAGCAGGAACACCGCATGTGCACCCACGTTGAACTGCATCAGTTTAGCTGCAACAACAAAAAAATAAGTTAGCGATGGTGTATGTGCCTATGTGTATGCGTGTGCGGGTGTGCTCAAATGCTGACACGACTCATAACTAAGTCCCGGCTCGTGACGGCTACTCTGTCACAATGTTCTACCCACATTTTTCTTTAAGAAAGTTTTGCCTGTCATAGCGTCTGATTTGACTCAGATAATAAACATGTCCCTTCTGTCAGGTGTTTTCCCCCAGTCCCTAGCAGTTCTCTTTTTTCTCTCCAAAGTACACCTAAACCTATTCAAGGATTGATTACTTCCTAATTGATGCAAAACTTTTGCCCATGGTTACCCAAGTAGACTATGGCAGCATCGCAATATCCGACCATTCCCTAGTTACTCTGGGGTTGGGCTTTCCTGAAGACAAATTTCCCACCTTTTCGTAGCGGCTTAATCCCAGACTACTGTCTGAACAAAGGTTTGTTGACTTTGTCAACACACAAATAGATATCTTTATTTAGTTGAATGAGTCCCCTGAGATAAGTAATGCTACACTCTGGGAAAGTCTAAAAGCATATCTGAGAGGTCAAGAGATTTCTTACGTTGCTGGTGAAAATAAAAGGAGGGCTAAACGGGCTTCAGAACTTATTGAACGAATTAAAACTGTAGATCAACTACACTCAGTTTCACCTTCCGATGATTTATACAGGGAAAGAATCCTACTTCAAACAGAATTTGATTTAATCACTAATATCAAAGCCACAGACATGAAGTCATGTCTCACCTATTATGAGTCTGGGGATCGTGCCGGCAAAATGTTGTCCCATCAACTTAAACAGTCAACATCTGCAGGTTTCATTACAGCGATAAAGAATGGCCAGGGTAGTTTACTTACTAACCAGGATGAGATTAATGCCCCATTTTATGAGAATTTGTACACTTCTGAAGCTGGTGACACTGCCTTGACCAAAGACTTTTTCAGCAATTTGACCATGCCCATTCTAGGTGACTCGGACAAATCTAAGTTGGAGGGCACTATTACTATATCAGAAATAACTCAGGCTATCACAAAAATTAAGCCTGGAAAAGCACCTGGCCCTGACGGGTTTCCCATAGAGTTTTTTTTTTTTTTTAATTTGCACCAAAATTAGTCCTTTTACTACTGAGAGTTTTTAGGGAGATATTAGACAAAAATGCTCTACCTGGGACTATGACACAAGCAATTATTTCACTTATACTTAAAAAATCTAAAGACCCCTTGCTTTGTGAGTCATATCGTATCGCACTTTTTTGTTTTGTTTTACTACTTAACTCTGGTTTTTGCGATGATACCCAGAGCTCTTCCAGAGAAGAGCTCATCAGGGCAACATCACCAGAGGATTTATTCCCCACTTTTCTTCTCCCTACACTGGAAATTGTGGACATCCTGGTCAAAGGTGTGCTCCCCTTTGCTCACGCAGTGAAACGCCGGACCTGCAAACGTACAGGTCGCACAGCGCCCGCTTGCAGACCAGATACTGAATGCGGAGCAGAGTAATCTGGACTCGTTAGTTATTGTCCTTGGTGACTTTAACAAAGGAAACCTCACTCATGAACTTCCTAAATATAGACAGTTTATTAAATGCCCAACCAGAGAGGAAAACATTCTGGATCACTGTTACATCACAGTCAGGGATGCTTATCACGCCGTCCCCCGTGCGTGAATGAGCCGTGCTGTCATGAATGAGACAGGAAGAAGTAACAGGCCACACTTGATACTAGATAACCTTTCAGTTATTAATTTTGCTGAAGATTTTAGGGCATCTCAGAAAGATGTGAGCAGTAACATCATGTTGCTAATGATGCAACCAGTTACATCACTGACGTGTGCGGACTTCTCCCTTCATAAAAATTAATATTTAAGAAAAACATTGCATTTCTATGCATTTTGCTGATATCTCTATAAATATATTATGCATAAATTTAGCTAATCTCCATTCAGGGAAGGTAGACAACCTTTCATTTGTTAGTTTTGCCAAAGGGTTCAGTGTCACGTGTTCTACCACGTGTAGGCTGAGTTAAAACAGGCTGCTTTCCAATTACTCTCAAAACATTCACTGTATTTATAGAGGTATTTGCAGATCCTATTGAAATATAGGATCTGCAATTCTTTAAATTTTGATAACATTTCTAGCAAAAGTATAGATAATATGTACATAATATTATTTCAGGGAGTTTAGATAATATTTCATTTTGTAGTTTTCTAGTTAGTGGACATTGAGATGAACTTTATGTATGTCAAAACAGCATCCTTTTAACTGTTTTTTGTAAGGTTGATGAAGCGTTACTTAAGCTAAAGGACAATCATTGTGAAATTCCTCTTACATTGGGGTTGTACATTTGACTGTTAAATTTCACTTACTCTCAACAACTAGTTACAAATCCAATACACCTTACAACCATCCATGCTGATTAGGAAATAGAGCTGTGCGATTACTTTGGGGATAGATTCAGTCCTGTGTCAGACTACTAAAAAGCCCACTTCAACAAGAAGCAAGTCCAGAGATCGTGGTATTACTTTCAGGCAACTGTACTTATCACTGGATAACAAATTGCTGTTCAGTTAGTCAGTTATCCCACATTTGTCTTGGTAGTTTTTCTTTGGCTCCTTTCACATAGTTCACCACAAGTGTAGTGAGTATTTATCAAAGCTTGTTTAATTGATTTTGACAGATCCTGCCAGCAGACAGCGGGTCCACAGCTCCTTGTACTGCACCCAGCTGAGAGTCCGCATTGATGGGGGTTAAGGGAATTATCTCTACTCTGGTGACTTGGAATGGAGCACTCTGGAAATTCAATTAAACCAATCTATGTTCTCACTGTTCATAACTTCCATACTGATTATTTGTCTAAATTCTGATTTCCATTGCATTAAATCAGAGATGGGAGACAACGCAACTCTGGAGGATAACAAGGCACATTCTATGACAAGTAAAATACTTTGCTCTGTTGGGAGCTTTGCTGTATTTTGTTAAAACATACGGTATCACCATCAGGCTTAGCACATGAAATGGCAGGGACGTCATAGTCAGCTCCTTGACTCTCATTCTCAATTGTTTTATTATGCAAAAAAAGAAAAATAGTTTAATACATCACTTCTGAAGGGGGTGGGGTGGAACTTTATACTTTATATCAGGGGTCTTCAATTCTGATCCTCTGGGTTTGGTGTTCTGGAACTTTTAGATTTGTCCCTGGTCCAAAACACCAAAATCCAATGGCTGAATTACCTCCTCAGTATGCATTTAGGTTATCCAGAGTCCAGCTAATTACCTGATTATTTGACTTTATTGTGTAAAAGCAGAGCCACATGTAAAAGTTGCAGGACACAGGACCTTGATTACTGGAATTGAACATTCCTGCTTTATAGCAAACATTTCAAATATACAAATAAACACAAATCTATTAAAACAAGTATCACAAATGAAAAAATAATTTAAATAAGGAGCTTATTATATTGTAGCCTTCTATCTGACACATTACATAAAATCCAATTTTAGTTTCACAACTCCATAAAATTCCCCATATCCTTAGTGGGTCTGTGGAGACAAAATCGCAGCCTACTCTTGTCCTTGACTCTGCACTTCCACAGAGCCATGGCATCAAGTTGAGGTTCCTCCTGCAGTCTGTCTCTACGAGAAAGGTATATTGCCATATTTGCCTCGCTGATTAAGAAATTTCAAATCGGGCATTTGAGTTATTCGCCTTGTTGTGACAGACTATTCCAATAAATAAAGAGTTTGTAAAAAACGTGCCTGTCATCCTTTGTTTTTCCAGTGAGAGTCTGAATGGTAAACGAACACAGGGGTATAAGTGTAGTTGAAGAACGGTTATTGAAATGGGTGAGAGTGAATGGCAGGAAAACCAGGAGGGCTCTGGTCGCTGACTGTGGAGATAGAAACAGACAGAAATCAAAACCAACAGCAAGCCAGGAAGGTGGAAAAAATCCTGCAGAGGCAGACTTATGGCTCGAGTGATGGATAAAGTCCTGGGAAGCAGTGAAGCAGCACACAGAGAGTTGAGACTGACAGCAAGAGTGATAGCTTGTGGTAACCGACTTAGAAGGGAGCACTTTGTACGATGGACAGGCAGATGGTGAAGCATTGGGAGCATCCTTGGTGTGATCCGGGCAGATGATGACAGGAGTACCGAGAAGGCTGGAGTGACCACAGTTGCAGACTGAAGCTTGGGCTTTACCAAGGCGACATAGATGACACAAAGTCCTTCGGGAAAGTGACTGAACACCTTCAGAGGGGAAATGGACATGGGTTAGTCATGGAACGTGAAATCAAGGAGAAAACAGGAGCTAATGCGCTGACACCTTCCATCTGGTTCCTACCTCCATAAAGGCTCCAACTGATTGCTGCTGATGGAAAATATTTGTGGCCAATATCCACCTGTCACACCCTGCTGGAGAGAGGTGAGAATACACCACAAAACAATTGCACAGTACTGTGCACAGAACTGTGCAACTGACAGTGCCACAAAGGCTAAAAACATTTATTAAAATGTTCAAACAGTGATTTAAAGAAAGTATTTTATTAAAAAAATGTCTGTTAAAAAATATGTGTGACTATATATTTAAACAATATGTGTGACTATATACATTGAGCAAATATTTGGTGCAGGATGACATCCGTAAAAATCCTCCTGTGCCTTAATAAAATTTCTGTATTGTTAGCTTGTATAGGATTGAACTAAGCTTGTAGATTTGACCATATATGTTGAACTATTTCATCATGGAATATTTGTCATGTCTGCTGACAAAAAAGGACAGGATAATTTTATTCCAATATTCAAGGATTTCTATGTGAAATTTTATCATTTTTATCTTTGTACACGGTTTGAGATTGAGGATGTATTAAAAATGGTTCTTGTTCCAAAGGAAGTTGAACTGTTTCAAAATAATTTTACCATGTCTATTGATTTGGTGATGATAAGAAATTTGAGACAAGGTTAATTCTTGAGACTTGCTTTTTAGAAGTGATTAGTTTAAGTCATTAAAGTTTATATGGAGAAGTTATTGTTTTATGTGTAACTATATTACATGTACTTTTCAAAATTAATATTTAAATTTTGCTGTTTAGTTGATTGAGTACTACATTTGGGAGGTTGTATACGGTAAGTGGATAAATGATTTTTTATTGATTAAACTTTTTATAATTATTGTTTTCCATTTAATGATTATTTTTCTCTTTTTCCACAAGTGAGGTAGTTGTTGAATTTTGGTTAAACATTTTTCCTAGGTCTCACCCACACTGCATGATCTCTGATTTCAAAATATTTAACTTTGCTCCTGATGGTAATCAATAAAACAAACAACAATAAAAAAATTATCTGAAGACACGTTGTAGTTGCTGGTTCAATTCAATTGAATTAAATTTTATTTATATAGCGCCAATTCATGAAACATGTCATCTCGAGTCACTTTACAAAGTCAAAATCAATCATATTATACAGATTGGTCAAAAATGTCTTTTATAAGGGAACCAGTTGATTGCTTCAAAGTCCCGACAAGCAGCATTCACTCCTGGGGAACCGTAGAGCCACAGGGAGAGTTGTCTGCATTGTCCATGGCTTTGCAGCAATCCCTCATACTGAGCAAGCATGAAGCAACAGTGGAAAGAAAAACCACCCATTAGCGGGAAGGAAAACCCTCCAGCAGAACCGGGCTCAGTATGAACGGTCATCTGCCTCGACCGACTGGGGTTACAGAAGACAGAGTAGAGACACAACAAGAGAGACAAAAAAGCACAGAAGCACACATTGATCTAGTAATCTGTTCTACATTAGATGGTAATAGCGGGTAAGCCGTCTTCTATGGATGATGTCACAGTTAACAGAACACCAGACCAGGTGTACCTACTATGAAGAAAAAGAGAGAGCAAAAAAGTTACAAGCTGAAATGACGACAGTCATTTCAATGTAATGCAATGCAAAATCGGAGAACAGTAGACTGGAGAACAGAAGAAATCAGTAGAGTGAGAAAATAGGCCCTGATGTCCTCCAGCAGCCTAAGCCTATAGCAGCACAACTATAGAGGTAGCTCAGGAAAACATGAACCACTCTTAACTATATGCTTTGTCAAAAAGGAAAGTTTTAAGATTAGCCTCAAAAGTAGACAGGGTGTCTGCCTCACGGACCAAAACTGAGAGTTGGTTCCACTGGAGAGGAGCCTGATAGCTAAAGGATCTGCCTCCCATTCTACTTTTAGAGACTCTAGGAACCACCAGCAGACCTGCAGTCTGAGAGCAAAGTGCTCTGTTAGGAACATACGGGGTAATCAGAGCTCTGATATATGATGGAGCTTGATTATTAAGGGCTTTATACGTTAGAAGAAGAATTTTAAATTCTATTCTTGATTTAACAGGAAGCCAATGAAGGGAAGCTAAAATAGGAGAAATATGATCCTTCTTGTTGATTTTCATCAGAACTCTTGCTGCAGCATTTTGGATCAGCTGAAGACTTCAAACTGCATTTTGTGGACTTCCTGATAGTAAAGAATTACAATAGTCCAGCCTTGAAGTAACAAATGCATGGACTAGTTTTTCAGCATCACCCCTGGACAGAATGTTTCTAATTTTGACAATATTCCTTAGGTGAAAAAAGGAAACTCTGGAAACCTGTTTAATATGGTGTCATAGTTTGAGTTCCTGCCTTAGGTTAGTTTCTGTTTTTGGGTTCTTTTCTATTTTAGCTTGTGTCCTGTTTCAGTCTTGGTTCCATCTTAGGTTGGGCCTTATCATTTATTGTGTGTTCTAGATTGGTTCTTTAACTGTTTTGTAGTTTAACCTGTTTTCACATGTCAGTAGTTCAGTTCCACCTCCAGCCACTTCCCTGATCAGCTCCTCCTAGTCTAATTAGTTTCATTCCATTCACCTGCTCACTCCCCTATTTAATCCTGCCTCTGTCCTTTGCACTCTGCCCGATCATTGTGTGTGTGTTTTTTTCCTGCCTGGGGTAAGTCAGATCCTGCCAGTTTTCTGTTAGTTAGTTTCTGCCTTAATTATTTGACCTGTTCTGCTTACTCTGTTTTATTAGACCAGCCTGACTTCTGACCAGGTTATTTTAGGTTGTTGGCTGTGGACTGTTTGAGTTTTTTGGTCACTGCCTCTTAGCTTTTTGGCTTGGTGCCCTTTTGGGTTTTCTGCTTGTTTTTGCTCTGTTAATAAATCACCTTTTTATTACAACCATTGCTTGTCTGGCTGAATTCAGGGTCCTCTGTTTCTGATGACATATGGGATTTAAATGACATGTCTTGGTCGAAAACAACACCAAGATTTTTAACTTTATCACCAGAGGCCAAGTTAATTAACCTGACTCCGCCAGATAGATTTGCTCCGCATATCCATCTGGAAACCTTCCGTAGAAGTAATTTTGGGAAGGGGCGAAAATACTGGTTAGCTGATTGGCCTATGTTGGTGATAGATGGGCCAAATGAACCAATCAGATTCGTCGTCACTCTGTTACGACCGACGACGAAAACACGACCACAAGCCAAGCTACTCTTGCTGCTGCAGGTAAAGGCTCGTTAGCTCAGCAAAGAAATACTCTGTAATTCCGATCAAACTTGCTCGATAGCCACGCTAACGCTAGTTTCATCGGCTGAAGCCGCCATGTTGTTTAGACTGAACTGTTGCGCTTCCCGTTGCGTCACACCTCAACCCGCCTCAAAGCCAACGCTGATTGGACGTTCGTTTGGTGAACGGCTCCAAATTTTCTTTAACGGAGAGTAGCCAGACTGATCTGCGAGTGAAACCTTGAAAGCTCGCGAGATCAGGATGGTCTCACGAGGCTACAAGTTAATGCCACCCAGATTAAGTGATTGATTAAGAAGTTTATTTTTTGAGGACTCTGGTCCAAAGATTACAACTTCTGTCTTGTCAAAATTTAGATGCAGGAAATTTAAAGTCACCCAGCTTTTGATGTCATCAAGACATGACTGCAGTTGAAGTAATTGATTCCATTCATCAGGATTTATGGATAAATATAGCTGAGTGTCATCAGCATAACAGTGGAAATTAATCCCATGCTGTCTGAAAATTTTGCCAATCGGAAGCATATATATAGTAAATAGAATTGGTCCAAGGACTGAACCCTGTGGTACTCCACAAGTGACCCTAGAGTTTGAGGAAGATTTATTATTAACATGAACAAACTGGAATCTGTCCGACAGATAAGATTTAAACCAGCCTAATGCTTTTCCCTTAATCCCTACAGTATGCTCAAGTCTTTGTAGGAGAATATTGTGATCAACTGTATCAAATGCAGCACTGAGATCTAACAGGACAAGTATAGACACAAGTCCATTATCTGAGGCCATGAGAATATCATTGGTGACCTTCACCAGAGCTGTTTCAGTGCTATGATGAGCTCTGAAGCCTGACTGAAACTCCTCAAGTAGGTCATTACTTTGTAAATGTTCACATAGTTGATTAGCAACTACTTTCTCAAGAATTTTAGATAAGAAAAGAAGATTAGATATAGGTCTGTAATTTACTAACTCATCTTGATCAAGAGATGGTTTCTTAAGTGAAGGTTTAATAACAGCTACTTTAAAAGCTTGTGGTACATATCCATTTACCAAGGATAGATTAATCATGTCTAAAATAGGACCACTGATCAGAGGGAATACCTCCTTAAACACCTTGGTTGGGATTGGGTCTAACATACAGGTAGAAGGTTTAGATGAAGCTAAAATTTTAGATAGCTCAGAAAGCTCTACTGCTTTTAAACAGTTCAGACACTGCGCAGGTTCTAAGGATTCCTCCAATGCTGCCTCACTTACTGAGGACGAGGTAATCATGTTTGGGAGGATGCCAATTATTTTATTTTTAATGGAATCAATTTTATTTATGAAGAATCCCATAAAATCATTACTGCTAAGAGCTAAGGGAATGGATGGATCAACAGAGCTGTGGCTCTGGGTAAGTTTGGCAACTGTACTGAAGAGAAATCTAGGATTATTCTTATTCTCTTCAATTAATGATGAAAAATATGCTGCTCTAACTCTGCGAAGGGTCTTGTTATACAACAATAGACTGTTCTTCCAGATTAGGTAGGATTCATCTTGGTGTGTAGAGCGCCATTTATCTCCAATTTCCTAACATTGTGCTTCAAGGAACGCAGCTCTGAATCAAACCAAGGAGCCAGCTTCCTGTGAATAATCACCTTCTTTTTCAAGGGAGCTACATTGTCTAATGCAGAACGCAATGACGAAGTCATACCGTTTACAAAGACATCTATTTGTGAATTGGAAGAAACAACATTGCTGCCATCTACAGGGCATTTCTGCAATACGGAGGATATTAAAAAGGGGACAGACTCTTTAAGTTTTGATACAGCATTATCCGATTAAGATCTACTATAATGGAACCCTCTTTTGGGGGTGGAGAACTCAGTTAGATTAAACTCAAATGTTATTAAAAAATTATCAGACAGGACAGGGTTGTGAGGAAATACTGTTAATTCTTCACAATCAATGCCATATGTCAGCACAAGGTCTAAAGTATGGAGCCAAGAGTGCGTCGGTTTATGCACATTTTGAGCAAAACCAATTGAATCTAGGATAGTTTTAAAGGCTACACTAAGGTTATCACATTCTGTGTCAACATGGATGTTAAAATCACCCACTATAATAGCCTTATCAGTATTTAACACCAAATCAGATAAGAAATCTGACAACTCATCCAAAAACTGAGTGTAAGGGCCTGGTGGATGATACAAAACAACAAACGGAAGAGGTTTTATTGCTTTGCAGTTTGGATGAGGGAAACTGAGGGTTAAATGTTCAAAAGAACTGTAGTTATTAATTGGCCTGGGACTAATTAATAAATCAGACTGAAAGATGGTTGCCACTCCTCCTCCTCTTCCCACAGATCTGGGAATGTGGAAATTTGAATAATTGGAGGGAGTTGACTCATTTAAACTAACGTAGTCCTCTTGTAGCCAGGTTTCTGTGAGACAAAACAAATCAATCTGTTTATCAGAAATCAATTCGTTAACTAACAAAGTCTTTGGAGGGAGAGACCTTATATGTAATACACCACATTTAATTGTTTTATTTTTAGGTTCAAGGTGAACCGTATTGATTTTTATTAGGTTTTTATGATTTGTTCCTTTTAGATAAGTTTTTGATCTGTTAAGTTTTGGCCGTGGGAAAGACACCGTCTCAATAGGATAATGGATGGGTAACAGTACAGAAGCTGCAGAGAGGTGTGTTAAACTACGGCTCTGCTTCCTGGTCTGGACCCTGGGTTGTCAGCATTTAGGAGGACTAATAAATCCGGCCAGATTTCTAGAAAGAAGAGCTGCACCATCCAAAGTAGGATGGATGCCGTCTCTCCGGATCAGACCAGGTTTTCCCCAGAAAGTTCTCCAGTTATCAATGTAGCCCACGTCGTTTTCAGGACACCACCTAGACAACCAGCGGTTGAATGATGACATGCGGCTAAACATGTCATCACTGGTCAAATCAGGCAGGGGACCAGAGAAAATTACGGAGTCCGACCTCCGATCGGCGTGATCGGGTGTCATTACCGCCAGCGTGAATAACAATCTTACTGTATTTACGCTTATCCTTAGCCAGCAGTTTTAGGTAAGATTCTATGTCGCCCGTTCTGGCCCCTGGCAGGCATTTAACTATGGTCCCTGGTGTCTCTAGTGCCACGTTTCTGACTATTGAGCTCCCAATCACCAGGATCGGCTTCTCAGCGGGTGTGTCGCTGAGTGGGGAAAATTTGTTTGAAACGCAGACGGGTTGGTGGTGAACTGGGGGCTGAAATCTAGAGCTATGCTTCCTACGAACTGTCACCCAGCCGGCCTGCTTACCCGGCTGCTCGGGTGCTTCTGGAGGACCACTAAGTGAACTAACGCTAGGTCTATGTGGCTCCGCGCTAGCAGAGGGGCGGCTATCAGCTGGTCTTTCCATAGCACGGAGCCGGGACTCTAATTCTGACACCCTCGCCTCCAAAGCTACAAAAACACTACATTTATTACAAGTACCATTATCACTAAAGGAGGCAGAGGAATAGCAAAACATCTGACACAGAGAGCAGGAGATAAGGGGAGACTTAGTCAAAGACGGAGAAGCTGAAGTAATAGTAGGAGAGGAAGCCATTGTGGAGCTAAAGCTAGGCTAGGCTAAAGCTAGGCTAGCGCCCTTCTACCACGCCAAGAGAGCAAACCGTGAAACACGAGGAGTTCCAAAGCGTGATGTGCAGCAACAGAAAATGTTTTAAAAGTGCTTATGTGTTAGAAACAGATGTTACAGCAAAGAGATTAACGATAAAAGCGAGAGAATCTGGAGCAACAAACCGTTGCTCACGCAGTGAAAACAAGAAGTGATACAATACGCCTTACCGCAATCAGGAAGTGACGTCAGCCAAACGGAGGTAGCAGCCACCACCGTGACTTGATGCAACCTGCTGGGTTTCCTTAGAGAGGAAAACTCTCTGACCAACTGTCTGGTCAGCACATATAACAATTGGCTGCAGTGTTTGAAATCAATAAAACTTTTAATGTGAAGTCCAAATATTTTTTAAACATCCTATTCTAATAAAATTGTAATATATATATATTTTGAAACTCCTCATATACTGTTCTTGTTTTTAAAGCGACACATCTTGTTTTCTTAATATGGTTCTTGGCTGAATTAAAATATCATTAGATCTGATCATTTTGGCAGTAACTTTATTCTGTGTTCATTTGATCACACTTGGAATCAGCTTTATATAATCCATTCATGCGGGTCTATCCACACAAAAAAAAACGAACAAGTAGACAGCTGTGATGGACTCAGGAAGGTGGGTTTTTAGTTTCAGCAGACAGACATGCAACAATCTAATGACATAAAGCTAATACTTTCGTGACACATCTGGAAATGACCACAGAGCCGTTTACTTTATCAGAACGTGTTATACTGAGAGATCAGTCTAGTTTTAACCGACATAGCAATCCCTTACGATCGTACTAACAAGTGTTACGTTTTCAATTTTAACCCATTAACTGAACGATAATGTAACGGCACTATTCCTATATTTCGCTAAGTGAAATAAAACATCTTGATTTTCACGCCGAATTGGCTGGAAATGAGGCGGAGTTTACTGCGTTCAGCAAGCTGAATGCGAGCTCCCGACGCAGGGGATACAAATCCTGGCGGGGATACCTAGTTTGGCACGACAACGGCCGCCAGCTTACCTCAAGTTCTTTCTGTAAAACTGGCAGACCGTAGTAGTCATGTTTCCTCAGCCATGTCTTTCTCCAAATACGTCGTCGCCTTTTCTTTTTAGGGCTTTCTGCACACAAAATTGCACATATTGCCAAAGCAGCGCGTTTCTCTCCGGTAATGTTTACAGTAGCCATCTACACTTCCGTCTTCTTCTTCTTCTTCTTCTTCTTCATCTTCTTCTTGTTCTTCTTCTACAGTATGAGCACTCCGGTCGCGTCCGAGCGTTGCGCCGTACACAGATCGTGAGCGGTGAACTTTTAAACCCGCGGTTCCGTTGCACAGTTTGAGATGTATATAAGTACCACGACTGAAAAACTCGTACAGTGTATGCCCGGCTTAACACACTTACCATAACAGCTCCGCATCACCGTTTATAACCACTTCTTCTTCTTCTGTTTTAAAAGTGGTGCGCCCTTCTTCTTCTTCGTGTTTTAATGGGTGCTGACCACATCCAAAAGGATCATTACCGCCCCTCTAGTGGTGCGCTCTGTTCCTCATCTTTATATTATCAGCAGCGCAACCAGCTACCGTAACACCTGTTAAATGTATCACTGTTATAGCTCCGAAGGTCCAGAAACTCATGTGTGCTATAGCGCAGCAACGCGGAGCAGTTTTGAAAGAAAAGATAGCCAGTGTGGTGTTAGCTTTAGCCTAGCACGCACCCCCCTCCGCGGTTCACAGGCTTTGTTTATGTTCTGGTCGCCGGCTGAGTTGCACTTCCGCCCGGCCGGGAGAAGTCGGCAGGTTCCAGTGTTCTGGAGACCTATAGGATGACGGGAATATCGGCGATAAATGTATCACTGTTATAGCTCCGAAGGTCCAGAAATTCATGTGTGCTATTGCGCAGCAACGCGGTGCAGTTTTGGAAGAAAAAGTCCGGTGAAAAATAGATTAAAAAAAACTTCAGGAAAACTGTTGTTTTTTAATGTGAGACGGTGCAGAGCTGAGAAGTCCATATTGCGCCTGCTAATGAGCAGTAGTTCTTGCTGTTGCAATTTTTTCATCATTCATTAATTTATATCAGTTGTTCAAATTATTTATTTGTTACTTGTAAAAAAAAATATATATATATATATATATATATATATATATATATATATATATATATATATATATATTGGGTACCCCCCAGCGGGTTGCAAACCTGCGACCTTTGGTGCACCAGCCCAACACCTAAACCACTGTAACGAAAAAAAGTGCCATGTTGAGCTCTGCATTTTTGTGAGGTCAACTGTGTCTAGGAAGTGGTTTTGAGAAGTGGTTTTTGGTTAATTTTGTCACCACGGTAACTTTAAATGGCGTCAAGTACAAATAGCACACTTTGCGGCGTCGAGACGCACGTTTTGATATATAGTTTGTGGGGGTACAGCCTACGGTTCGGGCTGTATTAACGGTGACGGATGAATAAAAAAGAATAAAGAAACCCTTATTAGGTGCATAACATAAGGCTCCGCCATGCATTTTCAATGCATAGGCGGGCGCCTAATAAAGAAACCCTTATTAGGTGCATAACATAAGGCCTCCGCCATGCATTTTCAATGCATAGGCGGGCGCCTAATAAGTATGTAACGAGTTACAAAACCATCATGCAATGTATGGATATGGACGAGGTAATTTATGAGATAATTACTGCATGTGAAAGCAGTTCCTGGAAGAGCCAGACATGGTTGGTAGAGGTTGGATATGGAAGATCCCAGAAGAGGCAAAGATCCATCACTTTGGATTTTTCTTCTGCAGTAAGTTCATCATTTTTCAGCTAAAGCAGGGACACGTTCACAAAAAGTTGAAAGAACTAAACAGGTACATAAATAGTTGTCATCATGCAATTCACAGGAATCAGAACATACAATAAAAATAATTACAATTTTGAGTAAATGGCAGACGCCAAAGGTTTTGGAAGTCACAACTTACAAAATTTCCTGTCAGACACTTAAAGTGAATCTTAAAGAAATACTCAGCAGGAAGTATGACTTTCATATTAAAACTTGTGTATTGGTGTTGTGTTTCAGGTAAAATGTTCCAGAGAATTAGGAGTATGAAAGTGTTGTTGTTGATTTTGTTGGGGGCTCTTTGTACTAACCATTTTAACCCACAAGAGCTCGCTCTCTAGAATGAGGGTTGGGTGCTGCTCCGCAGCCATATTCCGATCTGGAGGCTGCTTCGAATCTCAAACGATACCTAGTGGTCCTACAGAGTCGGATCAACTGAATCAGCTTCAGAGTGTCCTGTACTATTCCAACTTATAAACATTCAAATAAACATCCTTTCATCTAGTCATGGTCACTACTTCAAAACAACAAATTTGTCGAAATAAATAAAGCGATGACAACTTTTTTTTATCTATGCATCCTGGGCATTTTACACCCGGACAATGACGAGGAGGCTCCAAAGATGGATCCTTCATGAATTAGCCAAACGGAGGATGTCAGCTCCAGAGAACGTAATTTGATTGCAACAACACTTTGCGCGGCCTTGATGATCTGGACCACTCTGGAGTGATTCGAAGCAGCCTCCTTATCGGAATGAGGCCCTAGACTATGTCACTGCAGAAGAAAGGCAAAGTAAGCTGCAAGTCTTTGTATGCAAGTCAGATTTTTCTTCGGAATGATTCATTAACTTGGGAGAATAACAGGCGTAGATGACATGAAGCCTGTTTGGACAAAGGGGAAAAAACTTTTTTCCACTCGGAAAGTTGTTTTCCTTGTGTACCTTTTTACCTATTGGGTAAAACACCGGGCCTCTCTGCTACTCTGCTCCCTTCTGCAGTAGGTGTCAGTGTTTTTTAATGGGACTTTTAATGACTGTGTGCGTGCGTGTGAGATAGACAGACTCTTAGATTGTGCGTCTCTGAGCCGACACTGGGAAACAATGGTAAATGCACGTCCACTCAAGTCAAATTCTTTCGTGCACCCTCGCAAGAATTAAAAGGGGTATTAAAAAAGGTCAGAATTAGCTCTATTCTAAACATTCACCTAAAAATTACTAAACATGAATTTAAGGAACTTTTCAAATGGATAGTACATGGGTTATACTTTATAAAATGTTTGACATTAACATATATGTAATAATTTATGTGCAATTTGATAGTAGGTTACTCACCAAACCAATTGTTTAACGATGCTCAATATCAGGACAGTCCTCCAGTGTGAGAGTTGATGCTGCAGTGTCAATGCTGCCACCAGTCAATAGGGTCACCACAGGCAAACTGAGTCCAGAGAAGCTGAACCCACTGTGCAGGAAAGAATGACCGATCATACGACCTGCCATCTCAAACAGGTTGCTCTCCCGCAGAACAGCAGCTGCAGAGGAACCAGGTTTTCTTTTTCGCCCTCAAAAAGGATTGTTGTAGCAGCAGACCATTTTTTTTTAAACAAAATAGGGCAGGAAAATTACGCAATAAGAAAGCATGCTTAATCACAGGCCCAAATCTACTTTGAAGATTTAGGCCTATTAATTTTGATTATATTGGAAGATATTGTTGATTAAAGTAGAGTTTACAAGTCAATGTTACTCCCTCTTTTGATAAAACTTGTGTCCAAGGAGGACCGAGATAGGCTACAAATAAAACTCAGCTTAAAATGTTTCAACATAAGATAAATGACACAAACACACAGTCTCATGTATACACAAACCTAAATTGATTTTGAAGCCTGTTTTCAGTTTTTCCATGTCCATTGACAAAACATGTCTGTTGACGCCATCGCCCACTGCTGCATCTCCTTGGAGAAAAAGTATTTTACATGAAAAGACCAATCAACTATAGCATGTAAAAAAAAAAATATGGATACTGTGCTAACATTTTATGAGTGTCTAGCACAAGAAATCCAGGGGGTTAAGAGACTTTGACTTAAGATTTAAAAACACAATCAAATCCCCATAATTATAGCTAATGGAATAAAGTTTTTAATAATACCTCTAAGTCTGCACTTGAACGGAGCTGCCCAGTTCACATTATTCTGCTTATAAACTGAGATGAATGCACTGTCTTGTTCTTCTTCATCTTCAAACATGTCAAGTGAAAGACAGAGGCGTGGGCTGTCAGAGTTGCAGTTCAGTACGTCTTCTCTGAACAACTGGCATGCTTTTTGGGGATCGGTTTCACTGGTCAATGTTAACACTGTAATTTATCACAAAAAATACATATAATCAACATGTGGATTCCAACTTTAATTATTTTCGATTGTTAACAATACATTTTACATCACTTATTCTTGACTTCTGTGTCATGTATTTTCTGTCTTGTGTTCACATTATTTGCAAGATTTATAAATATGGTACATGTAGTTTTCTTAAGATTTAAGGTTTGTTTCTTTGAATCAAAGCAACACTGATCTATTTAATTATTTATCAGTTTTCTCCATTAGGGTTGTTAAATCTTTACCAGAACTAAGGATATTTGTATCATCTGCATATAATATGAAATGTAATATTTCTGAAACTAAACATTTAACATTAATGTAAAGACCCCTGTGGGAGACCTGTGGTCAATGTCTTTGTTCAGCAGAAAAATTTTGGAATCCCTACATGTTAAAATAATTTTTCAAAAGCATTTATTTGGAAATTTCCCGTTTTAGTAATGACTTGATACAACTTTTTTTTATCAATACAATGTTCAAATATGCAACACCATAGAACTACTTGTGCATAGATTACCAGATGACCATTGTGGAACTGAGGGTCCAGGCAATTCTTCTCTTGGGGAAATGGCTGCTTCAATTGGTCGAGCACAGTTCTATCTTAGAACAGTTCAAAAGAAAATTAATATCATAATGTTTGGAAGAATGGGAAATGTAACGACCACATAATGGGCTTGTAGCAACACATATTTATATCAAAATAAAAAAGTTTGGAGATAGTTATAGAATTAACAAAAAGATGGTGCATAATATGTTTTCTCACTTGACAAGAAAAGTTTTGCTTAGATGCACCAAAAACCAGAAGCTCCACAGCCCTTCCAATATAAATAAATCTTTCCCTTAATAGTCCCAGAGCGGAAATGCATTTTCTGCTTTTAACCCATACCTAAGGGACAGGGTGTGCTGCAGACACTGAGTGGCGCACGGGGAGCAATCTGAGCAAAGGTCTTGCTCAGGGACTCTGAGTGACAGACACATTTTTCAGGACTTCTCCAAGACACAAACGCCAGCCTCTCTAACCCCTAAGTCACCACTCATGTGAATATATGTCACTTTGTTTTTATTTATTTATTTATTATGGTATTTCTCTTATGTAACTATATTATATTCCTTATTACAGCAACCTTGCCCTCAACATCAAAACAGTTATCTCCTACGCAGCATGATATGACAGTTCCCTCATGTCTGTACTGCCTGTACTGCATGCAGGCAGGAAAGTCTGGGAGAGTTGGACCACATGAATGTGGAATTTGAGCTTTATTCAGTCTTCCATCTTCTCCCAGAATTGGATTTTCAGCTAAACGCCGGACGATTAGTTGGAGAGGGTTTTGGGGTCTTCGTACAAGTCGCTTCAATGTCCCAAGATAATTTTCAAAGGAAAAACATGAAATCTTGTCCAAGGCACCATATTTTCTGGCATCATCAGCTAAATGTATCAGACAGTGGGTATTGTAGACTAAGTGTTATGTTCCATATAACTTTGCAAAATTGACAACATAGCACTTCAACAGTTTTCCAGCATAGCCACAGTATTTACAACACAAAACAGGACTGAGAAGAATTCTGAGCTACCATGGAGCCACCAGCCGCCATATTGGTACTCCCTATTTTCCCCCAGTAACTAGGGAATATGTGCGCTACAGCCAGTGGCGGCTGGCCCATAGGGGGCGCTCGGGCGCTGCCCTCCCTAGATGTGGAGGGGAAAAGTCAAAAATATTTAGATTTTAAAAGTATTATTAATGTCAGTTTTTACGTTTTTAATAATAGTATGTGGCTACATGTAATATGAATTATTAAAACACTTCTACTAATTGACTCTACCAATTGACTCTCATTTAACAGTGCATTTCCACCGACAGAACGTAGTATTTCTCCCGTAGGGCTGTCACTCAAGGAGCCCTGCAAGTGTAGCGAAATAACCAATTGTATAATGTTGCTAGGGAAAATCTATAAATATTTGGCCAATCAGCATTAAGATAAGATAAGATAGTCTTTATTGATCTCACAATGGAGAAATTCACTCGTCACATCGGCTCATACAAGAAGGTGCAGAGTAGGGAAGGTGCATTCAGTTATATACAGTGAATCTTCATATCTACAATGGATCAAAAGAATACCAAAAAAAAAAAATACAAAAAAGGAAATAGGAATGTAAATGTCTCATTTACATTCTTAGTGGTCTATATATATATATATATATATATATATATATATATAAACATATCTATATACTTAAATATATACATATATCTATGCGCCTACTTACATACGCACCTACGCGTATGTACGTGCATATACATTGTATACATTTGTACATACATACATACATGTGTACTGACTTATGTTCAAGTGTTGATAGCAGCAGAAGTCACTACATCAGGATTATTGCACGGGTTGTAGGACAGTGTATTAAATAGATTATTGCACCTTGGTTATTGCACATTAATTATTACAGTTATGGTCACAGTTGCAGTTACAGTGCAGCATTGTAAAATCTGATAGCAGCAGGAATAAATGACCTGCGGTAGCGCTCCTTTTTACAGACAGGATGTCCAAGTCTTGCACTGAAGGAGCTGCTCAGCTCCTCTACAGTCTGGTGCAGGGGGTGGAAGGTGTTATCCATGATGGATGTGAACTTGGACAACACCCTCCTCTCAGCTACTTCCTCCACTGAGTCCAGAGTGCAGCCTAGGACAGAAGTGGCCTTCCTCACTAGCTTGTTCAGTCTCTTTCTGTCCCGCTCTGCACTGCCAGGAGCCCAGCAGACAACAGCGTAGAGGAGGGCTGAGGCCACCACAGAGTCATAGAAAGTTTTTAGCAGAGGCCGGCTCATTCCAAAGGACCTCAGCCTCCTCAGGAGGTGGAGCCGGCTCTGACCCTTCTTGTACAGTGCGTCGGTGTTATGTGTCCAGTCCAGCTTATTGTTGACGTGAACACCCAGGTATTTGATACTCTCCACAGTTTCTATGTCCTGCCCCTGGATGTTCACAGGTGAGTGAGGTGGGGGTCTTCTCATAAAGTCGATCACCATCTCCTTGGTCTTACTGGTGTTTAAGACCGACCGGTACTCCAGCTCGTTCCCCTCAGACACACAGCCCACAATGGCCGAGTCGTCAGAGAACTTCTGAAGGTGGCAGCTGTCCGTGTTGTAGGTGAAGTCCGAGGTGTAAAGGGTGAAGAGAAACGGAGATAGAACGGTGCCCTGGGGGGCCCCGGTGCTGCAAAGTGCCACCTCTGACTGACAGCCGTGCAGCCGCACGTACTGAGAGCGGTCAGTGAGGTAGTCCATGGTCCAGTCAGCCAGATGTTTGTCCACCCCAGCATCCTCCAGCTTCCCCCTCAGCAGCACCGGTCTGATGGTGTTGAAAGCGGTGGAGAAGTCAAAGAACATGACTCTCACAGCGCTCCTGGTGGTCTCCAGGTGGGTGAGCGCCCGCTGCAGCAGGTAGATGATGGCGTCCTCTACTCCGATGTTGGGCTGGTAGGCAAACTGCAGCGGGTCCAGGGTGGGGCTCACCACAGTGCGCAGGTGAGCTAGGATGAGGCGCTCCATGGTCTTCATCAGGTGGGAGGTCAGGGAGACTGGTCTGAAGTCGGCCGGTTCCCTGGCGTGCAGTGTTTTGGGAACCGGTACCACACAGGAGGTCTTCCACAGGGTGGGCACCACCCCCAGGCTGAGGCTCAGGTTGTAGATGTAGCTGAGGACCTCACAGAGCTCATCTGCACAGGTCCTCAGTAGCCTGGAGGGGATGCCGTCCGGTCCTGATGCTTTCCTTTGTTTCAGCCTCGTCAGCTGTCCTCTCACCTGCATTGGTGTGACTGTGAGAGGGGAGGAAGGTAGGGCTGAAGGTGTGGATGGGTCAGTCGTTGATCGACTGGGTCAGGGGTCACCCAGCGGGGGTTGTTTGGAAAGCATCGTAGCCGTCGTGTTGGCACGATGCTCTCCACACAGAAGTTCATGTAGTCAGTGATGCATTCAGTCAGGCTGTTGATGTCCTCTCCATGAGAGCTTTGGAACATGCTACAGTCTGTGGTTCTGAAACAGTCCTTCAGTTTCTCACTGGCTTCGTCTGACCAAACTTTCACTGACTTCTTCTGTGCCTTTTGTCTCCTCACCAGTGGAATGTAATGGGGGAGCAGATAGATGAGGTTGTGGTCTGAGCGTCCCAGAGGGGGGAGGGGGGCGGAGGTGTAAGCGTCCTTAGCGTTAGCATAAAAAAGGTCCAGCGTTATTTATTTTTACACGTGACGTACTGGGTGAGCGTGGGGAGGGTGGAACGGAGGGAGGCATGGTTGAAATCCCCTGTGATCAGCAGGAGAGCGCGGGGGTGCTGTGTTTGCAGTTTGTTTACAGCGGCGTGGATCCGCTCACACGCGGCGGCGGCGTCCGCGGAGGGGGGGATGTAAACACAGAGCATAATCACGTGGCCGAACTCTCTCGGCAAGTAATAAGGTCTTAAGCTCACTGCGAGAAGTTCAAGATCCGAGCAGCATATCTGCTGCTTCACGTGAACATGCGGCGCGTTACACCACCTTTCATTCACAAACACCGCCAGCCCTCCCCCTCTCTTTTTTCCGCTCCCCGCAAAAGTTCTGTCCGCGCGGATAAGTTTAAAGCCGTCCGTGGAGATCACTGAGTCCGGGACAGATCCATCTAACCACGTCTCCGTGAAGCACATAATGCTAGCGTCTCTGTACTTACTCTGGAAACGGGTTAGTGCTGTGAGTTCCTCGGTCTTGTTCCGTAAAGATCTAACGTTTCCAGTGACAACCGATGGTAAATAACCTTTCCTCCACTTCGTCATCCCGCCCCGACATCCTCTCCGCCTCCTCCGTATTTCTGCGGGGATGTATAGTTTCTCAGCGTGGTGATGAACGGGGCCGCAGCGCGAGGAGTCACGTAGTCCGAGAAGCTGGTTCCTCGTGTAGATCAAGGGACGCTCGGAGTTGCGGACAAAGGGATCTCCACTCGCGGCATCGAAAAGTGCCGAAAGTAACAAAAATATAATCACTAGAGTCCCAAACGTTGGTTTCTTCAGGGCATCTAGGCTCAGAATACCCGACGCGGTATTCAAAAATATACAAGCAATCAAGAAAACACAATAAAAAGGAGAAAGTAGGAAAAGAAGGGATACCGCCGATGTGACTGGCTGCTGCCTGCGCAGCGCCATCTTGGGAAAAAAAAAAAAAAAATTGCCAAAATGAATGGCTTTGGGGCTACTGGAATCATAGCCCTTGCTGCACAATGATATGGTTATATGGCAAGCCATTTTAACATAATGTAGCTAGTAGTCAGTCAGGCAGTGATGTTGAGATTACGGCGACGACGACAGAGAGAGAGACACACACATTTTGTCATGTGGTAAGTGAGTTTGAATATTGGGCTATATGTTGAAAGTATTTTGGAAGGTGCTGTGAACATTGTATCAGGTACATAATTTTGTCAGCTGATAATTTTTTTTTCTTCATATTTTGAAATTCTATTGTGTTTCTGTTGTGTTGTGAAACCCATTGTGTCATTGTGAAACTGTTTGGCTGAAGATAATGACAGTACAGTATGGTGTATGTCTACTCTGGTGACAAATAGTGAATTTTAGTGTTGTATTTAATACTGTTCCTTTCCAAAATAAGACCTAATATAGCTGTAAATGGTTGAATGTATCTGTAAGCTGCTGACTCGGAGAAGGGAATTAAATGCTTATTGTGGAATCGTAGTAATTTTCCGACTTTTAATTTGATGGCATGTACTGGGTTAGGCAGGGAAATCTATTGGCCAGCCCCACTAAGATTTTTTTTTCCCCCCAGCCGCCACTGGCTACAGCATTGAATAACGAGGATTTTCTCATGTTCAGGGGGGCTTAAAAAATTTAAAATGTAAAATGCCATATACTTTTATGTTATGTACTAAAACTATCAAATAAAAACATATATTTACATATCTGTATACATATATACATACACAGCCTTTCTATATTAACCCTCCCATCCGTTTTAAATCTTTTGGACTTTTATCTGCTGGGCTGTTGAACGGGATAGTGCATGTGGCATCCACTGCTGCTGGGACTTGGATTTTTCTGGACCTTTACAGAATATGCAGAAGTCTGAACTGAACTGATGAACTGTAAGATTTGAATGGCCATTGTTTTGATATGTCTGTCTGTTAGTCTTGTTTTTTTCTGCACAATCTATGGTACCAACAAAAATCTATTTCTGGTGTTCAGTCTCTTACTCTGCTCCCAGAGCCCACCTTTGACAATCTTCTGTTGTTAGCCTAAGATTAAGTAAAGCACAGGTAACATAACTTGGCGAGCTAGCCAGGAGCGGAGAGAAGAGCTAGAATATTATATTTGTTTGTTGTTTTTTGGTGGTCATATAATTGTATATCTGTGGGGAAAATGGAGATATTTGAGAAACTTGGCATTAAGATCCCTAATGCAGTGTAAATACAGGGTGTGACACAGACAGAAACAGATGAAGAGGTAATTGACTTTTTAAAGCAGTATGGTTCCATTTCAAAGTGTGAACTTGTTGCTAAACCACAATTAGGTTTTCATCATTCAATGGTGGTAGACTATAGTTCTGGCACTGTGTTGGAGGCATTACCTCCACTTTTGCCATATACACATCTATGTGACAAAGTTGTGTATACAATGTTAGATCTCTCTGTAGTCTGTGCAGAAAATGTAGGGAAGTTGCAGACTGAGAAGTATTCGTCTAAACTGAAGAAAGTTGCAAAACAGACTGGGCAGGATTTTTCTCTTATTTTGAATGGGGTGATGTCTCTGCTTGGCCAGACTGTTTCTAAGCTTTCCCCCATTCCTTCTGAAATAAAGACGCCTTTGGATGACCATAACAGCAACTCAGAGACTGCTACCATTTCTGGTCATATCCCTAAACCTGTGGCTTCAGTTGACCAAAAGGAGCCATCTTCACCGGTTCAGAAGGATCCCACAGTTCAACCCCCCTAAAGAAAATCTTTGCCAGCTATGTTGCCAAGTGAACTTAATCCACCTGAAGTTCAACATTATGTGGTTGAACATATTGTCAAGAGTGACGAAAATGCCATGAATCTGTAAACACAATGGCTTAGAACTTTCTCTGGAAGATCTCCCAGACCACAAACAGAGTCTGATTATGACACCTGGCGTTCTGGAGTGGAACTTCTATTAAAAGATCCTGCTGTGTCTGACTTACAGTGCTCACGTAAGATCTTTGACAGCTTGTTACCACCTGCTGCTGATATGGTGAAGGACCTGAAGCCAGATACCTCTCCAACAATGTATTTACAGATACTTGATTCTGCCTATGATACAGTTCAGGATGGGGATGAGTTATTCACAAAGTTTATGGATATGTTCCAAGAGGTGGGGGAGAAACCTTCAAACTACCTGCAACGCTTACAGGTGGTGTTAAATCATGCTGTAAAACGAGGCGGAGTTTCAAGCAAAGATTTTGATCAACATCTACTAACCCAATTCTGTCATGGCTGGTGGGATAACTCCCTCATTATGGAACTTCAGCTAAATCAATGGGAAAAAATCATCCGTCATTCGCTGAATTTTTGCTCCTATTGCGAACAGAAGAGGTTGTAAAGCTGCTAAAGCCTTAAGCATGAAGCAGCATCTTGGTTCATTACGACCTAGAGCAGCAACTCATGCACAATATGCTTAAACTGACAGTGCTGAAAAGAGAGAGATTGCTGCTCTTACTAATGTCACACAGCAGCCTGCTAAACAGCTAGCTGATATACAAAGGCAGCTTGCATCTATCACTGCTGCACAGTCAAGCTCCAATCAGTCTGTTCCTTTTAAGTCTACACCTGGCTCTAAGTTAGGAGTGGGGCGGAGGGTGAGTAAGCCAACAAAGAATCCGCCTTTTGTCCCCAAGCCTGGTTACTGCTATCGGTGTGGTGAAGATGGTCATTTCAAGATAACCCCCCAAACTCTGAACTTGTTGCAATAAAAAAAAGCAGTTCACTGAAAAGCAGCAGAATTGGCAGAAGTCCAACACTTCATCTAGACATTCTTTAAATTAAATTCAGTTCCCGTTGTGGGGCAAACCGGAACTGTTGAGGGCCAGCCATGTCCCAACATTAAGATTTCTGAATGCCAAGAAGTAACTCAGATCACTTCAGTTGGTTTACATCCATTACCAAAAGGTTTGGTTGGATCTCGCTGTACTGTTAATGTTAAAGTAGCTGGTAAAGAACTTAGTTGTCTGTTGGATACTGGATCGCAGGTAACTACCATCCCAGTCTCAATTTATAATTTTTTTTTTTTCAAACCGGCTAGTTAACCCATTGGGTGAGTTCTTGCAAGTTCTTATCTGGGATATATAGAGGTAGTGATAACTTTTCCCAGGGAATTTCTGGGAGCTGAGTTTGATGTTAAGACTTTGGTACTTCTTGTTCCAGATGTTAGAACTCAGCAGTCTTCTGTGCTGATAGGCATGAATATATTGGAGCCGCTACATAGCCAGTATATGGAGAGTGAGTGCTTTAACTTCTAGCCATCTCCAAATGGTTACAAAGCAGTACTCAAAATACTGCAGACACATCATCAGCAATAACAACAAGGAAATGATGGAGTTGTGAGGTTAGTCAATAAGTCTCCAGTTCTTATGCCTGCTATGTATACCGCTGTTGTTTATGGCTGCATTTGTACCAGAATGCCGACATCTGGTCAGTCGGTGCTTGTGGAGCATCCAGTCTCACCATTACAAGCTGGGTTGTGTGTAAAGAGGTTATACTGCTTTGAATTCTGCCTTCCCTCTTTCTGATTGGCTGTTTTCCAGTGCGTGCGTGTGCGTGCTTGCTAGGAGCGCAAGATTTAAGTTTCGATTCATACTGGGATACTGCAGTTACCACAATTAATACTAGACTACAAAACTAGTGCCAGTTAAGAAACTAAATATTATCTGCACTAAAATAGGGGAAAGCCGCTGAGTGCAGTTCTTTAAAGAAGCAGGAGAGACTGTGTTGATTTGTGGAACTTGAGAAATGTAAGTAACCAACGTTAGCATCTCAAAATAGCATCTAATTCTGAATTATAATACATTTATCAATAGAAACCTAATCTGTTTTATAAAACTAAATATTCTGTGCCAAGCAGGAGTTCTGAAGACTGCTGGAAAGATGGAAAAGAAAAGACTGTAGGCTATTAAATATTCTGATTCTTAGCCACAGCTACCTGAAAAAAAGGTGAGGGTTTCCTTTTTACCATATTTTGTTGCTATTTGTCACGATCCCTAGGCATTTGTGATTATGTTTGAGTTTTATCTTTGGGATCGTGCATTTGTTCTGTTATTGTGTTTACATTCATTGATCGTTTCTCACGTCTCTTCTTAAGTTGCCTTCCAGCTGTTCTGTTACCTTTGATTATCCCACACCTGTGTCCTGTTTAGTTCAATTATCTCCTGTGTATTTAAGTTCCGGGTTTCTGTTCAGTCTTTGCTGGGTCGTTAGTCTATTTTCCATCCTAGTCAGTGTTCGTTCCTTGTCAGTTAGAATTTCTCTTTGGTATTCCGTCCCAGTCTGAAGCCTGCCCTTTGTAACCTCCTTGATGTGCTTTCTGGATTAAAAAACCTCTTACCTGCATACCGATGTTTCCTCACCGCTTCTTCTGCGCCGTTGGTCCTCAACAAAAAACCTCAACCCATGAGGTTTTTGGTTGCTATTATTGCTTTAATTTTTGTTGACCCTTTGATGCAGTTCAGGTATAAATAGCAGGTGATATTTCTTTTACATGATATACAACACAACGCCACTAGATGCTGCCTAAACAACTGCTATATTTTGTTTAGACTTTTGCTTGTTTATAATAGCGTAATTAGGATTCTAAAATATGATAGTGTTATTTATTTGACTCTTTGTACTTTTAGAATTAGAATTACGACAAATACCATATGCATTGTTTTTGTTGTACAAATGTTTTCACTCTGTTCATTAGTAAATTAGTGCAAACCAGGGATGGAGTTAGTATATTGTTCTCATCATTTGAATGATGAAATGGACAACCACTCATGTAACAATTCAGTTTTGGTGTCACCAAACTTACTCAAAGTACAGTATTGGGTCCTCCATGCTCCTTATGTATTAAGATTTACTGCACATTTAAACATTGACAACACACTATTGTTAATTAGTTGTCTGAGAGGATGTAGGTAAGGAGAAGCTGTTATCTACACTTCAGATATATAATGTAATAAATATGTTTGGAATGTTAAGACAAATTACATGAAATGGGCTACACAGCCCAGTTGTACACTTGTTGAAGTTTGAATTTAATATTTGTAATGCTGTCAGTGTCCGTGACACTTCTACTTCCAGTGCTGAGTAAATACAAGAAAGTTATTTGCAGTCCCTTGAATGTATAACTTTGCTGTGTTTTATGATGCAGAGTAAATAACGGTGGGGTTTATCTCTGCACATTTCTATATCTTCTAAAGAAAATACAGGATATATCTAGACAGCAGACATATTTTGAATATATTTGGTTTAATTGGCACGTACCATCTGGCTCCGTTGCTAGTAAGTTCAAATGCAAACTTTTTCAAAGTGGGAAAAAAGTCCCAATTCCACATTCATCAGATCGGGCGCTGCTTTATAAATTATAATAATAATTGAACTTTATTGATCTCACAATGGAGAAATTCACTTCTGCATCTTTACCCATCCCCTCGGGGAGCAGTGGGCTGCCACTGTGCGGCGCCAGGGGAGCAGTCGGGGGTAAAGGGTCTTGCTCAGGGACCCCGAGTGGTAGTCTGTGGGAGTATAAATGTAGCAAGAAATACTGCTTTACTCTTTAGACAGAAGAAACACGTCCTGACGCTCAAGTCAAGCATAAAGAAATAGGAGCATGCATATTGCGTAGGACCAATGAAGCTTTGGGCCAATAGTGTCCCTAGGGTTAAAGTTCAAATCAAAGTTCAAATCAAACCTACGCCCTTGATTCCATGTTACATTCTTTATAGTATGGGTTGGTACATTTCAACCGGTTGTATAGCAAGGTATGTTTCTGTATCATGTTTTAAATCCGTGCCCCATGTGCCCTCTTTTAACTTTGAGCACCTGCCCCTTCAACGGTCTCTGCACGTCCCTGCTCCCAACCCAACCCCAAGGGAAGATTCTAGAGGTGGGCGGATCGATCCTAGGATCGATACTATCGATACCAACGCGGGTATTGATATTGAACAATATTCTTTTAACAGGATCGATCCTTTTTATTCTCTCCCGCGCGCGCTGACTGCAGCAGATTCACCAGACCAGTCTCCCCTTCTGTGCCAACACCGGCACTCTGCTCTGCTGGCTGCTGGCCTGCTCCCTCTCCCCTCTCGTACATGTCTCAGCGGCGCCAGCCAATCAGCACGCAGGCTCAGCCTGTCCCGCCCACTGTGCTCTCTCAACTCAACATACACAAACAACCGCCGCGCGCGGCGCGCTGCTCCTGTTCAGACACGGAGAGAGAGAGAGAGACCGCCAGAGCGCAAAAACTTGAAGAGAGAAATATGTTTAGTAAAAAGCTGGTTAAATTTAGTGGAAACACAACAAACAGAGGAAAGAGTGAAAGCGACAGAGGAAACTTCTCTGATTGCCCCGACAGACCAGACCCACAGACTGACGTCACTGACTGAGGCGTTTCAGTCCTCCGGAGGACATCCAGGTAGATCAGAGCAGCAGTTCATGTTAATTTTCAAAGTAGATATTATCTATCATATGTTACTGGAGCCCACACAGAAAATGTAATTAAGACCTTGAAAGAACCCAGTACATATATCCTATTAAAAAGTGTTATTTAAGATAAGATAACATTAGCTAATCCTTTATTTATCCTACAACGGGGAAAATTATAGGATTAAAGCAACAAGCAGGTGCACACAATACAGACAAAATTACATGAGGATTGAAAGATATGAGGTGGATTAGGAAAAAAACACTGAACATAACATTATTATTATTATTTAATTGTAGTAATAAAATAAAAATCAAATGTTAAAAGTATCGGTATCGGAACGATATCGGCGATACTGCCCCTTGTATTTACTTGGTATCGGATCGATTAAAAATTCCCGGTATCGCCCACCTCTAGAAGATTCCGATTACCCTGTTATGCCAGAAGCTGTTTCAATATGATTATTATTAATTATAATTTGGTAATATAATTTTAATAAAAGTCAAATTATAACTGCAATTAGAGTTTAAACCCTTACTCCTTATCACCAATCCAATGATAATGTGTCTGTATTTATGTCGGATGTTAACTCAAAAAGAGGCAACTCTGTATTCTGAAAAACCATGCAACTCTGAATTGGAATGAACACAAACAATTACTATTCCACAGGTTGTCTTTTATTGAACCAAAAGCAATTCCCTGTTACAGTAATTCTCTGATTCAACAGCCTTGGAAGCTCTACTCACTACTAAAATGAACATGCAAAAATATATGAAAATAAACAAGTCAAAAATGGATTAAAATGAGAAACTGGAAGATGGCGACTATTATGGAGGAAATCATCAGTATGGTACTGAAGAGAATGGCCTGATCTTTTATTATTGCCAAAGTTAGACCCTGTTTAATAACTGAAATCACTACCCAAAGAATGATTAGTTCTAGAATGTTTTCACTAAATCACAACAGAGGCAAAGTAAGGCCAAAGGAACTAAGGTTGAACTATTCTTGGCTGTCAGCTCGGATGAGACCACAGACTCCCAACGCCTCCTCGCCCTTAGGCAGCGGGGAAAGCGTGTTGCCGATATTGCAATCGAATTCAGAACTCTCGCAGCGGCCGCTGGCTGGGAAGAGCGCGCCCTGAAAACTGTATTTTTTTCAAGCATTAGATGAGCCTTTAAAGGACGAACTGGCCCGTTCAGCAGAGCCAGCATCCTTAAATGATCTGATTGCTCTAACTGTCCGGCTCGATAACCACCTTAAGGGAAGATCTCGGGGCCGAACGGAGAGAACTTTCGCGTCTCATCCCTCTGATCATGTTGCGGGTCAGCCCACTGTCTCTCCGCTGTCCCCTCCTGTGCCCATGCAGTTGGGTCGTTTGCGGCTCACGCCTGAGGAAAGGCAGAAGCGCATGGCCGACAAATTATGTATTTATTGCGCTTCTCCTAACCAAAAATGCCCAGAGTAAATGCCCAGAGTAAATGGGTAAATGCCCAGAGCTGTCAAAAGACCGGGTCCGTCGGCGGTAGCAGGGAGACCGGCGGACCACACCAGATCGACCGTCCCTGCTCCTCCGCGTCTATGTTTACGCGCTGCAATCGTCACGCCCGCGAAACTTTTAAGTTATCCACCTTGATTGATTTGGGGTGCGACTTTAATTTGATTGATTATTCTTTTGCTCACCGTGCCCAGCTCGACACGGTCCCCCTTGCTACTCCGCTCCAGGTTTCAGCCCTAGATGGCGGGGGTCTCCCTCAGATCACCCATCAAACTAGAGCCCTCGAGCTCGTAGTCTCGGGAAATCATAGGGAACAAATCTCGTTCTTTGTTTTTCTTATTAAACAGGCACCACACGTTTTGGGTTACTCCTGGCTACAACGGCACAACCCACATGTAAATTGGGCTGACCGGCGCATAGAAGCCTGGTCGTCTAAGTGCCATGCTGGCTGTCTACAATCTGCGGTCCCCGCCAGCCTGGTCTCCACTCAGCCATCAACTGAGACCGACCCGGAGAGTCTGAGCTCAGTGCCTGAGGTTTACCACGACCTTAAGATGGTCTTCAACAAGTCTCAAGCTAGCTCGCTCCCCCACCATCGTCCCTATGACTGCGCTATCTACCTCTTACCGGGTGCCCTGCTGCCTGCCAGTCGCCTGTTTAACATTTCCCAGGTGGAGCGACAGGCTTTAGAAAAATATATTAAAGAGTCCCTAGCAGCTGGGCTGATTAGACCGTCTTCTTCCCCACTCGGGGCTAGTTTCTTTTTTGTTGCGAAGAAGGACGGCTCCCTTCGCCCGTGTACCGCGGGCTTAATGCCATAACAGTTAAGAACAAATACCCCCTTCCACTCCTTTCCTCTGCTCTGGAGCTGGTTCAGTCAGCAACGATCTTTTAAAAACTGGATCTGCGTAATGCTTACCACCTGGTCCGGATCTGCCAGGGGGACGAGTGGAAGACTGCGTTTAAGACACCCCTGGGTCACTTTGAATACTTAGTGATGCCTTTCGGACTCTGCAACGCTCCAGCTGTTTTCCAGCTGTTTTCCAGTCCCTAGTGAATGATGTCCTCTGTGATTTCCTCAACCTCTTCGTTTTCGTGTATCTGGACGACATTCTCATTTACTCACGCACTCTTACTGAACACCAGCACCATGTCCGCCTTGTCCTCCAGCGGCTCTTGGAAAACAGACTTTTTGTGAAGGCTGAGAGGTGCGAATTTCACCAACCATCCGTTACCTTTCTGGGTCTCATCCTAGAAGGGGGGGCGAGTCCGGTCTGACCCTGAAAAGATCAAGGCTGTCCTGGAGTGGCCTGTGCCCAAGACCCGTAGAGAACTCCAGCGGTTTCTGGGTTTTGCGAATTTCCATCGTTGCTTCATTCGTGGGTACAGTCAGATCGCCGCCCCCCTGCACGCTCTCACGTCAGTCAAGGTCCAGCCTTTAGTAATCTCAAGAACAGGTTCTCCAGAGCACCGATTCTTGAGCACCCTGACTCCTCTAAGCAGTTCATTGTCAAGATCGATGCCTCTGACACAGGAGTAGGAGCCGTATTGTCTCAGAGTTGCGATCAGGACCAGAAACTACACCCATGCGCCTTCTTCTCCCGTCGTCTTACCCCAGCAGAACGCAACTACGATGTGGGTGACCGAGAACTCCTAGCCATCAAACTCGCCCTGGAGGAGTGGCGTCATTGGCTTGAGGGGTCTGAGCAGCCAATACAAATATGGACAGACCACAAGAATCTGGCTTATTTACAAACTGCCAAGAGGCTGAATCCCAGACAGGCTCGGTGGTCCCTTTTCTTTTCTCGTTTTAACTTAAACATCACATACCGACCAGGTTCCAAGAACCAGAAACCCGACGCCTTGTCCCACCAGTACGCACCTGAGGATTCTGACAAAGAACCCGCTCACATCCTTCCTTCCACCTGCTCTTTCGGCGCTCTCCAGTGGGAGATCCTGAATTTAATTACTGATGCCCTTCCTGCTGACCCTGCTGATCCTGGTACGGGCCCATCTAACCGAACTTATGTTCCCTCCGCAGTCCGGCCCCGTGTCCACCAGTGGGCACATTCAGAGAGATTTTCGGCCCATCCGGGTGTTCACAGAACCCGCACGTTCCTCTCCCGACGGTTCTGGTGGCCCACCTTATTAACAGATGTCAAGGAGTTTGTCCAATCCTGCCCCGTTTGTGCTCAGAACAAGCCTTCAAATAGACCCCCCGCGGGCCTGCTTCAGCCGCTACCAATCCCTGAACGACCTTGGTCCCATATAGCACTCGACTTCATCACCGGCCTGCCTACCTCCCAAGGTATGACCACAATCCTCACAGTAATTGATCAGTTCTCTAAAGCCTGCCATCTTAATCCCCTCAGAAAGCTTACCAGACGGCCCAACTCCTGGTGAAGCACGTTTTCAGCCTGCACGGCATCCCATTGGACGTTCTGTCTGACCGTGGTCCGCAATTCACCTCACGGGTGTGGAAGGAGTTTGCGACTGCCATCGGCGCCAGATACTCCCTTACCTCAGGCTATCACCCGCAGACCAACGGTCAGACAGAGCGGCTAAACCAGGAGTTGGAGACTGCTCTCTGTTGTCTCACTGCCTCCAATCCATCCGACTAGTGTCAATACCTCTCCTGGGTCGAATATACTCATAATGCTCACGTCTCAACCGCCACCGGGATCTCCCCCTTCGAAGCCTCTCTAGGGTATCAACCTCCTCTCCTCCCTGATGACCATAAGGAGATAGCTTTACCACCCGTCGACCATCACGTCCGCAAATACAAAGAGATCTGGGTCCAGACCATCCAGGCCCTAAACCGAACTGCAGAGCAGAACCGTAGGTTCGCCGACCGGAGACGAATCCCTGCTCCCACCTACCGTCCCGGCCAAATGGTTTGGTTATCCACCCCACACCTCCCATCCAGGTCCACCTGTCGGAAATTATCGCCACGCTTCACTAGCCCGTACAAGATCATCTCTGTCCTCAGCCCCACGACCATCCGTCTCCGTCTGCCGTCCCAATCCAGAGCTCACCCTACCTTCCACATGTCTCAGATCAAGCCTGTCCTCACGAGCCAGCTCTGCCCTCCGGCTGAGCCCCCTCCACCTGCCCTGGACCTCCTGGGACGTCAGGTTTGTGGTATTGTGGCCTCCCGTCGGCGTGGTAGGGGATACCAGTACCTGGTTGACTGGGTCGGTTGCGGTCCGGAGGACTGCTCCTGCGTTCCCGGTTCCTCCCTTCCAGACCAGTCCATGATTGACTCCTTCCTCTCCTCCTGCCCTCGCACTTCTTCCTCAGAGTCGTCGGGTGGCGACCGTTGAGGGGGGGTGGTGTCAGGACTCAGTCAGCTGAGCCAGGCTGTTCTGCTGGCTCTACCTCTCCGCAGGTGTTCCTGCGTGCGGACAGCAGGAGGATGCCAGAATGTTATCAGTCGTGGTATGACTGCAGGCCACTATCTCAGTCACGAGATAGATCTCTTTAAGCTAACCGCTTGTTTGTGTCCCTCAGGCTTCACCCGAGTGCTCTCGTCAGTTCCCCCTATGGAACTCCCTCTCAGAGTATACCTGTCACCCCGAGCTCCTCTGGTTCCTCCGCTGTCCCAGATCGTTGGATCGACGACGCTGCTCAGACCCCCGCTCCACCTACGCCTCCCCCGATCCCTGGAGCACATCACGCTGAGTCCTTACCGTCCCCTCCCGGTCCGGTCGCCGCGCCCGGTGGTAAGCGTACGCGCCTCAGATCCTTCTCCCCTGAGCCTTTCCCCGTCTAATCATCTCTCCTTACCTTTCAGTGATACACCGGGCCTCGTTCCCGTTGTTACATCCTTGCCATTTGGGCTGTCACACCACTTTCCTCGCAAATAAATTGTTGAACTGATCTCTGCTGCCGAGTGGTTCTCTGCATGTGGGCCAAACATTTAAAGCCAGTCATGACATTGGCTCCTACTCTGTTTTTTCCAAAGGCCTGTTAATAGGGCTTCCCAGAAATGGAAGAATGCACACACACACACACACACACACACACACACACACACCACACACACCCTTCCAAGTAGGGAGGGAGGGCTTTGGTCCGGAGCAGCGCCTGGGCACAGTAAGATATCATGTTCCTATTTACGTCATACTGCATCCCTATAAAGGCTGAAAGTTACACCATACTGCTGGGATTGCTGTGAAATGAAGATGACTGTAAGTCTGGAATAAAAGAATCCCCTGCTGGTCGCTGAGAGAAGTTGCGGTGTCTGGTCTCGTCTATGTCTTTTTTTTAGGTTTATCCTCTCCCACATAATGACGACACAGGACCAGCAACCTTGCGTGGTATGTAAATGGGGAGGTCTTAATGACATAATCAATGCTTACGCTAATGTGGGGTGTTACCTTGATTAAGAGGTGGCCTGAATGAGAAATTCAAGGGGAGAGCGCGAACTGAGGTTCACAAAAATATTTAACTCACTGATAAGAGGAGAGGAAAGAGAGAATCGGGGAAAAGAATGGGAAAAGCGACCCGCGGCGGAGTCACTTATGAACCATAAATCAAAACAGCCAAAATCATTTACAAAATGCTCAAAAATATTCAGCAGTTAAAACAAAACTCCGTTTTTGAGTAATTAAGCATTAAACTAAATCCTAATAATACTGCCCAGGCACACTTAAATAATATCGCCTAATGGGTGAAAGAGAAATTAAAAAAAGGGGAAATCTTTCTTTCTGCGTTGGACAGCGGGGAAACGGGAGTATGGAGGACCAATCCTGCCATAATTAAAAATACACACAGAAATAAATGAAGGACTTAATAATATAAAATGGCTTGAAAAAGTAGCTAATAATAGGAATTTGTGTGCCATTAAATGCAGCAAAATAATAATAAGAAGATATTTATTCAACAATTGATCAATTATTCATCAAAAAAATATAATTTAACTTACACTTTTATTTTTACTTTACTTCTTGCTTTTATGCTGACTTATTTTTAACCCACTTGTTTTCTGTTATACAATTTTATTGAAGTCTTTATTTTGGCTTTGTGTATTTATTTCAAGCGGGTTTTTTTGGTTCCGTATTTCCACTGCAACCTTTTTTATTTAAATATGTTTTTATTTTTGTTTCATTCTTATTTACAACACAACATTTTTAAAGCCTGTTTTTACTCCACCATAAATATTTCCTTTCCTTTTATTTTAACATCCTTGTATTTCTGAAACAATCATTTATTTCTGCCTCTAACATTTCTAACTGTTTTTTTTACCCAACGTATTTTTGTCTGCCCTTTTCATTTCCTTCTGTATTTCCACTTAGTGTATTTGTACTCCGTGTTTTTAAAGCAACATTTTTAAAGCATGTTTTTACTCCACCATAAATATTTCTTTCCATTTTATTTTAACCTTCTATTTCTGAAACAATTATTTATTTCTACCTCTAACATTTCTAACTGTTTTTTTACCCAACGTATTTTTGCCTGCCCTTTTTATTTCCGTCTGTATTTCCACTTCGTGTATTTCTACTTGGTCCGTCTGACTGCAGCTGTTAATGTCAAAACGATGCCGGGGAGGGAGGGGGAGGGAGGGAGGGGGCGGCGTCACCGGCAAAGCTTCACAACTATTGGACAAGGGCTGGCTCCCCGGAAACGACCCTCATCAGAGCAGACAACAGGCCGCTTTTCCAGAATACACCGCGGCCGCAGCTTGATTCTGGACCACTGAGCTCTCAAGGTGCTAAGTTAAAAATTACCTTTTCTGTTGCTGCTGTTCTTTAAGAGTACGTTTTCAGATCATTTGAGGCGATAACATTATACTTTTAAGCTTTCCTATATGGCCCGTTTACAGAGTTAGTGTGTAATTAAAAAAAAGTCCAACGTTGAGAGGACCAGTGATCCGCAGAACCTCTCAGCCTAGATTGTGTGAAGTACCGCTGGTGCTGATGGCGCTTTTGTTGTTTTAATTCGGCAAAACGCTCATTTGTTTTGTGTTTATCTGACTGACTTGTGTTGCTTTGCAAGCCCATCTGTCAACTGGTAGGCATTTTAAGATTGACAGCCACTTCCTACTTTTATCTTTAAGAAAAAAGCATTGAGCATGGTATTAAACAAGTGATAAGGTTGAAATTGTGACAATTTCTCTATAAATCATTAAAATGAAAACACAATTTTAACATATTATTAACAGTATGGCAGTAGGGTTAAGCTACTTTGTTGTACCTACTGACCACAGCATTGATCATTAAGAAAGGAAGTCATTTTTATGTCTGTCCACCTTTGCAGTGATTAATCCATAAATTGTGTGCAGTCAGTACAGTTCATTCTCTTAGTGAAATGGCAAAAATAATCAATACATCTTACAATGAGAATCTTTACATTATAAAAACACTATAGTTAACACACAGAAAGGAAACCATTTGTTACATTTACTATAATTGACTAGTTTTACAGGACTATGCATTTTATTTTTTCTTCCTTGAGAACTATATTAATTTGCATGTTAACCAGGTATAGTTTTATGATGTAAAAAGGTGAGAAATTAAAAACCAATTATGGTAAAATTTGGCATTTTTTATTTACAGGAAGAAACACCAACAAAATATGTGAGGATAAACACCTCTGTGCCAATCCTCCAAATCTTGTTTTTAATGAAGCGGAGCCTCTACTGGCTGGCCTGCAGTCCATCCTGTAGGGAAACAGCCGACATGCCCTTGTGTGCCAGGTGGTGCACAGAGCTGTAAATTCCCTGATGGACATCATTCTAAAAATAATCTTCTTCCCAAAAAGACAACATTTGGGGGGAGTAGAGGCTTGTTTTGCCTGCTTTGTCGGGAACGAGGCCTTTCACCTGCAGAGCCACAAAAGAAATGTTAATTAAACAGAAAACTCTTCCCTTCAATCATCCTGTAGGGTGTGTGTGACACGCGGGGAAAGATGTTTACATTAGGGCTGGACGATAATTCAATAACAATATATATTGATCGATAGACGCGTGGCGCGATAGGAAAAAATTTGGTCGATAAAACTTCGATATAGAAACAGTTTTCCTTCCTTCCTTTCAGCCTATCATATTAGTTGATGCTACAGTCACTACTTCCTCTTGACCAATCGTAATCGCGGACCCAGGCACGTCGTCACAAAGCACCGCCCTCTCAAACCACAACACAGAGCACATGAATATGTCGCAGCAAGGAGGAGGAAACGGTCCCAAAACGGGGTTTTACTAGTTCACCAGTCTGACAGAAATAAACCAGTGACCTCAAACCAGCTTGAGGTCAAGCTGAGACCAGATCAAGTCAAATGGTTTGTCATTTTAGTTAATCTGTACAATATCTTTCAACCCTGAGCTTTCTCTGTTAATACTTGAAATGTGGTGTGAATAATACATAATGTGAAAATAATGCCTATTTTCATGCTTCTTGTTTCCATTTAATCATAACTTGTTTAGCCCCTATACACACTAACTAACACTAACACACTAAACTGACCATATAGTAAAGCTTAAAAGTATAATGTTGTTGCCTCAAACGATCTGAAAATGTACTCTTAAAGAACAACAGCAGCAGCAGCAGCAGCAGCAGAAAAGGTAATTTTTAACTTAGCACCTTGAGAGCTCAGTGGTCCAGAATCAAGCTGCGGCCGCGGTGTATTCTGGGAAAGCGGCCTGTCGTCTGCTCTGATGAGGGTCGTTTCCCGGGAGCCAGCCCTTGTCCAATAGTTGTGAAGATTTGCCGGTGACGCATGACGATGTAACATAATGGAAGCCTGGAGAAAAAATAATAATGAAGCGTAGAGATGTCTTTTGAATAAAAAAAGGACAGTTTTACATTGCAACAAGATAGTTTATTGTAGAGACGTGAGGTTTATTACATTATTGTGTGTTTTATTAGTGGAACATGAAACACAAAAGCAAATCGCATGCTGTAAACCAAAAATATAGAAGCAAAGTTTAATTTTCTCATCAAGCAAAACCCATCAAGCAAAATCCTCCTTCACTATAGGATTACTGTCTATATGTGTCTGATTTTAGTGAACAGCAGGGCAGTCAAAAGTAGCCGGTCAACGGCGGCAAATCGCCGTCTATAGCAGCTCTTGCCGCCGCCTACTTTTCCCTGATTATACATCCCAAGAATCACCTTAGCATCTGTCTCCACTGAGAGCAACATTAACGAGTGATTGGGTTCCTTGTTCCAACCGAGATCCTACTTTTCCGATCAAAACGCAGACCGGTGTTATGCTGAAAAGTGCAATAAAACCGTGAGAGCCGACGTGAGTTTTGAAACTGCAAAGCTTTGTCTTAAGAGGAAGATCAATCGTGCACAGCACACAGCACCACGTTCATAGACCAGTGTGATGCATTCATGAGCGTCAGAGAGCTATGGTGCATTCAGGAGCATGGGACATTTCAAACTTACAAGGAAAGCGGCATAAAACGGAATAGAACTTTACTCATACAGTAATGTATTTATCCAGAAACAGTGTGGGCTTTCTTGCAATACTGAATGCTCTATAATTGTATTTCTGATATTTTTTGATTATGCACATCTGCTAGCTTTTTATTCTGAAAAATCTATAATATTACATATAATTAGGGCTGGGCAAGTTAACGCGTTAATTGCGCGTTAACTCATTAGACTATTAACGGCGATATTTTCTTTAACGCGCGTTAACGCATGTTGCTCACATGCTTTTATTTTGTGAAGGTCTGTTGCTGCGGTGTACGGGTTTGAATCAGAACAGTAGGTGGCGATAATGCGCCAATAACCTCGCTGTCAGCCAAACCTCGGATTCAGAGTAAGAAAGGTGCTGGCCGGAAAAAAACAAAGCCGACATGCGGAAGGCGGTGTTTCCCGCAGGAATTTGCTTAGGCGAGGCGGTGAGTGGGCGGCCGGAACAAGTTTTGTGTGGAGCGGGGGGGTCTGCTTAGACGCCGTCGGTGAAGTCGCTTCTCGTTTCAAAGTATCCATGTGTTTTTGCCAGTTTTTTCCCTGCCATTCACTATGCACGCGAGAAAGCAACAACAAAAAGCCGCGTGTCAACGTCAAATAAACGCAAGCAACGCAAGCATATCGAGTTAGCAAGCATTTCAGTTTAAAGTTCTTCCAGCATGGAATATGACAGAAACAAGTTAGTTGTAACCACTGCCAAGTTAAACTTTGGTATTGAACATAAAATGGTAATGCTGCTCCCTGCTGTTACCTCAGAAATTGCTTTTTTTTGGTAGATTTTTCCCTATAAAGAGAATTCCCTGTCAGTGGCAATAAGCTTTAATTTATTATTATTGCTATTTTTTGTTTTACATGTTTAAGTTGAGCTTTACACTAAATATGTGTTACTGATAAGTGCTACAACACTTTTGTTCATATGGCAGCAGAACATTAAAATAAAAGTGCTCTTTACACTACTTTTGAATTCATTCTTGGAGTTTGTAAATACAATGCGATTAATCGCGATTAATCAGGGTGAATAATCGCGATTAAATATTTTAATCGTTGCCCAGCCCTACATATAATATAATATAATATTACAGCAGCAAATTATCGAAGTTTTTCAGGGGATGCATTTTGTGTTCGTCTCTAGAATCCTTGTAGATGATATGATATTGTGTTTGTGATGAGTGCAAGTGAAATTAAACTGAGATAAGAGATTTCGAAAGAGCAATATGACTGAAATAAATTCAACATGTAAATTCAATTTCAAATTCCACCCCTGTATTTTTAGCATAAAAATTCGACTTGGTTCGTGAAGAAATGTTGCAGGATCTGGAAAAACTAATCCATGCGTTTATATTTAGTAGAATTGATTACTGCAACGGTGTCTTCACAGGTCTGCCTAAAAAGTGGATCAGACAGCTGCAGCTGATCCAGAACGCTGCTGCCCGCGTCCTCACTAAGACCAAGAAAGTAGAGCACATAACCCCAGTTCTAAAGTCCTTACACTGGCTCCCTGTATCTCAGAGAATAGACTTTAAAATACTTCTGTTAGTTTATAAATCCCTAAATGGCTTAGCACCTAAATACATTACAGACTTGTTATCAGTGTATCAACTTTCCAGACCAAGACAGCAAGTGTTTGTGATGTATCAAGAGCCACAGTATCCAGGGTAATGTCAGCATAACACCAAGAAGGACAAACCACATCCAACAGGATTAACTGTGGACGCAAGAGGAAGCTGTCTGAAAGAGATGTTCGGGTGTTAACCCCGATTGTATCCAAAAAACATAAAACCACGGCTCCCCAAGTCACAGCAGAATTAAATGTGCACCTCAACTCTCCTGTTTCCACCAAAACTGTCCGTCGGGAGCTCCACAGGGTCAATATACACGGCAGGGCTGCTATAGCCAAACCTTTGGTTATTCGTGCCAATGTCAAACGTCGGTTTCAATGGTGCAAATCTTGGGCTGTGGACAATGTGAAACATGTATAGTTCTCTGATGAGTCCACCGTTACTGTTTTCCCCACATCCGGGAGAGTTACGGTTTGGAGAAGCCCCAAAGAAGCGTACCACTCAGACGTTTGCATGCCCAGAGTGAAGCAGTAATGGTTTGGGCTGCCATATCATGGCATTCCCTTGGCCCCATACGTGTGCTAGATGGGTGCGTCACTGCGTGGACTTGTTGTTGATTTTTATAATAAAAAGATTTCCCTTTTACACAACATTATGAATAACCTCAGAGTTTAAGAAAAGTATTTGCAATTTCAACAGTACTTTTACTCAGTTAAACATTTATTTAAGTGCATTATGCATAGAAACTGGTCACAGTGATTGTAAGATGTTGAAAAACATTTATTCACAGTTTTTGGGACTTAAAAACACACACTAAGTGCTGCTGTTAGACTTGAACTCCCATCCCTCCAGACTTCCATAGGCCATTGTTCATCTAGAGTTCACCATCCGCCCATTTTGCTTTGAATCCAACCAAGCTGGTCAACTTCTTTAGTGCTTCGTTTGTGCCGTTAAAATTAGCGTTTATGCTGCTTTGGTTTCGCAGATAATATAAGTTTTAATTTCGGCCGGTGACGTCACCACAGGTCGCCGCTGCAAAATAAAGCGCTACATTGTTATTCCTTTGCTGGTGCTGAGCTGGAGCCAAAGCAAACCAGAGTGGTCAACTTCTTTAGTGCTTTGTGCATGTTTGTGCCGTTAAAATTAACGTTTGTGCTACTATGGTTTCGGAGATATTATGAATTTTAATTTCAGCCGATGACGTCATCCCAGACCACCGCTTCAAAATAAAGTGCTACGTTTTTCTTTCTTTGCTGGTACTGAGCTGGATCCAAAGCAAACCACAGTGGGCTACTTTTTCAGTGCTTTGTTTGTGCAACAACAACCTTGGAATAAAATAAAACAAAGTTTTCATTAAGATTTCCAGCCCAATAGTTTTTGGGGAGCGTTAAGTTTTTAATATTTTGTGCTGAGCTCAATACACAACAAACCAAATTGGTCTATATTTTCAGGCATTTCTAATTCAATCTATATGCTTTATACTTTCAGCTGATAACACAGTCAATATATTCATAGTTGAACAATATTTCCCACTTCATGCATAAAGCCAATAAAAAGTGGAATGGTCCTTCAGCCTCATTAAAGGTTTAGCTTAGGAACGTTTTAGGAGATTGTTCCTTACAGTGTTCTTATACTTTATAGGCTGACCAGTGTGATTTATTTTTTGCAGTTTTTCTGTTATTGATTTTAGTTTGGGTATGTTTTCTGCGTTATATAAGCCTGTATACTTTAATTGCCCTTTTGTTAGGTGCAGACACCCCCAAATCTCCCTATTGTAGAGCAATAAAGGTTTGCTATTCTAATTAATTCAGAGGAGTAATGAACTATGACTTCTAAGATCAACTATAACCAATTACTGTTTGAAAATGTTATAAACATTATACTCTCGAAGAAGAATAAACCCTTCTGATTAGGAAAAATAGACTTTATGAAAACAGTTGAACATTCTAATAAATGAAATGCCTTTTTTGGTGGCTCACTTGACATTGCTATCTAAAGTAAAGTTCTTTAAATGAGACAAAATAAATCGCAATATTTATTCAGGAATAAAGTACAAAACAATATAACACACATTTTACAATAGCAGCTAAAACAACTTGCATGATAAAAGAAAAATATAAAATTAATAACTGCTTTCTTGAGAAAAGTGTTGAGACCAAACGGTAGATCTGACCACATCTTTTAACACAAATGAGGAACATCATTAAGGACGCCAGCCATCCTGCACAGAGACTGTTCCAGCCTCTCCCCTCAGTCAGGAAACTAAAAAAACAAACAAAAACATGTGTCCCAAGAGATCTTTGCCAATAAGCAGGAATATATAAATCATTTTATAAGAATGCTGTAGGGGGGGTGGGGTGGGGGGAGGCTCGGTAGATGACACAACTTCATAGTAATGTTACTGATTTATTAGTAGAAATATATTAAAAAGACTTACGTTTTTTCCAGTGTTGGCAATAACATATGATTTACCGTAGCACTTTATTTTGAAGCGGCGGGCTGGGATGACGTCATCGGTTGAAATTAAAATTCATAATATCTCCGAAACCAAAGCAGCACAAACGATAATTTTAACGGCACAAACCTGCACAAACGAAGCACTAAAAAAAGTAGCCCAGTTTGATCGGATTCGAAGCAAAATGGGGAGATGGTGAATTCTGGATGACCTTAAGAAATATTCTTTAATATCTTCAAAACCAAAACAGCACAAACGCTAATTTTAACGGCACAAACCTGCACAAGCGAAGCACTAACCATTCCGTCTAATTAACAGTTTTTTCTGTGGGTGGGGTGTCAGCTTCACGCAGCTCTTTACCGGCGCTGCAGCCGAGGAGAGATCGCGCTGCTGTTAGGCTTTTACTGCCTTCCCTCCAGACTTCCATAGGCCATTGACAAATTTAATGAAAAGTAACTTAAAATTATCCTTAAAAGACAAAATGTTGAAAAATCAAAGGGCTTATTTAACGCTTTGAGAACATATCTTGTATTCGGCCACAAAATCAACAATAGTAGAATGATCTTTTAAGCTTATAAGCCCATTTTTAAGATGCCAATACGTGTAGCATATAAGAGAGGACCCAAGATGGCGGTGTGAGAAGCAGCTTTTTTGCAGGCTCTGATTAAAACGTATTGTTTTATCCCAAGATAGCGAATTCCTTTGCAACTTTCCATAACCTCCATTAGAATTCAACCTTACACTTTATTTGCAACCTTGTTTCTAATTATTGCTTTTTCAGCACTTTTTATTTGAGTCTTTCGGTCTGAGTTGCCAACATGACAGACCATAACTACAACTTCACTGCTCTCCGCGAGGCTTGTGATGAGAGCGACATTGAAGACATTGATGTCGACGAAGCCTCTTCCAAAAAAAGTAAGATTAATCTGGACCACACGCCAACAAAGAGCCCTAAACCTAAAAAAATGAAGGGGAAAGACCAAGGTGATGGAAATATCGGTGCCGCTATTCTCCAGGCTGTTCAGGCGTTGACCGAGAAAATGGATGAACAGACTGAACTGTTAAAGAGTTTTGAAAAAACGCATTGAAGCTAACACCATGGCTACAAAAGAAAACAAACAAGAAATTCTTCAGCTCCAAGAAAAGATCGACGTGCTTCAAAAAGAAAACAACACGCTAAAAAGAGCAACCGAGGACCAGGCTCGGTACAAAAGAAGGTGGAATTTGAGGCTGACAGGATTACCAGAAAAAGAGGGAGAAAACCTTTACTTAAGAAACCTTCTCTTGAGCAAGATGAGTTAGTAAATTACAGACCTATATCTAATCTTCTTTTCTTATCTAAAATTCTTGAGAAAGTAGTTGCTAATCAACTTTGTGAACATTTGCAAAGTAATGACCTACTTGAGGAGTTTCAGTCAGGCTTCAGAGCTCATCATAGCACTGAAACAGCTCTGGTGAAGGTCACTAATGATATTCTCATGGCCTCAGATAATGGACTTGTGTCTATACTTGTCCTGTTAGATCTCAGTGCTGCGTTTGATACAGTTGATCACAATATTCTCCTACAAAGACTTGAACATACTGTAGGGATTAAGGGGAAAGCATTAGGCTGGTTTAAATTTTATCTGTCTGACAGATTCCAGTTTGTTCATGTTAATAATAAATCTTCCTCAAACTCTAGGGTCACTTGTGGAGTACCACAGGGTTCAGTCCTTGGACCAATTCTCTTTACTATATATATGCTTCCGATTGGCAAAATTATCAGACAGCATGGGATTAATTTCCACTGTTATGCTGATGATACTCAGCTATATTTATCCATAAATCCTGATGAATGGAATCAATTACTTCGACTGCAGTCATGTCTTAATGACATCAAAAGCTGGATGACTTTAAATTTCCTGCATCTAAATTCTGACAAGACCGAAGTTGTAATCTTTGGGCCAGAGTCCTCAAAAAATAAACTTCTTAACCAATCACTTAATCTGGGTGGCATTAACCTGGCCTCTGGTAATAAAGTAAAAAATCTTGGTGTTATTTTTGACCAAGACATGTCATTTAAATCCCATATTAAACAGATTTCCAGAGTTTCCTTTTTTCACCTCCGGAATATCGCCAAAATTAGAAACATTCTGTCCAGGAGTGATGCTGAAAAACTGGTCCATGCATTTGTTACTTCAAGGCTGGACTATTGTAATTCCTTACTATCAGGAAGTCCACAAAATGCAGTTCAAAGCCTTCAGCTGATCCAAAATGCTGCAGCAAGAGTTCTGATGAAAATCAACAAGAGGGATCATATTTCTCTAATTTTATCTTCCCTTCATTGGCTTCCTGTTAAATCAAGAATAGAATTTAAAATTCTTTTTCTAACGTATAAAGCCCTTAATAATCAAGCTCCATCATATATCAGAGCTCTGATTACCCCGTATGTTCCTAACAGAGCACTTCGCTCTCAGACTGCAGGTCTGCTGGTGGTTCCTAGAGTCTCTAAAAGTAGAATGGGAGGCAGATCCTTTAGCTATCAGGCTCCTCTCCTGTGGAACCAACTCCCAGTTTTGGTCTGTGAGGCAGACACCCTGTCTACTTTTAAGACTAGGCTTAAAACTTTTCTTTTTGACAAAAATTATAACTAGTGGCTCATGTTACTCTCAGCTACCTTTATAGTTTTACTGCTATAGGCTTAGGCTACTGGAGTATATCAGGATCTAATTTTCTCACTCTATTGAGTTCTACTGTTCTTCAATTATGCATTATGTGTTGTCATTTCTGCTTTAACTTTCTGTTCTCTCTCTTTTCTCTTCATAGTAGGTACACCTGGTCTGGCGTTCTGTTAACTGTGACATCATCCAGAGAAGACGGCTCACCCGCTACTACCATCTAATGTAGAACAGATTACTAGATCAATGTGTGCTTCTGTGCTTTTTGTTTCTCTTGTTGTGTCTCTGCTCTGTCTTCTGTAACCCCAGTCGGTCGAGGCAGATGACCGTTCATACTGAGCCCGGTTCTGCCGGAGGTTTTTCCTTCCCGCTAATGGGTGGTTTTTCTTCCCACTGTCGCTTCATGCTTGCTCAGTATGAGGGATTGCTGCAAAGCCATGGACAATGCAGATGACTCTTCCTGTGGCTCTACGCTTCCCCAGGAGTGAATGCTGCTTGTCGGGACTTTGATGCAATCAACTGGTTTCCTTATATAGGACATTTTTGACCAATCTGTATAATCTGACCCAATCTGTATAATATGATTGAACTTGACTTTGTAAAGTGCCTTGAGATGACATGTTTCATGATTTGGCGCTATATAAATAAAATTGAATTGAAATTGACTTGAAAACACAAGAGAAGTCATCATCGGAATACTTACCAGAGTTGTTCCCCTCTCCGTGGACCGGCTGCGAGACACTGTGGACACGGTTCACCGCCTGGGTAAACGTGGCTCCGTGGCTACTTCCAACAACACGCCGAGGGTGATTATCATCCAGTTCGGGATGAGAGCCGTCAGAGATGAAGTGTGGAAAAAGTCGAAGGACGCGCGGGTGTGTAGCGAGATGCATATCCACTTCAAAGAGGACTTTTCCAAAGAAGATCGGGATGCGCGTTCCAAGCTGTGGCCTCTGGTCCAGGATGCCAGGAAGAAGGGGAAAAGAGCGTTCCTGAAGGAGGGCTATGCTCTGATCGACAATCATCGTGTGGACCCTAACTGACCAACATTCTTTAGTTATATTGGTCTATAACAGGTACTGTGAATTTACCTTGTTAGTTAAATGTTTGATTACCCGAAGGGTTGTTGCAAATGTTATTACTAAGTTCTGTTTGGGATATAAGCTACTCATTCCTGCGCAAATCCTTTTCAGCGCACTTTTGGTACTTTGTAAATGTTATCTTTTTTTTCTTTAAATACAAGGCGACTGAAAAACAATGTGAAACGTAAGGCAACTTTTCTTTTTTGTAAGGAGCAAAAGAGTAATATTATTTTCCTGCAAGAAACTCACTCAGTGGAGGCAGACACAAAATTCTGGAAACAACAATGGGGAGACAGCATTTTTTTCAGCCATGGCACTTCACACTCAGCTGGAGTGATGATTATGTTCAATAGGTTTTCTGGAAATGTGATTAACCACATAAGTGACATCAATGGTCACTGGATAATGATGGTGATTGAATATAGTGATGTAAATTATATTTTGATATGTGTATATGGATACAACAGAAGGTTACAAAACAAACAACTTTATGCTTCCTTGAGCAAGATGATAGAAGAATGGAAAATTATCTATACTACTGATAAAGTTGTTTCTGGGGGTGATTTTAATTTGGTTCCTGACCTCTGGATGGATCGCTTTCCCCCAAGATGTCAGTCATTTTTATGATGAAAACAGATCTGATTGACTACTGGAGAATGAAACACCCCAATACCAAACAATACACAAGGTTTAGTTCAGCCAATAATGGCCAATGCTCAAGATTAGATTTTTGGTTAATTTCTACCAACCTGATAAATGCAGTCCATAAATGTGAAATTTTGGCATCACCTTTAACAGATCACTGTGGCATTTCAATTTTCTTTCAACTTGACAGGATGAAGGTGATTCCCCCTTCTTTATGGAAGTTCAATAATAGCCTCTTAGACAATGAGGAGTTCTGTAATGAAACTAAAAACTTACTACATGGAATTAATCAATTAGAAATGTCTCATTTAAATAAATGGGAGTGGTTTAAATTCAAAATTAAAGATATTGCCATTCTTAGGAGCAAATATATCTCTAAAATAAAAAAGCAAAAACAACAGGACATTATAAAGAATATAAACAGATTATGTAAAACAGACTTATCTTTAGATGAACAAGTTGAATTAAATAGTCTTCAAACCCAATTGGACAATCTATATTTAGAGAAAGCAAAAGGAGCATTTATACGCTCTAAAGCTCGCTGGCTTGAAGAAGGGGAAAAAAACACTTCCTACTTCTTTAGTTTAGAAAAACAAAGACAAATGAAAAAGAAAATTAATAAGTTAATTATTGATAATAAAAGTATTGATAACCAGGACGAAGTAAAGGAGGAAATAATAAACTTTTATAAAAAACTGTATACAACCAAATTTTCAGTAGAGCATTGTCAAATATTTTTTGATAAAATTGGGAAATATAGGAAAATAATTGATGGGAATTTTAAGCAACTTATGGATGACAACCTCAAAATTGAAGAGTTAGATTTAGCAATTGCAAAAATGTCAAAAGGAAAATCCCCTGGATTAGATGGTCTAACAGTAGAGTTCTATATCCATTTTTGGAATGATATCAGACTACTGCTCTATAATGCCCTTTTGGAATGTATTTCATCTGGCCATTTGTCCCCTACAATGAAAAGAGGTATTATTACCCTAATTCCAAAGCCCAATGAAGATAAATTGTTATTAGACAATTGGAGGCCTATAACACTACTATGTAATGACTATAAACTGCTAGCTCACATCTACTCTGATAGACTGGATAAGGGATTATCAAATCTAGTGGATGAGTGTCAGTCAGCATTTGTGAAAGGTAGAGTTATACATAACCATACTAGATTAATTATTGACCTGTTAGATTACAGAGACTTTATTCCTACAGACAGCTACATATTACTCTTAGACTTTTTGCTTGAAACTTTACGGTTTCTGGGCTTTGGAAGCAAATTTTGTGACTTAGTCAAAATGCTCTACACCGACATCAGTAGCATGGTCTCTCTAAACCCGGGAATAACTCCTGGTTTTGAGATATCATGCGGAATCAGACAGGGTTGTCCCATTTCCCCGAAGCTTTTCATATTAGCGACACAATTGCCTGTTTATTAATTAAAAACTTCAATGATATACAAGGTATCACAATTTTCGATAGAGAATTTAGAATAAGTCAATTTGCGGATGATACTTGCATCCTTTTAAAAGATAAATCAATGATAGATAAAACCCTCAATAATATCTCCATCTTCTCTGAAGCGTCTGGTTTAACCCTTAATATTAAAAAATGCAAACTACTCCCTATTCATACATGTTCTGACCCCTCCATTGCCTCAATTAAAGTTGTAACTGAAGTAAAATACCTAGGGCTGACAATATCAAAAAACTTAATTAGAAGAGAAGATACAAAGATTTTTAATCGTATTTTGGATATAAAAAAATCCCTTAGTCACTGGTTAATCAGAGATCTTACTATTTTTGGCAGAACTATTCTATCCAAAACTGAAGGTATTTCCAAACTGATTTATCCCTGCCACTCCTTGTATATATCCTCTAAAAACATAAATAAAGCAAACACAGTAATCTTTCAATTTTTATGGAGGAATAAAACGCATTACATCAAAAAGTCTCAGTTGGTGAAAGACTATGATAAAGGTGGTATTAAAGCTCCAGATATTGAATCAATGATTGGCACCTTCAGAATTTACTGGATAAAATCGTATATGTTGCATCCGAATTCTATGTGGTTTCACATTCCAAGATCTTTGTTTAGCAAATTAGGAGGTTTAGACTTTATTCTAAAATGTGATTTTGAGGTAAACCGGATTCCAATCAAACTGTCCAACTTTCACAAGCAGATTTTGCATTATTGGAAAATGATATTCACCCACAGCTTTACTCCCCATAATTCAACCCTATGGAACAATAGAGTAATAACACTTAATTGTAAATCTATATTCAAAAAGGAATGGTTCAACAAAGACATTATTTATGTTACTGATTTAATGGATGATAACAGCGATTTTCTAAATTATTCCGACTTAAAAAAAATATGATCTTAATTGTTCTCTAAGAGAATATAACAAACTGTGTAAATCGATTCCACTGCCTTTAATTCATTTGATCAAAAATTTTAGGTTATATAATAATTCTCCACCATTACTGCCCACATTGTTGATTGCACAATGCAATCTGCTTGATAAAAAATGCAATAATAAATTAATTAGTAGTTTTTTCAAAGCCAGAAAATTTCATGATTATGTTAGATTTATTCGGAGAAACGCTTGATAAAGCCTTTCCAAAAATTTGTTAAATGGCCCATTTTACCTAAAGTTAAAGAAACTCATTTTAAAATCATAAACAAAATTTATCCTGTGGCAGAACTTTTAAAAAAAAAGATTTGGTTTTGAGGTGGATCAATGTTCCTTTTGTAATAATAACAGTGAAACTCTTGAACATCTGTTTTACCAATGTCCTACTACACAACAGTTCTGGAATGAAATGAGAGATTGGCTTTCTTTGAAAATGAATGATGTGCCCCCATTTACATTATATGATGTCTTTTTTTATATGGACCATCTTCCTTTGCCTGTTTCTGACACTATTAACATCATCCTGCTGTTGGGTATATATCATATCCATTGTGCTAAATGGAGAAATGCTCAACCCTCCTTTCATTGGTTTATCAATGACTTTAAAACCTTTTTTTCATCTCTTAAGAAGATAAAAAAGACAGACATGCCAAAAAATTGAGTTTTGACCTCTCCCAACTTCTGCTATTCTAATTGCACCTACCGTTTTTGTTGTTTATATTTCAATGTCTCCTATTTTTGATTTCGATAGTTGTCTTGACATAAATCCCCTGTTGTTTTGTATTTGCACTTTTGTATTGTAATTAATCTTCATTTGTTTATGTACATTTTGCCATCCTCTATGAGAGTCTTTTTTCATGTCAATGTTAATTGCTTAATAAAAAAATAAAATAAAATAAAAAATACGTGTAGCATATAGCTCAGTGGCGTGTAGACTAGCAACCGCATTTCTACCATAATATAAAACCGACATTAAATAAACGACTCACCGTCACGTAGTTGCAAGGAAAACACCCAATGGAACCCTTCGTAATGGACTTGATTCAACAATATCCTTTAGTAATTTAGGAAAAACGGCAGCACAGCACAGCAAGCAATAGCAGCTACAAGATGGAGGAGTTCACCTCTGACTCGGAACTCAAAGAGTACTGTTTGTTGTCTGCTCACTCAGCGCCACTCGTGGACAGTATAGGAACTGCAGGAACGAAGTACGTCTTTTTCAGTAATCATTGTTGAATGATGATAATGCATTTTTCTAGTGATGATTTCTGTCACGAGGACATAATGCAGTGTTGTGCTGGCAGCCATCCCAACTAATAAAAATAAGATTTAAGATTAAAATAGTACATTATAGTAGTAAAATAAATACAATTATTGTGGTTTAAGGACAAGTTTGGTACCTGCATTAAGGTTAATTTCAAAAGGTACTTGTCATTTTCAGACTAAAAAACATTCTAAAAAGATGTTCTAATTCAGTGAATATGACTGGATATTTAAACAGAAAAAAATAATGAAATTAATTATTCTTTCAACAAGCAGTTTTTCAGCATGACTAAAATTCGAGGCAGTGAAGGAGGGTAACTGATAAGTGATGGCAGATGGTGGAGAGCTTGCAGGCCTGGCTTCGGTGGAGAAGCAGCAAACAACTGTGGCAGGAAATGTGACTTTCATTTCAGTGCAGTGCAATGCAAAACTGGACAACAGTAGAAATCAGTAGAGTGAGAAAAACTGGCCCTGATGTCCTCCAGTAGCCTAAGCCTGATTGTAGGATGTCCCTGAACTCTCGTTACATTACAAAGTTTACAATAATAAGGAGAGCTAGCGAAATGCTTGAGGCAGGATTTGACAGGAAAAGGAGGAGATTAAGTATAAATATAAAATAAATTAATAAACAATACATAAAATACTTTGTTTTCTTAAAACGTCTGAATACAAACTGTCCCAAAACATGTTAAATAAATTCCTTTATCATCATTCATTTATACCAAGTTATTTAATTGTTACTTGTAAAAAAAAAAATAAAATTATTATTGTAAATTAGAAATATCCCATGCTCCTGAATGCAGCTTTCAGACGCTCGGGAACGCATCACACTGGTCTGAGAACGCAGCGCGGAGTAGAGGCACGTTTCTGCTTAAGACAAAGCTTTGCCGTTTGTAAAACTCATGTCGGCTGGCACGGTTTATTGTTCTGTGTGAATGACAAGAAACCACAACAAATGAGGCTGCTAATGAGCCAACAGCCAACAGGAGAAGGTCTGCATCGAAGCAGCATGGAAAATTGGTGTTATTAAAACATGATTAAATACTTCAATGTAGCATGAAAAAATAAAATATGTGAATAAAAAAGTTAAAGGCATGAGGTGAACTGTATTGATTTAAATAGAAAAATCGTTTTTTAAAGCCAAAGGGAAATGAAATATTGGGTGAAAATGTAATTCTCTAAAATTGGCACAGCTTGGATTCGAACTTTCGATCTTCTGCTTCGCAGCCCGACACCTAACCCACCCGACCAAAACACCAGTGTCGTGCTCAGCCGAGCATTATTGAGAGGTCAATTGTGTTAAGAAGTGTTTTTTGCGAATTCTGTTCCAACTGTAAGTCGAAACGGCGTCAAGTACAAAAAGCCCTGATCGCGGCGTCGAGACGCACGTTTTGATATATAGTTTGTGGGGGTACAGCCTACGGTTCGGGCTGTATTAACGGTGACGGAATATTAATAAACAATAATAAAGAAATCCTTATTGGGTGCATAACATAAGGCCTCCGCCATGCATTTTCAATGCATAGGCGGGCGCCTAATAATAATAATAATAATAATAAAGAAACCCTTATTAGGTGCATAGCATAAGGCCTCCGCCATGCATTTTCAATGCATAGGCGGGCGCCTAATAAAGAAATCCTTATTAGGTGCATAACATAAGGCCTCCGCCATGCATTTTCAATGCATAGGCGGGCGCCTAATAAAGAAATCCTTATTAGGTGCATAACATAAGGCCTGCGCCATGCATTTTCAATGCATAGGCGGGCACCTAATAATAAAGAAATCCTTATTAGGTGCATAACATAAGGCCTCCGCCATGCATTTTCAATGCATAGGCGGGCGCCTAATTAATAATAATAATCATATTCAATCAGCTTCTGGCATAACAGTGGAGACTGACAGAGATTGTCTGTGTGTCTCGCAGGGCGGCTAGTCCCTCAGCCACCCTCCCTCCTCCAGGACCCAGACAAAAAGTGAAGAGAAGGAACTGAGGGGTGTGGTCTGTGGGAGCAAGCATTTTAGCACTGATTGCACCCTGCTGAGTGGGCTGTATCTCTGGATGTCTGAAATTTCTCTGCTCACAACCCCCGTTTGATTTTTCCTCCGGTTACATGCTGTTAAAAATTCACTCTGAATTTTGCCAATGGCGCAATGACATAACAATAGACACACCCCTCCAAGGGAGTGGTCCCCTCACATGATGTCTGTAGAAGAAATGTGTCATCATGGTGTCACACTCTCAGGTCTAGGTGCAGGTTTGGGTTTCTCTCTCTCCTCTGCAGGGTGTGATGGGCAGGTGCTCCACATCACCACTAATTGGAGCCCTTAATAAAGAGCTGAATCCAGCAGGAGGGCATCAGTTCTTTCTCGCTTCCAGCGTGGTACTTGACCAACCTAGATATCTTGACCTTGTTTAAATCCTAGCCTGGACTTAACTCTGTGTACCTGTTTTTTTCCCCCTCCTAGGCTCCAGCCAAAGAAACTCCAAGCCAGACTTCCAAGAATCAGAGAAATCCTTCAGATCACTTTTGTGGTTTAGTCCTCCTGCCTGTGCTCACCTGCCTGTCCACCCTCCAACAACACCGTACTGGAGAGAACTCACTGGACCTGCACCTACAGCCCGGACCCTGGACATCACCCTCCCCGGACATAACCCAGCCTCAACCTCTGTGAGTCATATGTCCTCCCATTATTTTCATTGGCACCTTCCTTTGCTCACCAGTCTCCCCATCTTTCCCTAGCGCAAAACGGACAGTTCGATCAGCCAGAACCACCTCAGAACAAACCACGCCTGTTTTCAATAAACTCTCTCACCATACTGTCTGTCTCCGTGGTTGCCCTCATTCTGAGTCACACTTTGTAAAACATGACACATGGAGACATTATCTGTTTTCAAGAATGTGTTACTTTGGGTGTCTATGATCTGACTTAATGAATGTATGTTTTTAATTCACAGGGAGAGCTGTTCCATTAAAAACTCCACACAGCCCCTGTCTGATTAGACAAGCTTTATCTTCCAGCAAAAGATTACACAAAATAAACAAACCATAACAGGCGTGTGCTCTCTTTTGAATCTCGTGTTAAATAGATCACAAGGACTGCATTTTATCACCTTAGGAACATTACCAAAATCAGACAAGTTTTGTGTTTTGAAAATACAGAGGTTAGCACATTGATTAATTTAATGCTCTCCTGTCTGGGTTTCCAGAAGGGGATACTGGGTAATACAACTGGGAAATATGAGCATGGTACTCCAGTAATGATCATCTCTTCAATGGTTGCCTTGTCAGGTTTGAGCTGATTGTAAGGTACTCACCTACAAGGCACTAAATGATGTTGTACATTCTTATCTCTCCAACCTTCTGCATCTTTCTCTATGTTCCTCTCTTTGCTCTCCAATCTCAGAATACAGGCCATTTAAAAGTTCCTAAAGCTAAAAGAAAAACTGTTGGGGAGCGTACTTTATTCGTGCCCCATCTTTGTGAAACAATCTCCGTCAAGACATTCAGCAGGAATGTTCTGAGGACGTTTTTAAAGCTAAACTAAAGACCCACTTTTTCACTTTAGCTTATGGCAGCATATTTGCCTAAAGTTATATTGTTTCTTTTGATGTTTCCTTTATGTTTTTATCTTAAATTGTATTGTTTTTCCTTGTTTTTTATTTTATCCTCAGTTGTACTAAGGTTATTGCTATTATTGTTTTACTTTGAACACAATGTTGACAATTTCCTATATCACCTTTATTCTAAAAAGTGTATTGTTTCAATTTAAATTTTATTTATATAATGCCAATCCACAACACATGTCATCTCAAGGCACTTTACAAAGTCAAATTCAATGGAATCGTAGAGACAGTTTGGTCAAAAAGTTTCCTATTTTCCTATACAGTTGTCTGCATTGTGGATGGCTTTGCAGCAATCCCTCATACTGAGCATGCATGAAGCAACAGTGAAGAGGAAACTCGCCTTTAATAGGAAGGAAAAAACTCCAGCAGAACCAGGCTCAGTGTGAACGGCCATCTGCCTCGACCCATGGGGGGATAGAGATACAAGAAAGCACAGAAGCACACATTGATCCAGGAATCCTTTCAACATTATAAGGTGATGGAAGAAGATTTCCCCCCCTGAATGGTGTCACAGCTAACAGAATGCCAGACCACGTGTACCTACTATGAAGAGAAACAAGACAGAGAGAACAAAAAGTGAAAAGATGAAATAACAACAAAGAATGCAAATTGGAGAACAGTTGAAGAACTCAGAGTGAGAAGAATAGATCTTGATGTCTTCCAGCATCCTAAATCTATAGCAGCATAAATACAGAGATAGCTCAGGATTACCTAAGCCACTCTAACTATAAGCTTTCAAAAATGAAAGTTTTAAGCGTTGTCTTAAGATTAGGTGTCTGCCTCACAGACCAAAACTGGGGGCTGATTCCATTGGAGGGGAGAATGATAACCAAAGGATCTGTCTCCCATACTACTTTTAGAGACTCTAATATGTGGGAAGAAGAATTTCAAATTTTCTTTCTCATAAATAAAGAGAGACATGTTGATACTAGTGTTTCTGTGATGATGGAATGCTTCCTGATAGTTAACTACATGCTGGATCAATGGAGTTGTAACCCCCAGCAGGTGATCGATCAGAATCACATGCATAGTTTAGTTGACCAGGTTTATTTCAACATTGTGCGCCAACTTATTTTGGATACAGCTATGCAATAAATCAGTGATTCTGTTTGATTAAAAAAAATCAAGAAGAGCACTTATGACTATATAATTCCTGTTTGTGTGCCCTGCTCTAACCATTGTTCAGAACAATATGACTATTATATTCTATATAACTGAATTCTCAGTATGCAGGTTTTTTAATATAAATTACGAGGATGCTTATTAATAATGAGCCCTACAAAATAGAGATATTGTCTGGGTCTAGCAAGCAGAACCTGGCAGGCCACTGTGGCCTTTTTTCCCCCCTCTCCCCTTTTTGCAGGTGGCTTCAGTTGACAGGCGGGCATGGCACACAGCTGTTTCCCATTCCACGGCGCAGTGGTGGAGCATTTAAACGTCAGGCTGCCAGCTGAACGACGCCAGAGCCTTAACCTAGTGTGGTATGCCTTGTTTGGCCACTGTCTAACGACAGCCTGTCTCCTAACCTGCCTCTCCTGTGTCTCAGGTTACCTCGTGCTCTGGATCGGATTCCGCAGCGCCTCTCGTTCTCCGAGCCCAGCTCCAAGTCCTGCCGAGAAACCCTTCGGCCCTTCAGCTGGCAGCAAGGCCGCTCTGTCTCCAAGCTGCTCCGTGGGATCTCTCCACCTTCCACTGGCCCGTCCCCCTGCCACACTGCCACTTGCTCCTCTGGCCCGCTGCAGCATCATCACCGGCTGCACTCCGTCACTGGACCCACTCTCTGCCACCTCTCTGGTGGCTTTCATCCCCTTGTGAGGGAAACAAGGGTAAGTGGTAAGCGTTGCTACACGCTCTTGGCCGTTGCCGGCGTCTAACCTCTCCTTTCTCCAAAGTTCATCCGTGTGTTTGTGCCTCTGAGTCTTGCAAGGAGGTCCGGCCGACACTGCTTTCAGCCCCGTTGTCCCTTCCCCTTTTCCCTTTAAATAAACTCTGCATAATCTGCACCAGTTCTCTTGGCTGTTCTCTGCATGTGGGCAACAGCCATCAAAACCATGACAGATATAATAAGGGTATTGAATTAAAATGTGTTGATGTGAAAACAAAACACTCAAAAAAACATCAAATCTATTTAGTGAAAAATTAAGTTCATTCAAACCAAAAAATTCAAAGTCAAGTACACTCCATTTTAAATCTAGTTCAAGAACAGCAGAGTCCAGTTCAGTGTATTATTTAATTTGGTAAGAAAAGTTTTCCATCTGAAGAAATCTAGCTTGTTTAATGCAAATATTTCCCTTATAGTCCCACAGAGGATAAATTATTTCTCTGTGTTAAACTCATCCCTCAGGGATCAGTGGGCTGCCTACACTGAGTGGCAACCGAGGAGCAATCTGTAGCTAAGAGTATTGCGAAGGGACCCAGAGTGGCAGTCTACATGGATCAAACCGGGTACTTGTGAAGGTCCAAGAGCACAAGTGCGCAGCTCTAACCACTTAGCCACCACTCATCGGATAATACAGATCAAAGATAACACCAAGGTTATGGAGGTCAAGTTAATACACCCAGAATAATACTCACTAAGCTATCTGTTCTTCAGAGACTTTGGTTCAAAGACGACAACTTTGTTCAGAAGTCTAAAGTCAATACTGCGATGGGGTAGATGACCTCTTCTAGCAGCCATCCACGGGTTTATGAAAAACATGTCTCATGTCCAGTTTCCTCCATCAGCTCTCTCATACCATGCTGGCACCGAAGCAGCACTTCAAAGAGGCATGCTTTGATGCTAACCATCAATATGCATTTGATCCTTCACCACATTTCCCAGCATAACTCCACTGTGTCTGCTTCTGCAATAATTGGCTTGAGTGCTAATAAGTACAAATTATTTGATATGGCACTGGTGGTAAAAATACAAAACTTAACATTAAAAGCATTGAGAAAGTCATAAGCATCAGTTCTGTAGCTCTTGTTTATTTTTATCATTACTTTTTTTTTTATTTCTTTGCTGTTTTTTTAATTTACTTTATTAAAACAGCTTTTCCCTTGTAAATGACATCTTGGATTTTATTGAGATCTTATTTGTTAACATAGGCTATCAGCATAAACCTCGTTCCATTAATTCAAATGCAGGGCATGGGGGGGGGGGGGGGGTTTATAAAATGCATTTCTACAAGAGCTGCAACAATTTTGTATGCCTCATAGGGCATTCAACCCCAGACATATGAAACTAGTAAGTATGTTAGTTAATTTGTGAAGCTCTTTGCGTTTGCAGCCTAAGTCAAGATTTGGCTTATGCTGCAAGGGCCATTTCACTGTGGTGCCTGGCTATATTCCCCTTCGGAAAATACATGTTTTACCCTGAGAGCCAGATCAAAGTAAAGACGCTGGGATCAAAGGCCGGTATCACGCGGCTTTGGTCACATCTGTGTTGTTTACATGAATGCTAAAGGCACATATATCAAATATTACAAACTTTAAAAGATATATGTTTTGAATTATATGTATTTTGATGTGACTTTTGAAGTACATCAGTGCATCTGGGTATAATTTTGAAAATCTCTCCACAATTTCACAACAATTTTCTAAGCCTTAAACAAGACGAGGACATTTCCTTTGCAGAGCACACATCAGTTTGGATTTCTTCCCTCTTGAAATTCTGCCACAACTTCAGTATCAACAGCAAACCTTCCATGGGAATGTCTCTCAGTAATGAATTAGGCTTTAGTGTCCATGCAACAGATCTTTGCATGATCAAATACGGCTGTTTTTTAAGTCTTTGTAAAAAAAATTAAACATTGATAGCTTTTCTTGAATTGCTCTTTATCTGTCAACCTCTGGTTTCTGGTAACCCTTCTCAAGAGGCAAAAGAAGAGATGTAACAGGGGTGAAGGGGAAGAAGAGGATGGGGTGTAAGTGTAAGGGAGTGAGGACGAGAATAAGGGTAGTTCAATGACCTCTGAGCAGGCCTGCTGTTGAGCTGGGGGCTAAACAACCCACCACCACTTCTTTAACTGTTGGTGGGGGGTGGGGGGGGGGGGGGACTAACTGGATTAAAGAGATTGGTTTTGCCTGTGCAGAGGAGCAGTCCATGTCTGACATACCACCACAACCTAAATACTTACTGTTAATACAGTTTATCTTTGCATTTGTATTCACTTCTCCTGTCTAGGGTTTTTTCACTCCTGTTCAACTTTTTCCATTTAATTTACATGGAATGAGACAGCATAAGCATAACAAGGTTCCAACTCCTCTGAAACACCCTCTTTCTCTAAATTTCTAAATCTTTCCCTCTGCCAGCGGGTAGAGTAATTGTCTTGCAATCGGAAAGCTTACATTTTCCATCACATGTTGATGTGCCCCTGGGCAAGGCACCTAACCCCAAATAACCTACAAATCTGTCTCTGCCTATGAATGTGTGTGTTAGTGAGTGTGATTGTTTCAAATGTATTAATTTTGGAGCTTGTTCTTAATACAGCTACACCTAAATGTATGTATTTTTTGAGATCCAGGGGCCCTTTGAAGGAAAATAAATACAGTTGGTTTTTACACATATACATGAAAATATCTGGGCATGTCTGGGCATATCTGGGAGACTCCCTCGCATTTCAACCCCATGTGTAAAATCTTGTAAAAAGGTTTTTTTCAATGTATTTTCTTTAATTTATTTGTGTATTTGTGGGATCCTAATAAGCTGTCACAATCTTTACAGCTACTCTTCCTGAAATCCTTTTTACAAACCATTTACATAAAACAATTGCACTACATTTGCAATTGATCAATATGAAAAGTATTTTGCAGACATCACCTATGACTCAGAAAGCAAAACATTTCTCAGGTGTTTCTTAAAAGAAGCTTTTCCAGATGCTTCTGTAACTCCAGGGGGAAATTTGTTCCAAATAGTTACACCTCTAAAAATAGAAAAGATCTACAAATAGACTCAGTCCTTAGTCTCAGATGAACAAAATGACCATGAGAAGCTTCTCTGGTAAAATAACTGTGCTGATCTCTCACATAATGTAAGCATCCATAAATAAGCAAGTAGCACCCCAGGGTTTGTGGCGGGGACGACTCTGGTTGGTTAGCCCGTACGGTTCATGTTGGCCCCATCTCCCGGTGGGTGGGGCCGTGGGTCGTCTGGTCTGGGGCCAGGATGGGGGTTGGGACTGGAGCTTCGACCGGGTAGGTCAGGTTGCGGTAGTGCCTGGACCTGGGAATATAGGATGCGTGTGGTGAGTGTGAGTGTGTGTACTGTCCCCCCCTTTTTTTAAAACTTTTTTTTATCCTCTGTAAGGAAATGTGGGGGCACTACGGTGGGAACAAATGAATGTGACTGTGTACATATTTGTCTAATTTTTTATTTGTCAGGTTGGGTTTGTACTCCCTCCTTTCTCAGGATATCTCACATCTCCACTAAGTGTGGGGCCCACACCCCTGTCCTGCTCCCCTCTGCTGGCTGGCGCCTTGGCCAGCCGGTGCATTAGTGGTTGTGATGACCAAACCCATGGCCACACTTTAAAAGTCGGTACCACACATGCACCTTCACCTTTTTGTTTACAAATCGGTACATTTTCGTTTGCAATAAATCTTTATTCTTAGTTTAAGTACATGTGTATAACTCTATTTGAACACATGTACAAATGTGCACATGTACAAAGTGTGCACATTTAGTTCACTTGTGTACTTATAGCCACTTATCCATATTTTGTTTGTGTTTTTGTGACTAATCTTTGTTTCTTACCTTCCATGGTGCCTGGGAGTTTGGCCAGACAAAAGATGGCAGCCAGAGCTCAGGTGTCCTAAATACATGGAGGGGTCATTGGTCTATTCCATCAGCTGTTACTGGATGAATTTGTATTTTTTTCTTTTTTCTTTTTTTTGCATTTCACTTAGGGTTTGTATTTAGAGGTTGGTGTGTTTTCATTGTTCTTAGATTAGTTTATTGCCAAACTTAACTGTACTGCTTTGTTTTGTAATTTGTGATTAATTGGTTTTAATTACCATTATTGTGTTATTGGTCTGATCAGCCAGTGTATATATATATCCCTTGTGTGTCATTTCTTTCAGAGGTCAGTTATGTTTGGTTCTGCAGTCAGTTTGTTTGGGCACAGTTTGGCTTCAGTTAAATTTTGTCTTTTTTAAATTTTTTATGGCTCTGGAGCCCACAGTTTTTGTAAATTTGTTTTTGGATTAAAATAAAAAAACAACTTTTGAATTAATCCCTGTGACTCCTCATGCATTTTGACTCGGTCCCTCACAGTGGTCCTCGGTGTCCAGGGCTGGGTGCTCGGGTAGGCGCCTGCTTGCTCCTGCCGGCTGCTTCAAGGGGCCTGGCCCCTCGAAGCGGCGGGTTGCCCCAGGGACCTGAGGTAGCTGGATCCGCTTTGGCGTAGCTAGCTGCTGGTGGAGCCCACAGGCTTGTCCCCGCGGCTCCCAGTGGCTTCGGCATTGTGACTGTTGGGGGAGTTTCTTGGGGCTGTCTCTCCTCTTCCCTTGATATTAGAGGCAGTTTCCCTGTGTTGGCCCCTCTTGGGAACCTTTGTTCTTAAGGTGCTTTGGGCATCTGGGGTTTTGGTTTCCCTGGTGTCTTCCTCGGTGCTCTGGGGGGCAGGTCTTTAGCTTTTCACAACCACTATTACGCATTTTTCTCATGGATAAACCTGACATACACAACTTTCACAAGCACTTACAGGTGCTTGGATCCAGTTACTTACAGATTCACTTCTATACAGAAAACACATATTATCTGCAGCTATCACTTTATACATTTCGTATTAAATAATACTGTATATTCGTCAGTGATGGTATCAAGGTGTTGCTTGTTTGTACCTGTAATACTTTATCAGCGGGTTTTGCTATAGTTTTGTCTCTTTGCAGTTGAAGAAGCAGACTGAGGACGTTGTATTGCTCTCTCCCTTTTCTCTCCTCTTCTACTTTCTTGTTTCAGTGTCCATTTAACATGAATATTCCCTGCATAAATTCTAGTAAAGCTAAAAAAAAAAGTCTCTCTTCCACCCTGAACCATGATAGACGTTCACAAAGAGCAGTTAAGTTCAGTCTCCAGTCAAATGGAGAACCCAGTGCCAGTCTGGAAGCATTGTTCTGTGTAGTCTGAAGTTTTCACAAGTGCTTTTTTTTAGCTGCACCAGAATACACCACACAGCAGTAGTCCAGCTAGGACAATACCAAAGACTGAACCACCAGGACTCTAGATGCAGGGGTCAGAAGGGAGCTACTGTCATGTTTAACAAAGGGAGTTTATTGAAAACAGGTGTGGTTTGTTTTGAGGTGGCTGGGGAGACTGGTGAGCAAAGGTGCCGATGAGGATAATGAGGGGGCATATGACTCACAGAGATCGAGGCTAGCATTTGTCCAGGAAGGGTGATGTCCAGGGTCCAGGCTGTAGGTGCAGGTTCGGTGAGTTTTCTCAAGTATGGACAGGCAAGTCAGCACAGGCAGGAGGACTTAACCAGAAAATAGATCTGATTCTTGGAGGTCCGGCTTGGAGTTTCTGAGGCTGGAGTCCAGGTTTCTAGGAGGTAGGGAAAAAGCAGGAACACGGAGTTAGGTCCAGGCTAGGATTGAACAAGAACAAGCTATCAAGTGTTAAAGATTGGGTTTACCGGCCTGCTGCTACATATCTATTGAAACCCATCTTACCCCGGTTCCAGATTTGGCCGCAGGTGAGAAAACATTAATCAAGAGGTAGAACAGTTTAATATGCATATTTAATTCATAGAAATTAAACATGGAGACAGAGTTTACATTACCAATCAAGAGGATTTCCGGTCGAGAAGTCTGTCTGAAGTAAGTTTTACCAAGACATTCCTTTTTATCAACTTTAAAACTCCTCCTGCAAGCTCAGGGGGAGGATGACTGAGAGTGTGACAGCTACATCTCTTAATACAAGACATACTTTTACCCATTTTCTTTACAATCGAACTGATGTGTTTCTCCCATGACATCTGTTCATCTACTATTACTTATTGAGGAGTTTTACCTCTTTCACTTGCTCAATTTTCATCCCAGTTAACATAATATGAAGTTCATCACTGGCCTGACGTGTAGATTTAAATAGCATGCTCTTGCTATCTCTTCTCTGAGCTTCATCACAGAGAAGTGCAAAATGTCAACACACCATTGTGATTTATATTCATGGGTGGGATTGCCAGCTATGGCAGCTTAAAGGAATTCCCATTGGTTAACATTTATTTATTAGGCATAACTTGGACTTCTGCTACCCTATAGCTATACTGCAATTGCAGTAAGAAATATCAACTTGTATAACCTACGTTCTCACAATTTATTGCTTATTTCTGCCCCTTATGCTCGGACTGAGCTTGGCAAGAAGGCTTTTGTTGTTTTTTGTCTTTTTTTCCAGTTTTTTTATATTTGCAATGTATACAAACACATCAGTATACTAACATAACATGGCACAACAAAGGACAAAGCGCTCATTATGAAAAAAGTCAGTGTACAAGATAAATACAAATAATTACATTTTTACAGTTTTTGGTGCGAGAGATGTACCAATATGGTCTAAATATGGCTGCCAAATTTTCAGAAAGGTTTTATGTTGTTTTCTGAGACAATATGTATTTCTTCCAGCGGCATGCAACTGTTCATCTCAACAGACCACCTACCAATGGTGTTAAAGAAATGTGAATGTAATCATTTTCTTTTATTTGGAATTTTCTATTGTTTTAACTTCACACAGGAAGAATCAGATATTTCTCCTAGACAAGTAATCTTTTGCTGTATATGTTAATCCTACACCTCTTTGTATGCCAACCCCATGTTATAAAACCCTCCTTGTCCTTACTTTTGTTTCTTAACCCCCATGTTGTGAACTCCTGACTCCTCCTGTCCCTTCTTTGATGTCTGACAATAAAGGCAAAGAGACAGAGGTAGCCCATTGCAGATGAAGCTGAGACTGTGATCAAATCGGCCTCACATTTCTGGCCCTCTGCCCTCTTTCTTTGAGAAGAGTCTAAACTTGTGTTTGTGTTGGTTTTCTTTCCAGGATAAAAGGGTTATTAAACTTAACTCAGCTGGTGCCGTGATGTGGATCCCAACATATCGACTCGCTGATGAGAGGAGCAACGCGCTGAAAACCCCTGGAGGTCTGAGTCAAGGACCTGTTGAAAGTCCCAGGAGGTAATTTCCTCGCTGGGCCAGCGTCATTTCGACAACAAGGGATTGACGGGATCCGACCGGGTAAGAAAGCCAAACAAATCAAGTCCATTTTAAAGCGATCGGTTAAAGTCCGTCGTTCAGGGTTACGGGTGATTAAAAGTTCCCCGCACAGGTGTGCAAGCGTTTTAAGTCCCTTGTTACGGGTGATTAAAAGTTCTCCGAAAAGTTAATCAAGAGTCTGAGTCCCTCGAAGCAAAACGGTTTAAGTCCGTCATATTTGGCATTGGGGCTGTACGTACTGGAGGGTCGCGTTACGCCCGCCTGCTCTGAAAATTTTAGTTTTGGCCCTAGGGGGGTTAAGGGAAACTCAGGTTAAAGTCCTGAAAAAAAGGGAAAACTCAGGTTAAAGTCCTGAAAAAAAGGGGAAACTCAGGTTAAAGTCCTAAAAGGTAGCTAAAAAAAAGAGGATTAAGGTCCTGGAAATTATATAAACACAACAGAAAAGTAAAATAGGGGTTCAGGACAAAGTAGAAAGGGAAATCCCAAAGGGGATGAAAAATTTATGTATCTGATTGATCCAAGTAATTTAAAATACTTGGAGAAGTGGAAGAAGAAGTATAATATAGATGGTGTGTTGAAAGTGAATAGATCGGAAAATGTTGTGTGTCGGCTAGAAACAAGCACTGGTGCAAAAACAGGAAGAAAAAAACTGAAAAAAATAAAAGAGCTTGAAATTACGTGCTGTTGGTTAAATCAAGCACAAAAAAGGCAGGATGTGTGAGCAAAAAATAAAGCAGACCGTCAGACAACTGTAATGTTCATGCACCCTGAAGATAATGAAACGCAACCGCACGGCCGTAGGCAGAGACAGCCCCGACCAGCAGGAGGGGGTGGGGTGGCCGATGGAGCGGCGCGTCAAAGCCCCACTTCATCACCTATTTGGTCCCCTACAATTTTAGGCCTGTGCAGCCTGCACAGTGGCACAGTGGGTAGCGCTGTTGCCTTGCAGCAAGAAGGTCCTGGGTTCGAGTACACCGCTGGGTCTTTCTGCATGGAGTTTGCATGTTCTCCCTGTGCATGCGTGGGTTCTCTCCGGGTACTCCAGCTTCCTCCCACAGTTCAAAAACATGACTGTTAGGTTAATTGGCTTCTCCAAATTGTCCTTAGGTGTGAATGGTTGTTTGTCTCTCTGTGTTGCCCCACGACAGACTGGCGACCTGTCCAGGGTGTACCCCGCCTCTCACCCGGTGAACGCTGGAGATAGGCACCAGCAACCCCTGCGACCCCCTGAGGGATTAAGCGGTTTGGAAAATGGATGGATGGATGGATGGACAATTTTAGGCTCTAAACAAAAAGAACAAGAACATTACGTCAGTAACGCAAACTATGGTGGCAACTGAAGAAAACAGACTACCACCATATAATCCCTTAAACCCCCCAAGGATGTTTCAAATCTGTACCCAGACCTGGATGGACTGAGTAAATCAGATCATTCGTTATCAACAGACCAGTCCAAAGGCTTGTATCCTATAGTGCAGACCGCAAATCCTAATGTAGGAGCTCAGCAGCCTCAAACAATCCCAGTTTTCCGTCCGTGGTCGTTAGAGGAAACCAGAAAGGCTGTAGAAGGTGTCATTTCTCCACAGGAAGATCCAGAAATATGGACCCAAGGCATGGAGGGAATTTATAACTCATATTGTTTAAATGGAAATGAGTTCAAACAAGCCTTACAGTCGTCAGTGGGAAAACATTGGGAAAAAGTAAGGGCGAATTATACAGGCAGAACCCCACAAGGTGGAACATTTGAACATTGAGTGCAAATGGGGATCGAACAAAGGCAGAAATGGACAGCTCTAGCAAAAGCAGCATGTACAGTTTTCCGCAGGAGAGCGGATTATGGACGTATAGGGGAAGACGTAGACGAGTTCAAAATACGTTTTAAAAAAGAATATAGGTTTCACAGCGGCATCCCTCCCACTGACAGAGATGAAACACCATATCAGCAACAGCTAAAAAAAATGTTGATGGGAGGTTTCCAGCCATATGTCTATGCGTGGGTTAAAAAACATTTAGTTACACTGGCAACGTCTATTGCAGGGGTCGGCAACCTTTACCACTCAAAGAGCCATTTGGACCCGTTTCACACAGTAAATAAAACACTGGGAGCCATAAAACCCTTTTGAAATTTTAAATTAAATCACACTGCATATAACACATTTTTTTGCGACACAATGGACTGGGAGCAGAACCAACGCATCTTTGCCTCTATTTTTTTTGTAGAAGTACAAAACTTCTTTTGTTTTATGGAAATCATCAAATCTGCTAATGTCAGAGTTGTTATTTTGAATAAAGCTTGGTGCGAGTAAATGCACGTCATGGTTGGATTATTTGATTTTCATCCCATATAAACGGTACTTTGGGAATACTTTTTTTTAATCTGTACACATTTTAACCACATCCGGGAAAGTTACACATGTAAATGAGCTCCTGTCATTAACCAGCTAACAAGCTAACAGCTGCATTAGACTTCAGCTGCGCAGGACTCCGCTCACAGCCTCGAGCCAAGCAGTTTGCTTTTCCCCACTTTGAAAATGAACAAACGTCAGATATAGAAACGACTCTTACCCTGCTGTTTAGCTCTCTTCACCCTCATCAATGACTCCGTGTTATTTTAGGTCCCGTGTCACTGTGGTCCCCTTGTCATTTGTAGAATTTACTACAAAAAACAGCAACTGAAAATACCGCCTTCTCTGCGCTCACTGTGTTTACTTCGCTCTGCAGCCACTCGGCAAGCATTATTTCTTCTTTATTCTTTATGTTTTTTTCTGGCGGTTGGCACGCAACGAAACGGTGCATTACCGCCACCAACTGGTTTGGAGTGTGGATCAGAATGACTTATACTACCTAAAATACATTAAACCAACCTACCAAAATAAAACAAACACCCAAAAAAAAATAAAAAAAAATAAAAAAAAAAAAAATAAATAAATAAATAAATAAATAAATAAAATAAAAATTAAATCCTATCAATTACATTACTTAGTCTAAGATAATGAAACATAATCCCATAACACTCATCTCTTGAATTACTTCTAAGCATTTCTATTAAATCAAATTTTATTCTTTTCCTTTTTAAATTTTTAACCATTTCCCTTCTTTCTTCTTCATATTTCTTACAGTACATCATAATATGCTCAACTGTTTCTTGTTCCCCACAATACTCACATCTTCCAGTGTTATGCTTCCCTATTTTGAATAATGTTCCATTTAATCCAGTGTGCCCAAATCTAAGTCTTGATATGATTGTTTCTTCCCTTCTGCTCCTCCCTGCACAACTCATTTCTCCCACTCTCCTCTGAATCATGTACAGCCACCGTCCTTTCCTCTCTTCCTCCCATTGCTTTTGCCACCTTTCCTTCATCTTCTGTTTAATAATGCTCTTTACTTCCATCTTACTAACTTTAATTGAGATATCAATGTTTTCTCTAATTGTAGCCTCCTTTGCAACCTTGTCTGCCTTTTCATTTCCTTTTATTCCCATATGTGCTGGTACCCACAAAAATATAACTGTAATTCCCATCATTTGAATTCTGAACAATGTTTGCTGGATTTCTATTAAAATATCTGGTCTACTATCTGAATGACTTCTCTGTAAACTGATTAATGATGAAGATGAATCTGAACAAATTATTACTCTCAGTGGTCTTATTTCCTCTACCCATTGTACTGCCAACAGAATTGCTACCATTTCTCCTGTGTATACTGATATGTTATCACTGATCCTCTTTCCTATTGTAATTTTAAACTCTGGAACAATAACTGATACTCCTATCTTATTAACTAAACTTTTTGATGCATCTGTGTATATCTGAATGAAACTATAATAACTGTTAATATATTTCTGTATTGTATCTGAATTCAAAATAAACTCCCTATCTTTGTTTTTCTTTTTTAATAATTTCAAATCTACTTTTGCTTCAGGTACTAACCAAGGTGGAACTGCTGGCATTGGTACTGTCGGACTGAAAATTAAATCAACTAATTCTAACTCTGTTGCTTTTTGTTTAACTGTCCATCCAAAGCTATTTTTCTCCCTTTTCTCCATTTCCCAACAAGACTTTAAAGTGCTTTGTGCTGGATGATTATCACTATGACCTTTTAAATTAGCCCAATAATTTAAAGACAACTGAGTTCTTCTCAGCTCTAATGGCATTTCTCCCATTTCCACCTGGAGTGCTGCTGTTGGAGTTGTTTTAAATGCCCCTGTACATAATCTCAAAGCCTGAAACTGGATGTTGTCTAACTTTTTTAAAGATGAACTCGATGCAGATCCATACACCACACAACCATAATCCAATACTGACCTAATTAATCCGCAGTAAATGGCCTTCAATGCTTTTCTATCAGCCCCCCAATCACTTCCCACCAAACATCTCATAACATTTAACACCTTCCTACATTTGTCCTGTATTTTCTGTATATGTACACTCCATGTTATCCCCTCGTCAAACCATAACCCCAAAAACTTAAAGTGTTTTACTCTTTCTAATTCTTGATAATACATTTTTAGTTTTATCTCTGTACTAATTCTTTTCTTTGTAAAAAACATTGTCTTTGTCTTATCTACTGAGAATTTGAAACCCCATTTATATGACCACTGTTCTATTTCTGTTATTGCATCCTGTAACTTTTTAATAATAAATTTCAAATTTTTCCCCCTCTTCCAAATTGCCCCATCATCCGCAAAAAGAGAAAACCCCATCCCATTCCCTATTTCCTTGAAAACATCATTAATTAATATAGAAAATAATAAAGGACTCACTATACTCCCTTGAGGTGTTCCGTTCTCTACCCTATATTTCCTCGAATAATTCTTCCCTATTCTAACTTGTATTAATCTCCCTTGTAAAAAATCCTTAATCCATCTAAATATTCGTCCTTTAATTCCTAATTGACACAGTCTTATTAACAATCCTTCTCTCCACATCATATCATACGCCTTCTCTATGTCAAAGAAGACAGCCACCACACTTTCTTTGTTAACCTGTGCTTTTCTAATTTCATGCTCTAAACATACAGCTGGATCCATTGTATTTCTCCCTTTCCTAAAACCACTTTGGTATTTAGCTATATATCCTTTCTTTTCCATATAATATGTTAGCCTTTCATTTATCATTTTCTCCATTATCTTACATATGTTAGATGTTAAAGCAATTGGTCTATAATTTCCTGGATTAGTAGTATCTTTTCCTGGTTTGCGTATTGGCACCACCACAGCCTCCTTCCAGCTCTGTGGCAGTTTCCCATCCTCCCATACTTTATTATATAATTCTAGTAATACTTCCTTTGATTTTTCATTGAGTTGATTTATCATTACATAACAAATTTGATCCTTTCCTGGTGCTGACGTCTTAGATTTCTGGATAGCACGTTAAAGTTCTATCATTGTAAAAGGTTTGTTTAATAAATCATTATAATTTTCTTCTTGTTGTAACTCTTCATTCTCCCTTACAGTTTTTTCTCTCCCTCTTTTTCCTTCTTCACTAATATTATCTGAGCTGTGAATTTTTACAAAAGTTTTAGCCAGCATCTCTGCCTTCTCCTCATCTCTCACTGCTATTATTTGTCCATCTTTTAAAACTGGGTATCCATACTCTCGTTTTATACTCGGCAAGCATTATTTCTTCTTCTTGAGTTTATTGGCAGTTGGCAAACATCTTTTCAGTGCGCATTACTGCCACCAACTGGTGAGGAGTGTTCGTCAGCCAGCATTGACGACTGCCTGCAAGAGGTACACAGCTCCGCGACATAATTGTCTCAACAGCTGAGCCGCATCAGATGCATCAAAGAGCCGCATGCGGCTCCGGAGCTGCAGGTTGCCGACCCCTGGTCTAATGTAACCACAGTTATGGAATATGTGCGTCAAAAAAGAGAAACATGCAAAAAAGGGAGTTGGTGCATCTGGACGGGGGACACGCATTTTCTGGGCAGATCCTATGTGTGATTCAGAAGAAATATTTCCTTTCCATGCCACCGGACCCTTCAACGGTGTCAAGAAGGTTTACGAGGAGGCAGGGGTGGTCCTAGCGACCGAGGGGGCTTTCAGCCCAAATCAAAAAAAAAAAAAAAAACTAGATGGAGGATGCAGGAATAATTAGACCATGCCCAGTGGGTGCAGAAACAAGTACAGTTACAGGCCATGTTATCTCAGAAGAAGGTAAAAAGATACAGGAAGAGTAAAAAACTCAAGCAGACTACATAAGAGACATGTTGCAGTCTAAATAAGTGTCCAATGCAAATTTACTGCCAGGAGAACCTTTGTCTCCACAGGATCCACAAGCAGTGAGACCAGGAGACTGGGTGTTAACTGGGCGAGCCAAAGTTGGGAAGGACCATCCCAAGAGCTCCTGACCATGCCAACAGCTGTGAACATCGCTGAAAGACCTTCCTGGATTCACCTCAGCCACTGTAAGTTACAGAGAGTGTTAAATACCTAAAAGGTTGGAACAGTGGGGAAGTCCGATTTACAAAGGGGTTTGGTTTTTTAGGACCACTCGTCTCAACGTCTGTGAAGAAACCAACTGATCCCTGTTCTTTAGAGTCCTGGGTAAAATTAACATCTCTGCTAACCTAGCAAAAATTGGGTTCCCATGGAGATGGGTCTTCTTTTGCATTGTGGCTGTTGCGTATTATCTGTTTGAGTCCAGATCCGCTGAGTGAGAGAGGAAAGAAGTTCATCCCCTCCACTGCCATGAAGATTTGGCTGGGAAATCTCCCAGACCATCACCCAGAGACCTTGTGGCAGATGAATGTGACGATGTTGGCTGAAAAGAAGAACATGAGTAACTGCTACGTATGCTCAATGATGCCAAAATCCACCAGACAACCCACCCTGTATGCTAAGAGCATGCCGGCAGGAGACGGAACGTGTTTCCTGAGGACTGCCCTCGTACCTGTGTTTGCACCTGGCTACATAAAAAAAAATCGCACGGCATGCATATGCTCATTGAATGGATCATACTGTGATGTGAAGTTATTTTCCACCTGCAACAACACCACCTGGATCTTCCCTTTCACCAAGAAAGTCAGAAACTACGTAGGAAGCCTGAAGGCTCAGGTGCATCGCAGTGATAAACATCCTGTGTGCATACAGTCACCCATCAAACATGGCTGCATGAAACTAGGCCAGGTAAAAGGGTGCCTGGCTAACCTCACTGATCTGTTTCCAAACTCCACGTTAACCCGGGACTACGTAGCGTGGGCATCTATACCTACAGAAGGAGGATGGTTCCTGTGTGGTGGAAACAACATTTAGCCATCACTGCCCCTCAGCTGGACAGGTACATGTGCACCTGTGTTTGTTTCTGACCACACTATCATCATCTCAGCTCAGGCTGTTAAGGACCATCACTCCGCTAATAGGAGGAGAAGAGAGATCAGCTCCAGCTCAGGTTTCCAACCCCATTATCCCATATGGGGTTCCAACATTCCCTCTGAACATAAGCACTGGAGCACAGCGAATAAAATAGGACTTTCACTTCTCCTGTGGTTTGGAGTTGGTAAATCTATGCTGATGATTGAGACACTGGGCTACAGAATAAAAACCCCTGTGAACATGACGAGGGACATCAACAAAGGACAAAACAAACAATTAAGTGAAATACATTTAATGGTACTGCAAAACAGAATGGTTTTGGACATGTAAACTGCCAGCCAAGGTGGTGTATGCGTAATGATTGGAACATCCTGCTGTACATATATTTCTAATGCAAATGAAACTCATATTACTGAAGCTATGTCTGCTTTAAATAATCTGCAACAAGCAACGTCCCAGGATGCTGTTCCTCTAAGTATGGACTTCTTCTCCTGGTTCTTTTCAGGATCTTGGTGGCACCTCTTGCTGAAAATAATGACACTCAATATTATTATTATTATTATTATTTGTGTTTTTACTGCTTGTGTAATCCCATGCCTAAAATCTATGATCGCTAAAACTATGTAAAATATAATGTTTCAATATCAAATGCTTTCACGCATCCTTCTTAAAGAAATACAACCCGTATTTTAAGTTTTCCCATGTTAAATGCTTAACAAAATGACAATCTCATTAAAAATGCAATATGCCAGAAATGAGTGCTCAAAGTAGGTTAAGTTTAGCTCCAATTGTAAATAAAATGATTAAAAGAAGGGATATGTTAAAGAAATGTGGATGTAATAATTTTCTTTAATTTGGAATGTTTTACTGTTTTAACAGTAGAACAACAGATTTCCATGAAGCTGCAACACACTTCTTATCTACACATAGAGCAACTTCAATGGACTTGAGTTGTGCATTGATTAGAAAATGGCAAATACATGTAAAGTTCCCTAATGTAATGCAAGTTCAGACGTGATGAAACTGCATTAATTCGGGACGTGACAGACTGCATTTCCCATGATGCAATGTGGTCAAAATGGCCACCAACTCCCATCATGCAAATCGGCCCAAAAATGGCCGCCGCTCTAACAATGGAGCGGAGAGATAACGTTACTAGGAAAAATGTATTTATTGCGGTCACGCACGACAATCTCCCTTCTTCCCTGGCACACCACCAAACTGAGAAGTCACGCAGCTGCTACTCCAAACCCCCCCCTCCCCCCACGCCAGTTTCTTGCTGGAACGAGACTTTTTGAAGCAAACTTTATTCCCTACTGACACAGGAGGTCGACTTTAAAAGTACTTTTTAATTGCCTCTGATCAAAAGACTGAGAGCCGCCTTATCTCCCAGTGATCTAAAGAGGACCCCGCTTTGTCTGGCCAACAAAGCGACTGTAAGCCCGGAGGAAGAGACGAAGGAGCTTCTTCACCCCGTCCCCGCTGCTGCTTGCTCCTGCCTACAACCGCGCACCTGCGACCACCAAGAGCTTCAGGACACTCGTGGACCCCGAAGCCGGGACTCCTGAATCACCTCAAAGTAACGGGGTTCTCCCCTTTTATTTCTTTTTCGCCTTATGGTGATAAAGCTGTGCTTGGGCATGTGTTAGGGACTTAGTAAATGCTTTTTACTCCAAGACGGAGTGTTTATTTTCGCTGAATATTTTCTTTGTATGTGCATGCGTTTGTGAAAGCGACTTTGGCTGTGTTTGATTTTGTGGTTCGTAAAGACCCCGCTGTGGGTCCTGCTGTAACTCTTTTTCCGAATTCTTCCATCTTTTTTCTCTCTCTCTAATGGTTTCCATCTTTGTTTCCCGCTTATCAGCATTCCCTTTGTTAGAGCTCAGTTCTCGGTTTGTTTAAACTGCTTGGTCAGCCGCCCCCCCCTCTGGCCGAGGCACCGCCCTGCTTTAGTGTAAGCGCTGACTGCATCATCAGGACCTTCACTCACGCATCACGCGAATTTGTAGATCATACATCATCATAGTCGCCATCTTGGGAGGGTGATGTTCAGCTTAGCTGAACTAGTTGTGTAAGACATCAAAGCGTCCAGTGGGACTCTCAAAGCTGTTCTGTCTATCAATGCTGCTACGTCTAATGCCAATGTTTTGAAGGTGGTGTTAAACAACCGTGAGCTGGACTTAGATTCGCTAACCGCTCATTTTAATCCATTTGTTTTTTTTGTTTTGTTCTTTTATTTCCATATATATTTTGCATGTTTAGTTTTAGTAGTGAGTAAGATTTCCAAGGTTGTTGAATCAGAGAATTACTGTAACAGGGAATTGCTTTTGGTTCAATAAAACCAACGACTGCGGAATAGACATTGTTTTGTGTTCAATCCAATTCACTGTTGCATGGTTATTCAGAATTCAGAGCTACCTCCTTTTGGAAGTTAACATCTGATATTAATACAGAGACATTATTATTGGATTGGTGATTAGGAATAAGGATTTAAACTCTAATTGCAGTTATATTGGGGTTCTCACAGTCTGCCGGATAAACCTCGTCGGTAGTATAAATCATTACAAGCTTCTAGCTAACATCACCACCATTTATTTTTAACACCATTGGTATAAGATGTTATTTGTCCCCTCAGAAAAGCGTTTAGTGTGTCCCATAATATAAAACTGTTTGGGGGAAGAAGCACAGTTTGTCTCACATAAAAACCCAATCTGATCTTTTATAAATTTGCACAAATGTGGTTTTCAAAGGAGAACAGTGTTCTGACACCCCCTAAACATATTAGTAGTTTTTTCAGAATTGAATAGAATTGATAAGGAGTCTATTGCTCTGTGAACCAGCTGTTTTGACAGCCAGAAAATATGAATCCGAGGGAATAATTGAAGGAATAATCTTGGGTTTGAGGGGGCGTTTGTCTCCACACATCAGTAAAGTTTAATTCCTTCTTGAATTCTATGGTAAGTTGGGCTGCTTTAGATTTGGATACTGATAGAGCTGACTTATCCAGAGCAGGATCGAGGCAGAGATTAAAGTCACCCCCTATAAGAATGTTTGGTCGTCCTCCTGACACCTTCAAGAATATGTCTTGAACAAATGACTCATCTTCATGTTTGGGTGCATAAAAATTGTGTCCAGGACTCTGAGTAAATTTGACAATTCACTAAAACATTGTATCAACAGCAGTTTCTCCAATTGTTATGGGAGTGTTCTTATTCATCAAGCTGGCCACTGCTCTCACTTTAGAGTTAAAGGATGATGATATTACAAGTCCAATAAGAGAGAGTAGTAAACTCCACCTTTAGTCTTCAAACTGAAACCCCACCCACTTCCCAAATTGACAGGTGCCACACCCACTCCTTGACCCACCCCCGGGAGCCCCACCCCGGAAGTACCACCCCTAGCCTCCTCCCACTTCCGGTATGACATTACCACGTGACCGGTGATTTATGATTACAAAATGCGTGACCTACGTATTAACTATGATTTATGACTACCAGATGTGTCAGAATCAGATCAGATTTTGCAACTCGGGGAGAGAACACTCTAGGCTTAGTTTATACAAAAATATTAAAGGCACATTCAAGGCAGCCCCCCGCTCCCACCTGGGCTCTTCAGACCATCTCTCTGTTATGCTAATTCCTGCATACAAGCCCCTGCTGATCAGAGCTAAACCTGTAGTGAGGCAGGTGAGGGTGTGGACTGAGGGAGCAATGGAGGCGCCCCAGGACTGTTTTGAGTGCTCTGACTGGGACATGTTCAAAGCTGTAGCAACTTATGAGGACAAGGTTGACATTTATAAGTACGCCATGACTGTGTCAGCCTACATCAACGAATGCATTGAGGACGTCAGCACCACAAAGACCATCATCACCCAAGCGAATCAACGACCCTGGATTACTGAAGAGGTCCGTCAAGCGCTAAAAGCTCGGAACTTAGCCTTCACGTCTCGTGACAAGGAGGCACTGAGGACATTGAGAGCCAACTTGAACCGTGCCATCAGGTTAGCGAAGCGGAACCACAGTCAGAAAATCAAGGAGCTTTTCCATGACGTCAGCAACACCAGGAGCACGTGGAAAGGCATACGGGCAATAACAGAATACAACACGCCCTGCCCCGCGGTGGGTGAAGTTGATGCTGACTTCCTAAATGGACTGAAAAACTTCTTTGGGAGGTTTGAGGCACTAAACAGCACTCCAGCAGTGAAAGCTATTCACCATCAGGAAGAGGAAGTCCTCCGCCTTGACACCGCTGACGTGTGGAAGACTTTGAGGAGAGTCAACCCGGGGAAGGCCCCAGGTCTCGACAACATACCTGGGCGGGTTCTCAAGGAGTGTGCAGGTCAGCTGGCTGGTGTCCTCACAAACATTTTTAACACCTCGCTGGACCAAGCCACAGTGCCAGCATGCTTTAAGTCTGCCTCCATCATTCCGGTGCCGAAGAAACCTCAAGTCACCTGTTTCAATGACTACTGGCCTCTTGCACTGACTCCCATCATGATGAAGTGCTTTGAAAGGCTGGTGAAAGAACAGTCTCCCCCAAACATTCGACCCGTTCCAGTTTGCCTACCAACGGTACGGCTCCACTGAGGATGCCAACTCCTCCGCTCTTCACCTGAGCCTGACCCACCTGGAGGAGAAGAACACGCACGTGCGGATGCTGTTCCTGGACTTCAGTTCAGCGTTTAACACCATCATCCCACAGTGCCTGGTGGAAAAACTGGAACATCTGGGCTTCAGCACACCCCTTCGCAACTGGCTGCTAGACTTCCTCACCAACAGACCTCAGTCAGTCCGGGTCGGACAGAACACCTCTGATGTCATCACCCTCAGCACGGGCTCCCCCCAGGGCTGCGTCCTGAGCCCCCTGCTGTACACCCTGATGACTCATGACTGCGCCCCTAGGTTCACCATCAATCAGATCGTGAAGTTTGGAGACGACACAACGGTGGTGGGCCTGATCAGTGACGACAACGACCAGGACTACAGAGAGGATGTGGAGCAGCTGGTGGGCTGGTGCAGAGAAAACAGCCTGATCCTGAAGGTGGAGAAGACGAAAGAGATCATCGTCGACTTCAGGAAGAACCGGCCTCACCATGCTCCACTGCTCATCAACAGCTCAGCTGTGTAGGTGGTCAGCAGCATCAAGTTCCTGGGGGTGCACATCACAGACAACCTCACCTGGTGTGCGAACATGACGTCACCGGTGAAGAGGGCACAGAAGTGCTTGTACTTCATGCAGAGGATGAGGAGAGCCCACCTGCCCCCGCTCATCCTCACAACCTTCTACAGAAGCACCATAGAGAGAATTCTGACCAGCTGTCTCTCTGTGTGGTGTGGAGGCTGCAGTGCCTCCGACTGGAAGAACGTGAGGAGAGTGGTGAGGACAGCAGAAGGGATCATCGGGGCTCCTCTTCCCTCCATTAAGGACATTTCATCCCAGCGCTGTGTGGCCCAAGCCCGTAACATCATCAGGGACCCCTCACACCCCCACCATGGACTGTTCTCCCTGCTGCCCTTTGGGAAGAGGTTCCACAGCATCCGCTGCAGGTCCACCAGGTTCTGCAAAAGCTTTTTCCCTGCTACCATCAGACTGCTGTTGAACTGCTGAACTATAACCCATAAACTCTGCACAACATTCGCATATTTGCACATTTTGCATCATTGCATCTCCATCTAGCATTACAAATGCTGCCAAACTCTTAGTTTCTAAATGCATTCTTGCACAAATGCCCTTTGCGCAGTCAAATTCTGTACATATAAATGGTTTTTACAAATACTCACCTGTACACTGTGACTTTCTCCTGCACTGTTTACATTTCAATTGTTTTACTTTTAAATCACTGCTGCACCTTATACTGTAATTTAATTTTACTGCAATTTACAAGCTGTATGCAACGAAATTTTGTTCTGTATGCACTCTGTGCATACAAAATGACAAACAAAGTTGTCTAAGTCTAAGTCTGATCAAGTTTAATCGCCAAGTAGGTTGGCACTTACAAGGACTTTGACTTTGTGTTGATGGTGCAGACAAAAAATAAAAATACAATAAAATTAAAATAAAATGGATATATATATTTACACAGAAGCTATATACACTCAGTAAACTGTGCATTAATGTAACGCAGAAGCTTGTAAGTCTTGAACAGGGGAGAGAGACAGTGTCCAGTGTCACGGGCGTCTCTTGGTCTTGTTCATAAGGCTGGTAGCAGATGGGAAAAAACTGTTCTTGTGGCGTGGGGTTTTGGTCCTGATGGACCGCAGCCTCCTGCCAGAGAGAAGTGACTGAAATAGTCTGTGACTGGGGTGAAGGGATCAGCCACAATCTTCCTGCACGCCTCAGAGTCCTGGAGGCGTACAGGTCCTGGAGAGATGGAAGATTGCAGCCAATCACCTTCTCTGCAGACCTGATGACACGCTGCAGTCTGCTCTGGTCCTTAGCGGTGGCACCAGCGTACCAGATGGTGATGGAGGAGGTGAGGATGGACTCAATGATAGAGGAGTAGAAGTGCACCATCATTGTCCTTGGCAGGCTGAATTTCTTCAGCTGCCGCAGGAAGTACATCATCTGCTGGGCTTTCTTGGTGAGTGACCTATGACTTATGAATTATGATTAGCAGATGTGTAACCTGTGACTTAAGATTTGACTACCAGATGCAGGACCTGTAGCCTAAGACCTATGACCATTTTTGACATGTAATCTAAGACCTGTATCATATGACTGACATAAAGATGACCAGATGCTAGCAGCCATTTTGAGACATTGGCGTCCTTATGTTTACCACATTACTGTCTTTTTTAACCGTCTAACCACCACCTCTTGAAAATTGTGTTCAATAAAAGATTCTTTTTAAAAACATCAAAGACTCACCACAAATTGGAGAAGCAGTCACTGGACCAGTTGCAATAGAAATGTATGAAATTGAAGCCATGTTTACAGCTCTTTAGAAGTTCACGTTGCTGACATATCCCCTTCTCTATGACAAAAACACTGACATATCAGGACCCGCCTCTAGCACCAATCGTCTTCTAAGACTCACCCCCTCTACCCATTAAATCGGGTGAAACAAGGATCCTTTACACTGATTCTTCACTCATTCTTCTACTTGAGAAAAGACAGACTTTAAATTCTTCAAGATGATGCCTGCATACTAGAATACAGAGTCCGAATATACAGGTTCTGAACCCTATAATCTGGGACCATACCACCACCCTTCACCGGTCTTCTACTTGCATTGGTCCTCTACCTCCTTATCGCTAGCACCATCATCACCATCACACATGCAACCTGGTGAAATCGTGGAGAATGGATCAGCAGAGGCGGAGAATGCTGCCTAATCGGTTACGTCCTCTAATTGAATTTCTCAACTGCGACAACGAAGAAAGATAAAAACACAGAAGTTTTCAAAAAACTTTGCCAAAACCTGTTTACAAGGGACTAGGTAAAATGTGAGACAGTGTTTGTGAATTTACTTTAGACTTATCTTACAGGTCTTTCCAAACTGTGAGACTGGAAAGGTTTCGGTGTCTTATTGGTTTTGTATAGTGATGTTAAACACTATAAAGACTAATTTAAAAGTGTTGGAAAACAAACAGTCTACATTTTCCTTGCACCATGATAATTACATGAGTCACATGGCCCAGGAAGTCAGCTTCTGCTCCTTAACACAATAAACATATTTTGCTGGAAAGCATGCAAAATCTCAATCTTACATAGACAAATTACAAATTCAAACTGTATAATCTAATTGAATTTGACTTTGGAAAGTGCCTTGAGATGACATGTTTAATGAGTTGGCACTATATAAATAAAATGTTATTTATATTGAATTGAATAGTAGTTGAAGACAGACTGCCTTTATCCAATCCTTTCCCACCATTACATTTCTCAAAAAATACTTATTTGGATCTTTAAGTTATATATAAGTCTACATTTTTTAAGTTAAGATATCAAAGAATTTAACAAACATAACATCTTAGTCGCTTTACATTTTTTCTCCCTCCCTGTGACATGTAATGTGCATGGAGCTTAGGGTTAGGGTCCGCTGGCCAAATAGATTATCATTATGGAAAAAAAAAAAAAAAGAAAGAACCCCCTCCTCCTCCCCCCAGTGTCCTGTCTGGCAATGTGGCAATAAGAATTGTTGTCTTAATGCCAAAAAGAGCTCGTCAGATTTGACTTTCACAAGTGGAGCAGCACTGCTTTTGCCATAGTGAATGTGAATAGTTTTATTATGATTCATGCGGGGAATATCTCAAATGATATGGACACTACAATGGGAAAGTAGGAGAGAAAAGGAAGAACATGAAGAAAAAAAGAAAAGGTGAAAGAAAGAGGAGATAAAAGGGAGAGAATGATAAAACAATTATTGAAAAAAACATGTACTTCGTTTAATTGAAAATATGCAGTTCCTATATAGCCCACGAGGGGTGCTGTGTTTTAATCAGCAGATGGTAGCCCTGAGCGTCAGATGTGGAAAATTGATTTTAAATCATTTCTTAATTTTTATCTGTTTGATGTATTTTGTCATGCAGGACAGTGTTTTTAAGTTCCAAAAATGTGAATAAATGTTTTTCAACTTTGTATAATCACTGTGATGAATTCTTATGCATAATGCACTTAAGTAAATGTTTGACTGAGTAAAAGTATTGTTAAAATTGCACATACTTTTCTTAAAAATGCTGCAGTTATTCATAATATATTGTGTAAAAGTGAAATTCATTTAATATAAAAATCAACAACAAGTCCACTTTTATTAGTTCTATTTAATCTTGCAATGAGTTTACTTGTGTGGCCCTCTCGAGATCAGATCAAGCTGTATGCGGCCCCTCAACCAAAATGAGTTTGACACCCCTGTGCTAACAGTAAGCAATATACTTTCTTTTCCAATGTCCATCATTTCTATGTCACACACTGGAAATTTGTTTTATTCTGAAAGGATGATTATGTAAATATTTGTTTGTGCATGATTTCTCTTGTTTTACTGCATGTTTTTACTATTGCATTTTGATCCACTGTGGACTTTTTTTTTATTACTGATTTTTACAAAACAATGAGCAATATACATAGACATTCAAGTCATACTTGAGACAGTACTTTTGAGAATAAGCACAAACCAATAAATGACAAAACAAGAACCAAGAATAAAACAAGGCACACAAACAAAACCTAGCAATTAGTTCCATAAGTACGTGGATAAAGGGTAGAAAACAAAACAAAAAAAAATAATAATAATAAAATAAACAAACAGAGGTACCATAAAGTAAATAAAATATAAATTAACCAGAAAACAACTAAGACGGGGCACCTAAGTGGCTTAATATATTCTCTGCTACTAAAATTGTAATAAAACTTCTATAATGGGTGTTTGCCAACTTAGAAGTAAGGGGAGCATCACTCATAGGGTCACATCGAATGTCAAAGACTTAAAATGGTCCAGAAATGGTGACCAAATTCTTGATAATGTGATTTCAGAGCCTTTGAGAGTATGCCTAATTTTTTCCAGTTTTATGAATGAAAGGGCGTCTTTTATCCAATGAGAGTGTGTGGGTGGGAGAGGGTTCTTCCAATGGATCAGTACAAGGTGCCTAGCGAGTAGTGTGAGGAACAGTGGGGTGACAGTAACTGGTTTTTGGGGAGGACCCCAAATAAAGCAATGAGTGGAGAGGGCTGTACTGTGGTCGAGGTGATTACAGAAAGTGAATCAAAAACAGATTTCCAAAATTGAGATAAGGAGGAACAGGTCCAAAACATATGGCTGAGAGTGGCTGGACCCAAACCACACTTCACACAACTTGAATCCACGTCCAGAAAGATTTGAGCCAGTTTGCTTTTGGACCAGTGTGCTCCATGGACGACTTTGCACTGAATTATTCTGTGTCGGGCACAAATTGAGGAGGTGTGAATGCGTTCTAGAATAGTTTCCCATATTTCATTGTCAATTTCTATGTTAAGCTCATCAGACCAAGTAGCCTGAAGGTGGCCAAGCCCAGGGGACAGATCGGACATTAAGAGAATGTATATTTTTGATATTGTACCCTTTGGAGTGGGACTGATTTCTAGCAGTTGATTGACCATGTTGGGGGCAGGGATTATTGGAAAACCTGGGACACGATGACAAATAAAGTCTCTAACTTGTAGAAATCTAAAAAAGTGGGCAGCAGGTAAGTTCAAATTTGAAGATAATTGAGCAAATGAGGCAAAGGTACCATCTAAGTACAGATCTTTCACAGAAAAAACCCCATGGCTTTTCCACACTGAAAAAGTATCATCAATGAGCGAAGGTGGAAAAAGAGGATTAGAATTTAGTGGTGATAGAAGAGGTATTCTCTGGATCCATAAATGTTGCCTAATCTGAGCCCATATTCTGAGGTAGTTCTTAACAATTATATTGTTAGTGTAAGTTATAGGAGAAGTTGCAAGAGGGAGGCATAAAAGAGAGTACAAGGAAGCAGAGCTACATGAGACCTCCTCTATTGGTAGCCATTTGGGAGTCTCACAGCTCACATTGCTCCAGAATAGCATTGTACGAATATTAACAGACCAATAATAGCACAAGAAATTTGGCATGGCAAGCCCTCCCATTTCATTTCTTTCCATTTCTGCAGGATACTCTTTCGTATTCTAGGAGGTTTTTTGTTCCATATGAAGTAAAAAACTGAGGCATCGAGTGTCCTGAAAAATTTTTTTGGGATAAATACTGGTAAGCACTGAAAAAGGTACAAGAATTTCGGCAAAACATTCATCTTGATACAGCTGATCCTGCCTGCTAAAGAAAGTGGCAGGATGGACCAGCGCTGTAAGTCCTGATTCAGCTGGTCAAGTAAGGGAGTAGAATTAACTTTAAAGAGTTGAGAGTAATTCTTAGTTACATAAATTCCTAAGTACTTAAATGCTTGCAGCGAGATCTTGAATGGTAAACTGGTGAGAGGATAGGTTGTAGCTGCATCATTAATTGGAAATAATTCACTTTTATTAAAGTTCAGTTTATATCCAGATATTTGTCCAAACTTCTCAAGCAGGTCTAATACCAGAGGCATGGAGGTCTCTGGGTCTGAGAGAAAGAGTAAGAGGTCATCAGCATATAAAGAGACTTTATGGTCTACCCCACTTCTCGCGATGCCGCACATGGGACTGGATCTGAGGGCTGCAGCTAAAGGCTCTATAGCAATTGCAAACAGAAGAGGGGAGAGTGGGCAGCCTTGACGGGTTCCACGGCCTAGATGAAAATATTCTGAGTGGTCATAATTTGTGCGAACACTGGCTAATGGAGAAGTATATAGCAATTTGATCCAAGAAATAAATGAACAGCCAAACCCAAAGTGTCGTAAGGTGTAAAACAAATAGGACCATTCTACTCGGTCAAAAGCCTTTTCGGCATCCATTGAGATAATCACTTCAGGGGTATCAGCTGATGTAGGTGAATACATTATATTTAGCAACCGCCTAATATTATGAAAGGAGTGTCTGTTTTTAATGAAGCCTGTCTGGTCAGAGTCGATGATTTTGGTCATGATTACTTCCAGACGTTTTGCCAACATTTTTGCCAAAATCTTGACATCTGTACAGAGCAATGAAATTGGCCGGTAGTTGTTGCAGACTCGTGGGTCTTAATCTTTCTTTAGGATAAGTGAGATAGTAGCTTGTCGCATTGTGAGAGGGAGAGCACCAAATTCACCTGCTTCCTTAAGCATGTTAAGCAGAAGGGGAGATAGCTTGTCAGAAAAGACCTTATAGAACTCTGATGGGAAGCCATCAGGTCCAGGGCATTTTCCACTCTGCATTGATAATATAGCACTCTTGACCTCAGCGAGTGTAAAGAGCTTGTCTAAATCAGAGGCAGTTTCTGGATCAATCGTAGGGATAGTAAAACTATCAAAGAAACATTCATATTGAGCTTGATCGGGTGAACACTCTGAGGTGTATAAAGCAGAATAGAAGTCTCTAAACTGATTGTTGATAATTTGTGGATTAATAGAAGTCCCATTGGAGATGTTAATCTCAGCGATGTGCTGGTTTGAAGCTCTCTGTCGGATCTGATGAGCAAGAATTTTGCTGGGCTTGTCCCCAAACTCGTAATACCTATAACGGGATTTTAATAATAGTGCCACAGCTGTGTCAGAGGCTAGAGTGTCAAATTCAGCCTTTTTTATCAACAGACTTTTTATAAGATCTGGAGCAGGGGACTCTGCACATTTTGTTTGCAGGTCAGTGTTATGGGAGTTTTGGGTGGAATATTAAACAATAGTAACTTAGTTCCCATCTTTACTAAATGACGAGACGGTGGTATAACGTTCCAGCACTTTTATTGAGAAACAGAGCAGAGATTCACATAGATGGAAAGTAATCGCACCCCACGGTTCCGCTGCGGTCTGCGTCTGCCCTGTCTCTGCCTGCCTCGCTTTTCGAGCTTCCCCTAATACTGCACCGTGGCCTTCCCATGAGACAAAACAAAGACAGTCTATCGTAAACAATCAGTATCCCTCAGCAGCTGCAGCATTTGGCCTTGCAATCAGCAAATAGTGGATCTTATACACATGCATTCAGGTCTCCAGGCCTCCTCTGTCCGAGTGGTGTGAGGCCATAGTGACTTCAAAATAATAATTCTTATAACAGTCAGATATAGCATTAGATAGGGTAAGACTTTTTTGTGTGGTTGTTCTTCTAAGATATGCTGAGTAAGCTATTATCTCCCCCCATAAATATGCCTTACATGCCTCCCAAATTGTTGCAGCTGATACATCTGGGGTAACATTAGAGGAAACAAACAGGTCTAAACGGTCATTCATAGTTTTGACAAAAACAGTATCATTGAGTAAAACGGATTTAAAACGCCACGGTGGCCGTGAAGCAGGTCTGCCTGGGAGAGAGAGGTCCAAGATGACAGGAGAGTGGTCTGAGATTACGATGGGATTATAGCAACATGACCTAACTGAGGAGAGCAGTTTGTTATCAAGAAGAAAGAAGTCAATTCTAGAGAAAGTAGAATGCACTGGAGAAAAAAAGGAAAATTTTCTGGTGTTAGGGTTAAAATATCACCAAACGTCTGAGACTGCGTATTGCTGCATAAATGTATGTAGAACTTTGGATGACTTAGAGACTGAATGTGACTTGCTTGAGGAACGGTCAAGTAAAGGGTCAAGGCAGCAGTTAAAGTCACCCCCAAGAATGAGCTGACTTTGGATCAGGAAGTGAGAAGAATTTTTTTTTTTAAAAAGTCCTCATCATCCCAGTTTGGACCATATATGTTTATATATGTAAGCAAAGAAATTCCACATCCTGTTACGCGAGAGCCTGTTCCCCCATCATGAAGGAGTCAGCTGGGCCACAGCAGTGACAGAGTCCCATACAAAAGGATTTTGATGGAGGAATGAGAAACAGACAGGCAGTAGGATTTTGGAGGAGTAAAACCTCTATTTCTAATGAAATATATAGTGTTGTTTAGAACCTCCTGATATCCAAGTGACTCCTAGTATCCAAGTTTGATAGACCTGATCAATTAATAAATATTTAATTTATTTACTGCTTAAATAATGACACAATCATGTTGGGTGAGAACAATTTTATTCAGTGGTTTACAGTGTTTAACAGTAGCTCTCAGCGATTTAGTAGAGTTGTCTCAAACGAGTTGTCTCAAACGATACACTTCCCTCGTCTTTTCATACACCTCTGAAATACAATACAGTATTGAATTCTGTCTCTTGTATCAACTTAGTTCATACAAGAGTGTCTGTTATTCTCTTGATGCGATGATCCTCGCATCATGCTAGCCAATTACAGCTGGAGAGGGGCGGGTCGTTTGGTCATACAAATAGCCTTCAGAGAGAAGCCGCGGTTCGGCTGTGGTCACCGTCAGTGTCGGTAGTGTGGGATGGATATTCAGTCTGATTACCAAATAATTACAAGAAGAGACAAAGAAGCAAGCAAGAGTGACCTGGAAGCAGCTATTAATTTCTGTTTGAAACATCAGCATTGAAGTCAACACTGGAGTAAACATTGACGCTAGGAGGGTTAGCTAGACAGCTAGGAGCACAAGGAGCAGAACCAAGCGGTAAAACACAGCCAAACTGAAGAAACTTGGGTTACTTCAGGTAAAAGGGAACTCTGCTTTGTTCTGATCCTTGTGCGCCCTAGCTGCTGTAATTACAGAACCTCTTCTAGTGTGAATTTTTATTTCAGTCAGTGTTCAGCCTGACACCAGTGCTCATGTTTATGTATGCTAATGCTTGACTTTTGAGTCAAGACACAGCTCTACAGGTTGCTGTATTTCAGTGTTAGTTTCCATCCCAAACCCAGCATAAAACCAGCCCAACTAAAAAGAAAAAAACAAGCCCAAATCTCAAACTCTCTTATGTTAAAAGCACAGAAGTATTAAACACATGAGAACATGCCACAATGTACACAAAATGTACAATCAGTCAACCAAATAATACACAAGATCACTTTAACAATCATGATATATCAACTGGAAAAAAACAAACAAAAAAAACTTTTATCAATAGCTTCCCAAGATGAGTAATACATATACCTTAATATAAATGTAATTTCTCTTGCAGAATATAGCTCAGTCAAACATTTCTCTTTCACACAGCCATGAAATATTTTTAAGTTGATCAGTAGAACTCAACGCCTCTTAGGGCATTTACATTGACCAATACAATTTCATAGTGACACTTGATTAACCATTATTCTTTTCTTGTTTTATTATAACAATCAATATTATTCATTAGGCCCGAGCAGCTAAGCGCTGCGAAGGCCTATTGTATCTGTAGTGTTTAATTATTATTATTATTAATCTGCCACCCCAAAGAGGGGCCTTTTTGAGGGCTTTATCATATTCAAAAACTCACCAAACTTGGCAGATGATTTTGACCCCATTTTTGACGTTTACAGCATTGGTATTTGATCGAACTCCTCCTAGAGATTTTGAGCGAGCAGCTTGAAACTCGGTCAGTCTGATCATACGGCATGGCCAATTAAAAGTTATCAAAACGGTGAGTTTTTGAGCATGTTGAAGGGGCATTAGCAGGGGTCAAAGTTCACCTATTCGCCACAAAAAATAAAACTGTTATATCTCCTACACAGAAACACACAGAGGCACCAAACTTTCTGTGATTGATCATCATTGGGTCTTCTTTAATATCCAATGGTCAAATGATGACATCACTTAGGTCACGCCCCCTGACAACAGGAAGTGTCATGTTTTGCTGTAAGCGGTCGCTATGTTACCCCTCTGAGCTAATCAACATGAAACTGTGTCCAGAGACAGAAGACATGTTGTTGTGTTGTGGATTCCAGCCCCGAGTGGATTCGATGGAGCAGGGGAGCGTGGCGGCGTGGCGAAGTCACCTCAAACGCCGCTGCCATACGTTTGGCTCTGAATTCCACATTTTTCGGCCGAGCTGCTTAAAACTCACTTGGATGCATTCTTATCTAGCCCCCAACAGGAATCCATAACAAACTTTGGTGGGCGTGACCTAATGCCTCAACGGCGCCACCTAGCAATTTTCAAAGGACCCTTTGCTATTCACTTACTTCATCGTAGAGACATGAAATTTGGTATAGTTGTAGAACTCAACAAGACGCTCAGAATTTACAATTAATGTCATAGTGCAAGTATCACAGGAAGTTGGCCATTTTAGATTGAAGGTCGTATTTTGACCCCATTTTTGACGTTTACAGCATTGGTATTTGACCGAACTCCTCCTAGGGATTTTTGCGAGCGGCTTGAAACTCGGTCAGTCTAATCATAAGGCATGCCCAATTAAAAGTTATCAAAACGGTGAGTTTTTGAGCATTTTGAAGGGGCGTTAGCAGGGGTCAAAGTTCACCTACTCGCCACAAAAAATAAAACTGTTATATCTCCTACACAGACACACACAGAGGCACCAAACTTTCTGTGATTGATCATCATCGGGTCTCCTACAATATCCAATGGTCAAATGATGACATTGCTTAGGCCACGCCCCCTGACAACAGGAAGTGTCATGTTTTATTGTTAACAGTCGCTATGTTACCCCTCTGAGCTAATCAACATGAGACTGTGTTTAGAAACAGAAGACATGTTAGTGTGTTGTGGATTCCAGGGCCAACTGGATTCCATGTAGCAGTGCGGCGTGGTGGCGTGGCGAAGTCACCTGAAACGCCGATGCCATATGTCCAGACTTCCATAGGATATTGACAAATTTAATAAAAAGTAACTTAAAATTACCTTAAAAGGACAACATTTTTAAAAGTCAAAAGGCTTATTTAATGCTTTGAGAACATCTCTTCTATTCGGCTACAAAATCAACTGGATTTGATGGAGCGGGGTAGCGTGGTGGCGTGGCAAAGTCACCTTAAACGCCGCTGCCATATGTCCAGACTTCCATAGGATATTGACAAATTTAATAAAAAGTAACTTAAAATTACCTTAAAAGGACAACATTTTTAAAAGTCAAAGGGCTTATTTAATGCTTTGAGAATATCTCTTCTATTCGGCTACACAATCAACCAAAACAGGATGATCTTTTAAGCTATAAGACCATTTTTAAGATGTCAATACATAGATTTTAAGCTGGTGGGTCGCCACTGCCTCCGGTGGCCAAATGCATCACTGCATCAACTGATCTGCACCAGATTTTTTGCGAGTCGTGGGGTAGCGCTGCTCAATGCCTTTGTGTGTATTGCCCGGTGGACAGGCGGGGAAAATGCGTGACAGCTTCTGCCGTGGCTGGCGGCTGGCGGTGCGCGAACCCCTGCGGTGGCCAATAGGCCGGAGCAGAGCACAATAAAGATTTAAAAAGAATTGTAAAATATTTTTCTGGAGCTTGACTCAAAGCAAAACAATGTTTATAATTATTTGTAAACATTTGTATACTGTATGTTTATCTTGTTTTTAAGTATTTTATATTTACAATAAAATGCATAATTTGCATGGTGGCATCCCACAATTCCCTGCGCTGTTCTCACGACTGTGGAGCTTCCATACCACACAGTTATACTGACACATAACATACTCTCTATGGTAGCTAAAGAAGTTCTTTAGCAGCTAAGTGGAATGACCAGTCCATTTCATTTTCCTGAGGAAGAGGCACCCTTGTAGGGCCTTCTTCACCAGGTGGGAGGTGTTTACAGTCCAGGAGAGGTCGGAGGAGATGTAAATGCCTAGGAACCTAATGCTGTCCACACGCTCCACCACCTCCCCTTGTATGCAGAGAGGAGCGTGTTCAGTCCTCCTGGACCTCCTGTAATCTATTATTACCTCCTTGGTCTTATAAAGGACCAGACAAGAAATAAAAGAAGTACATTTGGGTTTTGATTATTGTTACCCTTTATTTGTCAGTCCATATTTTAAAGTGATTTGAAGTGCGTGTCTGACGTAGTTTGAACTGAATCAAAGAAGCAGGCCTGGACTTAAGCACCTCCAACCAAACACCCATAAATAACCACACGTTCATCTCACCCAGTCCTCATCTCTCTTCTTTCCCTCTTCTTAGTATTTCTTACAGAGGCAATGCAAATCTGTTACTTTTCTCAAAGAAACCTGTTCTCAGCTGTTTCAAACTTCTTTTTCAGTAACATGCCATTAATATGGATGACAGTGGCTCAGTGGGTAGCATAGTTGTCTTGCAATTGAAAGGTTGTGGGTCCAGTTTCAATCGTCCCCTTTCACGTGTCAGTGTATTAGGCACTTAGCCCCAAATTGCCTAACATGTGTGCATGTTAGATGAGTGTGATTAGACAAATGTGGCTGTAGTGTGAAGTGGTTTGACTGGTCAGTATGACTAAAAAAAGCACTTCATAAATTAAGTCCATTTACGTATAACAAACATACACACCTCATTGACAAATAATTTCACACTGTAGTTATTATCCACTCACCTCATTACTTAGATGAAACAGGTACGTGGTTTATGTAATTATATAATCCAATTTCATGGTTGGTTAAGATTTTTATGGAGTGTATTTTTCTAGGAGTACAATAGAAGTTTGTATTGTACCTTGACAGCTATGACATTAGTTTGTGACTTTTAAGACCATTTCTGTCTTCATCTTAATGCTTTAGTACAAAACAAGTCTTACAGTCAGTTTGGAACCAATGAACCCAACATTCATATTTTTAGGTTTATTGGAGGAGGCTGGAGAAAATGCACCAAATTTAGTTCTGCAGGTCAGCTGGGAACCTTCTGGCTCCAAGGAAAACATGCACTACCAGGGCTTTGGACTAGTTCTCTACAGGTTTAGGTTATACAAGATAACAATACTGTTATGTAATCTGTATAATCTGACCCAATCTGTATAATATGATTGAACTTGACTTTGTAAAGTGCCTTGAGTGGCATGTTTCTTGATTTGGCGCTATATAAATAAAATTGAATTGAATTGAATTGAATTATGTACCTTCTGTGGTCAGATAATAGTTTTTGACCTTAAGTGAAAATATACCCAGTTGTTAATATAATTCAGAGAAACCTGTTAATGCAGAACACTACAATTGTAAACATTTGAAAACACTAAGTGATATGGTTGAAGGAGAACCCAAGTGCAGAGTGTGCATAAGCAAAAGGTTTTAATCATAAATAAGAAAACTTAAATAATGTCTGTGACTGGACTAGAAATGCAGGAACATAGTAAGCTCCTAGGAATTGGGTCTAATTTCATGAAAAATAGCATGGGAAACCAAGCAATAATCCAGCAGGAAAAACAGATGGACCAGAAAAGGGTGGAACTGAGCAGGAAATATATTTACACAAAGGTAGAGTCAAGAGATGAGGCAAGAATAGGATCCTGTTTGTAAACAACACTATCAACCCTTCCTTCCTTCCATCCTCCAAATGGAAGCTCACCCAGCTCACAGTGCCATTCTCCTCTTGTCAGTGGATAACCAGCTTCCTGACTGACCAACATCAGCAGATGAGGTTGTGGAGCATCTTCTCCCATCCAAAAACAATCAATGCTGATGCCACACAGCATTGATTGTTCTTTTCTTAAAGAACTCAGTGAAAGTCCGGTTGCATTCGATTTCAGCCTGTTTGCTATTATATAATAACCGGTGACGCACAGTCAAACATGCATGGTAGAGCATCATCAGTATCAATAGTAAGTTAAAATTAAAGCTGCAAGCGGCGTCAAGCGGCCCTCGCAGCCAAGCGCCGCTCCGGCCTATTGGCCACCGCGGGGGTTCGCGCACCGCCGGCCGCCAGCCACCGTAGAAGCTGTCACGCATTTTCTCCGCCTGTCTAACGGGCGATACACACGAGCGTGTTTGGCAGCGCTCCCCATGACTCACAAAAGATCTGGTGCAGATCGGTTGATGCAGCGAGGAGATACAGCCGACAGATTAACCTAGAGGGCGCAATGGAGTCAAATTACATTTCAATTCTGTCGGGATCTTCAGAGGTGAAAAAAGGTCTTACATATGGAGTTTGTTGCCAGTCGAATCATCCATGTGTGATTTAAAGACAATCATATGAATACGGCGAGGGACTGATATTCGCCATTTGGCCACATCCACAAGGTTCAGCCAGTAGCCAGCAATGAGTTCATCATCATATCATTTTATGTCAGCATGCACAGTATTAAACCCATATTTAAAATACAGTAAACAAGCAGAGCTCTTTCACCAGACAGTTTCTAAAATAGAGTTGCAATGCTTATGACTTATCAAAGAAAGTCGCACACAAATATTTGCATTGTCAGCTGTGCCTTGAGGTAACAACATTACATTTACTGATGAAAGCAAATCTGTAGACTAGGTTATGAAACATTGTTTAGCTAATTAAGTTCCATAAGTGAACAAACTTACAATGTGAATTTGTTGAGATTTAGTTGCAGCAGTCAAGATGACTTCTATAGTGCTTGTTAAAACAATGAAAAGATCATCTCTTTAGACCAAGAAAACTATCACATTTTATGAGATAGTTATCTCATTTTAAAGATATAATTATCTAACGTTATTACTCTTAGCAAGTTAAAGCTCCATAATAATTTTAGATCATGTTTTAGTTCCACTCTTTTATTAGTATGCACATCTAGGCTACCTATAAATATAAAGTATGACATGCCAAAATATTTTTTCAACAAAAGGCAATTTTAGTAATTGCCTTGTAATTTTACAACCGATGTCATAGTGCAAGTATCACAGGAAGTTGGCCATTTTAGATTGAAGGTCTGATTTTGACCCAATTTTTGACGTTAATAGCATTGGTATTTGATGGAACTCCTAGAGATTTTGAGCGAGCGGCTTGAAACTCGGGCAGTCTGATCATAAGGCATGGCCAATTAAGTTATCAAAACGGTGAGTTTTTGAGCATGCTGAAGGGGCGTTGGCAGGGGTCAAAGTTCACCTACTCGCCATGAAACACAAAACTGTTATATTTCATACACAGAAACACACAGAGGCACCAAACTTTCAGTAGTTGATCACCACTAGGTCTCCTACAATATCCAACTGTCAAATGATGACATCGCTTAGGCCACGCCCCCTGACAACAGGAAGTGTCATGTTTTATTGTTAACAGTCGCTATGTTACCCCTCAGAGCTAATCAACATTAAACTGTGTCCACAGACAGAAGACATGTTGGAGTGTTGTGGATTCCAGACCCAACTGGATTCCATGTAGCAGTGCGGCGTGGTGGCGTGGCGAAGTCACCTGAAACACCGCTGCCATATGTCCAGACTTCCATAGGATATTGACAAATTTAATGAAAAGTAACTTAAAATTACCTTAAAAGGACAACATTTTTAAAAGTCAAAAGGCTTATTTAATGCTTTGAAAACATCTCTTCTATTCGGCTACACAATCAACCAAAACAGGATGATCTTTTAAGCTATAAGACCATTTTTAAGATGTCAATACATAGATTTTAAGATGGTGGGTCGCCACTGCCTCCGGTGGCCAAATGCATCGCTGAATCAACTGATCTGCACCAGATTTTTTGCTAGTCATGGGGGAGCGCTGCTCAATGCCTTTGTGTGTATTGCCCGGTGGACAGGCGGGGAAAATGCGTGACAGCTTCTGCCGTGGCTGGCGGCCAGCGATGCGCGAACCCCTGCGGTGGCCAATAGGCCGGAGCAGAGCACAATAAAGATTTAAAAAGAATTGTAAAATATTTTTCTGGAGCTTGACTCAAAGCAAAACAATGTTTATAATTATTTGTAAACATTTGTATACTCTGTTTATCTTGTTTTTAAGTATTTTATATTTACAATAAAATGCATAATTTATTTTTTAGACTAGTTCCATATGTAAGGTTGCAAGAAATCTTGTAACTATACTGAATTTGCAGCTTAAGAAGATTGGGTTTGACCGACAACACCAACTGTCCCCTCAATCCAGTGCACACAATACCACAACAGACCTCATCACGCTCTACAGTACATCAAGAAAACCAAATCAACTAAAATAAGTTCACGAGTGCACATGAAATGAAGTTAATCCATATTTGTGTGTCAGGGTGTCTAAGCACTCTCCAGAATTTGACATCTCAGCAGAGCCTGTAATAATTATAGAAAGTAACGTTATAGTTGTTCTGCCTTTTGTTAAGACAGCAAGGAATTCATGTCGTGAATACATTACATAAATAAGATATAAATAAATTCTTAGTCAGATGAAATCCAAGGCAAAAACAGTTAGAAAAGTTTTGGGTTTTATTTAACATATATTTAATCAGAGTGAGACATCACAACTTTGTTAGATCTCTATGTGAATTACGTGAGATAGTGAGTGTTCTCACCTTAAAAAAAAGATCTTTGACGTATTTTGATGCGGTTAAAAGCTGCTTTTCAGCTATGAAGCTAGGGAAACTGCTAATGTTGAAGTTGAATTTGTTCTACATGCTTCTGCCTTGGAAAAATATTTGTCTTTTTACAAAAACAATGTTTAAAGCCAGATTTGGGAACAAAGGTTATTCAGACAACGCAAGAAAAGGAAGCTTTGTGTGGGGAACTTTTGTCCTAGCTGTCTAGCTGCATATGGCCCCAGGACAGCACAGTAGTTTTCTTAAAGTATAATTTTGGAGAAGTAGAAACAACTATTAATTTCAAAAGGTAGGTAAAAAAGGAAAAAAGTTTTTACAAAATCTTAAAATGTTATAGTCGTTATTTCCATCTTGCTGTGAAAATTGGTGGTCTAAAAAAAAAAAAGCTGGTATAATTTTTTTATGGAGCTTTAACTTGCTAAGAGTAATAACTTTAGATGATTATATCTTTAAAATGAGATAACTGTCTCATAAAATGTGATAGTTTACTTGGTCTAAAGAGATGATTCAATTCAATGTTATTTATATAGTGCCAATTCATGAAATATGTCATCTCAAGGCACTTTACAAAGTCAAAATCAATCAGATTATACAGAATGGGTCAGATTATACACATTGGTCAAAAGAATTCCTATATAAGGAAACCAGTTCTTTGCATCAAAGTCTTGACAAGTAGCACTCTCTCTTGAAGAAGCGTAGAGCCACAGGGAGAGTCGTCTGCATTGTCCATGGCTTTGCAGCAATCCTACCTACTGAGCAAGCATGAAGCAACAGCGGGAAAAAAACTCCCCATTAACGGGAAGGAAAAACCTCCAGCAGAACCGGGCTCAATATGAACGGTCATCTGCCTCGACAGACTGGGGGTTACAGAAGACAGAACAGAGACACAACAAGAGAGACAAAAAAGCACAGAAGTTCTACATTAGATGGTAGTAGCGGGTGATCTGTCTTCCCTGGATGATGCCACAGCTAACAGAATGCCAGACCAGGTGTACCTACTATGAAGAAAAAAGAAAAATCAAAAAGTTAAAAGCTGAAATTACAACAGTCATTCAAAATTGAAGAACAATAGACCCTGATGTCCTGCAGTAGCCTAAACGTATAGCAGCATAACTATAGAGGTAGCTCATGGTAACATGAGCCACTCTAACTATAAGCTTTTTAAAAAAGGAAGGTCCAAAGAGCCAGCTTCTAGTGGAGGAGTTCAAGTATCTTGTTCACAAATGAGGGGAAGATGGAGCGGGAGATCGACAGGCGGATTGGTGCGGCGTCTGCTGTGAAGCGGGCGCTATACCGGTCCGTTGTGGTAAAGAGAGAGCTGATCCAAAAGGCCAAGCTCTCGATTTACCGGTCGATCTACGTTCCTACCTTCATCTATGGTCACGAGCTTTGGGTCGTAACCGAAAGAACGAGATCCCGGATACAAGCGGCCGAAATGAGTTTTCTCCGTAGTGTGTCTGGGCTCTCCCTTAGAGATAGGGTGAGGAGCTCAGTCATCCAGGGAGGACTCAGAGTAGAGCCGCTGCTCCTCCACGTCCAGAGGAGCCAGTTGAGGTGGCTCGGGCATCTGGTCAGGATGCCTCCTGGACGCCTCCCTGGTGAGGTGTTCCGGGCACGTCCCACCGGGAGGAGGCCCAGGGGAAGACCCAGGACACGCTGGAGAGACTATGTTTCTAGGCTGGCCTGGGAACGCCTTGGGATTCCTCCTGAGAAGCTGGCCCAAGTGGCTGGGGAGAGGGACGTCTGGGCCTCCTTTATAAAGCTGCTACCCCCGCGATATTGATAAAGTGTTCCTTTAGCAATAGTCCAATTGCTAAAGTGTTACTTTTACATTACTTTTGGGTGTGTATCCACCAATTTAGATGTTAAACTTTCATAACAGCTGTCTTAATGCAAGAAACAAAACCCTTAAACACATGAAATAGCAAGTAACTTTAAAAAACTAAAATGGTTTTGTTAACTTTTCACATTAAGCTGGATTAACAGCTAGTAGGATACCTTTGATTAAATTGGTATACTAATGTTTAAACCAGGGGTGTCAAAGCTGCGGCCCGCGAACGATTTAGTCCGGTCCGGTGGCCAAATGCATTATCATTATTCAACGGCTGTATCTCCTCGCTGCAACGAGCGATCTGCACCAGATTTTTTGTGAGTCGTGGGGGAGAGCTGCCGAACACGTTCGTGTGAATCGCCCAGTGGACGGGCGGGCAAAATGCGTGACAGCATCTGCGGTGGCGGGCGGCCGGCGGTGCGCAAATCCCAGCAGTGGCCAATAGGCCAGAGCGGCGCTTTGCTGCGAGGGCCGATCATCACCGCTTGCGGTTTTAATTATATTATTCATTGATGATGTCAGATTCGACTCATTTAAAAAATAAATTGACCAGTAAAATTAGTTCAATGAGATGGCATTTTATTAAAAGGGTTTTAGTTTTCTTCCAGACATGACAACTATTTTGATATATATTTTGTTATTAATTCTTTCTAAAAGCCCAACAAATGTGAAAAGCTTCCCAAATTTTTACAACCTGCCCATAAGCTATTTTAGTTCCAGCTCATTGTGTTCAAAAGAAGCCTAATTGGGTGGAAACCTGCCTAATTTGGTAACATTGAATAGACTATTTCTTTTTGTTTGTTAATTTTTTTTAGATTCTGGGATTTTATTGAGAGTTAATTGAGAGTGTCATAGTGTCTTTTATTGAGAGTTTCTTTTGAGAGATTCTTAGCACTGTAGGAGTTGTCACAGAGCCACTGTTCAGCCTGAAGCATGTAAAATGCTTTTTTTTTAAAGTGTGCCTCCCTGAAAAATGTAATGCCCCCACCCCATTAATTAGTTTCTGCAGCCGGGTCTGTCCAAGCATGAATTTGAATTGCTCACAGCTCAGATCTCGCTTTATTACAACGTGACGTGATTAAAACTATTTCCAAGCGACTTGGATATGATGAACGATGAGAGTGAGAAAGAGATCTTTACATCATATAAAGATGATCTACCATCAGGACCACCATTCAAGCAGGAAATTAAGTTGTGGCACACAAAGTGGTCATCATCAGTGGAAAAACCCAGCTTTCTCCCTGAAATTCTAAGGATAACAAATATGAAGTGCTACCCAAACATTTCAGTTATACCTGTTACAAGTGCTTCTGTGGAACGTGCTAACTTGGGCCTTAAAGCAGTAAAAACTTTGTTAAGGTCAACTATGGGACAAGAAAGGTTTGTGGCTTTGCTACTTATGTATGTCCACAAGGACATTCATTCAGACAACAAAATCATAGACATCTTTGCCCAGAAGCATTCTAGAGGGTTGACATTTGTAAACCCATTATCATCGTCATCATAAAGTTGAAGGTGTTGTAAAAGAGAATAATATTCTTTGTCAAGTCTTACTGTTCTATTATAGGCTTATGGCTTAACTTCACCATACATGTTCATTGGTTTAACTTACTTTAAAGGTTTTTTTTCTCTCAACATATATTCATAACTCCTTTATCACTTGAACCATAACAAACTGTTCTAAGTCCTTGGGTCTTTTTAAGTATTTTTTTTCTTAATATAGTTTATCTGGATGAAATCTATTGTTAAAATACATGTATATTAAAAAATACTTTATCACTTGAACCATACCAAACTTGTCAGGGTTTTGTTTACCGATGAACTCAGGACGCACACACGGGACTAAAAGTTTGAGTCTTTATTGAAGGAAGTATACTGGGTGGTGAGTGATGAAGACCGGAGGTTCAGGACTGCAGAAGGTCAGGGATGAATGTGATGGCAGGAGCTGACGGTCCGGAGACAGAGAGTCCACACTTGCTAGGTGCTGCTCGGCTAGCAGGCCTCATAGCACTCAGGTTAGCAGTTCATTGGAGACACCAGGGCACAGAGCTGAGCTTCACCAGGGCGGCTAGTCAGGTTAGCAGAACTTGAGAGACACCAGGGCACAGAGCTGAGCTTCTCCAGGGCGGCTAGTCAGGTTAGCAGAACTTGAGAGACACCAGGGCTCAGAGCTGAGCCTTTCCAGGATGGCTAGTCCAGTTAGCAGTTCTCTGGAGACACCAGGACACAGAGCAGAACCTCTCCAGGAACAAACAGTGAACGAACAGTCTTTAGAGTGACTGACAGGACTAACCTTAACAACAGGAGCAAAAACAAAGCTTCCAAGGCAAAACGGGGACTGGCATGGAGAGGTGGATAACTGAAGACGGCCCAGTGTCGAACTGAAGGCAGAGGGAGGTTTAAATAGAACACTTCACAGGTGGAACAAGGGTCTGGCTAATTAACTGGTAAATGATAACAGGTGTGACTGACTGCTGAGGAGGTGAAGTGAAAATTGACAGAAAATAACTGATGACTGAAAACTAACAATAAATAAAGTCAAACCTAACCCAAAAGAGATGAAAAAAATGAAAGTAACAGAAAAACAAAGCCAAACCAAAACTCAACCATGACAAAACTATTCTTAAGTCCTTGGGTCTTTTTATTTAATTTTACTAAATAAATAAATTTTCTGGAAATAAAGAAAATATTTGTTTGATTAATTGTTGATAAGGATATTTTTTTTCTTCAAACTACTTTGTAACCTTGTGCATGCTGTAAAAACCAAGAACTTTTGGCTTAAAAATCCTTTTTCAATTACAATAATGTAATCATGCTAATTCCACTTATGTTCATCCATTAAAATGATTATCAATTCAAAAACCCTTAGATTAATAATTAGGGTAGTGTGAAAGAGTAAAGATGGCATTCTTGGATCATTTAGCCTCACATTGTCTTGACATGACTCTTAGGTGCGCACCCCCTTTTTTAAAAATCCTGGATCCGCCCCTGGCCTCAGTCAATCTTTCCCCTGAAATGTTTGTGATGTATGTGATGAATGGTTGTACTGGAACTGTAATTTCCCTCTGGGATTATTAAAGTATTTCTGATTCTGATACTTCTGTTCAGGAGGAAATTGGAGGTTCCGAGGTCAGAAGGTCGACAAGGCAAAGAACTGAGCCCGATAGACTGCCATATAAAACCCTAGGAAACCCTTAGTGCTTGTTATGCACTCTACTCTGAACAGTTTAGACTGTCATGCAAGTTTTTGAGTTCACTCCTGCCCCAGAGACTGGTCACATGTTACATGTGTAAGATTAAGCAGGCAGGGACACACGCTGATTCAGGAGGAGAGGATGTAACGGCCTGTAGTTGCACACACATTGTAATCCACATAATCACAGGTTAAAGGCATACTATGCAACATTTTTCGGTTAATTAAAGTGTTCCATACCGTTTTGGATGATTAAATGAGTCATTTCAGGTCGAACAAAGATTTTCTTGGCCGCCCTGGTGGTCTGTAGGGGAAATACTGTACTTGCAATTGCAGGAGCCCTCGGCCCGCACCCACAGGCTCAGAAGTCTCGTGTGCATCGCGAGAGTTGGTCTTGCTTTACGGCGAGAACTGCTACACACCCCCAGTGAAAGGCATGCTGGTTGCTAGCGCAGTGCCGATATTTGTGCAGTTATCATGGCGGAACCAGCGAGAAAACAGCGAAAGCCCATGTCGGAGCAGGCAAGAAAGAGGAAAATGGCACTGGACAGAGAGAGGAGTCGTACACGGGTGAACATCGGGCAAGCTTTTTCAGAATGGCGAGAGCTAGAAGAAAAAGAAGGCTGCAAGGCTGACACGACCTCGCGTTTCTGCTGATGTGATTGTAAATAACATTGGAATGTTTTCTCTCTCTCTGTGCATGTTCATACTTTCACTGTGTTAGTCATTGTTTGTACTGCCGTTTTTTCCACTTTTCGTTGTGTTCGCCTGTCTGCTAAGCTCAAAACAACCGCGCCTGGCTTGACGGAGAAACCAGAACAGCTGAGCATCTTTATGACAGTGCACTTTTACTTTCGCCCTCTGGGGGGAGCCTCGCTGGAAAATCAACCCAGGTTGCATAGTATACCTTTAAACAAGTTGATTCATGCAGACTGAATGAGTTTGTTGTTGTAGTTCCATATTTTTGCCAGCAGGGTGTGTATTCACAACCACAAGTTCTATGCACACTTCTTCTTTTGTTCTTTTCTTTCTCTTTGCACTCATGCCGTTACTGCAGTTTAGAGAGAGTTAGAGCATGAGGTGTCAATGTAACCAATTACTAAGTGAAGACTGATTAAAACTGTATTTTATCCAAAGTTATTGATCCTTGGAGATTATCTGCACCTGCCAGGAGGGTTTTTGGTTGCGGGACATCACCGTGTTGTTGTGTTTTTCCCGAGTGAAAACTCCAGTGAGTAATAACCATTAGTGCTTAATGGTATGCTAACTACTGCCGATTGCTTTGTTATACTGTTATACTTGGAGATGATGTTTAAAACCAACTGGAGACAGATGAAGGTATATGTGTGAATTGAGAATGTAAAATTGTGTTTTGTGTAAATTTAGGGCTGGGCAACGATTAAAATATTTAATCGCGATTAATCGCCCTGATTAATCGCGATTAATTAATCGCATTGTTTTACAAACTCCAAGAATGAATTCAAAAGTAGTGTAAAGAGCACTTTTATTTTAATGTTCTGCTGCCATATGAACAAAAGTGTTGTAACATTTGTAGCACTTATTTTATACTGGATATTTTCAACCCATCTATTGAATTTAGTGCACTAGTTGATCTTTTCTTCATAAGAGAACAGCAGCACTGCAGCCAAAATATGGCCTTTTTTGACCTGCTGTATATTAGCCAGTCCCTAAGCTTGATGTATCATGAAACTGTTGACCTTTTGGGTTTTGTGGTTTTTATTTTATTATTACAAGTAAATAATAATAATAATAATAATAATAATGTTATGTTCAGTGTTTTTTCGCTAATCCACCTCTTATATATTTCAATCCTTATGTAATTTTGTCTGTGTTGTGTGCACCTGCCTGTTGCTTTAATCCTATAAATTTCCCCGTCGTGGGATAAAAAAAGGATTAGCTAATGTTATCTTATCTTAAATAACACTTTTTAATATATGTACTGGGTTCTTTCAAGGTCTTAATTACATGTTATGTGTGGGCTCCAATAACATCCATCCATCCATCCATCCATCCACTGATCTACCTGGATGTTCCCTGGAGGACTGAAACGCCTCAGTCAGAGACGTCAGTCTGTGGGTCTGTCGGGGCAATGAGAGAAGTTTCGTCTCCTCTCTCCGTTTCTGGGGCTCGACGTTTTCATGTTTTTTCACGTGCTTAGATAAATTTGTTGTGTTTCCACTGAAATGAACCGGCTTTTTACAAAACATACAGCTTGATTTAATTTACAGTATTAAAATAAAGCCAAACGGTGCTACTTCCCCTGTTCATGTTTTTTCGCTGCTGCGGTCTCTCTCAGCTGTTTGTTTGTTAAGTTTGTGTGAGAGCTGAGTGGGCGGGCCAGGCTGAGCCTGCGTGCTGATTGGCTGGCGCCGCTGAGCCATGTACGAGAGGGGAGGGGGAGCGGGAGAGTGCTGCCGTGAGACAGCGCGCTGCAGTCAGCGCGCCTGCTGACTGACACTGACTGAAAGCATGTGAGCAACATGCGTTAATGCGCGATAAAATAAATATCGCCGTTAATAGTCTAATGAATTAACGCGAAATTAACGCGTTAACTTGCCCAGCCCTATGTAAATTATTTGTGTTAGTTGAGCTATTGCTGCATGTGAGCTAAAACAAGCAACAGTGTGCTTTTGAGTTATTGAGAGACAGTAATTCGATGAATAATTCACAAACATGATTGAAATGTGATTTAAAATAATTCACGTGTCAGGATTTGTCTCGGAGAACCCAAACACACACACACACACACACACACACACACACACACACACACACACACACACACACACACACACACACACACACACAGTCCGTTTAGAGGCAGTTTATTGAGGTGTTTGGATAATGGATGAGAGAACCAGAGTCTTTACCAAGGTGGTGAAGATGGATGCGGAACTACGGTGGCCGACAGGTGCAAACACCCTGCAACTTCAGAAAACACGTGCAAATAGGCAAAAGACGAGCAAATTAAGAAACCAACTTCATCAATTTGACAACACCTGTGCGGCATTCAGCAAACGCGCGGCATTCAGCAAACGCGCTGCATATACATAAACGCGATGCAAACAGAAAAGCAACTTCATCAATTTGACAACACCTGTGCGGCATTCAGCAACGCGCTGCATAATCACACAACACAACCAAATACAAAACGCGCTGCATAAATAATCCACAACGGAAGTGCTCCAGGCGTCTAGGGGAAGCATTAAGTGGAACAGCTGATTTTAGATCACATGGAACTTGTGCATTCTTCAGACTGACCTCTTGCCCAGAATGCACCGCGGCCGCAGCTTGATTCGAGACAGCGCAAACAGAGCTCACAGCAGTAAGTTAAAAATTCCCTTTTCTGCTGCTGCTGTTGTTCAAAAGTACGTTTTAAGATCGTTTGAGGCGAGAACATTATACTTTTAAGCTTCCCTATGTGGCCCGTTTAGAGAGTTAGTGCCTAATTTTAACAAAAAGTCCGACATTGAGCGGAGCAGAGTGACCCGCAGACCTCCGAGGTAAACCGCAGCCAGGGCTGATGTTAGTCCGTCTTTAGTACACTTCTGTCGGCCAAGTGGTGTGCGTAGTACCGCTGGTTATGATTTATTTGTTTTGTGTTTATCTGACTGACGTGTGTTGCTTTATTAACTCAATACTTGTTGGAATAAATTGTAAATGTCTCCCTAGGACGACAGCAGCATATAAAATAAATAAATAAATACATTCTATAAATGTTTTTCCTATCTAAGTGAGTTTATTCTGAGTCAGGACACGAATAATTGAGAGGAGAAAGAGGGAAAGAAAATAATAGTAATAATAGTATATGAAAAAACAGACATTTATTTTATACAAATGTTTTATCTTTGGAACAGAATGAAGGTGTAATATATTCAACAAATTATTAACAGTTACTAACATGGTTTAAAACAACAAAATAACTCATTAAGATCTTATACAAACAGACAATGCCTATAAACTTACAATTAAAAATAGTTGGAATGGAAATTAATTTACTCATTTATTTATGTATTTTCACAGGTGGTGAAAAAAAGAAACGAAGCAGCATGTGAACATGACTAGAACTGATCTACATTAGGTCACATGTAGTCATGTTCACTTAAACATGCAGCCAGCTGGAGCCGCTCCCTGTCTTCAGCCGCTGGATGGTCATCCTCCTCTGGATCAACCTCCTCGTCCTCCACGTCCAGCTGGTCCCCTGCCTCTATACAAATACTGTGGAGGATGCAGCAGGCGGCGATTACTTTTGGGGCAAACGTCAGGCGGACTTCCAGCTCCCTTAAGAAGATGGAACGCCACCGTGTCTTCAGACCACCAAAGACACGCTCAATGATGTTTATCAGCCTTGGCGTGGTGCCTGTTGTAGCGTGCCTCCACTAGACCTGTACCAAATATAAAATTAACTTGTAATTTAGGTAATATGCTGATCTGTCTTAATCTTCTGTCCAATTAATATAATCTATGTATCAATTGTGTCTCATTGCTGGCTCTATTTAAGGACAAGAAGGTAAGAGATCTTACTGGCAAGCTGTTTCCCTATAGGATGCACCGCAGGCCAGCCAGCAGAGGGTCACCAGCACCTCTATCTCCTGTGGCCATCCATGGACCTTCTGGATGGGCAGCAGCTGAAGGAGGAGGACGATGGTGGACCTGTTTAGCCTGAAGGCTGGTTTCAGGTCCCATTTATTAAAAAATATTTGGAGGATTGGCACAGAGGTGTTTATCCTCACATATTTTGTTACTTCCTGTAAATAAAAAATGCCAAATGTTACTATAATTGTTTTTTTCAATTGTCACCTTTTCACAGCATAAAACTATACCTGCTTAACATGCAGATTATTATAGTTATCAAGAAAGAAAAGGTAAAATGTACAGTAAATGTAGCAAATGGCTTCCCTTCTCTGGTATTTTTACCATTTCACTGAAAAATGAGCTGAACTAACTGCACATAATTTATAGATTAATCACTGTAAAGGTGGACAGACATCAAAATGTGTTTTTTCCCTCTCTTAATGATCAATGCTGTGAAGGTCAGTAGGTGCAATAAAGTAGCTTAACTTTACTGTCATACTGTTACTAATGTTAAAATTGGGTCTTCATTTTAATTGTTGATTGAAAAATAGTCACAATTTCAACCTGATCACGTTTTTAATACCATCCTCAATGTTTTTTTAAAGATAAAAGTAGGAAATAGGCTGTCAATCTTAAAATGCCTACCAGTTGGCAATAGATGGGTGAGCAAAGCCTGCCTTCTGAGCTTCCTCTGCCGCATCAATCTTCTCCTTGCTCGGATTTGCCTCCTCAGCTGCATCACCTCCTCTTCAGCCTGCTGGTAAAGCTGACCAACGACCGAAGCAACAGCAATATTGCTCGTATCGCTAATTTTGTTTCTACAAAGTGCTGTTTTTTAAAGAAGATTCAATCGCCTCTACAACTACAACAATTACAACTCCCAACAAATAAATTCCCGCTATTGCTGGTTTTATACCCACAGTTCTGCAATTTTAGATATTTTTTAGACTTTTTAGAAATTAATTAAAAAAAACGTTTTCAATAAGATATGATGGTGTAGTGTATAAATAGTTTTGAATGTTAAAGAAATGCTCAAGAACTGTGGGTGTGATGACGTCACAAGTACACGAGTATACTTTTATTCAATTCAATTCAATTTTATTTATATAGCGCCAAATCATGAAACATGTCATCTCAAGGCACTTTACAAAATCAAGTTCAATCATATTATACAAGCAGCATTCACTCATGGGGAAGCGTAGAGCCACAGGGAGAGTCGTCTGCATTGTACATGGCTTTGCTGCAAACCCTCATACTGAGCAAGCATGAAGCGACAGTGGGAAGAAAAACTCCCCATTAATGGGAAGAAAAACCTCCGGCAGAACCGGGCTCAGTATGAACGGTCATCTGCCTCGACCGACTGGGGGTTACATTGGAACTTCTGTTCCAATACACAATACGTGCTGCATGCTCGCGTTCTCGTCAAGTCCAATCTTCCTGTGTTCTTGCCAAGACCGGGCTTGACGAGAACGCACCAAACTCCTGGGGGTGCACATCTCCTGGACCACCAACACCGCATCACTGGCAAAAAGAGCTCAGTGCCGCCTGTACTTCCTGCGGAAACTTAGGCGAGCAAGTGCTCCACCAGCCATCATGACCACATTCTACAGAGGCACCATTGAGAGCATCCTCTTCAGCTGTATCGCTGTGTGGGGCGGAAGCTGCACTGAATACAACAGGAAAGCCATGCAACGCATAGTGAACACAGCTGGAAGGATTATTGGTGCTTCACTTCCCTCCCTGAAGGATATTTACACCACCCACCTCACCCGAAAGGCAACCACAGATTGTGAGTGATGCAAGTCAACCCCCCTCACAATCTGTTTGATCTACTGCCCTCTGGGAAGAGGTACAGAAGCCTACGCTCCCGCACCACCAGACTCACCAACAGCTTCATACACCAAGCTGTTAGGATGCTGAACTCTCTCCCCCCTCCACCCTCAGCTACATAACATCCTGGACATTGGACCCACAGATGGCTGCATTGCCTTGCATTACTCCACCTGCACACTTGTGCACTTTGAAACTTGTTGTTGTTGTCCAGAAAACACAGCACTTCTGCTGCTCTTACATAATGATTACTATTAATGTTAAAAACCTACCTCAGCCTTCTATTTTATTTTTTTGGCCTGATTTTGCACTAATATTTTAATGACTGCCTATGTACAATTTAAAAACCAAATTTTGCTGCTTTTATTTATTTATTCACTGCATGTGCCCTGTTATTTACTTTTATCTGAACGTTATGTTGTCTGTGTACTTAGTTTGGTAAATATGTCTTGTCTTCACTGTGGGATAGTGAGAAACGTAATTTCGATCTCTTTGTATGTCTGGAGCATATGAAGAAATTGACAATAAAGTTGATTGATTGATTGATTATTTATGCAGCGCGTTTTGTAGTTGCATTTGCTTTTCTGTTTGCATCGCTTTTATGTATTTGGTTGTGTTGTGTGATTATGCAGCGCATTTGCTGAATGCCGCACAGGTGTTGTCAAATTGATGAAGTTGGTTTCCTAATTTGCTCGTCTTTTGCCTATTTGCAAGTGTTTTCTGAAGTTGCAGGGCGTTTGCACCTGTCGGCCACCGTAGGGAACGCTTGAGGACTGCAGGTGATTGAAGGACTGGAGGACGCTGGAGCACTGCGCCTGCTGTACTTCAGGAACTGGGTAGCCTACAGAGTAGTTGAGAGAGTTCTCGGGACGCCGGGCTGCAGTAAGACAAGTAGCGCAGCAGAGAGAGAGTCCTCAGAACGCAGGGGCTGCAGAAGGACCAGCAGAGAGAGTTCTTTGGATGCAGGGGCTGCAGTAGAATCAGCAGCTCCACAGAGAAGTCACTTGAAGTGCAGGAACGCTTGGGGTAGCTGGAAAATCAGGAGCACAGCAGGGAGAACCAGCAGCAGAGCAAAGGGATCACCGGGAGCACAGAAACGCTGGTGCAGCAGGAGGATCAGCAGCTGACAGGTGCAGGCGTGGGGAAACTATGGCAGCCAGACGTGGAAAAATCTCTGGGTGCAAGACTAGGGAGAGTTGACGCTCAGCCAGACATGGGAGAATCTCTGACTGAGGGCATCAGACGATTGAAGACGGACCGGCGGTGAGGAGCTGACTGAGGAGGGTTTATATGGAGAGGCTGGCAGGTGAATGAGTCCGTGCTGATTAGAAACTGACTGGTGTAGATGATTAGTGGAGGGAGACGGAGCAGGGCAGGAGGAGGAAGGTGCTAGAAAGGTTCAGGGTGCAGCGGGCAGAATTGCACCCTGACAATTGTTAAGGAAAATATCTTAGGCAGAAGGTATGTGTCCCCCCTGTTGCTGGGTAGAATGCCATCATGAAGGTTTATTGCCAGAGGGAGGTTGGTCAGAACCAGAAGGGTTTCTTTGTTCCAAACAGAGGGGCTCAACCACCCTCCCCCTGAGTTTAGCAGGAGGAGCACTAAGTTGATGAAAAGGATGTCTTTCCAAAACTTACTTCAGACAGACTTCTGCATCACCATGAGGGCACGATATAATGAACATTACAAATGGTAATGTAATACTCTGTCTCCATATTTAATTTCTAATAAATTAAATATGCATATTGCAATGTTTTATCTCTGATCAATGTTTTCTCATTTATTGTCAAATCTTAAACCGGGGTAAAAATGGGCCTTTAGTAACGAAGCAGGATTAGGCCAGTACAATATAATTAACACAATATACACACCGTTTTGTGTGTGTGGGCTGTTTGAAAATTAATTTAGGGAATAAATACTGTACATTTGATTTGTGTAAATGTATAAAAAGAGATAGAGATTAATATAAAGGCTGCTGCTCTATGCAGGTTGTTTTTTTTGTATGAGTTGATTTTTATGGCGAGCCAGAGCCCGGACCTGAGGAACGTGGAGCAGATTTCCGGCTTACATGCGCGGAGGGTGGGACGTCGGAGGGCAGCTTCATCGTGCATCTGGAGGAAGCACATCATACAGATAAGAAAACAAAATCACACTACCCGGGTAGATGAACACTTGATTGCAGACAAGACAAGGACACTGACTAATCTGGACGGTTGACTTTACCAGACAGGTTTATTATTTTGGGCCCATTTCATTTGCACTTTGAACAGTATTACTATTTTTTTTCCAAATTTGTGAATTTGTTCTGTTGTTGTTTATTAATGAGGATGGCTGATGGTTAGATTGGGGTTACATTAAAAATTAAAATTATCAGTGAAATTGTTTATTTTTCAGGAGACACCAATACCCTTCATCAGTAGATGGTAAGCATTGAGGGTGAAGATGTTTGTGAAGGCATACAACCTAAGTTCCAGGCTGGTCTCGCTGCACTTTTTGCAGTAATTTACGTTTTTAACCTTGAGTACCCAGAGGACGCAACATGTACACTAGAGTTTATCCAATGGTGAGAACAAATTCACTAATCCTTTTGTTAAAAATATTTGGTATTTCATAAGCATCTTATCTAAAAATTAAATATGTAAGAATGAAGAAATGGGTCTTTTGAACACTGAGCTATATATCTCCCATCTGTTTTTAGACAATTCATAGGCCTTAATCTGGAAAGGGGAACAAAAGTTGCAAAAGGAACAGTAAAATCAAAAACGACAGGACGGCTGGTGCAAAAGAAACAGGCAACGGTGAACCCATATTTCTCCACTCTGCTTCGCAACCTTATGGACTATCAGTGAACTTTGAAAGGTAAAATTACACATTTACACACAACCTGTTTTTTTTTTCCAATCTGTCCTCCTGTTCATGTCATGGACAGGAGGACAGATTAAGAAAAAAACACTCTCTGTCTGTCCCCCTCTCAGTCTTTCTCTCTCCCTCTCTCCCTCTCTGAGAGTCTCTGGCCCTGTTTTTTTGTCTGTCTGTCTCACTCTGACTGTCTTTATCCCAGTTTGTCTGTCTCTCTCTTTCTCTATGTCTGTCTTTCTCTGTCGTTGTTTGTCTCTGTGTGTCTCTCTCTATCCGATGTGGTCTGTCTGTCTGTCTCTTTGTCTCTGTGTCTCCATTTCTCTGTTTTTGTGTGTTTATGGACATATTGTTACCACTGCGTAGCTCCATAGCCACCCAGGTTATGGTAAAAATACCAAAACACTACATATCTAAGAAACCGGAATTTGGGGACGACAACCCCCCCCCCCCCCCCCCCCCCCCCTGCTGTTTAGGTTTTTGGAGTTGTAATTTGTTAAGCCTTGGGCGTTTACCCTGCCAGATGAAAAACAAGATAGTCCTGTCTAGCTCATTAAAAAAAGTATTAGAAATGAAAATAGGGATGACTTCCGGTTTGGCGATGTAGAAGAGGGAAGCAGGGTGAAGGAGCTCCCGGCCAACTTTCTTTAAATTACTTTAGAACAGGAGTTATACACTTCTATTAAGCACCGGACCGATAGAAGAACCGTCTCTGAACCTGGCGACGTTATAATGGCCAGTGACAATACTAAACAAAAGCTTTCTACTTCAACCAGGCGAACGACTAGCCTAGCTAGCAAGGTAGCCTCAATGGCCGCGGCTTCCTCCGACGGCGAACCACCTGGCGATAGTAAATGCGGAGATCCCGTTTCCATGTCCCAACTGGTCTCGGAACTATCCAAGCAGCGGAACAACTTTAAAGAGGATGTGGCCACATTAATTCAAGAGTCAATTAGGCCTCTGCAAACTTCGGTGGACGGGCTGCGGGACGAAGTGAATTCTTTTCAGAGCCGCCTTGTAGCTGCGGAAAGCCTGGCAGGCGACAACTTTCAACGCATAATCGAAGCTGAAGCTGCTGTTAAGTCTCTTCAGTCCCAAAACGCTGCCTTGTTGGAACGCCTGGAAAACCTGGAAAATCGATCTCGCAGGTCCAATCTACGCATACTTAACATACCTGAAGGCAGTGAAGACGGACAGGATCCAACTAAGTTCATCTCCAAGTTGCTAAAGGATGCTATGGGGGACGACATATTCCCTTCTCCCCCGGAATTGGAGCGAGCACACCGCACAGCTGGACCCAAGCCCGTAGCAGGACGACCACCACGGCCCTTCATCCTGGCATTTCACCGATACCGGGAGAAGGAAGCCGCTTTGAGATGGTCCAGGCAGCATGAAGTAAAGCACCAGGGAATCACCCTGAGGATATATCCAGATCTCAGCATCGCCCTTGCAAAGAAAAGATCGGCATTCAACGGTGTCAAAGGAGCTCTTTACCAGAAGGGTGTGTCATTTCGTCTTCTTTTCCCTGCCCGTCTTAAAGTTACGTTTAAGGGAGAAAGCCACTTATTCGAAACGCCGGAGGAAGCCCAGGCGTTTTACGACCGCTGCGTTGCAAAATAAACAAACATCTGTCGGAGTGAGACGGGATACCCACGATACAGCAGGGTCTGGTAACAAATTACTGCGTTATGTGTTACACCTGCGTGTTCTGCATTGAATGACTGGATAAAAAATTAATGCTGCTTCAAGTGGACGCATCGTTTTTCTCATAAGGGACATAATTCCATACATTTGTGAGTATGTTTGCACCATGTATGCACGTACACGGATATGCCCCCTATTATTACAATTTTATGCTGCTACTATCACTGTTTTTGTTGTTCTCTGTTTTTACATAAATTTAGTGTATTTTAGCACAAAAATCCACGTTCATAATCTAGCTGGTTATTGTACAATTGCCCTGTGGCGTTTACACTATCCACCGTTTATAGTTGCTGGTGCTGTTTAAACTTATTGTTTAAAGAGTGTAACTCCTTAATACCAAGTTTATTGGGAACCTTCCAAAGTTAGTTTGGGGATGTGTATGGCCTATCGGAAGACCTACGAGGTGTTTATGGGACAGCAGTTGGCTTCGACAAGAGAAGCAAGGATACAACTGGGGTGGGTTCTAAAAAGGGTTGGGTTCAGGGCTGCCTTTTTCATTCATACAGCTGATTTGTGTTGTTTTTTCTACGTTATTTTTCTTAAAAATTTGAACATGCATAGGAAGACATGCACCTGTGGGGGTGCCAGGTGGAGCTGCTGGGCCGGGACAGGTATAAAATTGGATTATCATGGCTAATGTATGTAGCAACAGTGTAAGAGTGGACGCCTCAGCAGTTCGCTTTACTAGTTGGAATGTAAAGGGCATGAGAGGACCAGTGAAACGGGCCAAAATTTTTTCCCACCTTAAAAAACTTAAAACAGAAATAGCATTTCTACAGGAAACTCATTTGGTCTCTGCAGACCATATAAAACTTAAGAAGCCTTGGGTGGGACAAGTTTACCATTCACAATTTAATACTAAAGCGAGGGGAACAGCAATATTGATTCATAAAAACATACAGTTTACTTTAAGCTCGTCCATATCAGATCCACAGGGCCGATATGTTATAGTTTCTGGCTCCCTATATAATACTCAAGTTACACTTGCTTGCATATATGCTCCCAACTGGGATGACCCCTCTTTCATATCCAGGTTAATCTCTGCTCTACCTAACATGAATTCTCACCGTTTGATATTGGGTGGTGACATGAACTGTGTTATGGATCCGACCCTAGACCGTTCCAGCTCTAGATTGTCATCTCCATCAAAGATGGCTCAGGCCTTAGCAGCATTCATGAAGGAAGCGGGTTGTATAGATCCTTGGCGCTTTTTATTTCCAAATCATAGGGAATTCTCTTTTTTTTCACATGTCCACCAGTCGTATTCAAGGATTGATTGTTTTTTTGTAGACAAAACTCTGCTACCCTTTGTCAAGAAAAGTGAATATTCTGCTATTGTAGTGTCTGATCATTCACCAGTAATACTGGACTTAGCCTTTCCACTTAATCAGGCTCAGCGGCCCATCTGGAGATTTGACTCAACTTTGCTAGCAGATGATAATTTTTGTGAATCGATGTCTACTGCCATAGATAATTTTTTGCTCGAAAACAAATCAGATTCTGTGTCGCCATCCATCTTGTGGGAAACATTAAAAGTGGTAATTAGAGGTGAGATAATATCCTACACGGCAACACGCAACAAAATTAGAAGATTAAGGCAGGAACAGCTTATCAGTTCTATGCTGGAGCTGGACCGTAGACATTCAATGTCACCCTCCCCCGAGCTGTACAAAGAGAGACTTTGTTTGCAAATGCAATATAATCTTATATCAACGCAGGATGTGGAACAATCCTTGCTTAGATCCCGTGGATTTGTATATGAACATGGTGAGAGGGCGGGCCGCCTCCTGGCCCACCAACTCAAGAGCCGGTCAGCGGCGCAGCTCATATCACAGATCCAAAAGACCCCTGACGAGCAAACTATTGATCCAGCTGAAATAAACCAAGTCTTTGAGAAATTTTATTCTGACCTATATACGTCACAATTCCCAGAGGACAACTCGGATATGAATAATTTCTTAAACAGCTTGGATATCCCTGTTATTGGTCCTGATAGGAAAAGGGATTTGGATAAGCACCTTACACTTAGTGAGGTTATCAATTCTATTTCAGCAATGCAGAGTGGCAAGGCCCCCGGACCAGATGGCTATCCAATCGAATTCTATAAAAAATTCTCATCCAAGTTAGCACCTCTTTTACTTGAAATGTTTAACTACTCACTGGAGCGGGGAACCTTGCCACAGACTCTTACAGAAGCTAACATCATACTCTTACTAAAACATGGTAAAAATCCAACAGACTGCGCTTCATACAGGCCCATATCACTTCTAAATGGTGACGTTAAAATCTTAGCTAAACTTTTGGCTATGAGACTGGACGCAGCCATGGCTGACATAATCTCCTCAGATCAGACTGGGTTTATGAGGGGTCGTCACTCTTTCTCTAATATACGTAGGCTTATTGGTGTTGTCCATTCTCCTGAATCGGGGGAGTCTCCTGAGGTTGTGGTCTCCCTCGATGCGGAGAAGGCATTCGACCGGGTTGAGTGGCCTTACCTATTTGCAGTACTAGCTAGGTTTGGGTTTGGGCCCAAATTTACATCATGGGTACAACTGTTGTATACTTCACCCAAAGCGAGTATAATCACTAACAAAACAAGGTCTGGGCCCTTTTCTCTATCCAGAGGTACCCGGCAGGGTTGTCCCCTCAGCCCACTCCTCTTCGTTTTAGCTATTGAGCCACTCTCAATTATGCTCAAGACTTCACAGAGTTTTAAGGGAATTTGTAGAAAACAGCTGGAACATCGGCTGTCCCTGTATGCGGACGACTTATTACTCTACATCTCGGACCCAGTATCATCTATCTCCAACATTGTGAGTTTGCTAAACCGTTTTGGTAAATTCTCAGGATACAAGTTGAACTTCTCAAAGAGTGAATGTTTTCCAATTAATAATTCTGCGCTCCAAATTACAGAAACTGACCTGCCCTTCCCTCTTGCTAGAGCAGGATTCAAATATTTGGGAATTAACGTGACACGTTCTTTCTCTGATCTGTTTGAAAAAAATCTCTCCCCTCTGCTTAATAATCTCAAACGTGACCTCCAGAAATGGAGTGTCCTAAATTTATCCTTAGCGGGTAAAGTAGCATGTATTAAAATGAACGTCTTGCCAAGATTTCTGTATTTGTTTCAGAGTATCCCAGTTTTTCTCCCAAAATCATTCTTCAGACTTATCGATAAACAGCTATCCTCATTCATGTGGGGTAATAAACATCCTACAATCAGCAGGCGCTTCCTTCAGAGACATAAGGATGAGGGGGGTATGGCTCTACCTAACCTGTTGTATTATTACTGGGCAGCAAACCTACAAAAAATAGTCTGTCTACTCCATCAACCAGATGTTGACTGGTGTCAATTAGAACTGAATGCATGTAAGCCATCATCATTCCCTGCATTAGTTACCTCAAAGCTTCCTCTCTCTCCGAGGCAGCATTCGTCATGCCCAGTTGTAATCTCAACCCTAAAAATATGGTCACAATTTAGACAACACTTCAATATGATAAACTTCTCTATCTACAGTCCCATATGTCATAACCATGTTTTCCCGCCATCCTTATCAGATCCTGTCTTTGCCCATTGGCGGAGAGCAGGCTTAAATAAATTTAGTGACTTATATATAGATGGAATTTTCGCTACCTTTGATGCTATTTCCTCTAAATTTAGCTTACAGCGTTCCTCCCTATTTCGATACCTCCAGATCCGTGACTTTGTTCGTAACATTAGTCCCTGCTTTCCCAATTTACCCCCAAAGGGAGGAATAGACATAATTATGCAAACTCCAACACAAGATAGGGGCTTAATCTCCAAATTTTATAATAGCATCTCATCTTTCAATACTGTGAAGCTCAATGAGATCAGAGAGGAATGGTCAGAGGAAATTGGAATACACATCTCTGATGAAACTTGGAACCACGCATTACGTAGAGTAAATGGGTCAACATCATGCGCTCGACTTGGACTAATTCAGTTCAAGGTCCTTCATAGGATTCATTACAGCAGAGCCAGACTCTCAAGGATTTATTCTACAGTGAGTGAAACCTGTGCTCGGTGCCACATAGCTAAGGCAAATCTAACTCACATGTTCTGGACCTGTAACAAACTGTGTAACTTCTGGTCCACAATTTTTCAGATCCTTTCGGAAGCTTTTGAAATAGGTATCCAACCCACTGCTGAATTGGCAATATTTGGAACTCCAGGGGAGGGGATATCATTAACACATAATTTTAAAAATGTACTAGCTTTTTCAACTCTCCTCGCCCGAAGAAGAATATTATTAGCGTGGAAATCAGAACACCCACCCAAGGCTTCTCTTTGGTTGAAAGATCTGTCCATGTTCCTTAAGTTAGAGAAGATCAAATTTTGCCTTAGAGGTTCGATCCAAAAATTTTACAAAACTTGGGCCCCTCTATTATCTTATTTTGAAAGACTGGATACCCTCCCTCGAGCCTGAAAATCGCATAGGAGTCAGCTCTGCTGTAGTTGCCTGTCCCCCCCGGCCCGGCGGCTCCTTGTGAATCTGGCTATCGATAGTGATTGTCAACCTGTGCGGTTTTAAATATCCATGTTCTGTCTTGATCTGTGTACCTACGCTTGCGCGGACGTCTGTTCTACATGCTGTCCATGTTTCTGTACTCTGTCTTAGTCCCCTGGGTTTTTCATGATTGTGATTCCTCAGCTGTATAATTGTTTTTTTTTTTTTTTTTTTTTTTTTTTTTTTTTTTTGCAGCCGGGTACGGATGGATGGGGAGGGGTAGGGGACAGAATAAACAGAAGGTAAAGGAAGAGTCCACGGGATCGGGAGAGGGAAGGAGGGGAGAAGGGGGGAAAAAAAAAAAAAAAAAAAAATGTCATGTTTTACTTTGTCCCTGTGTTCAATGTACTGTTGCAGATAGTTGACTAAATAAAATATAAAAAAAAAGAAATGAAAATAGGTAATGCCTGAAAAAGGTATAAAATGTGGGTAGAATATTCATTTTATTTGAATTTATATGTTTCATAAGGGACATGAACAGGGGTGTCCACTTTGTGAGGGATCCCTTCACTTGGTTCAACTGTTGAATCAAATTCTCATTGAATAGATTTTTATGTTTTTTGTCACTGTGATACCAAGGTATGTGAATTTTTGTCTTTCAATTCTGAATGGCAGATTAGCAAAGTCTGACATACTAGCTTTATTACCTAAGAGGAAAAGCTCACTTTTGGTAAGGTTTAACTTATACCCAGAAATCTGACCAAATTGGCTAAATATATCGAGAGCAAAAGGCAGTGAGGTTGATGGTTGGAAATAAAAACTAAAAGGTCATCTGCATAAAGCGACACTTTATGTTCCATGTCATTCCTCCAAATACCGGATATTTCTTTATTGGTTTTAAGTGCAATGGCAAGGGGCTCTATGGCCAGATCAAAAAGCAGGAGGCTAAAAGGACAGCCCTGTCGGGTGCGTCTTAGTAATTTAATTGGTTTTGAGGTTTGAAAATTGGTACGAACCGTGGCTGATGGTTGCTGGTATAGTACTTTAATCCATGAAATGAAGTTTTCTCCAAAGTCAAATCTACTAAGGACCGCAAAAAGATAGTCAAACTCAACTCGATCAAAGGCTTTTTCGGCGTCCAAAGAGACAACACACTCAGCCGAATCTGTGGCACTAGAGGGTTAGTGCCACAGGCCCTCTGTACTTAGGAGAGAGATAGGTCTGTATAAGGTGCATTCCACTGGATCTTTGCCCTTTTTTGGAATAAGTGTGATACAAGCTTTGTGAAATGATTGAGGAAGGGATCCATGTTTAAAACAATCAGTAAAGGTGGAACTGAGCTGCACAGGGGAGCTGAGGGGAGACCATCCGGTCCTGGATATTTGCCAGGTTGCAATGAGGCTATTGCTAGGGAGACTTCTGCATAGGAAATGGGTTCATCTAACTTATTCGTAAATTCTGTTGAAATTACAGGGTGGTTTAAACTTTTAACATTCCAACTTAATGGGGCGGGCTTGTGGCATAGCGGTAAATCCCGTTGTAATGTAAAATATGACAGTTTACTGGATTAAGGAAATTTATAGTATACTACATGCTATCACACATAACAATTTTTGAGAATTTGGAAACATTTGCTCTTTATTTCCCAAAGTTTTCAGGGGAGGAGAGGAGATAATGGATATTACCTGGATTATTTATTTTTATTTTACAATTTTGTAAACAGCTGCCGATTAAACTGAATGTTACAACCTTGACATGATTATAGGAGTTGTTTTACCGAGAAATCAATTAGAAGTGCCGTGAAAACGGCGGCAAAGCGCGCTCACGACACAGGGGGAACAGATTTTCACGGAGGAACTGAATTTCACACCGGAACTATCTGGGCCGCTTTTCCCATAGACATAATATAAGAGTAGACCCTGCATTGACTGTCGCTGTGCAGGAATTACGGCCGCCATCTTGAGGTGGTCGATCAACTACCCTATCCTGCTGATTCAAGCTGAACACACTAAACACTATGTCAGGGCTTGAGGGATAACTTTTCACTGTATATATATATATATATATATATATATATATAAAAATGTATATATGTATATATATATATATATATATAAATATATATAAAAATGTATATATGTGTGTGTGTGTGTGTGTGTATGCTCTTTGGTGGCACTAAAATTATCTCAAAGACTATTAACAGATGTTAAACGGTAGTGTAACATTGAACGGTAGTTTAACATTGAAATGACTGTCGTCATTTCAGCTTTTAACTTTTTGCTCTCTCTCTTTTTCTTCATAGTAGGTACACCTGGTCTGGCGTTCTGTTAACTGTGACATCATCCAGAGAAGACGGCTCACCCGCTACTACCATCTAATGTAGAACAGATTACTAGATCAATGTGTGCTTCTGTGCCTTTTTGTCTGTCTTGTTGTGTCTCTGCTCTGTCTTCTGTAACCCCAGTCGGTCGAGGCAGATGACCGTTCATACTGAGCCCGGTTCTGCCGGAGGTTTTCCTTCCCGTTAATGGGGAGTTTTTCTTCCCACTGTCGCTTCATGCTTGCTCAGTATGAGGGATTGCAGCAAAGCCATGTACAATGCAGACGACTCTCCCTGTGGCTCTACGGTTCCCCAGGAGTGAATGTTGCTTGTCGGGACTTTGATTCAATCAACTGGTTTCCTTATATAGGAAATTTTTGACCAATCTGTATAATCTGACCCAATCTGTATAATATGATTGAACTTGATTTTGTAAAGTGCCTTGAGATGACATGTTTCATGATTTGGCGCTATATAAATAAATTGAATTGAAATTGAATTGAATAGTTATTCATTACTGTATTATATTTGTTTCACCAGCAGGTGTCAGCCAACATCATTTTCTGAAAAATCTTTTTTGATATGTTGGTACCTAATACGAAATAGATTCATTAAAAATCAATGGTTTGCTCTAAAATTCTGAAAATATTAACTGATCTCCAAGAGTGCCTTCTCTGAGCACTTGTTTATTTTCATAGTCATTAATTAAATGGTTTCACAGAAAAAAAAAACTTTTTAGTCTTGCACATGTAAATTTCAATGTCTTGTAGAAAGGTAAAAATCGCCTGGATTTTTACCAAACTGAAATCTATGATTAGTCTACATATTCTTCACAAATAGTGGCCATTTGTTTTGGGTATTAAACAATATTTGTGGAAAATACATTGATTTCTCCATTTTACAAACTTTAAAAAAATATGAGTGTGCAACTTTCAAAAGACCTCAATACATGCAGGGGAGAATTGTTACACCTTATTTAAGGAATACATCCTGAAAATCTGAGATCGTTACGCCACAGAATCGATTTTTGGTAATTTTTTGAAGTTTTCAAGTTTTTTCCACAGTTTTGGAAATAGGCCCCACCCACTTGATTAAATTATTACCATATTTAATACTTTAGTTCAGGGCTATGACTGGAAGGGGATGAAGAAGGTTTTGTAAAAATCCAATGAGCCATTCTTGCTTAGTAGATTTCTTGACATCACAGCGCCCCCTAGTGATGGACGATCCTCAAACGTGGGTCACGTGTGCAAAATCTTATTTGGACTATGGGTTATGAAGGACATGTTAAAGGTTAAAGGACATGGTTTTAGAACAATCAGCAATTACATTTAGAGCCAGCTAGCTAACAATCACTTATTTAGCATTACTTTTCGAAAAAAGTCAAAATTCTAAAATCTGCCGCGTTAACTTTTTTTATTTGTCCATTACATGGTTATATATGGAGTTTTGCACGGATTGCACAAAAAATGTCGGAGTTTAACAAGAATGGTTTAACCTTTGTAACCATGTAGCGCGAAAACTAGCTAGGAAACAAAAGGTGTGCCAATTCCCTTTTTGATGCAGAATCATCCAATAAACAAATTGATATGAAGTTTTTGAGTGTGGGACCAGTAGTTTGGTGGTTACAGGCAGAAACGCATTGTCCTTTGTTATAGCGCCCCCTAGTTGTTGAGGGGTCTGAATTTCTGGGTTTGAGTAGTGGTGCATGTTCTGTACTTAGATACCTGATTCAATAGGTTCATTACAAATCCGCATGGGCCGCACAACGCGCTTCAGCTGAGAATAATAATAATAACTAGAACTGCAAGCAGTTATTAACGGTTTCCAAGCCCACCCACGCCCCGCCCCTTGAGCATGTTCTTGGACTTCAGTTCAGCGTTCAACACCATCATCCTACAGCATCTGGTGGAAAAATTGGAAGATCTGGGCTTCAGCACACCCCTTCACAACTGGCTGCTAGACTTCCTCACCTCCTGACCACTGTCGGTCCGGGTCGGACAAAACATCTCTGATGTCATCACTCTCAGCCCCCTGCTGTTCACTCTGATGACACACGACTGCGTCTCCAGGTTCACCACCAATCACATCGTGAAGTTTGCAGACAACACGACGGTGGTGGGCCTGTTTAGAGACAACAGCGACCGGAACTACAGAGAGGAGGTGGAGCAGCTGGTGAGCCAGTGAGAAACAACAGCCTGATTTTTAACTTTGTGAGAAAATAAAGCAAATCCCCATGTGTGCATCAACTCCTACAAAGAAATGTGAAGTGTGCTTTTTTGTCTCTCTTGTTGCTTTCTTGTCCCCTCTTGTTGTGTCTCTGCTCTGTCTTCTGTAACCCCCAGTCGGTCGAGGCAGATGACCGTTCATACTGAGCCCGGTTCTGTCGGAGGTTTTCCTTCCCGTTAATCGGGGAGTTTTTCTTCCCACTGTCGCTTCATGCTTGCTCAGTATGAGGGATTGCAGCAAAGCCATGTACAACGCAGACGACTCTCCCTGTGGCTCTACGCTTCTCCAGAAGTGAATGCTGCTTGTCGGGACTTTGATGCAATCAACTGGTTTCCTTATATAGGAACATTTTTGACCAATCTGTATAATCTGACCCAATCTGTATAATATGATTGAACTTGACTTTGTAAAGTGCCTTGAGATGACATGTTTCATGATTTAGCGCTATATAAATAAAATTGAATTGAATTGAATTGAATTGAAGTTTTAAACTCAGGATGTGCTATCCCAGCTTGACGAAGCAATGAAAAAGACCCCAAGGCTTAGCCATGGATGAGTCCACTGACATGTGTGACAATGCTCAGCTGTTAGTTAGGTTCTATAACAAAGAGCAGAAAGCATTCTGTGAAGACCTACTGGTATATAAACATTAATGCTATTACTCCTTTTCATGACAACTCATAATATATGAGTTACATGTTTCCCGTAATTTATTCCTTTTTTATTCTAAGTTCAACCAAGAACCAAGATATTCTCTTTTTATCCTTGTAGCTTGTAGTGTTAAATAAGACTAAAATCATTTAATTTGAATCAAGGCATGCAGATGTCGATCTATCTATCTATCTATCTATCTATCTATCTATCTATCTATCTATCTATCTATCTGTCCATACATACATACATTATTATCAATGTGAACCTCTTTAAGTTTTAATTGAATACCCCTCACTTAAACTATGAATGATCAGAGTTGTTGTAGTTGCAAAATAGAGCCTTGAGATGGAGCTATCGCCTCATTTTCTGAAATGCTCATCTTAATACGGCAAGATGGCTCCAAGGAAGAACGCGTCTGAGGATATGGAGGAACTAAGAAGAGCGATTGAATTCCTAACCGAGGAGGTTTCCTCGGTCAAAACGCAGCAAAAAGGAATTTTGAGCTTAGTGGAGGAGATCAAGGCACTTCGTATTCAAAATGCAGAAAAGGACAAGAAAATCGAGCGACTACAAAGTCGGGTTGCAGAGCTGGAGCAACACGCGAGGTTAAACGAGGTAATTATTACAGGCCTCAGGGTGAAACCTCGTTCGTATGCTCGCGCTGTCACTGCAGACGAAGGAGAAACGAATATGGAGATGCAAGCGTCCACGGAGCAACAAGTTACTTCCTTTTTCCAATCTAAAGGAATTGAGATGGACAATGGGAGTATCGAGGCTTGTTTTCCAATCACGAAGAGAAATGCCGGTGATAGGCAAGCCATCCTGATACGTTTTTGCAACAGAAAACACAAGGCGGCACTGTTGAAAGAGGGGAGGAAATTGAAAGGAACCGATGTTTATGTAAATGAACATCTGACCAAGGAAAATGCGGAAATAGCCAAACAAGCGAGATTCCTTAAAAAACTGAAGAAAATACAACAAACGTGGACTGTAAACGGCAAGATATTCATCAAGTTAAATGGGGCTCCGGAAGTGGCTAAAGTTGTTCAAGTAAGGAGTATGGAGGAGTTGAGAAAGTTTGAATGAGGAACGTCTTGGGAGCTACCGTAAGGTAACGCAAAGACTACACCTACATGACAAGCATAAAAGAAGATTTGGCGGAGGCCAGTATGTCACACCTTCATAATTTACAGGACATTACGGAGTTAGGCCTACACCAATTTCAATACACAGAGCATACCCAACTAAATATGGAACAGGATATAGATCCCGACAACAACTTCTACACTCACATCAACAGTGACTGTCGTTACTACACCGACAAACAATACAATCAAATAAAGCAGGACGGGAAATTATCAGTACTACACATTAACAGCAGAAGCCTGTATAGAAACTTTGTAAACATAAAGGACTATGTGTGTCAAGTTGTACATCCCTTTGATGTCATAGCAATAACAGAAACGTGGATAAACAACGAAAGGGGGGCGGATTTTGGGATGGAAGGATATGAGTTTGTGCATCTGAATCGAAACAATAAGACTGGTGGAGGTGTGGGATTTTTTGTGAAAAATGAGTTGAATGCTAAGATTGTTGACAAAATGACGGTATGTGTGGATGACTTACTGGAATGCGTCACAATTGAAATTGGTTTAGAAAAAATGAAGAATGCTGTTATCAGTTGTGTTTACAGAGCACCGGGAGGAAATGTTGAATTATTTACTGAATGGTTTGGGCACTTCTTTAATAAGACACAGACGCTTTTATTCATCTGTGGAGATTTCAATATTAATCTCATGAATACAGGACATAGAAAGACGGAACAGTTTATAAATACAGTCTACAGCATGGGTCTATATCCAACCATTACCAGACCAACAAGATTAACTTGTCACAGTGCCAAGTTGATTGACAACATATTTACAAACTACATGGAAAATAGCATAGAAAGTGGTATATTAATTACAGACATATCTGACCATTTACCAATTTTTACATTATTTAATTGCAATTATAGAAGAAAGAAGCTTGCAATTAATGGGTTTAGATATAAAAGAATTAAAACAGAGGGAGCCATGATGGCTTTAAAACAAGATTTATTACATCAAAACTGGGAGCTTGTGTACATCGAAGAAAATGTAAATGCAGCCTATGAGAAATTTATGGATATGTTTAATATGGCGTACAATAAGCACTGCCCAGTAAAGAAATTTAAAGAAAGCATTAAACAGATAAATAGTCCATGGGTGACAGAGGGGTTGAGGAGGGCGTGTATGAAGAAGAACTCATTGTATAGACATTTTCTTAAAAAAAGGACAGTGGAAGCAGAAGTAAAATACAAGTGGTACAAAAATAAATTAACTAATATATTGAGGTCTTGTAAGAGGGAATACTACAATAAATTGCTGGAAGGAAATAAAAATAATATTAAAGGTATATGGACTATCTTAAACAGCATTGTGAGAAAGGAGTCAAAGGGAATAAAATTACCGGAATATTTTACTGAAAAGGACAAAATTATAAAGGATATGACTGACGTTGCAAATGGTTTTAATAGGTTCTTTGTCAATGTTGGACCTGAGCTTGCGTCAAAAATATCAGAGACAAATACATCTGTCTGCGAAGACATGGGGGAAAGGAACCCATACACAATCTTTCTGGGTGCAGTGACTGAGACTGATGTTAGAGAAATAATACAAAACTGCAAAAATAAAACCTCTGCTGACTGGATGGAAATAGATATGAAGACTGTTAAGATTGTTATGGAAGAAATTATTAAACCACTAACCTACATTTGTAACCTGTCCTTTCAAACAGGTACATTTCCAGACAAAATGAAAATAGCCAAAGTTATTCCACTGTTCAAAACCGGAAACAGACACCATTTTACAAACTATAGGCCAGTTTCTTTACTCCCTCAATTTTCCAAAATAATTGAAAAACTATTTACCACTAAACTAGATATCTTTATGGAAAAACATAACATATACACTGACAATCAATATGGTTTCAGGTCAAACAGATCAACATCCCAGGCACTACTATAACTCATGGAGGAAATCACAGATTGCTTTGACAATAAAAAAGTGGCAGTTGGGGTTTTTATTGATTTAAAAAAGGCTTTTGATACCATTGACCACAACATATTGCTGACCAAACTAGAAAGGTATGGGATAAGGGGAGTTGGGTTAGATTGGATAAGAAGCTACTTAGGAAATAGACAGCAATTTGTTCAAATAGGGGAACATAAATCAGAGCTCTTGGAAATTACATGTGGAGTACCACAGGGTTCAGTGCTGGGCCCCAAATTATTTATCATTTATATAAATGACATCTGTAAAGTTTCAAGGGCACTGTCATTGATTTTATTTGCAGATGACACAAATGTATTTTGTTCGGGCGAAAGTTTACCGCAGATCTTGGAGCTAATTACAACAGAAATGAATAAATTTAAAATTTGGTTTGACAAAAATAAATTATCTCTTAATTTGGACAAAACAAAGTTTATTATATTTGGAAGAAAGAATTCTGAGATTAATGGAAACATTTTAATTGATAATAAAGAAATCAAAAAAGTGAATGAAATAAAGTTTCTTGGTGTGATTTTAGACCACAAGATCTGCTGGAAACCACATGTAAGCTATGTGAAAAATAAGCTTGCCAAATGCTGTGCTATTCTTAGTAAGGCGAGTTATATATTGAACCCAAAATCTCTAAAAATGCTTTATTTTTCATTGTTCTTGCCATATTTGATTTACTGTGTTGAAGTTTGGGGCAACATCTATAAGAGCACATTACAATCCATATGTACACTACAAAAAAGAGCAATAAGAATAATATGTAAAGTAGGATTTAGAGAGCACACCAATCGATTATTTTTAAAGCTATATACATTAAAATTCACAGACCTGGTAAAATTTAAGACAGCGCAAGTAATGTATAAAGTAAAAAACAAACTCGTGGCTAAAAATATAAATGAATTGTTTCAAGAACGAGATGAAAAATATAACTTTAGAGGAGATGCAGTATTCAGAACGAAGATGGTACGAACAACGATGAAAAGAATGACTATATCAAGTAGTGGAGTGAAGTTATGGAATAGTTTAAAGCCGTGTTTAAAGCAGAGTGTGAACATAAATTTGTTTAAGAGAAGGTACAAAAAATTACTTTTGGATAAATATGTAGACGAGGAAAGATAAAAAAACAGGTTTATGGAAGAGTGAATGTAATTAGTTAAATGAGCAACTTAGGTCACTTGAATCATTAGGGATGGGAAACTTAAAAGTTTATACTTCGTCCCATTCCTTTTCGAACAATTTATTATGGTTTATGTATTCATTGTGTTGTGTTGTATTTACACATCTTATATTGTTTTGTTGTTCGAATAAACTGAACTGAACTGAATACAAGGTTTTTTGTCAAATTATAAAAATAAAATTATTTAAAATTTAACGGTTTGCTCTAAAATTCTGAAAATATTCACGGATGTCCAAGTGTGCTTTATCTAACCACTTGATTTTTAATATGGTCATTAATAAAACGGTTTCAGAGAAAGAAAAATTAAACATTATAGTTTAAATTTCAATGTCTTGTAAATAGGTCAAAATCGCCTGGAAAAAGGTTCCGCAGCATCCACTGCAGGTCCACCAGGTTCTGCAACAGCTTTTTCCCGTTGCCATCAGATAGCAACATTACAGATTATCATTATTCTATCCATGTTGGTCTTATTTGTGAATGAGGCAGAGTTTCATCAAGCCTAGGGCTGGACGATATAGAAAAAAAGCTTATCGATAAAAAAAATATTGATATCGATATCGATAATTATTAAAAATATTTAAAACCATATTTTATGTGCAGCTCTGCCTAGACATTTTATGATATTGCTAAATGATTTAATTTTAATAAAGAACACAAACAGAATTCCAATTAAATCTTTATGTAACCAACTTTTTTAACCATAACAGAATTCTTTTAAAGAAAAATAACTTAAGAGACCTGAGTTATGTTATTAAATACTGATAAAGAATAAACTAAAGTGACCAGTAAAATGACCAAAATAGATATACCACATAAATAAAATAGCCTATTTAGGTGGGAATAGTACACTAGTTTCTTCTCAGGTTTCATAATTGAGAGGCTGACGCAGGGCTTAGGTCCGAGGTTGTGGCGTGGGAAGACACAGATTGCAGCTCATTTTGCACTGATTCCTTGCACTAGTTGCACAATTTAGGGAGCGCTGTTAGAGAAAAACTTGCGTCCCGGAACTTTATATCACGGATCAAGAGTGGCGAGTAGTTGTTTGAAGCCAGGTTTTTCCAACTGCATATCCATCACTATGAAGCATGTTACTGCATGCGTGATGTCCTTATGCTGCTTGGACGCTTTTTCATTTTATCACAGAGAAGGGAGCCCGGTTTAGCTGCTATACCTGCTTTGTTCTGGAAGAACTTCCAGAAGATTCCTCCGAGGACGCGGAGCCGCGCAGGGCTGCACAGCTCGTGCTGCTGCGGGTGTGAGCGGCTGAGCAGCTTACGTGATAAAACAAGTTGGTTGTGTTACCAGACTGTTTTTACCGGTTCCTTGCAAGTTTTAGAAATCACTGTGGTTTATTTCTGTCAGACTGGCAAACTAATAAAACCCCGTTTTGGGACCGTTTCCTCCGCCGCTCCTTGCTGCGACATATTCACGTGCTCTGTGTTGTGGTTTGAGAGGGCTTTGTGACGGCGTGCCTGGGCTTTGTGACGGCGTGCCTGGGTCCGCGATTACGATTGGTCAAGAGGAAGTGGTGACTGTAGCATCAACTAATATGATAGGCTGAAAGGAAGGAAAGAATACTGTCTCTATCGAACTTTTATCGACCCTTTTTTTTCCTATCGCGCCACATGTCTATCGATCGATATATATTGTTATTGATTCACCCACAACCTCTGACAAACCTGAGCTGGTCATTTCAATGACCCAAAAGGCATTTGACCATGTAGAGTGGCCCTACCTGTTCTACACATTAAAACGTTTTGGCTTTGGCAATACATTTATATCATGGATTAGGCTTTTGTACTCATCCCCTCTTGTTTGTGTCCACACAAATAATGATTTTTCTGACTATATTTCCCACAAACGTGGTACCCGTCAGGGATGCCCACTCTCTCCGTTACTGTTCGCCATTGCCATTGAACCTCTAGCTATAGCCCTCAGGTCCAGTCAGATGCAGGGCATCTCAAGAGGCGGCATAGAACATAAGGTATCCCTGTACGCCGATGACCTCTTGGTCTTTCTTACTTGTCCAGACAAATCTATTCCCCTTGTACTAACTGTGTTGAAAGACTTTGGGCATATTTCAGGTTATAAATTAAATCTGCATAAAAAGCGAACTTATGCCAGTTAATCCAGCGGCCTTAGCCTACCCCCTCTCAAAGTTACCATTCAAAACATCTCTGGAGCACTTTAAATATCTATATATGTGTAACAAAAAACTATTCAGAACTATTTAATTGTAACTTCTCCCCTCTTTTAGCCAGGCTATCCCAAGATGTCCACCGGTGGTCACTCTTGCCTCTGTCTCTTGCTGGTTGGATAAATTGTATTAAAATGAATGTGCTGCCCAAGTTCTTGTATCTTTTCCAATGCGCACCTATTTTCCTCCCTAAACCCTTCATCAATATCCTTGATAGCTTAATCTCACAATTTATCTGGAACAAAAGCACCCCTAGACTCAAAAAAGAAATTCTACAAAAACCTAAACAGTTGGGCGGCCTAGCTCTACCCAATATTTTGCTTTACTATTGGGCTGCAAACATTAGAACACTATTGGATTGGTGCCACACTGACAGCCAGTCCCCACCATGGTTGCAGGTTGAGGAAGCCTCATGTAGTCCCTCCTCTCTGATGTCCCTGTTGTGCCTCCCCCTGACTTCATCACCAACTGCACACTCTAGTAGTGTTGTAGTGGAAAAACTGCCTTAGAATCTGGAATCAGTTCAGGTGGCACTTTAGGCTACAGGGTATACCTGTCTCAGCCCCAGTACATTCTAACCCTCTGTTCACCCCATCAGTTATTGACAAGGCTTTTCTGATCTGGAAAGACCTAGGTATTGTGTCAATAAAACAACTTTACATTAGTGGCATATTTGCTTACTTCAGCCAGCTAACTCAGGTTTTCAATTTGCAGCCCACTCATCTCTTTAGATACTTGCAAGTCAGAGATTTTGTTCGCAGGCACTTTACCGGCTTCCCTGCCCTCCCTCCTCCTACTCTCACTGATACCATACTTGGTGTTAGCCCCAACCTCAAAGGTTCCATTTCAATACTGTACATTACTCTTCTCAAAAGTCAGACAGCAACCTCTGATGCTTTACGCAATGCTTGGTCTGCAGAGCTTGGTGAAGATATAGGTCCTGCCGCCTGGGAGCATGCCCTGAATTGGGTCCACTCCTCATCTGTCTGCGCTCGCCATGGAGTTTTACAGTGCAAAGTGATTCACAGAGTACACTGGTCTAAAAGTAAGCTTGCTCATATCCACCCTGACATTGATCCAAACTGTGATAAATGTCACCAAGAACCAGCCAATCTCAGTCACATGTTCTGGTCTTGCCCCTCCCTTGCTCCATTTTGGGCATGCATTTTTGATTCCCTCTCAGCCATCACATCTGCCAACATCCAACCCTCACCCTTACTCGCCCTGTTTGGTGTCCTACCCATTGGCCTCTCACTGTCGTCCTATTTTGCTGAGCTTGTTGCCTTTCTCATACTGCTAGCAAGATGTGCCATTCTCTTGCGGTGGAAAAGCCCTTCTCACTCTCAATGGATAAAGGATGCACTTCATTTTATGAGACTGGAGAAAATTAGTACACAATATACACATGTGGAATATTGCTAAAGTAATAAATAACAATATTACAATTGCTATAGTGGCGAGTAAGGGTGAGGGTTGGATGTTGGCAGATGTGATGGCTGAGAGGGAATCAAAAATGTGTTTATGGGTTTCGTTTCTTGCATTAAGACAGCTTTTATGAAACTTTGATGTATAAATTTCCATTCCGTTTCTCAGAATGGAAATTCCAAAAAATCTGGCAACCCTTCCTTGATCATGTCAGGTCTCTCCATATAGACATTGACCCTGATGTCTAGACAACTAGTTATACCCCCCTCCTCCAATAAAAAAACAGAGGGGAAAAAAAGGGGAAAAAAATGAAAAAAGCAGTAGCACAGTAGCTGGTTTGTTTTGTCTGGTTGTGTTTTTTTAATCATTTTTTTATGTAGCATTATTATTATTATTACTTAATTACGGGAATTGTTTTTGTGTTATTTGTTTGTCCTTGTGAATGATGAACATGCATGGCTTGTATTTAGGTACTATTTGTCTATGCACTGATATGTGAAGGCATGTATGGCCTATTTCAGATTATCACTACCGAGATTACCTGTATCAAAACCCATTATACCCTATTTCATATACTTTTCTGTAAGGGAGGGAAGGGGGCGGGGGGTGGGAGTTGGGGGTAAACTGTTTCACTGTTAGTACCTAGTTTCACAAAATTAATCTTTGAATTAATTTCTCTTCATGGATGAGGTGTAATATGTATCTGTTATGCTCAAAATCCCACAAATAAATCATAAATAAAAATATATATATATTGTTATTGAATTATCGTTCAGCCCTAATCAAGCATATCCGGTCTAACATTTTTTCCTCAGCTGCCACACTTAACACAGGGGTTCATGCTGCGTCTTTACACATGATCTAGTTGCTGGATTTTACCCTTGTGCGCAAGGGATAAACAGTGGGGAAAATGCATAAATGAAGACTGAAGGGCTCCTTTAGAGGGGAGAGAAGGAATAATGGGTCTGAGCTGAAGTCCCTGATGTTACAAGTTCCTTAAAATGACCCTTAAAAGTGCGCACTTAACTTACATGTAATGTAAATTTGCGCACCTGAATTCAAGCGCAAGGTAGCGGCCCACCGAGGCACCGCTGGTTCTGTGTCGTTAAAAACAAAAGAGCATGAAACACAGCTACTGACTGTCATGACCTACCTGCCTCTGGAGGTTTCCAGCACCTTCCTCCTCAGCCCAGCTCGGTCTCCACTCAGCCTGATCATCTACACCTGTCTAGCTCTAATCATCTTGGACTCAATCCACCTGCCAGCCTCTCCATATAAACCCTCCTCAGTCTCCTCTTCACCGCCAGTCCGTCTTGTCTTCTGCACACAAGTGTCTCTCTACCTTCCTCATCAGAAGGACTCACGTTGCCCCGCTTGGATCCCGCTCCAAGCCCAGCTCGGGTCCTGTCCCGAAGCTCACCTGCCGGCCTTGTGTCTCGTCGCAAGGTTCTGACTCGGATCCCGCTCCGAAGCTCTCCGGCCAGCCCTGGGTCCTGTCCCAAGGCTCTCCTGCGATCCTTCAGCTTCCTTCCTATCTGCCAGCTCCTGCCTTCCTTATCCACTCGCTCCTTCCCGGTAACGGACTCTGGTTTCCTTCCTCCATAACCCATCAACCCTCAATAAACCTTCTAAACGAAGCTCCGTGTGTGGTGTGTGTTCAGGTCATCGTGACAAATTCAGGTCATCGAGACACTGACTCTCCTATTGTTTTTAATTGGGACATTTTGGTACAAGTGGAAGGACATTAAAGGAGAAGTCTGGTCAAAATCAGAATTCAAACTGTATAAAGTACTTTAAATATAAAATTATTACATAGTTTTCAATGAATGATGAGTTTTTTTTTAATTAAGAGTAATTTTCATTTGAATCTACTTTGCTGGACGCATCCATCTTGGTTTAAAACAGTTCTTCCCATAGACATCATATACATAGACGCTTCATTGGACGGAGGTTTGTACGTCAACGCCATATTGTATGTGGCAGAAAGTAGTGGACGTCTGTGTTCCCTGTGTATATGTTTTAAGTATTCCAATAGAAAGATATAGATGGAGTTTACATATACTTGTAAAAAATATATAGAGAGATTAATTGTTAGAGATTGGCAGCGAAATTGGCTTTTGATCGATGTTTTGATCGATGTGCATATATAGTATTCTAAATAAATATTAAGAATAAGTATTCTAAATGAAAGCTGCAAGCAGCGTCAATCGGCCTTCACAGCCAAGCGCCGCTCCGGCCTATTGGCCACCACTGGGGTTCGCGCACCCCCGTCTGCCCGCAACCGCAGAAGATGTCACACATTTTCCCCGCCCGTCCACCGGGCGATTCACACGAACGCGTTCGGCAGCCCCCACGTTCCCCCACGACTCACAAAAAATCTGGTGCAGATCGGCTGATGCGGCAAGGAGATACAGCCGTTGAAAAATTATAATGTATTTGGCCACCGGGCCGGACTAAACCCGCGGGCCTTACGTTTGACACCTCTGGTTTAACATTAGTATACCAATTTAATCAAAGGTGTCTTACTAGCTGTTAATCCAGCTTCATGTGAAAAGTTAACAAAACCTTTTTAGTTATTTAAAGTTAATTGTTATTTCATGTGTTTATGGGTTTCGTTTCTTGCATTAAGACAGCTTTTATGAAACTTTGATGTATAAATTGGTGGATACACACCCAAAAGTAATGATGTAAAGGTAACACTATAGCAATTGTAATATTGTTACTTTATTACTTTAGCAATATTCCACATGTGTATATTGTGTACTAACTTTCATAATTCTAGCATGGCTAGGGGCTGATCATTTAAAATATTGTAGGGGGCACTACAGAGAAATTAGGTCACGCCCACCAAAGTGTGTTCATGGATTCCTGTCGGGGGTAAAAAAGGATGCATCCAAGCGAGTTTTAAGTAGCTCGGCCCAAAACTGTGGAATTCAGAGCCAAACGTATGGCAGTGGCGTTTGAGGTGACTTCGCCACGCCGCCATGCCCCCCTGCTCTATCGAATACACTTGGGGCTGGAATCCACAACACACCAACATGTGTTCTGTCTCTGGACACAGTTTCATGTTGATTTGCTCAGAGGGATGACATAGCGACCGTTTACAGCAAAACATGACACTTCCTGTTGTCAGGGGGCGTGGCGGTCCTATAGCTTAAAAGATAATTCTGTTTTTGTTGATTTTGTAGCAGAATGGAAAAGATGTTCTCAAATCATTAAATAAACCTTTTGACTTTTCAAAATTTTGTCCTTTTAAGGCAATTTTAAGTTACTTTTCATTAAATTTGTCAATATTCTATGGAAGTCTGGACTAATGGCAGCTGCGTTTGAGGTGACATCCCCAAGCCGCCATTCCACCGTGCTGCATCGAATCCAGTTGGGCCTGGAATCCACAACACACCAACATGTCTTATGTCTCTGGACATAGTTTCATGCTGATTAGCTTAGAGGGGTAACATAGCGACCGTTTACAGCAAAGCATGACACTTCCTGTTGTCAGGGGGCGTGGCCTAAGCGATGTCATCATTTGACAGTTGGATATTGTAAAGACCTGATAGTGATCAACTACTATAAGTTTGGTGCCTCTGTGAGTTTTTGTGTATGAAATATAACAGTTTTGTGTTTCATGGCGAGTAGGTGAACTTTGACCCCTGCTAACCCTCCTTCAGCATGCTCAAAAACTCACCGTTTTGATAACTTATGCCTTATGATCAGACTGACCGAGTTTCAAGCTGATGGCTCGAAATCTGTGGGAGGAGTTTGATCAAATACCAATGCTGTAAACGTCAAAAATGGGATCAAAATCTGACCTTCAATCTAAAATGGCCGACTTCCTGTGATACTTGCACTATGACATCGGTTGTAAATTCTGAGCGTCTTGTTGAGCTCTACAACTGTACAAAATTTCATGTCTCTACGATGAAGTAAGTGAATAGCAAAGGGTCCTTTGAAAATTTCTAGGTGGCGCCGTTGAGGCATTTTTCTTTAGACTTTTGTGAGGACCTTAAAATACAACATTCTTTAGTCACCATGCATCCACCAAGTTTGGTGAGTTTTTGAATATGATAAAGCCCCCAAAAAGGCCCCTCTTTAGGGGGGCAGAATAATAATAATAATAATAAAGCCGCAAGAGGCATCGAGCGGCCTTCGCAGCCAAGCGCCGCTCTGCCCTATTGGCCACCGTGGGGGTTCGCGCACTGCCGGCCGCGAGCCACCGCAGAAGCTGTCACGCATTTTCCCTGCCTTTCCACCAGGCGATTCACACGAACGTGTTGGGCAGCGCTCCCCCACGACTCACAAAAAATTTGGTGCAGATCGGTCGATGCAGCGAGGAGATACAGCCATTGACTTATGATAATGCATTTGGCCACCGGGCCGGACTAAATCATTCGGCGGGCCGGATTCGGCATGCGGGCCATAGCTTTGACACCCCTGGTTTAAACATTTGTATACCAATTTAATCAAAGGTATCTTACTAGCTGTTAATCCAGCTTAATGTGAAAAGTTAACAAAATGATTTTAGTTTTTTAAAGTTACTTGCTATTTCATGTGTTTAAGGATTTAGTTTCATGCATTAAGACAGCTGTTATGAAAGTTTGACATCTAAATTGGTGGATACACACCCAAAAGTAATGTAAAAGTAACACTTTAGCAATTGGACTATTGCTAAAGGAACACTTAATGCAATATCGCGGGGGTAGCAGCTTTATAAAGGAGGCCCAGACGTCCCTCTCCCCAGCCACTTGGGCCAGCTTCTCTGGGGGAATCCCAAGGCGTTCCCAGGCCAGCCGAGAGACATTGTCCCTCCAGCGTGTCCTGGGTCTTCCCCTGGGCCTCCTCCCGGTGGGACGTGCCCAGAACACCTCACCAGGGAGGCGTCCAAGAGGCATCCTAACCAGATGCGCGAGCCACCTCAACTGGCTCCTCTCGACGTGAAGAAGCAGTGGCTCTACTCTGAGTCCTCCCCGGATGACTGAGCTCCTCACCCTATCTCTAAGGGAGAGCTCACACACACAATGGAGAAAACTCATTTCGGCCGCTTGTATCCGGGATCTCGTTCTTTCGGTTACGACCCAAAGCTCGTGACCATAGATGAGGGTAGGAACGTAGATCGACCGGTAAATCGAGAGCTTCGCCTTTTGGCTCAGCTCTTTCTTCACCACAACGGACCGGTACAGCGCCCGCTTCACAGCAGACGCTGCACCAATCCGCCTGTCGATCTCCCGCTCCATCTTCCCCTCATTCGTGAACAAGACCCCAAGATACTTGAACTTCTCCACTAGAAGCTGGCTCTTGGGACTTTCCTGTTTTAAAAAGCTTATAGTTAGAGTGGCTCATGTTACCCTGAGCTACCTCTATAGTTATGCTGCTATAGGTTTAGGCTACTGCAGGACATCAGGGTCTATTGTTCTTCAATCTTGAATGACTGTTGTCATTTCAGCTTTTAACTTTTTGATTTTTCTTTTTTCTTCATAGTAGGTACACCTGGTCTGGCGTTCTGTTAGCTTTGGCATCATCCAGGGAAGACAGATCACCCGCTACTAATGTAGAACTTCTGTGCTTTTTTGTCTGTCTTGTTGTGTCTCTGCTCTTTCTTCTGTAACCCCCAGTCTGTCGAGGCAGATGACCGTTCATACTGAGCCCGGTTCTGCTGGAGGTTTTTCCTTCCCGTTAATGGGGAGTTTTTTTTCCCGCTGTTGCTTCATGCTTGCTCAGTAGGTAGGATTGCTGCAAAGCCATGGACAATGCAGACGACTCTCCCTGTGGCTCTACGCTTCTTCAAGAGAGAATGCTACTTGTCAAGACTTTGATGCAATGAGCTGGTTCCCTTATATAGGAATTTTTTTGACCAATGTGTATAATCTGACCCAATCTGTATAATCTGATTGATTTTGACTTTGTAAAGTGCCTTGAGATGACATATTTCATGAATTGGCACTATATAAATAACATTGAATTGAATCATCTCTTTAGACCAAGTAAACTATCACATTTTATAAGACAGTAATCTCATTTTAAACATATAATCATCTAACGTTATTACTCTTAGCAAGTTAAAGCTCCATAAAAATTTTAGACCAGCTTTTAGTTCCACTCTTTTATTATGCACATCTAGGCTACCTATAAATATAAAGTATGGCATGCCAAAAAACATTTTCAACAAAAGGCAATTTTAGTAATTGCTTTGCAATTTTATATCTAAGCATTAAAAATGATAATATTTCACCAATTTTTACAGCAAGATGGAAATAACGACTATCTAACATTTTGAGATTTTGTAAAAACTTTTTTCCTTTTTTACCTACCTTTTGAAATTAATACTTGTTTCTACTTCTCCAAAATTATACTTCAAGAAAACTATTGTGCTGTCCTGGGGCCATATGCAGCTAGACAGCTAAGACTAAAGTTCCCCACACAAAGCTTCCTTTTCTTGCGTTCTCTGAATAACCTTTATTCACAAATCTGGCTTTAAACATTCTTTTTGTAAAAAGACAAATATTTTCCAAGGCAGAAGCGTGTAGAACAAATTCAACTTCAACAGGTGAGAGCACTCACTATCTTACGTAATTCACATAAAGATCTAACAAAGTTGTGATGTCTCACTCTGATTTAAATATGAACCCAAAACGTTTCTAACCTTTTTTTTACCATGGATTTCCTCTGACTAATAATTAATTTATATCTTATTTATGTAATGTATTCACGACATGAATTCCTTGCTGTCTTAACAAAAGGCAGAACAACTATAACGTTACTTTCTATAATTATTACAGGTTCTGCTGAGATGTCAAATTCTGGAGAGTGCTTAGACACCCTGACACACAAATATGGATTAACTTCATTTCATGTGCACCCGTGAACTTGTTTTAGTTGATTTAGTTTTCTTGATGTACTGTAGAGCGTGATGAGGTCTGTTGTGGTATTGTGTGCACTGGATTGAGGGGACAGTTGGTGTTGTCGGTCAAACCCAATCTTCTTAAGCTGCAAATTCAGTATAGTTACAAGATTTCTTGCAACCTTACATATGGAACTAGTCTAAAAAATTAATTATGCATTTTATTGTAAATATAAAATACTTAAAAACAAGATAAACAGAGTATACAAATGTTTACAAATAATTATAAACATTGTTTTGCTTTGAGTCAAGCTCCAGAAAAATATTTTACAATTCTTTTTAAATCTTTATTGTGCTCTGCTCCGGCCTATTGGCCACCGCAGGGGTTCGCGCATCGCTGGCCGCCAGCCACGGCAGAAGCTGTCACGCATTTTCCCCGCCTGTCCACCGGGCAATACACACAAAGGCATTGAGCAGCGCTCCCCCATGACTAGCAAAAAATCTGGTGCAGATCAGTTGATTCAGCGATGCATTTGGCCACCGGAGGCAGTGGCGACCCACCATCTTAAAATCTATGTATTGACATCTTAAAAATGGTCTTATAGCTTAAAAGATCATCCTGTTTTGGTTGATTGTGTAGCCGAATAGAAGAGATGTTTTCAAAGCATTAAATAAGCCTTTTGACTTTTAAAAATGTTGTCCTTTTAAGGTAATTTTAAGTTACTTTTCATTAAATTTGTCAATATCCTATGGAAGTCTGGACATATGGCAGCGGTGTTTCAGGTGACTTCGCCACGCCACCACGCCGCACTGCTACATGGAATCCAGTTGGGTCTGGAATCCACAACACTCCAACATGTCTTCTGTCTGTGGACACAGTTTAATGTTGATTAGCTCTGAGGGGTAACATAGCGACTGTTAACAATAAAACATGACACTTCCTGTTGTCAGGGGGCGTGGCCTAAGCGATGTCATCATTTGACAGTTGGATATTGTAGGAGACCTAGTGGTGATCAACTACTGAAAGTTTGGTGCCTCTGTGTGTTTCTGTGTATGAAATATAACAGTTTTGTGTTTCATGGCGAGTAGGTGAACTTTGACCCCTGCCAACGCCCCTTCAGCATGCTCAAAAACTCACCGTTTTGATAACTTAATTGGCCATGCCTTATGATCAGACTGCCCGAGTTTCAAGCCGCTCGCTCAAAATCTCTAGGAGTTCCATCAAATACCAATGCTATTAACGTCAAAAATTGGGTCAAAATCAGACCTTCAATCTAAAATGGCCAACTTCCTGTGATACTTGCACTATGACATCGGTTGTAAAATTACAAGGCAATTACTAAAATTGCCTTTTGTTGAAAAAATATTTTGGCATGTCATACTTTATATTTATAGGTAGCCTAGATGTGCATACTAATAAAAGAGTGGAACTAAAACATGATCTAAAATTATTATGGAGCTTTAACTTGCTAAGAGTAATAACGTTAGATAATTATATCTTTAAAATGAGATAACTATCTCATAAAATGTGATAGTTTTCTTGGTCTAAAGAGATGATCTTTTCATTGTTTTAACAAGCACTATAGAAGTCATCTTGACTGCTGCAACTAAATCTCAACAAATTCACATTGTAAGTTTGTTCACTTATGGAACTTAATTAGCTAAACAATGTTTCATAACCTAGTCTACAGATTTGCTTTCATCAGTAAATGTAATGTTGTTACCTCAAGGCACAGCTGACAATGCAAATATTTGTGTGCGACTTTCTTTGATAAGTCATAAGCATTGCAACTCTATTTTAGAAACTGTCTGGTGAAAGAGCTCTGCTTGTTTACTGTATTTTAAATATGGGTTTAATACTGTGCATGCTGACATAAAATGATATGATGATGAACTCATTGCTGGCTACTGGCTGAACCTTGTGGATGTGGCCAAATGGCGAATATCAGTCCCTCGCCGTATTCATATGATTGTCTTTAAATCACACATGGATGATTCGACTGGCAACAAACTCCATATGTAAGACCTTTTTTCACCTCTGAAGATCCCGACAGAATTGAAATGTAATTTGACTCCATTGCGCCCTCTAGGTTAATCTGTCGGCTGTATCTCCTCGCTGCATCAACCGATCTGCACCAGATCTTTTGTGAGTCATGGGGAGCGCTGCCAAACACGCTCGTGTGTATCGCCCGTTAGACAGGCGGAGAAAATGCGTGACAGCTTCTACGGTGGCTGGCGGCCGGCGGTGCGCGAACCCCCGCGGTGGCCAATAGGCCGGAGCGGCGCTTGGCTGCGAGGGCCGCTTGACGCCGCTTGCAGCTTTAATTTTAACTTACTATTGATACTGATGATGCTCTACCATGCATGTTTGACTGTGCGTCACCGGTTATTATATAATAGCAAACAGGCTGAAATCGAATGCAACCGGACTTTCACTGAGTTCTTTAAGAAAAGAACAATCAATGCTGTGTGGCATCAGCATTGATTGTTTTTGGATGGGAGAAGATGCTCCACAACCTCATCTGCTGATGTTGGTCAGTCAGGAAGCTGGTTATCCACTGACAAGAGGAGAATGGCACTGTGAGCTGGGTGAGCTTCCATTTGGAGGATGGAAGGAAGGAAGGGTTGATAGTGTTGTTTACAAACAGGATCCTATTCTTGCCTCATCTCTTGACTCTACCTTTGTGTAAATATATTTCCTGCTCAGTTCCACCCTTTTCTGGTCCATCTGTTTTTCCTGCTGGATTATTGCTTGGTTTCCCATGCTATTTTTCATGAAATTAGACCCAATTCCTAGGAGCTTACTATGTTCCTGCATTTCTAGTCCAGTCACAGACATTATTTAAGTTTTCTTATTTATGATTAAAACCTTTTGCTTATGCACACTCTGCACTTGGGTTCTCCTTCAACCATATCACTTAGTGTTTTCAAATGTTTACAATTGTAGTGTTCTGCATTAACAGGTTTCTCTGAATTATATTAACAACTGGGTATATTTTCACTTAAGGTCAAAAACTATTATCTGACCACAGAAGGTACATAATTCAATTCAATTCAATTCAATTTTATTTATATAGCGCCAAATCAAGAAACATGCCACTCAAGGCACTTTACAAAGTCAAGTTCAATCATATTATACAGATTGGGTCAGATTATACAGATTACATAACAGTATTGTTATCTTGTATAACCTAAACCTGTAGAGAACTAGTCCAAAGCCCTGGTAGTGCATGTTTTCCTTGGAGCCAGAAGGTTCCCAGCTGACCTGCAGAACTAAATTTGGTGCATTTTCTCCAGCCTCCTCCAATAAACCTAAAAATATGAATGTTGGGTTCATTGGTTCCAAACTGACTGTAAGACTTGTTTTGTACTAAAGCATTAAGATGAAGACAGAAATGGTCTTAAAAGTCACAAACTAATGTCATAGCTGTCAAGGTACAATACAAACTTCTATTGTACTCCTAGAAAAATACACTCCATAAAAATCTTAACCAACCATGAAATTGGATTATATAATTACATAAACCACGTACCTGTTTCATCTAAGTAATGAGGTGAGTGGATAATAACTACAGTGTGAAATTATTTGTCAATGAGGTGTGTATGTTTGTTATACGTAAATGGACTTAATTTATGAAGTGCTTTTTTTAGTCATACTGACCAGTCAAACCACTTCACACTACAGCCACATTTGTCTAATCACACTCACTAACATGCACACATGTTAGGCAATTTGGGGCTAAGTGCCTAATACACTGACACGTGAAAGGGGACGATTGAAACTGGACCCACAACCTTTCAATTGCAAGACAACTATGCTACCCACTGAGCCACTGTCATCCATATTAATGGCATGTTACTGAAAAAGAAGTTTGAAACAGCTGAGAACAGGTTTCTTTGAGAAAAGTAACAGATTTGCATTGCCTCTGTAAGAAATACTAAGAAGAGGGAAAGAAGAGAGATGAGGACTGGGTGAGATGAACGTGTGGTTATTTATGGGTGTTTGGTTGGAGGTGCTTAAGTCCAGGCCTGCTTCTTTGATTCAGTTCAAACTACGTCAGACACGCACTTCAAATCACTTTAAAATATGGACTGACAAATAAAGGGTAACAATAATCAAAACCCAAATGTACTTCTTTTATTTCTTGTCTGGTCCTTTATAAGACCAAGGAGGTAATAATAGATTACAGGAGGTCCAGGAGGACTGAACACGCTCCTCTCTGCATACAAGGGGAGGTGGTGGAGCGTGTGGACAGCATTAGGTTCCTAGGCATTTACATCTCCTCCGACCTCTCCTGGACTGTAAACACCTCCCACCTGGTGAAGAAGGCCCTACAAGGGTGCCTCTTCCTCAGGAAAATGAAATGGACTGGTCATTCCACTTAGCTGCTAAAGAACTTCTTTAGCTACCATAGAGAGTATGTTATGTGTCAGTATAACTGTGTGGTATGGAAGCTCCACAGTCGTGAGAACAGCGCAGGGAATTGTGGGATGCCACCTGCAGGATCTGGACTCAATTCATACAGAACGAGTCAAATGAGGCGCCAGACACATCTACACGCATTCCACCCACCCAGGGAATGCACTGTTTGCCCCTCTCCCATCAGGTAAACGCTTCAGAAACCTCAAATCCAAAACAAATTAACTTAGAAACAGGTAATTCCCAAGCGGTGTTAGGGCTATTGCCCCCTGATGGGCAACTGCAGTACAACACATTAAAAATCACCCCAGTGTTACTAGCCTATCATACATTACAATCACTTTAATGTTATTGGCTACCTAATTATCTCAGAATATCTAAATGCACATTTATCTAAATAATGCCTCAAATCATCATTGCACAAAAGCACATTATTGTCTCATTATCTGTTATTTGTGACCCATGAAGGACAACTAGTTCATACAAAACTTTTGAATCTTCATCACCTACCTTCCTAGAGGAATAATCACATTAATAAAATCAAGTGTCCTAAGTTGCTGAGCCAATCCATCATTAAAATGTTATTTTATCAGATAATGTTTTTTAACACAGGATATGCATTGTGAATGGGTTGCAACACATACCAAATGTTGTTCAAAATTGGTTGAGCTAACTTAACCTCATTCCACATTCTTTAAGATGAACTTTGGTTCTTTAACTTAGATTCAGTGAACCAGGATTCATTGAATCATTCTGCTCATGATGATCAACCAGTTTATTTTGGTTTATTTTGTGTGTACATAGTTTCTTAGCTTCTTTTTATTTTAATTTTGCTTAGTAGTTTAGTTAAGTTTCACTAGCCTAGTAGAGAGGATTTGTTGATTGAAATATAGTGTTCATTCAAATAAACAGCATTCTATAGTGATGTTCATTTTATTTCCATTAATAAATTATTGAACTTGAAGAGAAGTTGTCACTCCTTTAATCTATATGTGTGCAGAGTTTTCTGTTAAAAGAACGTCGGTGCTCGAATCATTCCTTTCAACTATTGTCCTGGTGAATATTGTCTGTCTAACCCTAACAGACAGAGAGTTATTTATTAGCCATTAAATAACTTAAAACGGTGTGCCATAGCACAACAGTACAATGATTACAATAAGTGGGGTCTTTTGAAATACATATTTATAAAATACATACATATTCATATTTATAAAATGCCAACAATTATACTAATTTGTACTATAACTGTAACTATAGATTTTAGTATAATATTGTTATCATGACATAACTGCAGTCTGATTTAACTATATATTATGATTTTGTCATAAGTACAGAAGTGTGTAGTAAGATTGTAGCATATGATCTTACTTCTCCCATGTTAGAAACATACTTATATATCTCATCATAACCAGACCAGGGCTGGCAAGTGGTGCTTTGTTGCTTGAAGATTACACTGATGATATATCAGATGGTACCCATAGCCACTATATTTAAGGAATCATGGGTTGTTCAGCAAGCAGATTAGTGATGAAGGTTCTAGCTGGCTGACTGACAGTTTGTTTAAACAGGATTCATTGGTCTGAGAATTTCATGGATAAAGTAACACTAGTCTGAATGGTTTTAGATGTCCTAAGGAGTAGCTGGCAGAGGGAGTGTAGCTACAACAGATGCAGATCAGTACTCTCAGGCCCTGAAGCAGATCCTTCAAAGCAAATGCCTGCTCAGGAAACTGGAAGAAGTGACAAAACACATAAGGTAGTTCTGCCTTTTCGCATCATTCTCAACTGTTGTTGTCACATGTTAGAGACCTTCACATCAAACAGAAATGGTCACTGAAAGTGACATGCTCTAAGGTAAGGCATGTGCTGGCGAGACATTTAATGGGTCCTCAACTGGTTCCCCAGATGCCTACTAATGTCTACAAACCAGACAAAAGTGAGCTACAAATATTTAGAACAAAGCAGGTTCTCCTGTTCTCAAAGATAAATGACACAACTACGTGCTCGTGGGCACAATGAGCAGATGTTGGGAGAGGATAACGCTTAATTTAGAATGGAAAAGTAATTAGTGGCCTAGTGCACTTTAAACAAAATCAGAAATAAATAAGTAATTTGTTTTCTTGTCATTTACAAGAATTGAAAAGCATAGCAATTAAAATCAGTGATAAATATAAAAACCTAACAATATGGGTCAGAAACTAGGAGACAGTCAATTCTTAAAAACAAAGCTGCATCTTTATAGAAGCTGCACATATATTTTTACAAGGATGTACAGGAAAATGTTCCATCTGCAACCCCTGTTACTGTTATTACCTGGGTGCGATTTGCTGGGGGGGATGGGGGGGGGGGGATTTACCCACCCTCTGTTTGTGATGTCCTCCTCTCTGGTCATTCATGTTTTATCCCTGGGGTGGATACATTTCTCCCCCTTCTGATCTGAATAAGTAATGGATTTTTTAAAATTTAAATTAATACATGTCTTGTGTCGTTTACATTTGTAAATTAAATTTTTTGTTTGTTTTTAAAGAGTATTATTACGTTTTCTGCTCAAAGTGGTTAAAGTGAACTAATACCCACTCCTGAGTCCCGACAGTAGATGGCACAAGTTTAAAAACAATAGTCCAGTAACCTACTGGATCTAGCTAGCTACCTGTAAGAGCACCTGTTAGCTAACCATTATTAATAAAACTTCTATTCATTAATAAAACTTTTGAAATGATCCTCCCCTATGTTTTTTTTTTTTGTTTTTTTTTGCAAATCGCACACTGGTTATTACAAAGTGGTTCAATGAATGCCTTCCAGAGTTGTCTTATGCAGTTAAATACATATTAACCCCTCATAAAGGTTAACCTAAATGAAAGGAAAAAAAACAAAAACAAAAATTGTGCATTTTGCACATTGTGAATCAAAACTAAGTTTTAAGCAGGAATCTGCCTCAAATAATGAACAGCTGTGATACAAATCTTAAAAAACAACTTTCCACCTCCTAGGTGAAGCTTAGAAGCGGAGCCGAAAATCAGAATACTAGATACTAAAGGCTGGTCCAGACAGCAGGATTTTAATATACCCCATGTAATGATAAAAACTCTAGATAAATCAGGTTTGCTTGTACAGTGTGTGGTTTCAGACGACAAGCTCAACACACCACACATAAACAGATTTCACTTAAGATCATTCAGATGTCAGATGGGAAATCTTGTGAATCCTCTCAAGATCAAACGTGACTTCAGAGTAAATAAACAGGGATGGTGAGGAAGAATAATAGCGATAGTTTATGGACTGATTTTAACAGAGAAAAAAACATAAAAAAAAGAAAAGGAGCTGGTTGCTATGTGACATCATTGTGGCCAAACATTCCGGCTGCCAGCATGACCTGTGTCTGATTCTGTGGGAGAATTATTTAACTATTAACCCTTAAAAAAGAAAGAAAGAAAGACTTGAGAAAAATGGCGTTCCTCTGTCTCGTCAACGAGAACTCAATTTATTCCATTTCATCTTTGCACGTACGAACTGGTGAGAAGCGTGAGTTCTGACATTCAAATACAGAGCTTGCCTTTTTAAAGGCTAATATTGTGTGTGTGTTAAACACAAGAGTCTGTGTGTCTCCATTGGTGTGTGTGTGTTACACGCTATTGACGTCAATTGGCAACAGGGGTTAAGTTCTGGGAAGTGTTTATCACAGAAAGTACAAAAACAGAGCGATTAATTCCGCTGCTTGAAACAGTAAAGTTAAACAATGAAAACCAGATGTTTTCCTCTCTACTCCCATCGGCGAGAGCCAGGAAGGTCAAAATGACCCTAACTCCCATAAATCCTCCCTTGGCACGTTACAGCGTGACATATCTAGAAGACCTCTTCGTTGAAAATCTGACTCCACACTGATCAAGTCTAGCTGTGATAATAACAAACATGTAAAAAAGATCTAATTGCTTACACAACCAATGGATAACATACTAATGTAATCATGGTGTCTACACAAGTGCTGATATAAAATGTCATGTAATAAGTGCAGATTACAATCAATAACATATTTCCAATGATAGAGAGAGACAGAGAGAGACAGAGAGTCAGAGAGACAGAGAGAGTCAGAGAGACAGAGAGAGTCAGAGAGAGTGTGCACGTATGCAAAACAGTCATTGCTTTCGCAGTAACATCCGTCCAATTAGATATGAAAGTGAAAAAAACCCGATAATTGTCACTTATTTATGTGTCATTCTCGGGGAAAAAGTCTTTCATGGACCTCTTATACCTCTGAGCATCCGCCGTTATCATCGGTCACCTGACCGACGGCATCAATTGGAAGTCAGCCATGCTACTCGCAATGACATCCAGCACTTGTCATTTAAAAAGAGTACATAAGCATGATATAATAACAATCAAACAACATATGTAAATTATCTTGCTAATAATATTGATACGCAGGATTAAAAAAACGAAATGGATGTTAGAATCTAATGTTATGATAGTATAAACTAAACTAACCGGCCGCCTGTGCTACCTTATCTATCAAAGCTTCATTGTATTGTATTTTGTTTATTTATTTATTGAGTAACTTAAACAAGGTTATTAGGGTTAGTCATCTTCAGTTCGTGTGCTTGGCTTGAATGAGTTCCTGGACACCTAGCAAAACAAAAAGAGTCCGTCCCGATCACGGGGCTCCTTTCCATGTGGCATGAGTCTGTAGCACACGCATGAGTCCATGGACGTGTCCAGGCGGCCGGGGATCAGCCCTTCGGATGGCTGCTGCCTGATGTCATCCATCTATACACCGTCCCCACAATCCACCTTTTCAAAATAGGCACAACACAACACACAATTAGAAAGAATACAATCAGCGTTATCACCAAAATTATTCCTGTTTTTACAGCCATTGCTCCCCATTCTCCTAAAATTTCTTCCAGACTTTTCCACGACAAGTTGTTTCTTCCAGCATTCTCTTTTACTCCTTTGAAGAGGGGGAAAGAAAAAGATCCGGACGCAGCTCCTGAACCACCTCCACCTCAACATCCAGAAAGAGCTCAGGATCCGGAACAAACGGCGGCGAGGAGGACCGACAGGAGAGGTCCGGTGAGTGGCTGCTTGAGCTCAGTTCGATAGTTGGAGCGTCGGTATGTGCCAGTACAGCTCCTCCAGAAAGGAAAAAACGTGTCGGATTTGGGTTCATTTTGGCCGGAACGTAATGTAATGAATTTGTTAACGTTGAACCCAAAGGTGAGCCAGACACGGAGCTGTATTTTAAAAGGGGTTTATTAACAAAATCCAGGTGGTAAAAAGGCAGACTCAAAAAACTGGAAGGTAAAGAACAGAACAGGCACGGACTGGCAGATGGGCAGGTAATTCACAAAAATAATCAAGGACTGGAAAGAGCTTACCGCAGGCTGACGAGAGGGATAAACACAAGACGTTCCGGCAAAACACAAACAACTAAGACAGGCTTAAATAGGAGGACGGAACAGGTGAGCAGGGCGGGACCAATTAACCAAAACAGGTGAAAGCAATAGAAGGAACATACAGACTAATAAAGAAAAACCCTAAGCAAGTAAAACCAAGACTAATTGACACGAGCTGACATAAATAACCAAGACCAGATGACTACAAACAGACTAAGCACAAATCAAAAACAACACAACACAGAAATAAATCCTAAAACAGAAAAGTTGACTAACTGAAAATAACCTAAACCACAACAGAACGTTACAGGATCTCCCCTTGGTCTGATTCCGTGCCATTTAATATCCTGTAGTTTATTTATTGCTCTTGGTATAGCTACTTTTGGATTGCGTTTTTCATAAAATTTATCTAAACCTTCAGAGAAATCTTCACATCCTTCCTTTTCAGAGCATCCATACTGTTTTGGATCTGGTTCTGTGAATTCTAATATTAGGTTGTTGTCCTGGTTTGTCGTTACCTCAACTGGAGAAGGTACTGTTGTAATTAATCTTGTTAATGAAGGTTTAGTACTTTTCAAAACTTCCTTTGTGGATTTAACTGTACTTGAAACCACTGTTCACGGATTTGTTTTAGTTGTGACGGTTGTTGGAGGTTCAGTTATGCTATTTTCAGGTTGAGGCACCGTAGGTTTTGCATTTTCTAAATTTCTATCAACCTCTGTAGGTTGCACTTCCTTTTTATTTGTATTTACCTTTGTAGTTTTATCGTTATTGGTTGAAATTTGTATTGTGCTAGTTAAGATTGTAGATGCTGATGTGACTGTTAATGTCTTAACCGTTAAGGTTGTCGGTTTATTTGGTCCTGCTTTGGTGACTGAAGTAGGTAAAGTCACATGTCCACTAGGGACAGTAATTTTCTTCACTTCTACAGTAGTTCTAGTAGCCATAGTTGTTGGGGGGAAACAATTTATTTCTTCTGGTAAAGCCTCTTTTTTTTCGGTAAGTTCCATAATATAGTTGAATCTACTTTTCCACTCGAGGTGATGTCTTCGAATTTCAACTCGTATGTTTTGTCAATACGGAAAGCTATTACATTTGCTTCAATAATCCATCCACAATTTACATTCCAAATAGTCATTTTACAATTAATGTTTTCTTGATTTTGACTTGATAATTGATGGCTTATATTAACATGAGAATTACACATCCTTCGTCTGTCACCTTTTTGTAGTAATCTAGAAATAATCACGTTTCTTTCAACCAAATCATATTTATCACTGTCTGGTTCAACATGAATCCTAATTTGATCATTAACAATTTGAACTGTAGCAATCATCTCCTTGTCTCTTATTCGCTCTAAATCACCATTTCATGTACCTCCTTTACCATTACCTGTATTCTTTATTGTTAAGTCATATTTGTAATTGTCCTCAGGATCCCAATGGGACTCTATTCTTGCTTCTACGCCAAAACCATCGTCCTTAATGTGTAAAAGGACTGAACACTGGTCTGCCCCATAAACTTTATATTCCTGTTTAACACTTTTTCCGCATAATTTCCTGGCATCGTAATAGACATTTACCTCAAATTCTGTATGAAATTCTGTATGAAATTCTGTATCGGTTACAGTTGCTTTCCATTTGAATTCAGCATGGGTCTCTCTTTTCTTACGCATCCTTTTTGTTTTTACTCTTAACTGTTCTCTAAGACCTAGATGAGTCATTGACTTCAGTTCAGCTGGCAAAAACACTGGTGTGTACTTGTTCAAACCCATTAACGTTGTGTTGTACTTATCTTGTTCTACAAAGGTGGATTTCCCTTTATAGACTGAAGTCCCACATTTCATGGTTGCATGTCGATTGTCTCGACCCTCATTACTCGTTGCTCGTTTCACTCGTGGTTGAGCTGACGTTGGCTGATGCTGTGGTGCCGTCTGCAGGCTGTGAGAGTTCATCTCTGGCCTCGCTGTCGTTAGCTTCACCACTTCTGCCAACATCCACAGGTGAAATGTCATTAATACTAGTCTCATTGCTGCAAATCGTCTGTTCACACTTTTTCCAATGTCTGGCTTCTTAGTGTCTCTTGCGTGTACTTTAGTACAATGAGTCAAATGAAACCACGTTTCACTTCCCTGAACTTGGACGGCGGTTGCGGTTCCTCGTTTGACCTCAAAGGGTCTATCCCATCTCGAGCCGTTCCATTTCCGTCTGAACACCTTCACGTACACCAGGTCTCCTGGTTCGACTGGTCTCTTCACCACCATCCCTGGACAGGAACTTGTTTTCTCATTATATTATCAGCCCTTACATAAAAGTCCGCTTCGGTGACAATTCCTCCCGTCCTCCATTAACCATGCTCCACTCCAGGACATAGGAACAGTAGAAAATAAAATACATGAGCACATTTAGAACTTAAAGTCCACATCAACGGAAAAGTGATATGTTTCTATTCTCTCTTGTTCAGGAATTAAAAAAAATTCAATTATTCATTGCTCTATACTGCACTACAATCCTAATCTAAAAATGCAACCGACTGCTCAGATTTATTCTTAAATCAGAGGTTGATATCAGTCTGATTTTCACTTTATAATTTATCATACCGTCTCTCCATGCTCACTTTACAGCTGTTCTTCTTGTCTTTTCAATGTGTCTTCCATCAGAAAAAGGGTGGCCGGAACCGGACAGAATCTCAACTTCTGAAAAAACAGGACTGAAGACAGAACAGTTAGTGCTCTCAATCAGGACTGAGTTGTTAATGCTAAGCATGCAATCAAAACCTGGTCCTGTCATTACTCTTTGTATTTTGGCTGAGTCTGTTTACCAGTTGACAAACTCAATTTTCAAATGAAGCATTTACACATACACCATGTATCTTTTTACATTAGGATTTTTATAGGTATAACAAAAATCGGGTTACTGTCACAGATCGATTCACTTTTACCCAATGTTTTAATTACCAAAATAAAATACTCACTGAACTGAGCAGAGGCTTGTGATCTGCTGATACTAGCAGGAAGGTTTCCAATCCACTTCAAGAATATGAATATAATGCCAAAGAGAAGTTAGTAAAAAATAGCATGTCCTTCTTGTCTAATGTTTAAAGGAAATAAATAAAAATACTTAGTTTAGGGTTCAAAACTAATTCTGAAATTTCTTCAAACCAAATTATTTTAATTTTTGACTTTAATCTTTTTTCTAGTGTTTACGGAGTTAAGCCATGCTTGCAGAATAAATCCGTTTTCAAATACATAAGTTATTGGTTTCTCAATCAACTCGTGTCATTCAATCATAACGTGACACTCTAGTGTTGAATACTTCATTTGTTCTGTAATCCTCAAATCCTGCTATCCTCTTCTTAAAAGTGCCTGTTTCCTAATTAACAGTGCATGAGGTAATTAATTACTTTGTCATGGGAGGACCCATGACAAAGCTGTTGCTTATATTAACTTTGTATTTTGATAATCAGTCCCAATGGTGAACCAACCAAAAGAGAACTAATTTAGAAGTACCTTTTGATCACAAGCCTCCCTTTCAGTTTCCCTGTTTAAGTTGTTGTTAATTATCCACATCTCCCATATTCTTTAAATTTCATATTTTATTGAATCATAGTGATTCGATAGACGTCAAATATGTTGGGGCTCTGTTTTTCTAGGGTCGCCCATGTGCAGTCGGGAGTCTCAGCCCCCCCTTCTGCTGCTCTCCTCCCCTCTCTGCTGTTCGCTCTCAGAGCTCTGCAGCTCCTGGCATTGTGTCAATCCTGGAATTTAGGAGTGGAGAGGCACAACCACTTCCAAAGTCTTTGCATAACCGCAAAGTTCAGTAATATTTACACTTTAATTATCTAAACCATTAACTCAAGTATATGTTACCGTAAATATACCAAAAGTCTAATGATCGTAGATCTTAAGACATCATTATCACATAATACACAGACATCATTCATGATTTTCCTCTTTTGTTTTTTCTTCACTTTTCTTTCCTCCACTAATACTCCTGATACTGACGAAGGCTTATGGATGATGATTCCTTTTAATCAACAATTGAATTCCAGCCTGACTGACACCCCAGTATTCCTAAGAATTTAGTACAATCCAATGCATAATCTTAAGGCAATTCGCCAACATTCACTTCAGTCCGGACTTTTGTGAATACTGAGACATCAGGCATTGTGGACAGCTAAAACTTATGACCCTTATTTACAATAATAAATTCTCGTTGCTCCATTATGTCATTATGTTAATAATGCTTATCAACATTATTATTAAAACATACTGTGATAGCACAGGCAAAAGTCAGACAACTGTCAGTAAACCGCCTTTACAACATAAATTAAACATTTACACACAATACCCCTAGACAACACTTAGAGAGACGTACACAACATATAGACAAACATACACAAACTTTTGTATGTTATAGATAATCTTGCCGGCATTTATTCTATTGATTACTATAGTTAAACAGTTTTGTGTTTCTATAAGTTGCTTATCAGCAGTTATCTAAAAGCATGCGTGTGTGTGTCTGCTTTCACACAGCAAGTTCGCTCTGCATTACGATTGAAACAGCTGTTAATCCTTAAAGCCGAACATGCAATGTTAATACCTTATCACATGCATTTCACATATTCAAATAACCTCATACATCACATCACACATCCAAATAAACATCCATACTAAGTAGGCTTCAACTCAAACTCAAAATCAATGATCGATCCAGTGAACCAATGACAGTAGGGCTATTAATGGGTTAATGTTCTTTACATAGAGCGAGTTTAATTTGGCAAACGGAAGGGGTTGCCAAGGAGGTACCAAAGGGTTAAGGTTTTTGTAAGCTACTGTTACATTTTAACTCTACCCTGTAAGTTTTTTTTTTTTCTTTTTTCTTTGGTCAGGGGAGAGCGGAGCAAACGCAGGCTCTCACTAACAAGTGGGTGGGGGTGAGGTTTCTTGCATTAGTACAGCTGACGCGTACATGTTTTTCTGTTGGCTACATACAGGTAAAACTCTTTATCGTAGTCTGGCGATGCCAAAGTTGGTACCATTTGCATTTCCTGTTTTAGTGTCTGCCTGACACTAAAAGTGTCTGTAGGGTACAGAACAAAGTTTAAACTCTATCCAGCCATACCAATTTGAACCAGTCACACAGAGTAGAGAATCTTCTGCTCAGATAGAAAGCTCTGATGATGGACATGAATGTTAAGAGGATAGGAAATTCAGCATAGAGGGTCTCTTCATATATTCACACCATCACCATTTTGCTGCGTCTAAAATGCAATACCGGCATTATTGCATAAATCATGTCAGTAGCCTACTGTTATTTTATCAGGGGTGATTGCTCAGACTGTCATGAACCGAGATAGAGGACCCAGTATTCAGCCAGACAAGCAGAGGTTTGAAACAAAAGGCAATTTATTAACAGATAGTGAAACAAGCGGAAACAAAAATGGGTGTCAAGCCAAAACTGTTATGATTTTAGATGAACCCAAACACAACCACACACATAGAGCTCAGTTTTGTGAGTTTATTGAAGATGATGAATTGTGGAGGATGAGGACCAGAGTCTTGACCAAGCTGGAGCAGGAGGCTGTTAATGGCTGGAGCAGGTGGATAGTGATGGCAGGAACTGGCAAGCAGGATGGAGCCGAAGCACGGAGGTAGCAAGACCAGCAGCAGGGCAGGGTCAAAATGTGGAGCAAGAACCACAGCAGGATTAGCAGCACGACTGGTGAATACTTGCAGGACCGGAGTGAGAGCAGGACCAGAACCACAGCAGGCAGGTGGAGATGAAGGGAACTCGGGCTGGACAAGAACAGGTGAGTAGCAACGAGCAGAATGAACAGAAGTTCACAGTTAGCAGAAACCAACAGAACGAACCGAAAAGGAAGAGCTGAATGAAGGGAGCTTAAATAGGACGGATGACAGGTGTGCTGAGCACTGGCTAGATTAGTGGCTGACAGGTGTAGATAATTACTAAGGTGGAGAGGAGACTGCGGTGTATGGAGGGTGAAAAGTGCCCTGAAAATGTGCATGGTGCAGCAGACAAGGCTGCACCATGACAAAAACGGGACGACAGCATTCAAAAACAGTCCAGAGCCAACTATCAGCAAAATAATCAAGACAGGGGTCAGGCTAGCTACAACTCCAAAGGACAGATCCGGTCAGGCAACTAGCAGGCAGTCAAAACAAATAGGGGTCAGGCTAACTCAGTAAGTCCAGGAACAGAACTGGATCAGGCATCAAAGGCTGGCAGTCCGAACAGGCAGGGGTAAGGCAAAAACAGACAGGTAATCGGGTCAGGCAGAGTACAGGAAAAACAAGCAGGCAAATAGGTCAGGCAGGTAAACAGGTAAATCCGGGGTCAGGCTGGCTCAGAAATCCGGAGGCTAGTTGGGTCAGATGGACAGACAAACAATGAACAGAGAATGCTGGATTAGACTCACCAACTGGCATGGAATGATCTGGCAGACAATGGAGGAGTGAAGCAGGTATAAATAGAGCAGTGGACAGGTGAATCAGAGTAAAGACTAATAACAGGTGGCAGGTGACACTGATCAGAGGAAGGGTGATGGCTAGGGATGGACCGAACTGATAGGTTGGAATGTGAACAGGTCGAATTGGTTTAGTGACTGTTGACAGAAGTGAAGTGACCGATGCTGACAGGTAAACAGATAAAACAGGTAAACTAAGGAGAAGTGCAAAACAGAACCAAAACAATTACCAAACAATGACAGAAACCAACCTAATACAGAACCCAAAACATAACCTAAACTAAGACAGAACTCAACTATGACACAGACAAACTTATGGTACGTGAGTGGGAAAATGTTATGACTTTTACTTGAGCTATGAGAAACCTAGTTGAGATTTTTGACAGCACTCTGATGTTTGATGCAACCAGACACGCCCATGTTACCCCCATTCTCTCCTCTCCCCACTGGCTTCCATTTCGCTTTAAGATCGACTTCAAAGTCCTGCTGTTTGCTTTTAACGTCATCATCTTGCTCCAACATCATTGTCTGAGCTTTTAACTATTAGCCACAACGTCAGGAGTCTGCACTCATCAGAGCTTATAACACTGCATGTTCCCAGGACAAGGTGCAAAAGATGGGGTGATTGTTATTTTGCTGTTTTTGCCGCTAGAACATTTTACCACCAGAGCTATGATCCATTACTGAGCTAGGAGTCTTTAAATCACAGCTAAAAACACATATCTTCAAACAGGCCTTTTGCTACTATGTGTTCAACTATGGAAAATCCGTCCGTCCGTCCGTCCGTTGTCTTCCGCTTATCCGGGGTCGGGTCGCGGGGGTAGCAGCTTCAGTAGGGAGGCCCAGACGTCCCTCTCCCCAGCCACTTGGGCCAGCTCCTCAGGAGGAATCCCAAGGCGTTCCCAGGCCAGCCGGGAGACATAGTCCCTCCAGCGTGTCCTGGGTCTTCCCCTGGGTCTCCTCCCGGTGGGACGTGCCCGGAACACCTCACCAGGGAGGCGTCCAGGAGGCATCCTGACCAGATGCCCGAGCCACCTCAACTGGCTCCTCTCGACGTGGAGGAGCAGCGGCTCTACTCTGAGTCCTCCCCGGATGACTGAGCTCCTCACCCTATCTCTAAGGGAGAGCCCAGACACACTACGGAGAAAACTCATTTCAGCCGCTTGTATCCGGGATCTCGTTCTTTCGGTCACGACCCAAAGCTCGTGACCATAGATGAGGGTAGGAACGTAGATTGACCGGTAAATCGAGAGCTTCGCCTTTTGGCTCAGCTCTCTCTTCACCACAACGGATCGGTACAGCGCCCGCTTCACAGCAGACGCTGCACCAATCCGCCTGTCGATCTCCCGCTCCATCTTCCCCTCATTCGTGAACAAGACCCCAAGATACTTGAACTCCTCCACTAGGGGCAGGACATCCTCCCCAACCCGGAGAAGGCACTCTACCCTTTTCCGGTTCAAGACCATGGTCTCAGATTTGGAGGCACTGATTTTCATCCCGGCCGCTTCGCACTCGGCTGCGAACCGATCTAGTGAGAGCTGTAGGTCACGCCCTGATGAAGCCAATAGGACCACGTCATCCGCAAATAGCAGAGACGCAATCCTAAGGCCACCAAAGCGGATCCCCTCAACACCTTGGCTGCGCCTAGAAATTCTGTCCATAAAAGTTATGAACAGAATCGGTGACAAAGGGCAGCCTTGGCGGAGTCCAACTCTCACCGGAAACGAGTCCGACTTACTGCCGGCAATGCGGACCAGACTCTGACACCGGTCGTACAGAGACCTGACAGCCCTTATTAAAGGGTCCGGTACTCCATACTCCCGGAGTACCCCCCACAGGATCCCCCGGGGGACACGGTCGAATGCCTTCTCCAGATCCACAAAGCACATGTAGACTGGTTGGGCAAACTCCCATGCCCCCTCAAGAATCCTGCTGAGGGTGTAGAGCTGGTCCAGTGTTCCACGGCCAGGACGAAAACCACACTGCTCTTCCTGAATCCGAGATTCGACTATCCGACGGACCCTCCTTTTCAGAACCCCTGAATAGACCTTACCAGGAAGGCTTAAGAGTGTGATTCCTCTGTAGTTGGAACACACTCTCCGGTCCCCCTTTTTAAATAGGGGGACCACCACCCCAGTCTGCCAATCCAGGGGAACTGCCCCCGATGTCCACGCAATGTTGCAGAGCCGCGTTAACCAACACAGCCCCACAACATCCAGAGCCTTAAGGTACTCAGGGCGAATCTCATCCACCCCCGGAGCCTTGCCACCGAGGAGCTTTTTAACAACCTCGGCAACCTCAGCACCAGAGATGGGAGAACCCGACCCAGAGTCCTCAGGCTCTGCTTCCTCAATGGAAGACGTGTTGGTGGGATTAAGGAGGTCTTCGAAGTATTCCGCCCACCGACGCACGACGTCCCGAGTCGAGGTCAGCAGCACACCACCCCCACTGTAAACAGTGTTGGTACTGCACTGCTTCCCCCTCCTGAGACGCCGGATGGTGGACCAGAATCGCTTCGAAGCCGTACGGAAGTCTTTCTCCATGGCCTCTCCGAACTCTTCCCACGCCCGAGTTTTTGCCTCGGCGACCAGCCGAGCCGCCTGCCGCTTCGACTGCCGGTACACATCAGCTGCTTCCGGAGTCCCACAGGCCAAAAAAGCCCGGTAGGACTCCTTCTTCAGCTTGACGGCTTCCCTCACCGCTGGTGTCCACCAGCGGGTTCGAGGGTTGCCGCCACGACATGCACCGACAACCTTGCGGCCACAGCTCCGACTAGCCGCCTCAGCAATAGAGGCGTGGAACATGGTCCATTCAGACTCAATGTCCCCCGCCTCCCTCGGGACGTGTTTAAAGTTCTCCCGGAGGTGGGAGTTAAAGCTCCGCCTCACAGGGGACTCCGCCAGACGTTCCCAGCAAACCCTCACAGTACGTTTGGGCCTGCCCGGTCGGACCGGCTTCCTCCCCCGCCATCGGAGCCAACTCACCACCAGGTAGTGGTCGGTGGAGAGCTCCGCCCCTCTCTTCACCCGAGTGTCCAAGACATGCGGCCGCAGGTCAGATGAAACGACAACAAAGTTGATCATTGAACTGCGACCTAGGGTGTCCTGGTGCCAAGAGCACATATGGACACCCTTATGCTTGAACATGGTGTTTGTGATGGACAATCCATGACGAGCACAGAAGTCCAACAACAAAACACCACTCGAGTTCAGATCAGGTGGGCCATTCCTCCCAACCACGCCCCTCCAGGTCCCACTGTCATTGCCCACGTGAGCGTTGAAGTCCCCCAGCAAAACGAGGGAGTCCCCAGGAGGGGCACTCTCCAGTACCCCTTCCAAGGACTCCAAAAAGGGTGGGTAATCTGAACTGCTGTTTGGTGCATAAGCGCAAACAACAGTCAGAACCCGTCCCCCCACACGAATGCGGAGGGAGGCCACCCTCTCGTTCACCGGGGAAAACCCCAACGTGCAGGCACCGAGATGGGGGGCAACAAGTATGCCAACCCCAGCTCGGCGCCTCTCACCATGGGCAACTCCAGAGTGGAAGAATGTCCAGCCCCTCTCAAGGAGACTGGTTCCGGAGCCAGAGCGGTGCGTCGAGGTGAGTCCGACTATCTCTAGTCGGAACCTCTCAACCTCGCGCACAAGCTCAGGCTCCTTCCCCACCAGAGAGGTGACATTCCACGTCCCAAGAGCCAGCTTCTGCAGCCGAGGATCGGAACGCCAAGGTCCCCGCCCTACACTGCTACCCGTTACACATTGCATCCGACCCCTTTGGCCCCTCCGACAGGTGGTGAGCCCATCGGAAGGGGGACCCATGTCGCCTCTTCGGGCTGAGCCCGGCCGGGCTCCATGGGCAAAAGCCCGGCCACCAGACGCTCGCCAATGTGCCCCACCTCCAGGCCTGGCTCCAGAGTGGGGCCCCGGTGACCCGCGTCCGGGCGAGGGAACACGAGGTCCAATAATTGTATTCATCATAAGGGGCATTTTGGGCTGCACTTTGTCTGGTCCCTCACCTAGGACCTGTCTGCCTTGGGTGACCCTACTAGGGGCTTAAAGCCCCTGACAGCATAGCTCCTAGGATCACTGGGACACTCAAACCCCTCCACCACGGTAAGGTGGCAGCCCAGGGAGGGGCTATGGAAAATCTTTGTTTATTTTGTGTTTTTATTTTTCTATGTAGCTCTTAAAACTATTTTGAATTGTACTGTTGTTCACTTTTTTTGTTTTTATCTCTTTTTTCCAGTTATTTCCCTATACAGTGCAGTCAAACTTTTTTAAAGTAGCAGGCCACACACTATCAGGTAGGAGGGTGCACTTATGCCGGTGCCCAAGCCCCGTAGGGGAGAATTTTGAAAAATAGAGTCTCCTTGATGTATTTTGGAAGCTTTCAAGACAGGTGATTATTTAAACAATAGAGTCAGAGTGCATGTTTCAAATTGAATAAAAAGCAAAAAATGTCGATCAATTCTTCAAAAACAACCTTTGTTTTTTTTTATTATTATTCTTAAAACATTATTTTTTCACATGATGTTATCATCATGTTTTAACAAGGTAAGGTAATCTCCATTTGCATAAAATTAGTTTAGTTTGAATTACTAGCACCACATAAAACAGATCAGATTAGGTGAGGTCTATTCATCTTATTATTATTATTCAGAGTTGTTCTAAAAACGATCGTAACATTTCTTCACGAACAAAGTAAAATTTTTATGACAAAAATACAGGGTTGGAATTTGAAATTGAATTTACATGTTGAATTTATTTCAGTCATATCGCTCTTTCGAAATCTCTTCTCAGTTTAATTTCACTTGCACTCATCACACACACAATATCATATCATCGGCGAGGATTCTAGAGACAAACACAAAATGCATCTCCTGAAAAACTTTGATAGTTTGCTGCTGCAATATTATATTATATTATATTATATCATATTATATGTAACATTATAGATTTTTCAGAAAAAAAGCTAACAGATGTGCATAATCAAAAAATATCAGAAATACAATTATAGAGCATTCAGTATTGTAAGAAAGCCCACACTGTTTCTGGATAAATACATTACTGTATGAGTTAAGTTCTATTCTGTTTTAGCCTCTTTCCTTGTAAGTTTGAAATGTTCCATGCTCCTGAATGCACCATAGCTTTCTGACGCTCGTGAATGCATCACACTGCTCTATGAACGCTGTGCTGTGTAGATGCACGATTGATCTTCCGCTTAAGACAAAGCTTTGCAGTTTCAAAACTCACGTCAGCTCTCACGGTTTATTGTTGTGTGTGAATGACAAGAGACCAAAACAAATAAATCATCATTATCATTAAAAAATCATTATTTTAAGAACAAGTAACTGCGATGGTCACATTTTAATCCGTTTTCTTCGTCGATATTCAGTTGTACAGAGCGAGGCGCGCTACCGCGACAGGGGACGCATATCTCGGCAGGGATGCACTTTTTGGCATAACACCGGTCTGTCAGGGTTCAGTTTTGATTTAGGTTTTTATTTACTATTTTTCAGTTCTTCCTCCTGTCTGGGTTTAGTTAGGTTCTGGCTTTTGTTTTGGTTAGTTCAGTTTCCTCCTACCACTCCCACTCAGCCTTCTACTGCAGTTAGTCACACCTGCCAGCTACTAATTAGCCAGACTCACTTCACCTGCCAGCCTCCCTACTTAAGCCTCACTCTGCTGTCACTCCTTTGCCGGTTCGTCATCATTTAACACCCTCTCCATGCCAGTTACCTGTGTGCCTTTGGAACCCTGCTTTTGTGTTTTCTCATTTAAGGTTAGTCCTGCCAGTTAAACTCTATGAAGCTCTGTACCCTGCCAGCTGTCTCTCGTAACTCTGAGGTCTGCCTGTCGTCTCAGAGAAGCTGTGGACATTACTGCCTGTAGCGGGCCTTTTAGTCTCTCACTCCGGGCCGTCAGCTCCTGCCTTCATCTGCACCCCAGTTCCTGTGTATTTCTGGATCACTGGTTATATCACCCACCATCCCATCAAACCTGTCAATAAAAACTCCTCAACTTTAGTCCTGTGTGTGTGGTTCTGGGTTCATCAAAGACAAATCCTGACACGGTCTGTGTTTTGATCGGAAAAGTAGGATCTCGGGTGGAACAAGGAACCCAATCACTCGTTAATGTTGCTCTCAGTGGAGACAGATGCAAAGATGATTTTTGGGATGTATAATCGGGGAAATGTAGGCGGTGGCAAGAGCTGCTATTGACGGCGATTTGCCGCCGTTGACCGGCTACTTTTGACTGCCCTGCTATACATCTTTATATTTTATCTATTTTGTCTTAGCATCTTTTTGTTTGTATTTTAGCTTGTAAAGCACTTTGTGCACCATATGGATTGTGGAAAGTTGCTATATACATAAATTTTGATTGATTGACTGAAAAGGCAAGAATTAAGCCTTGATGACCGAAGCCATGAGGTCAATATGATGTCCATAGAACACTCCCCAGACCAGTCTCTCGGAAGTGTTTTCAAATCCAAGTCTGAAGAAAAAATGGTTAGGGTGTGAGATCCAAGAGAGGCTTGATGAGCACATGCAGGAAAAATAGCTCGAGCTGCAGCTGTTAGGCCACATAAGCTGAGCACAGTAGATCACAAAGTCCATTCCCAGTATCATATGCCTATAGGCAGTGTGCGATTTGCAAAAAAAACTGAGGGGGGATCATTTCAAGTGTTTTGAAAATGAAGATAACAACAAAGGTTATGAGGCCTGCATGCTGTCTGGCTCGAGACAGCATGTAACCTGTCCTGGGTGGGAGGGTGAAGAAATCGGCTGCTGCTGCTTCTTGTCTTGTGACGCTGCCTGCAAATCTTCATCATCCACCAAAGTTCGTCCTGTAACATTACCATGGCTGTTTGTCCCGTCATCTACTCTTTACCTTTTTCTGTTTATTTTTCGGGCCGAAATATGACAAAATACTTTGTTGACGTTCATGCTGCCACACGTTCTCATTCATTACTTGGTTAGCTAGCAGCTGCTCTTTCAGGTAGCTAGCTAGATCCAGTAGGTTAGACTATTGTTTTTAAACTTGCGCCATCTACTGTCAGGACTCGGGAGTGGGTATTAGTTTACTTTAACCGCTTCGAGCAGAAAACGTATTAATACTCTTTAAAAACAGACAACAAAAATTTCAATTAACAAACGTGAAGGACACAAGACATGTATTTATATTAGGGCTGTCAAACGATTAAAAATTTGAATTTGAATCGATTTATCACATAATGTCGATAGTTAACTCGAGATTAATTGCAAATTAATTGCATGTTTTATACTTTTATTTCTGAAAGTGTAATAGCCTGTTTGGGCATTTTAATATGCAATTTTGCAATAAATGACACTTATAAAATACATGCTTGTACAAATTTTTATTTTGTTATTTTTCAAGCACTTTTGAGAATTGGAATGAAGACATCCTAGTGCCAAATGTTAAACTCTGGACTATAATGGCTAAATGACTAATCATGACGCCCTGATGTTTACACAATGTGTAAATAAATTTGTAAATAAATACCTATTTTAATGCCGATATATTTTTTTGCCTCTTAAACAAAGATAGACATGGTATTAGGCATATACATATAAATTAATAAAAAATTTACATTTCAATAAAGTCATAAGATTTATTGTACGTTTTTTTCACTCTCTCTCTCTCACACATCTTATTCTGAGCTTTCACACCAACAACAATATTTTTGCTTGCTGTTTATATCCATATTTATACAGTTTAAACCTGGAAAAAGGTTTTAAATTTCCAGGTCATTCCAGTCTTACACTTTGCTTGCAACTGGGCAGGAGCTTAATACCCTGAATGAGACTGTTTAGCAACTGTTTAGTAACTCCAGGTCCTTCGTTTGGCAACGTAATTCAGACTTAGTTTGTCAAATACAGAGAAAACAATTTAATAAGCATTAAAGTGCGGTTTACGGTTTGGGTTTCTGCAATGTTATCAGCATGTTAAAAACTCATCTTCAGAACCAATGTCTGCTCAAAATGGTGATTTGCACCAAGTAATCTACTTTCAGCAGTTATCATCGGTTATTGCACCGTAAACTGCAGAAAATGCGTGCAGAGATGCTCTGTCTGCCTTTAGTACCGTCGGCTCCTATGGCGGAGGGATATTTCAGCTGGATGCACTCAAAGTGTCTAGTGCAGGCAGGTCTCTTAATTCACTTATTTTAGAGCCCAAATAAGCGATTTCACTTTCAGAAACGTGCCCAAAAAAACGCAACCCGTGACTAATGAAACTTACAAGCGCCTTTAGAATAAAGCAAGCCCAAAGTCGCATGAAATAAACAGTCTGTGCAACAGTGAGCGCGGGTCTGTTTTGCTACAGTCTCTAGCTCTCTTGAAACTACGCAAAGCGTCGAGGATAAAATAAACATAGTCCGGAGAGCACGGCGGGGAACAAACATTAGGGAACGGTGTGTGTGTTTTGACGCGCAATTAACAACTGACAGCGCTAATTTATATACATTTTTAAAAGTCCATAATATTACTTATTCAGACCAGAGGGGGGGACGTCCCCCAGGGATAAAACATGAATGACCAGAGGGGGGGACGTCACAAACAGAGGGGGGGGTAAATCCCCCCTATCCCCCCCAGCAAATCGCACCCAGCCAATAGGTGATGATGCACCAGTTCCTAACACAAGTGTACTGGTGGTGCCATCTCTGGTATCCATGCCTACTGTGAGTGCTGACAATATCTGCATGAGGAGTTTGGTGAACTTGTTGGACAAACTGGTTACACAGCAGACACAAGTGCCAGCACACCTCAGGGGCTCAAGCCACAGTGCCTCAAGGTGTGCAGAGTTTGTGGGGCTTGTCATCATTCCACATTGTCTTGCTGCAGGCAAGAGAACTGGTGTTTAAAATGCTTATTACCCAGTCACTGGAAGAGGGACTGCCTTGACCAGACCAACCAGAGCCACTCTCAGCTTGCCAACCGTGCTGGTGGACTGACCCAACAGTAAAACTAGAAAACCCACACCTGGGGAGGGGTGGTGTGGGTATTGTGGATGTATCCCTCTCTGATGCACACAATACAGTCCGTTCATATGAGGATTGCTCAGCCAAAATACATAGGAGGACCCGTATAGTCATTCAAGCCAGGCAGATCAGTCATCGTGTGCAGCTTAAAGGCATGTTGCATTCTGGCTCGGTGGCATATAGCATCAGCAAACATACAGTAGAGAAAATGAGCTCTTGCCTGAGAAGCAGGCAAAGCATCAATGAAGGTATATTAAGTTTATGCACCAGAGGAGCATGATCAGATATTACTATGGTATTATATTCATGTTATATTCATATGCCTGAACATCCGTAGTTTTTTGTCAATAAAGCAATCATCTTGATCGGCTGTGGTGGTCTGCAGACTCAACCTGAGGGTTTTTATGACTTGGAGATGCAGCTTTACAGTGTTCATTGTGTCATGCCTATCTTAGTTGTGACTGGTCAGCATAACAATATTGTCTTGGTCTCAAATATCATCAAACATGTGATTTGTGTCCTAAAGGGTTATAGTGACTATTGGAAGATAGCATCCAGACCAGAGCATCAGTCTGACCCCGGTATTGAGCATTTCTTGTCAATGTTCACCAATGTCAAGCACTGGAGAGGGAGTGAGGTTCCTAACAAAATAGGCACTGTCAAGCTTACCAAGCAGTGAGCCAGGCATGTACACTTAGTGAGGGGTAGACTTCCTGCTAATGTGCTAATGTCACCTGGAAGTACTGCTGTAGTAGAGCCAACCAACTCCAATGCCTTGCCACAAGATGTTCTAGTGGGTTGTCTGGTCACACCTCTCTGGGGTGATAGATGGCCGCCGATGACAGTTATGAACCCATCTGGCAAAGCTGACAGGCAATTGGAAATAGCAAATTGGCTAATGCATTTGCATGCTTGGTAATCCAGGATCTAGATGCCTTTCCAGGGCTACATGTGGTTTAAGAGAAACAACCGGACGCAGACAACAAAAAAACTAATGTTGCGATACAGCAGTCTCATTCAGAGAAACAAATACTTGACACACTGAAAAAGCAACCTGACCACATGCCCAGTGCCTCCTTTGCTGATCGATTGAGTAAAGGTCTGTGATAGTTGGCCTTAAAGCCGGGTATAAACTGTCATCTCTGTCAGTCTGCCCCAGGGCAGCTGCAATTACTAACATAGCTCACCACCATCAGGGAGTGAATGTGTGTGTGAATGGGTGAATGACTAAACTGTGAAGCGCTGTGGGGTCGCCAGACTAGTGAAAGTGCAATACAAGTACAAACTTTGTACCATTTACCATACACTGTACGATATGTTCAATCATTGTACTGAGTATGGATGTTACATTGCTTAAAGGGTGCTATAATGATGTAATAATTTTAAACCAGATGGGGAGTTAATACTGATGGTTAGCATTCAAGTATTTTAAATAAAGATGTATGCTTTTAATTATTATTACTTCAGCCGTTTGCTTTGCTTGTCATGTACTTTTTATGCAATTTCCTACTCTGACTATTGTAAGCTCACGGTGTTTTAAATTTTTTCTTTATTATGTTCAATTTCAATTCAAATCAATTTTATTTATATAGTGCCAATTCATGATACATGTCATCTCAAGGCACTTTACCAACTCAAATTATAAAGATTGTGTAAAAAGTTTTAATCTAAGGAAACCCAGTAGTTGCATCAAATCTTGACAAGCTGTATTCACTCCTGATGAAAGAGCGTAGAGCCACAGGGACAGTGGTCTGCTTTGTCCATGGCTTTGCAGCAATCCCTCATACTGAGCAAGCATGAAGCGACAGGGTAGAGGAAAACTGGATGGAAAAACCTCCAGCTGTCACGATTTACAAAATGAGACTCAATGAGGGCAACCACGGAGACAGGCAGTTTGGTAAGAGAGTTTATTGGTAAACTTGTGGGGTTAGTTTTGTGGTGGTTCTGGCTGGTCGGATTGTCCGGGTTCCAATGGGGAAAGACAGGGAGACTGGTGAGCGGAGGAAGGAGACAACAAGAATAATGTGAGGGCGAATGACCCACAGGGTTCAAGGCTTGGTCTTGTCTGGGGAGGGTGATGTCCAGGGTCCTGGCTGTTGGTGCAGGTCAGGTGAGCTCTCTCTAGTATGGCGGCGTAGGAGGGTGGACAGGCAGGAAAGACATCCAGAGTTCTTATCTTGATTCTTGGAGGTCCGGTTTGGAGTTTCTGTGGCTGGAGTCCAGGTTATTATGGGTCAGGGTTAGGGTTAGATGATAAATGACGTGTCTTGGTCAAAAATACCATCAAGATTTTTAACTTTATTACCAGAGGCCAATTTAACACTAGAAGTCCCAGAGAATTTCAGTTTTCTTGCAAGCCCCCCTCCCCTCTTCAAGTTTGTGTATTTACTCTACCTTGCTAACTATCCCTATTGTAATGCAAATAACCTGTGACGGGTCCTAGTTCCTGAGCTGAGAACAGGTCATAGCCATGCATTTCCAACAAGGCAAGGCAGAGCCTATTTATATTGTCCATTCACCAACAGACTCATTTGTATTGTAAAGCTCACTATGTGAAAGAAAGAACAACTTAGAGAATAATTGTATTTTGTCTTGTCTCACCTTTTCATGTCATTTAACATTTTAGCTTAGAAAATGACAAGAAATATGACTTCAGTATTGGAGTAACATTGATTTCACCCAAGGAAAAGCACTACATATAAAGCTACAACTGTCCCATTTAGCAGTTTCCACAAACCCAAAGTGAGTCCTTCCTGCATTTACGACAGGTATACTTTGTGCAGTGCACACAACGCTCAGTTCTGTGGTTCCTGTTGCAGAGATTGCGCACACCTGGCACTGTGTTGTTTTACCATGAGAACGTCTCTTCATCTCACGATGCTGTCTCATCTTTTCTTCTTGTATTGCCTTTTGTTGCATAAACCTGTAACGAAGTTCATCAAATTGTCCATAGTTACAGTCCTGCCCTGGTCCATAAATGGCTCCATCAGTTTCACAACAACGTTCTCAGACAGCCTTTCTCCTGTGGGGCGGGAGGGATCTTTTCCCAAATAGGGGATGGCATTACACGTGTATTTTGTGTCCAGATCCAGTGCAATCCAAAACTTAATTCCAAATTTATCAGGCTTGGATGTAATGTATTGCAGAAAGGGACAACGAACCTTTGATGGAAATAACTGATCAACAGTAATATGTTGCCCTGGACTGTAGGACACACACAGTTCTGTGTGTGTCCTACAGTCCTGTTGACTGTTAGCTGTTGATAGATGTTTGAAATAGCAGCAAATTTGTCCGTTTTCACACGTTCAAAACTAGTGTCTTTGTTGTAGAAGCGCAGATATTTCATTATCAGGGGTGGATTTACCATTAGGCGAAACTAGGCAGTTGCCTATGGCCCCCAAGTTCCTGGGGGCCCCGATTATCCAGCCAGGCTTTGATAATGATGTTGTTCCACCAGACTGAGCGTGTCCAGCATCATCCACTCTGCTGGTAAGCAGTCAGCACAGTATACTTCCTGAAGATGACCCAGCTCTGGCCAATCAGCTGTCTGATCGTGCACGGTGCTCAATAGTACTGAGAGGACAGCTCCAGGTGAAGAACAGGATCTTGCCAAGAAATGGAGACGGGCGCATATTTAGGGTTACAAATAGGATTTTTTCCCCCTTCTCTCAGGTAAAACACTCGTCAACAGAGAGGCTTGAGCTGAAACCAAAACTGAAGGGGGTGGAATGGTTCTCCAACGACAGGGCTAATGGGGCATTTACATCTGAACAGGGATTCATGAGTTGTGAAGTACTGTCGGGGTACTGGAGGCTGACGAAATTCTCGTATCTCTGGGACTTATAGTGTTAATGCCATCCAGATTATGTGATTGATGAAGAAGTTTATTTTTTGAGGACTCTGGTCCAAAAATTACATCTTCTGTCTAGTCAGAATTTAAAAGCAAGACATTTAAAGTCATCCAGCTTTTGATGTCATCAAGACATGCCTGTAGTCTAAGTAATTCATTGGATTCATCAGATTTATGGATAAATATAGCTGAGTGTCATCAGCATAACAGTGGGAATTATTCCTATGCTTTCTGATAATATTGCCAATTGGAAGCATATATCTAGTAAATAGAACTGGACCAAGGACTAAACCCCATGGTACCCCACAAGTGACCCTAGAGTTTGAAGAACATTTATTATTAACATGAACAAACTGGAATCTGTCAGACAGATAAGATTTAAACCAGCCTAATGCCTTTCCCTTAATCCCTACAGTATGCTCAAGTCTTTGTAGGAGAATATTGTGATCAACTATATCGAATGCAGCACTGAGATCTAACAGGACAAGTACATGCACAAGTCCATTATCTGAGGCCAAGAGAATATCATTAGTGACCTTCACCAGAGCTGTTTCGTGCTATGATGAGTTCTGAAGCCTGACTGAAACTTTTCAAATAGGTCATTACTTTGTAAATGTCACATATTTGATTAGCAACTGCAAACGTAGATTGACTGGTAAATCGAGAGCTTCGCCTTTTAGCTCAGCTCTCTCTTCACCACAACGGACCGGTACATCACCCGCTTCACAGCAGATGCCGCACTAATCCGCCTGTCGATCTCCCGCTCCATCTTCCCCTCATTCCTGAACAAGACCCCAAGATACTTGAACTCCTCCACTAGAAGCTGGCACTTGGGACTTTCCTTTTTGACAAAGCTTATAGTTAGAGTGGCTCATGTTACCCTGAGCTACCTCTATAGTTATACTGCTATAGGCTTAGGCTACTGGAGGACATCAGGGTCTATTCTTCAATTTTGCATGACTGTTGTCATTTCAGCTTTTAACTTTTTGTTTTTTTCTCTTTTTTCTTTATAATAGGGTACACCTGGTCAGGCCTTGTTAGCTGTGGCATCATCCACGAAAACAGATCACCCATTACTTCCATCTAATGTAGAACTTCTGTGCTTTTTTGTCTGTCTTGTTGTGTCTCTGCTCTGTCTTCTGTAACCGCCAGTCATTCGAGGCAAATGAGGTTCATACTGAGCCGGTTCTACTAGAGGTTTTTCCTTCCCGTTAATGGGAAGTTTTTTTTCCCGCTGTTGTTTCATGCTTGCTCAGTATAAGGGATTGCTGCAAAGCCATGGACAATGCAGACGACTCTCCCTGTGGCTCTACGCTTTTTCAGGAGAGAATGCTACTTGTCAAGACTTTGATGCAATCAACTGGTTCCCTTATATAGCCATTTTTTCTTACCAATCTGTATAATCTGACTTAATCTGTATAATCTAATTAGGCCCGAGCAGCAAAGCGCTGCGAAGGCCTATTGTATCTGTAGTGTTAATTATTAGGCCCGAGCAGCTAAGCGCTGCGAAGGCCTATTGTAACTGCAGATTTTATTATTATTATTATTAGGCCCGAGCAGCTAAGCGCTGCGAAGGCCTATTGTAACTGCAGATTTTATTATTATTAGGCCCGAGCAGCTAAGCGCTGCGAAGGCCTATTGTGACTGCAGATTTTATTATTAGGCCCGAGCAGCTAAGCGCTGCGAAGGCCTATTGTAACTGCAGATTTTATTATTATTAGGCCCGAGCAGCTAAGCGCTGCGAAGGCCTATTGTAACTGCAGATTTTATTATTATTATTATTATTTATTCTTGGGACTTTTGAAACGGCTTTTTGGAGGCCTAAACATGCATGAAAACTCACCAAACTTTACCCAAATTGTCCCCCGTGAGAAATCGCATGATTTTAGTGTAATTGAAAACGGGCGTGGCAAACCCGCTCAACAGCGCCAACTGGAGTGAGTTAGGTCAAACTGTAACACGTAGAAAGCTGAAATTTTTTACCTAGGTAGCTTTTTTAAAATTATGAAAAAAAGTCTCATGTGGGTATGCTCTAAAACCCACAGGAAGTCTGCCATTTTGGGTCAAAGGGTAAAATATTGGCAGTTTTTGTCTCGAACTTTAACAAACTAGGCAAGGCAAGGCAAATTTATTTATATAGCACAATTCAGTACAGAGACAATGCAAAGTGCTTTACATGATTAAAATATAGGAAAATAAAACAGAATAAAAGCAAGTAGGGATAGTGTAGAAACAAAAAAGAACATTTGAAAACAGTAAAACATTTTAACTTGAACATTCAAAGGCAATTCTAAACAAATGTGTTTTTAATCTCGATTTAAAGGAACTCAGGCTTTCTGCACTTTTACAGTTTTCTGGAAGTTTGTTCCAGATAAGTGGAGCATAGGAACTGAATGCTGCTTCTCCTTGTTTAGTTCTGGTTCTAGGTATGCAGAGAAGGCTGGAGCCAGAAGACCTGAGTGGTCTGGAGGGTTGATACACTGATAACAAGTCTGTGATGGATTAAGGTGCTAAGCCATTTAGGGATTTATAGACTAACAGAAGTATTTTAAAGTCTATTCTCTGAGATATAGGGAGCCAGTGTAAGGACTTTAGAACTGGGGTTATGTGCTCTACTTTCTTAGTCTTAGTGAGAACGCGGGCAGCAGCATTCTGGATCAACTGCAGCTGTCTGATCCACTTTTTAGGCAGACCTGTGAAAACACCGTTGCAGTAATCAATTCTACTAAAAATAAACGCATGGATTAGTTTTTCCAGATCCTTTAATCCTGGAAATGTTCCTCAGGTGTGTTATGGGAGTTTTGGGTGGAATATTAAACAATAGTAACTGAGTTCCCATCTTTACTAAATGACGAGACGGTGGTATAACGTTCCAGCACTTTTATTGAGAAACAGAGCAGAGATTCACATAGATGGAAAGTAATCGCACCCCACGGTTCCGCTGCAGTCTCTGTCTGCCCTGTCTCTCTCAGTGTCGCTTTTCGGGCTTCCCCTAATAATGCACCGTGGCCTTCCCATGAGACAAAACAAAGACAGTCTATCGTAAACAATCAGTATCCCTCAGCAGCTGCAGCATTTGGCCTTGCAATCAGAAAACAGTGGATCTAATACACAGACATCAGGTCTCCAGGCCTCCTCTGTCCGAGTGGTGTGAGGCCATAGTGACTTCAGAATAATAATTCTTATAACATTCCTCTCTTTTTTTTTTTTTTTTTTTTTTTTTGATGATGGCGTCGTCAGCATCAAGACAAAACAAGATGACCCACCACTTGAAAATGTGAACAAAACACAGAGGAACCATTTCTGTAAACTCGTAAAGTGGGACCCAAAGGGTTCCCGTGTTGGAACCGGGTAGTGCTGGAACTTTTAGTACAGATCAACATGAATGCTTCATAGAGCTTTAACACACAAGATCAAAGGTTTAGCTTTCATCTACAATTTAGGATTCATCTAATTAGGTAAGGCCAAATTTAGGTACCTATGCGCACATTATTTTAAAATTACATTAGACTATGGTAAGCTAAACCCTGTTCAGTAACCAAGGTCGAATCCGTCTACTCTGACCCACCCTGAATACCCTCCTACTCCTTTCTCCACTCACCCCTACGATGGACAATAATCCACCACTCCAAACTTACAACACCAGGAGCAAAGGCAGGAGAGGTTCAGTGCGGGCAGGGGAAACGCCAGAAAAAGCTACCCCTAGGGGGCAGTAAAAACTGCAAGGCCCCCTCCCAGGGAGATCTGCTCTCGGCCAATCTGAGCCTGAAAACCCTGTATTGAATCTAAGTGTTAACATTACCAGCTAATATTAAAAGGATCTTTAGAGCCAATCCGATCCTGGTTCTTCCTATATCAAATCAAAAGGTGAATAAACCATAGATCCTTGTGTGTCTGAAGCAAACAGTTTCCATTTTTTACCCCATAAAACCATATTGATCAACATGATGTAACATTAAAGTGTAGATCTCATAACACAAAAAATCAAACATGTGAGTCAGTGGAACAGAGCAGTTAAACAAACAGCAACACAATATATGAGAAGAGTCCTAAACGTCAAGAACGCAAAGTTAAGAAAGCCTTCAGGCCATTCAGGCACAAGGCAGAAATTAATCTAATCGCGCTTAGGGTCTCTTCAGGCAACTCCTCCTGTTGAAGAATAAGGAATCAGAGTTCTCTGGCTTCTTCATCCCCCAGTCCTCTTCTGGTTCCTCCTCGCAGGCTGGACGATTGAGCAGGATGGTAATAAGCGTTCAGTTCTGGATGGGCACTGAGCATTTTATTTTGCATTTCTTTCTAATAAAACACTTTGTGAAGATGGTCTGCAGACACGAGTCCTTGTTCCCACTAGAGAACAGAAACAAGGTGTAATTAGTGTTCTTATCAAAACCCCTTTCATGTGTCATTTATTAAAACATTCTTCAAGCACTTTCACATTCAAGATATTTCTGTGCACAATTATTTAGCTTTCAGAATTCTGCAATTTAATTATTAATTAAAATAGTAATCTTTAAGTTCAAGTGTATCTGCAGTAAATTCATAATAATTCTTAACAGAATGCTTTTAATGTGTGTCTTAACTGTTGTTGTCTGACAGTTAAAGTTCTCTGCAACATAATTTCATCAACATATTCGTTTCATGACATTTCCCATTTATTTTGAAAACCCAACTGAGAAAAAGAAAGCCTTTCCATGTGAAAGCTTTTTCCCTCTCTCCCTCTTTTTTTCTTTTTTTTTTTAAGTGAGGTGCTGTTCTGCACAGAAAAGACAAAATATTTATACCATGCTGTTACTGTTCAAGGACGCCAAGGTTCTACAACACAAAACAAAGTAGAGAGCAGGAGAGAACAGGAGTTTTTTGAAAACGCTCTAACATTGTAGAACAACTAAAGCTACTTAAGCAAATCAGAATTAGTTCCCAAATTAATCCTAAAATAAAGTAAACCTTACATTGTGATTATTTATTTATTTATTTATCTTCTTAAACTGAGGATTAAGGACTTTTATTAAGAAGTTCTTGGGTGAACGCATCTCTGCGTTCCTATTTGTCTAGGCCTCTGCAATCTGATCTATGATCTATGTATTCTGAGTGCCTGGTCAGGAAGGGTGAAAGGTTCTCTGAAGCTTTCTGTTTTCAGCAACCCTGAAAACCCAGAACCCTTTACAGTCAGTGTTAGGTGTCAGGTAACCTGTGGGACCACCTCGTCGTCTCCCTGGTTCCACCAGCTGTGTCAAGTCCACAGCAGCTCGTCCCTGGGTGCCATGCCCCAGGGGTCTCCACACCCCCCTGTGTGGAACGTCTCTCGTTGTAAGGATCTCACCTTACGTGCCGTTCAAGATGTTCTTTACACAGCAGGACTTCCAATGTGGGATGTATTTGCTGCTTTGATGTTCCTCAGAAAAAACCTTCATTCATTGATATCACCTTCAAGCTGTTACCCTTTTATCATCACAGCCCCCCAACCATCCTGACCAGATCCAAAATCTCCCCATAATCTAATCTAATTAAATTAATCTTACTTATTTTCTGTATGTAGGACGATAACCATTAAATTATCCTGATCTAAAAGCCCTCAGGTTAACGGGTTAACTGGTTAAAAAGACTTTTGAGTTATTTGTGTTCTAGTTGAAAGATATTAAATCTCCATAAATATTGTAACCATTGTACCCTGATGCTTTAATCCTAAATTTACCCATGTTAGTAGGATGTGTCATTATGCAAATTTTATTGCAACATTACCCATTTTAGCCAGTAACCTTTTCTTTGCGTTTTATTGAAGCCTGCCAGAGTAGCAGAAATCAGCTTACTCTTAAGATGTTTATTAAATGAAATGCTATTTAAAAGTTCAGATTATTCTACATATATAGTGAAAACAAATTAATTCATTTATTTATTTAACTGTTGATATAATATCCACTTAATTTATTAAGTTGCTCCATGATTCCATCAAGGTGCTTCTTTAAAAATTTTCACCTTTACATAATCTTAATGTGTTTCGTAATGTGTGGTTTGTTTTAATTGTGTACAACAAAATCTGAAGTGAAATGCATGAAGTCGTGTCTGCAGAACTCATCTGTGTTTTTGTCGAAGGTTGTCCGATGCCTCAGTCATAGTCCTTCAATGTCCTTTTCCAGTCCAATGTCTAAATTCAGCAGCCCAACATTCTCCTTCTCATCAACAGTCCGTCCTCCAGTCCTCACGCCTGCAAACAGAATGAATTCTGCCAGCATTTTTTGCCAAAGAAAACGCTCCATAGGTTGAAAAGAAATTACAGCAAAACAGTCACAAACATTTTAACTACAGTGTTCCCTCTAACATGACAAACATAAAAGAAACAAAAGGATAAAAAATAAATCAAACTTTGTCTCTGACAAAATAAAACTCAAAACTGGATCAGGCTGAAGTCAATGACATCACCTTTAGTCCTTGTCCCAAGGATCAGCCCCCATGGCACTGCGGCACTGTTTCTGCATTCTCTCGCATCTGAGAATGTCTAAAATGAGACTAAATCTCTATGTTAGCACAAACCCATCATATTGACCAGGTTTCTTTGCAAAGAAAATAAGCAGAAAGATAGAGCTGTTAATAGCAGAAAGCAACAAACATTTTTAAGACACCACCTTTCCCCACTGGAAGATCTGGCATAACTTGCTTAAAACTAAGTATAATTTAGTGTCCAAATCTGATTATTACTCCTTACCGCACTGCTAGCACTGTCTTTTCAGAGTCTTCTATTAGCAGAAAGGTGGCGTCTCCTTTAATCTGAAAGCAATAACTCAGAGAAAAACAAGAGTGTTAATAGCATGCAGTTAAAACCCTGGTCCCCTTAGCGTCCCTTTAACGTGATGTTTTCCCCTTTTTTTCTGATCCTGAGAAGGTTTCTATTCTTCCCCTTTCCTTTGAAACTCCGTTCAAAACACCTCCAAAAGAAAGAAAACAAAAAAACTAAAGAAATGAACCAAACAAAATTAAAACAAAATTGTTTTCCAAGGAGCACAATTATGTCTTTTCCAATATGACATAGGTTTTTGACTTATTACAAACCTTTTTGATATCCTTCTGGTCCTTTGACCATGTGTATTTGCTGTTAGTAATACTTTTATTCATATATACCTTTTCAATCTTAATTGGTCAAGTGTGAAACTTTAAAACAATGATTTTTCCCTTTTAGTTTTTGAGCTTTTAGTGTTTCTCTATAAATGATAAGAGTTTTCCCCATAATTCAGCACATTGAGAAGGCTACCCAAAACAAACCAAGATTAGAATTAGAATTTAACCCTTTAGAAGCTGGCTTTATTTTATTTTTCCCCCTCTGACATAGTTTTCGTGCCCCAGGCCACAACACACAGACCCAGCCTCGCCATAAACATTCAGATGTTTACATCATGGTCAGATTTGTTTATCATATCTATTGTCCTTCTCAGGTTATACTGTCCCTCTGAGGTTCGCCTCAGCGCAGCATAACTAATAAAATCAGATGATTTTTTTTACTGATGACGCGTGTAACGTGGCCTTCTAATATTTTGACGCTTTTCAAAATTTCTCATTAGTTGCATTCAAATTCCAAGTAAAAAATAAATAAAATAAATGAATAGAAAACCCTTAGAAAAGCAACCATATTTAGTTCCATACAGTTTGTTCAAAGCACAGTTTTTTCTCATCTATTTAAATCAAAAATCTTGTGTATCTAAACTTCTTTCAACTGGACTGGTTTGTGATGAATCATTATTATTATAAGCAATGAGATCTCAGTAATTTTAAATTACTTTAGGGCTAAAAAACAAGTGATAGGATCTCAGCCTAAATTTGTAAAACAGTAAACTTAACAAGCTTATGTAACGCTTATTTCCAATTTCTAACAAAGCTGAAATATTTCTGTTCAAGCCATGTTAATCTCTCCGTGTATCAATTTAATTTGGTCCTGATATTTAATGTTAAAAAAACAAACTTTGTTATTTAAATCTCTCTTTTACTGTACCTCTATTGTTAACATAGTCCATGCTTAAAATGTCATTTGAATTACGGAGCTGCAGTTCTCCCAAAACAAATGAACATTCTGAAACCATGAACATTACTTTTACCCCCGAATTAATTCACACAGACGAACATTTAGTTACATAGATACATACGATACACAGTTACATACAAACGATGACATTCAGACAGACAAACACGTGCAGGCCTGCTTTTTCACCATCTTAAATAGTTCTATGTTTTTCATAATTTTTTAAACGTCAACGCCGAAAGATGTTTTCAACGCGTTAAGTTCCCGCTTAGTTTAAAAGGTGGAGAGCGTGCGCTGGTTACGACCCCCCGATGCTTCGTCCACACGCGGTTTTACGCTTCAGTCCCGCAAGGATACAACTCTGTGTCTCGCAGACACTTGGACGCTTACCCATTTTTGAAAGTTATACGTCGCTATTAGCAGTTTAGACCCATTTTATCCACAACGGAAGTGCCTAATCGGTCCCCACGTAAACGCTTCCCCGGTGCAACGCCTTTTTAGTTTCGTTTCCGTTTCCTTGTTTTTATCCATTTTATTCAATTTTCGCTTTTCTTTTTTCTCTTAATTTTATTTTTATTATTTAGTAGCAGTACTGCAATAAAATAAAATAATAGTAATAATAATAACCCCTATGTGAGAAATCTGCATGTTTAATCAAATCATATCAAATCATTTATGCATGTCATGCGTCTGGGCCCCTACGTTTTTCAGCATGAAATCGAACGTCTCACCCTGGGGCTAGGCTTGACCCTGAGAAACTCTGCCTTTTACCCATTACACGGACTCTTCTGCATCCAGACTTTTTTTTTTGTTTGTTTTTATTTATTTTATCCTTTTTTTGTTTTTTATTACTATTTTCTACTTGTCCTTAGCACGATCGACCAACTAAATGAAAGGCCTCACATCCGATGGTCGCCTTTTTGGTATAATGGTCGGGGTCCCCACTTATCAAAGCTGCAAACATCTTCGCAACAGTCAAGGACTTAAGCATCCCTGCCGCTTTCATCCACAACAGAAGTGGACAGCCTCTTGCACAAACCCAAGACAAGAGGACTTTAATGGACCAGCTGCAAACTGCTCAGCCGGTCACCTGTTCTCCAGGTGAAAATCACTCTGCCCCTCCTCCCCCCTTGTGGGAAAGTCCGTATTTCAGCTGAAAACGTATTCTAATTAAATTTTGAATTTTATTTTAATGTTTAAACCTTAGTCACCGTTCGGTATTGCGAACCCTGTTTTATTTGCCTTAAGGATTAAATATAATTCATTATTTCTACCGGCTTTTACTTTTACTACCTTTTAGGTTTACAGTTTTAAATTTTAAAATTTCTTGAGGTATACTTTAAAATGGGGTTTAAATTTTAAAAGCTTGCAAGCATTTTTGACCAATTGCGTTTGTTTTTAAAAGAGCTGGAAAATAATCCCCTTACCGTCTCATGAAAGAAAGGTTCGGATCTTCGCGCCGACGCCCAGAGACGCTCCGAGACCAGGAGCTCCTCCACATCCCTTGAAAATCCATTCGGGGTACCAGAGGCCGGATAACCTCTCTGGGCCGGCCAAAGCAGCTCCTGTCCCCGGACTCCCTCGCTCGTCGGTCGGAGATCTTGTTCGTTTACGCCAAATTGTTATGGGAGTTTTGGGTGGAATATTAAACAATAGTAACTGAGTTCCCATCTTTACTAAATGACGAGACGGTGGTATAACGTTCCAGCACTTTTATTGAGAAACAGAGCAGAGATTCACATAGATGGAAAGTAATCGCACCCCACGGTTCCGCTGCAGTCTCTGTCTGCCCTGTCTCTCTCAGTGTCGCTTTTCGGGCTTCCCCTAATAATGCACCGTGGCCTTCCCATGAGACAAAACAAAGACAGTCTATCGTAAACAATCAGTATCCCTCAGCAGCTGCAGCATTTGGCCTTGCAATCAGAAAACAGTGGATCTTATACACAGACATCAGGTCTCCAGGCCTCCTCTGTCCGAGTGGTGTGAGGCCATAGTGACTTCAGAATAATAATTCTTATAACAAGGTGATAAAAAGCCGACCTTGTAATTGTCTTTAGATGCTTTTGAAGGTTCAGGTCTGAGTCCATCACTACACCCAGGTTTCGGGCCTGATCAGTGGTTCCTAGCTGAAGCGACTGAAGCTGTGTGCTAACTTTTGATCTCTCCTCTATTGGTCCAAAAATTATTACTTCTGTTTTGTTTTTGTTCAACTGAAGAAAATTTTGACACATCCATGCATTGATTTCTTCTAGGCATTTACTCAGTGCTTGAACTGGTTTATAGTCACCTGGTGACATGGTGATGTAAAGCTGTGTGTCGTCTGCATAGTTATGGTAGCTGATGTTGTTATTTTTTATTATCTGGGCTAGAGGGAGCATGTAGATATTGAAGAGGAGGGGACCCAGGATGGACCCTTGGGGAACCCCACATGTGATTTTTGTCGTCTGGGATGTAAAGTTACCCACTGATACAAAAAAGTCCCTGTCCTTTAAGTAGGATTTAAACCAGTGGAGAGCTGTACCAGAGAGGCCGACCCAGTTTTCCAGGCGCTCTAACAGGATGGAGTGATCAACAGTATCAAATGCTGCACTAAGGTCCAATAGTACCAGCACGGTGGTTCTTCCACAGTCTGTATTTATATGGATGTCACTAAACACCTTAATAAGGGCGGTCTCTGTACTGTGGTGAATACGGAAGCCAGACTGGAAAACGTCAAAGCGGCTGGTTGTTGTTAAGGTGTTTAATTGTTGAATTACAGCTTTTTCAATAATCTTACTGATAAAGGGGAGGTTTGAGATGGGCCTGTAGTTCTGGAGTAGAAGTTTGTCTAAATTGTTCTTTTTCAGCAGTGGTTTGATATTTGCTGTTTTTAGGGACTGGGGGAAAACACCTGACAGAAGGGACGTGTTTATTATCTGAGTCAGATCAGACGCTATGCCAGGTAAAACTTTTTTAAAGAAAGCTGTGGGTAGAACATCAAGGCAGCTGGAGGAGGAACTTAACTGCTGAATGATCTGCTCTAAGCTTTTGTGGTTTATTTCGCTGAAATGGGACATTTTGTCAGAAATAGTTCCAGCTGAATAAAGCATTGGTTCTGGTGTTGATATGGAAGTACAAAGTGATCCTCTAATTTTTATGATTCTCTCAGTAAAGAAGTTAGCAAATTCATTGCAGGCCCTGGTGGAGTGGAGTTCTGAAGCCACGGACACAGGAGGATTTGTTAACCTGTCGACTGTGGAAAATAAGACACGAGCATTATTAATGTTTTTCTTGATGATCTCAGAGAAGAAAGATTCTCTTGCATTTTTCAGTTGTAAGTTATATCTGTAAAGTCTCTCTTTATAGATGTCGTAGTGAACCTGGAGTCTGTTCTTTCTCCACTTGCATTCAGCTTTTCGACACTCCCTTTTTTCACCTCTAACTGCTGGAGCATTTCTCCAAGGAGATTTTTTCTTCCCGGAAACAACTTTCACTTTAACTGGAGCAATGCAGTTAATGATGTCTGAGACTTTAGACTGAAAGTTATCTACTAGCTCATCTACTGAGTTGCAGCCCAAGGTTGAAGTAGCAGAGTAAGCTTGAATAAAAGTTTCTGTGGCATTGTCCTTAAAGGTGCGTCTTCTTACGATGTCCCTTTGGCTAAATGAGTCACTGGTAATGATGCTTTCAAAGGTAACAGAAAAGTGATCAGATAGGGCAACATCAGTTACATTAACCTGTGAAATCTTTAGACCTTTAGTGATGATCAAGTCTAAAATATGTCCCTGTTTGTGTGTTGGCTGTTTAACATGTTGAGTTAAACCAAAGTTTCTAAGTGTGTCACACAGTTCTTTTGCACTTCTGTCTTCAGGGTTGTCAACGTGAAAGTTGAAGTCTCCCACAATAATTAAACAGTCATAATCAACACATATCACAGACAGGAGGTCACTAAAATCCTTAAAAAAGTTTGATGTGGACTTAGGAGGCCTGTACACATTCAGAAACATAGTTCGTATCGGGCCCTTTACCTGGAGAGCCAAATGTTCAAAAGAGTCGAATATTCCCAAAAACACCTTTTTACACTTTAGTGAATCATTAAACAATGTTGCCACTCCTCCACCTTTCCTTTGCTGTCATCTCTCACAAAGAAAATTGTAGTTTGGAGGTGTTGACTCTATCAGTATAGCTGCTTCACTAAATTCATGCAGCCATGTTTCTGTTAAAAACATTACATCAAGATTATTGTCAATAATGAAGTCATTAATTAAAAGGGATTTTCCTGACAGAGATCTAATATTTAATAAACCCAGTTTATATGACTTAGTGGTTGATGATGTCTCTGTGATAGGTTGCATCTGACAGTTTATGATTTTTAAGTATTTGTTCCTGTTTATCCTTTTGTTTTTCTTATTTCTGCCACGTATTATCACAGATATTCCATAATCTCCGGCGAAAGGCCCCTGCTGATGCTGGAAACTGTCATGTCTGATAAACGTGTGGCCAGGGCCCAATCTGTATCACAGCGAAGTAATTTGGAGTTCCTCAGTACCAGAGTGTTCTGTGATACGTAGAGGAGGAGGATCTGAGGCTCTGAGGCCTTTGGAGAACCCTGGTTTATTCACAGCAGAATGGCTATGTAGAGAGGATGTCATCTGTAGGCCAATCTTAAATACTTTGTTCATGTTATGAGAAAATTCCAGAAAAGGAACTTCTGGGCATTTTAAATTATCACTTTCAAATTTTTTCAGCGTGCAGTTAACACATTGAGGGATGCAGCCTAAGCGAAAATTCAGACTGAAGAAACTCTATTGCCTACCTCCATCAATCAGAGACTCATCCGCCTCTGACGCATCCAATCAGCTTTGAACTGCTTTGAGGAGGCAAAGCCAATCAGCATCCTGGGTTCATCTTAAAAGAACTCCACATCCTCGTCTCGGCCTTCTGCTCAGCGAGCAAGCAGTGGCTGCGCTGTGTCCGGTTTGGACTCTGTTGACCGGTTTCAAGAGATAATAACTTATCCTGAAATCCTCCTGCCATAGGAATACCGTCTAGCCGCACATCTTCCTTTCCGACCTCTGTTTTCGTCAGCTCCGATTCCTGGCGCAATGAACTCGCAAGCGACGCAGACGCGTCCCAACTCTGCCTAAGTTCCAGTCAGCTTCTCTTCATAGCGCGCCGGGGTCTTTCTCAAACTGATCCCGCAGTCCCGTGGGGCTGGCTCTTGGTTCGCGGATCCGCCGACTCATCCGGGACCACCTCTGGTTTTCATCGGCTTTGCGGCACCACCTTGCCGCTCGTCCCGGCCGCAACTTTTCAGCCGGATCTACTCTCTCATTCACTCGCTAATGCGTTTGGAGCCAGCTCAGGTAATATGTATTCACCCATGTTCGTCCTCTATTCAGGCGAACGTATTTCATTTTACTGTTTGTTTTCGTTTTCTTCTTCTTCTGGTGTTGCAGGTAGCCACCGGGCTTGTGGTGACATTGCTGCCACCTACTGGTTGGAGTATGAAGTGCATTTTAAATTCAGCAATTGATACCAATCGTTATTAAACCGCTGCAACTCTGGTGCAATTTGGCATCAGCTTGGACTGGTCTGTATTGGGTTCAGACTTCTCATTTATGCTGACCAGGCCACTTCTGTCACTCTTGTCATTTCAATGTTTTGCCAATCAATTCTTCAGGTGTTGTGAAATTATACAAGTTATTTAAGGTTTTTGTTCGTAGGTATTGTCTGAATGTCAGCTGGGACCCAACGTCGGGATGGCTGTGGGGATGGTTTGAGTATTGGGCGATCTTTAACAGCAACTTGCTCATGTATTTAGGGATTGTCTATTTCTTCTTTTAGGTTCAAGAATTCATTCAAGATGAATATCCGGAGAGCATCACTGAAGGTGCTGTTGTCTGGTTGATACTATTTTCAATTACGGATCCTCTCTGCAGGCGTGAGGCTAACTAAAGCTACTAAGCAAGGAGATCATCAGTTAGCAGGATGCAGTGCAGAATCTGAATTAAATTCATCCAAACAACATGGAATAAGCTAATCGATTCATAACAGCATTTGGTATGCGTTTGGCATTCTATGCATTTATGAGCTAAGCAAACATTATCGATTATGTCTTAAGAAGTGTTACCCGTGTTTAATGGTCCTTCATTTTCTGGTTGTTTTGTTCTTATAGATATACTTTTCACTATTCCCAGTTGTTTCTCAAACTAAACCTGTCAGCCTGCAATTGAGTTCTATGTATTGATCTTAACCTAGTTCCATGATGGCTTTTTGCCTGCAGACAAGCTCTCGAGTTCTCGATATCAGTTTCATTCTCATATCAGTTATTTCTGAGCGTCAGAAATATCATCATTTCAAGATTCACGTTTTTATTTCCAGGCAGCTTGAGCTCACTAATTCCGTTTCCTTCCCTCTTAGAACAGGATACTCTGGTTAAGAGTTGCTGTTCTGAACTTTCCTTCTGGTCTGGCTTGCTTCTCGTCCGGATTTGAAATATACTTTCTATAATGATGTCTTTTGTCTGTAGATGCGTTAAATTTTACGGATGTGCATCCGTAAGTTTTGGGGGATTCTAAAAACAGTTGGTTCGCAGATTCGCAAAATTGTCAAAGAAATCGTTAATCTTGTGGCCTTTCATCTAGAGTTATTTCAGCATTCAGGATGTGAGCTGCGCAACAGCAGACGCTCGTGGAGCCCAATCGTTGGGCGATGGCTATCATCAGCATGCCTCACATATCTGCTCTTACTTTTCATTCATCTTAGCCACCTAATGCTCATCTTCAAGGTAATCTAATTACGAATACTGGTGGTTGATTCAAATCTCATTCAAGTCTCATTAAGCCCGCGTCCTGTCCTGTTCATTCCCTCTTGGTCACTCATTCATTTATGTGCATCATCCCTAAGCATCCTCTGTTATTTATCCTTTTATCCAGGCGTCCCGCCATGCAGTTGTCCTGTTATTCTGTTCATTCTTTCATGGTCATTAATTTATTCATGTTCCCTGCCATGTTCCCCACTACGTTCCCTGCATACTCCTTTCATGCTTCCTGCATGCTCCCCGTGTGCTCCCTGTGTGTTCCCTGCCATGCTCCCTGCCATGCGGCCTTCCCTGCCATACTCTTTGCCATGTTTCCTTCAATGCTCCTTGCCATGTTTCCTTCTATGCTCCTTGCCATGTGTTTCCTTCTATGCTCCTTGCCATGTGTTTCCTTCTATGCTCCTTGCCATGTGTTTCCTTCTATGCTCTTTGCCATGTTTCCTTCTATGCTCCTTGCCATGTGTTTCCTTCTATGCTCCTTGCCATGTGTTTCCTTCTATGCTCCTTGCCATGTTTCCTTCTATGCTCCTTGCCATGTTTCCTTCTACGCTTCCTGCAACGCCCTCCTCCCTGCCATGCAGCCTGCCCTGCCATGTTTTTCCCTCCATGCTCCTTGCCATGTGTTTCCTTCCATGCTCCTTGCCATGTTTTTCCCATGGAAAAACATAGATGCTTCTTTCGGCAAGCGGAGGGAAATGACTACAAATGACCGTCAAACGTAAGGAGATAAATTAAGACAGACGAGCGGCCAGGTGTGGGGTCTTGTCTCTGCGGAGGCGAGGCGTCAGACAGCCGGTAAATTGAGTGGTGACGGCGGTGCGATTTTTCGATTATGAAGGTAAGAGCTTTGTCTTCTTAGCTCTGTTGTTAGCATAGATGCTAGGATAATGATAGCTATGCTACCAACAGGACTTTTGTCATTTATTAGTTTTCTGTTTCTCCGTTATATTGCTACGCGAGCTTTATTGCTATATCAGCTTATCTGTTTCACAGCTTTTAGCCAATGAGTCACACCAGGGATATAGTTGATGTATAATGTTGAGCCTTTTCATAGTTTGTTTTAGAACAGTGTCAATGCTGTTGGCCACTTGGTCACAGTTAGAGCACGCTGTCACAGCTCTATGAATAAAAATGAGGAGCCTCATTCCCTTCAGCTTTTTCTTTTTGTGTAGTATTTTACTGAGGTTACAGACTTTGCAGTATCCCACAAAGTTCCTCTGTGGGTTCAGTGTGTTTCTCAGTCTCGTCAGTAGATTTGGAGCCTCAATTAAGAAAATAATTCTGCCCATTCCTGTTAAAACTGTGATAGTTTAGGACATCAAAGACTGAGAAAGACGCTGTCAATAATGTTGCATGCACACTAATAATCAGTTCATTATAGTATTTATGGATTATGCTGCTGTCGGGGCAAACCCCTTGTGTCCTATACTATTATTTTTCAGGAAGTGACCAAAAAAACATGAATTTTAAAAAACTTAAGACATCACACTTCATATATTTTAGTTATTTATTACATAGATAGGCATTCCTCGGTTTTTAATATTTGAACTAAATCATTCTCGCATGAATTAGTGTTCTTGACTAAAGTCAAATGGAGGATTGAGTCTGAGAATGCCACAAAAACAACACCTGGTGTCTTATCAGATTTTTATAGCTTTCAGTCCAAATAACGGTGTCCCATAGGGGTAATTTGATTCTGATAACACTGATTATTATTCTACACATGTAAATGTAGTCAGTGAGTGAAAAATAAACTTCTTTGCATCTGCTGTTTCCAACAATCATAATTTTCATGTTGCTGCTTTGATAAATTAAACATTAGCTAAATCCATCTAAAACAGCATGTCTCTATTTCTAGTTTCCACTGGATAAGAAAGAGGATCCCATGGCTCTGGAGTGCCTGTCGTGTTCTTGTGCTGCAGGTACAGCTCTATGTAATCACTTAGTAGCCCTGTTACTTCATAGCAGCTCTGTCCATTTTACTTGTCCTGTTTATCCTGCTGCCTTGCTCCGGTTCCCCTCTGCCTTACAGAAGAGCCTGCTGCCGAGCTCTGGTGGGTTCTCCCCTGAACTGTCAATTTTCTGCCCAGCTGTGGACCCTGCTGCCTGTTCCTGGTTCCAAGAAGTCTCTCTCCGGGCCGTCAACTCCTGCCAACACCATCATCCTGTTCCCGTGCAGTTCTACCTCGCTGGTTACATCACCCTCCATCCCATCAAACCTTCAATAAAGACTTTCATTTTGAGTCCTGTGTGTGTGGTTCTGGGTTCATCCGTAGACAAATTGTGACAATTAGACTTAGACTTAGACAACTTTATTTGTCATTTTGTATGCACAGAGTGCGTACAGAACGAAATTTCGTTTGCATACAGCTTGAGAATTACAGTAAATTACAGGATAAAGTGCAGCAGTGATTTAACAGTAAACAATTGAAATGTAAACAATGCAGTAGAAAGAGACAGTGTGTGATCACAGTGTACAGGTGAGTATTTTTAAAAACCATTTGTTTGTGCAGAAATTAATTTCTCATATTAACTTGCTTTCGTTAACAAATTGATTTTGACAGCTCTAATAAAAATTTACATGGTGACCCACTGAAATTATCTTGGGAAAAGCTAAATAAACTTAAATATGAAATTTTTTGTAGTTTGAGCACTGTGGGACACTGGAGTAGCAGTTTCTATGTGATTGTGCCATGCTTGGTGGATATGATGCTTTCTATTCATTTATTTTATTTCCTTTTAACTTGGAATTTGAATGAAACTAAAGAGACATTTAGAGAATATCACGAAGGCCACACTTAGCGCATAATCAGTTACAAAATCATCTGATGCTATTAGTTATGCTGAGCTGAGGCGAACCTTAGAGGGACAATTTAACCTGAAACAGGACAAAAGATATGCAGGGGCGGATCCAGGATTTTTCAAAGGGGGGTGCGCACCTAAGGGTCATGTCAAGACAATGTGAGGCTAAACAACGAAAGAATGTCATCTTTACTCTTCCACACTACCTTAATTATTCATCTATGGGTTTTTGAATTGATAATCATTTCAATGGATGAACATAAGTGGAATTAGCATGATTACATTATTGTAATTGAAAAATTATTTTAAGACAAAATTTCTTGGTTTTTACAGCATGCACAAGGTTAAAAAGTAGTTTGAAGAAAAAATGATCCTTATCAACAATTAATCAAACAAAGATTTTCTTTATTTCCAGAAATGATATTTAATTAGTAAAATGAAATAAAAAGACTCAAGGACTTAGAACAGTTTGTTATGGTTCAAGTGATAAAGGATTTTTTAATATACATGAATTTTAACAATTTATTTCATCCGGATAAACTATATTAAGAAAAAAATGACTTAAAAAGACCCAAGGACTCAGAACAGTTTGTTATGGTTAAAGTGATAAAGGAGTTTTGAGTATGTTTTAACAAGATAAACTATGTTGAGAGAAAAAAAACTTTAAAGTAAGTTAAACCAACGAACATGTATGGTGAAGTTAAGCCATAAGCCTATAATAGAACAGTAAGACTTGACAAAGAATATTGTTCTCTTCTACAACACCTTCAACTTTATGATGACGATGATAATGGGTTTACAAATGTCAACCTTCTGGGATGCTTCTGGGCAAATATGTCTATGATTTTGTTGATGTCTAAATGAATGTCCTTGTGGACATACATAAGTAGCAAAACCACAAACCTTTCTTGTCACATTGTCGACCTCAGCAAAGTTTTCACTGCTTTAAGGCCCGAGTTACGTTCCATAGAAGCACTCGTAAAGGGTATAACTGACAGAAGGTGAAGAATCATAGAAATGTTTGGGTAGCACTTGTATATTTGTTATCCTTAGAATTTCAGGGAGAGAGCTGGGTTTTTCCACTGATGATGACCACTTTGTGTGCCACAACTTCATTTCCTGCTTCAATGTTGATCCTGATGGTAGATCATCTTTATATGATGTAAAGATCTCTTTCTCACTCTCATCGTTCATCATATGCAAGTTGCATGGAAATAGTTTTAATCGCGTTGTAATAACGCAAGATCTGAGTTGTGAGCAATTCAAATTCATGCTCGGACAGACCCGGCTGCAGAAGCAAATTACAGGGGGGCATTACATTTTTCAGGGGGGCACACTTTAAAGGCCTATTGTAACTGCAGATTTTATTATTATTATTATTTATTCTTGGGACTTTTGAAACGGGTTTTTGGAGGCCTAAACATGAATGAAAACTCACCAAACTTTACCCAAAATTGTCCCCCATGTGAAGGTAGTATCCAAGGTGGTACTGCTGGTATTGGTACTGTTGGACTGAACATTAAATCAGTTAATTCTAATTCCATTGCTTTTTGTCTAACTGTCCACCCAAAGCTTTTTCTTCCCCTCTTCTCCATTTCCCAACAAGATGTTAAAGTGCTCTATGCTGGATGATCTTCACTATGACCCTGTAAATTAGCCCAATAGTTTAGAGATAACTGAATTCTTCTCAATGTCGGGAAGTCTGAACAACAACAAGTCTTAATGCATCATGTGACTTTTGGCACAAATTTACCGTAGCGTAGGTGGGATTGTTTCGTAGTCGAGCAAAGGCTGTTTTGTGCGTGCAGAGACCATTTTGTACTGGAGGAAAACTTATAAATGATATTTTGAGTGCAAGGTTGGCGAACAGTTTGCAAAACAATTTTTTTGTGTGTGAAACATATATTTTTGTGTGCAAAACAAGTTTTATTTGTGTGCAACACCTTTTTTGTTTACAACCTTTTGGCAGGAAACTATCTCCATAGCTCTTGCTGCAGCATATTGGATCGGCTGAAGACTTTAAACTGCATTTCAACCAGTAAACTAATGTTTAAACCAGGGGTGTCAAACATACGGCCCGCCGAACGATTTAGTCCGGCCCGGTGGCCAAATGCAATATCATTATTCAACGGCTGTATCTCCTCACTGCATTGACCGATCTGCGCCTGATTTTTTTGTGAGTTGTGGGGGAGCGCTGCCGAACGGGTTCGTGTGAATCGCCCGGTGGACGGGCGCAGAAAATGCGTGACAGCTTCTGCGGTGGCTGGCGGCAGGCGGTGCAAGTACCCCAGCGGTGCTTGGCTGCGAGGGCCGCTCATCGCCGCTTGCGGCTTTAATTATTATTATTATTATTATTCTGCCCCCCTAAAGAGGGGCCTTTTTGGGGGCTTTATCATATTCAAAAACTCACCAAACTTGGTGGATGCATGAAGACTGTTTAAAAATTTTGTATTTTAAGGTCCTCATAAAAATCAAAAGAAAAATGCCTCAATGGCGCCACCTAGCAATTTTCAAAGGACCCTTTGCTATTCACTTACTTCATCGTAGAGACATGAGATTTGGTACAGTGGTAGAGCTCGCCAAGACGCTCAGAATTTACAATTAATGTCATAGTGCAAATGTCAGGACTCAGCCAGCAGGGCCGTGCAGCTTGCTGCCGGCTCTGCTGCCTCAGACTTTTTCCACAGGTGTTCTGGGTTGACTGGTGGGCGGAGCCCACACACCTGCGGGCGGTTGAGCGGCATCGGGAAGCATTACTTAAACACCACGCAGACAGTGAGAGGATGCCAGAGTGTTACCGTCGTGGTATGCAGACAAGCCTTGGCCTCTCGTTCTCAGTGTTCCTCAGCGAAACTAATTACTCACCTCTGTGTCTCCCAGGTACCTCCTCGTGTCAGCTCACTTCCTCTCGTGATCCTGCGAAGTCTCTCGTGGCAGGAGCTCCAAGCATCGTCATCTTCCGTCTGGTGTTGGTCTCTCCTGCAAACCACCTGGTTCCTCCTGAGTCGGTTCCCCTCCCCTGGAACCCTGCCATCTCCAGAAAGTCACCTGGTTCCTCTCGCTGTCCCGGACATCTGGATTCCCCGGTGCTGCTCGGACCCGACCCCTCCTTCGATCTACCGGTCTCCCGGACACCTGTGGCCACCATCGTACGGCTAGCGCTGAGTCCCCACCGCTTCCCTCCCGGTCGGCCTTCCGTCCATCGAGTGGTAAGCTTGCGTCCAGCAGCAGTTCCAGCTCAGTCAGACCAGTTCCCCTCCACGTTTCCCCAGCTAACCTCTGTCTCGTTCTTCCCTAGTGATCGACCCGGTTTCCTGCTCCCTGACCGTTACCTGACGCTGCCTCCGCTGAGGCAGAATCCTCCCGTTACCTGGTTCTTAAATAAAACCTTTAAACTTCACCTGTTTCTCCCGAGTGTGCTTCTGCATGTGGGCAAAATACATAAAGCCAACCATGACAGCAAATATCACAGGAAGTCGGCCATTTTAGATTGAAGGTCTGATTTTGACCTCAATTTTGACGTTTACAGCATTGGTATTTGATCGAACTCCTCCTAGAGATTTTGAGCGAGCAGCTTGAAACTCGGTCAGTCTGATCATAAGGCATGGCCAATTAAAAGTTATCAAAACGGTGAGTTTTTGAGCATGTTGAAGGGGCGTTAGCAGGGGTTAAAGTTCACCTACTCGCCACAAAAAATAAAACTGTTATATCTCCTACACAGAAACACACAGAGGCACCAAACTTTCTGTGATTGATTATCATTGGGTCTTCTTTAACATCCAATGGTCAAATGATGACATCACTTATGCCACGCCCCCTGACAACAGGAAGTGTCATGTTTTGCTGTAAACGGTCGCTATGTTACCCCTCTGAGTTAATCAACATGAAACTGTGTCCAGAGACAGAAGACATGTCAGTGTGTTGTGGATTCCAGCCTCAAGTGGATTCGATGGAGCAGGGGGGCGTGGCGACGTGAAGTCACCTCAAACACCGCTGCCATTCGTTTGGCTCTGAATTCCACATTTTTGGGCCGAGCTGCTTAAAACTCACTTAGATGCATCCTTATCTAGCCCCCGACAGGAATCCATAACAAACTTTGGTGGGCGTGACCTGATTTCTCTATAGCGCCCGCTAGAATATTTTAAATGATCAACCCGTAGCCTTGCTTTAAGCTAGAATTACAAAAGTTGGTACACGACATACACATGTGGAAAATTGCTAAAGTAACACTTTAGCAATATTCCAGTTGCAAAAGTGTTACGTTTACATTATTACTTTTGGGTGTGTATCCATAAACTTTCATAAAAGCTGTCTTAATGCAAGAAACGAAACCCTTAAACACATGAAATAACAATTAACTTTAAACAACTTAAAAGCTGTTGTTAACTTTTCACATGAAGCTGGATTAACAGCTAGTAAGATACTTTTGATTATATTGGTATACTAATGTTTGTCAGGGTTTAGTTTTGTCTTGGCTTTTTTCACTATTAGTTTTCAGTTCTTCCTCCTAGTTAGGGTTTAGTTACTTACTCCTCTCCTGTCTGCCTGGTGTGCTTTTGCTAGCCTTTTGTTTCCTGCCTCAGGTTTAACTTGTTGGTCTCTGCCTACTGCTGGGTTTAACCCGTCTCACCTCTGGACTTCAGGTGGAGCTGGTATCCTGCTGTCATCCGGGCCCACAGGTATCCATCCTGCCTCAGCTCCTGCTCTCATCTACTCCCGTTCCAGTTCAGTCCTGCCTCTCTGGTTTCATCATCCACCACTATCTACCTTTCAATAAACTCTCAATTTTAGCTCCATGTGTAGTTCTGAGTTATTTGAAGACAAATCCTGACAATGTTTAAACTATAAAGTAATTTTATTCATATTTTATGTAAAATACATTTCCATGTCTTATGGTTTAAATTAATTTTGTCAAGAAAGTAAAACCTTCTTTAATGTCACATGATTGCAACAGCTTAAAACCACACATTACACCCTTACAATTATGTGAATGGAATTCTAAACAATAACTGAATTCCCATCTTTAGTAAATTAAGAGATGTCAGTTATGAAGTTTAAGCACTTTTATTGAGAAACAGAGCAGAGATCACATTAATGACGCTGTCGTCGGCAGTATCTGTGTCATCACACACAAAACAAGATGACCCATCACATGAAAATGTTAACAAAACACAAAGGACCCATTTCTGTAAACTTGGGTGGGACCCAAAAGGTTCCTGTGTTGGAACTGGGCAGTACTGGAACTTTTAGTACAGATCAACATGAATGCTTCATAGAGTTTTATCACACAACATCGAAGGTTTAACTTTTAACTACAATTTAGGGTTCATCTAATTAAGTATGGCCTGTTTTAGGTCCCTATGCACACATTATTTTAAATTTACATTAGACTAGGTAAGCTAAACCTGTTCAGTAACCAATGTCGAATCCGTCTACTCTTCCCCAACCCTGTCAAACCCCACTTGGTTCTCCATTCTCATGGATAAACATCCATCACTTCCATACCTTACAAACCCAGGAGCACCAGTGTGGGATATCAGAGGGCAAGCTTGGCCTTTATTCATCAGAAAAACTCATCCTTTTTAAAAGATGATAAAAACTGATGTGACCCCAGGTGGCATCCTGCTCTTGGCCAATTTGAGTGAGAAGTACCTCTATTAAAAGTAGCAGTTACCATTACCAGCTAATATTAAAGGATCTTTAGAACCACTTTGATCCTGGTTCTTCGTATATGAAATCAAGAATTGCATAAACCTTAGGTCTTTGTGTGTCTGAAGCAAACAGTTTCCATTCTTTACCATAAAACCATTGTGATATATGATATTACATTAGAGTGTAGATGTCATAAAAAAAAAATCAAACATGTCAGTTGAACAGAGCAGATAAACAAACAGTAACACTATGTGAGAAGAGTCTGAAACATATAGAACGCAAAGTTAAGTAAGACTTCAGGCCATTCAGGGCACAAGGCAGAACACCACCGTGTTGTTGGTCTTGCAATGCAATCAATTCCGGATGCCTGCTAGTATACGACAAACATCGTGGACGGTTAGTGAAACTGTAACCATCTATTTTTACTGTATCCGTTTGGGTTGAAGACACCCATGTTTCTGTAAGAGCAATGCATTTAGGTTTCCAATGTTCTGTATGACAGGCTAAATCTTTCACATGCCGATTTAAACTTTGCATTCATTAGGAATACAGTAAAAACAGATGTGTTAAATCGATCCAATTGAATTGATTCACTTAAAAGAGGTGTCATACTCTGAAGTGCACCCAAAATGTCGTCCTTACAATAAATCCTCTTTTCATCAAAATTTTGAATCGTCAATCCTAAAACACTTCTTACACGACTTATAGCCACATAAGCTTATCCCGGTGCAAATATTTTACTAAAACAAACAACACCTTCATCAACAGTTAGTCCTTGAACTTTGTGTACTGTACATGCCCATGCCAATCTGAGTGGAAACTGTCGCCGCAATCCACCTTTAACAGTGGCTCGTTCCTCCTCAGGTCCAATGGGTGTGGATCAAGCCAAATCTGATGATGCATAGTGGCAGCTCTTCCTTTTCTGCATGCCTACACGATCATCATCAAATTTAACATAGACCACTTTAGGAAACTTGTCCTTTTCTGGTATTGATATTTCCATAACAGTACCACAAACGCCATTAACAGTGCTCTCAACTCTCACGCATTGACCGTGTGACACACGCATTTCACTGACTTCACACGCTCACACGCAACACATGGCATTTCACACGCAAACATGGAATTTCTCACACATAGAAATTACAAAGCCCATCTGGGCTGCGGACGACAAAACTCTGCCTTCTGCTGAGCTGTTTCGGCTTCTTTCACAGCTTGTGGCCATCAATAATTCCTGCTGTAGTTCGTGTTAACAGAGCAGCAGGAAGAGTGATCAGAGTTATGAATAATTTTAGTCTTAACCAGTGGTGGAAATGAGCCGGTAAGGTCCTGTACCGCGTACACAGGAGGGGAGGGGGCGGGGGGAGAGCTGCTGCCAGATGACCGGTTTATTCAGAACCAGTCATGGCTGCACGCTGGATAAAACAGTTCTGCTAACCAGATGCAGTTTAAAACGCCACTTGGTCTGTTTATAAGTTTCGTTTTTATTCATTCTGCATTTTTTAACTACATGCACCGTATTTCTGTGCCTCCGCGCTTGCTCCTCTCCCTCCCCTCCTCTCCCTCGGAGCAGGTGCGCTCTGGGCGTCAGTGCGCACTGACGAGAGCAATGGAAATTTGTCTGGTCAGCGCAGCGACTGACTGACAAACCTGTCACTGTGAAAGGTGATAATGGTTATAAACTGTAACAGTCTAAAAGTGCATTGAGCTGAAAAGAGGGACACATCAGCAGCTGGATCGTGCGTAAAGACGCAGCGCGAACCTCTGTGTGCTTCAGTGTTGCTGCTGAGGGTAAAATGTTGACCATAAAGGCTTGATGAAACTCAGCCTGAATCACCAATCAGGTTATAGATTTACAATGATAAACAACCCATAGATGAATGTGTAACAGTATAATAATTCGGTCAATAACTTAAAACTACTTAATTTTATTCAGTATTATTTGAACAATTGTGTATTTTTTATGTTTTAATCCATTAACTGAACAATAAAGTATTAATACGTCTCTTTCTCTTTTTAACAAAAGTAATACATGTCTACTTCATTGTCTGGTGAGATGGAGTTGACTCCACCGGCTCTTCCAGGGTCCGGTTAGCCCCGCCCCCAAACAAGCCCCACCCTCACATTAGCATAATCTCACTCTTAACTTTTGATAAAAGTTGAGAGGTCTGGCCATTAACCAAACCATCGCTAACGTCCACATTTTTACACAACATAACACGCGCTCCTTTACCCAATAACAACACTTCTGACAAGCAAGTATTTGACGCTTTTGCATGATTTCCTTCCAACAACCTCAATTTTCCTGTTTTTTTATCATTGACATAGTCCTGTGCCCCAATAGTTACAAATTTAGGACAAGTCTCATATAATCGATGAATATTGTGCTCATTTACTTGTTTATTGGTTGCATATATGTGCAAGGCTGAGCTAACCTCACCTGTTTCACAACGTTTTAAAATCTGCAAATCATCAGCCAATAATGGTGTGCCTTTGGAGAGAGTTCTCATCCTGTTTAGCAGTTGAGAAAACACGAAATCTTTTTGTCTAACTATTTCAGTTAACTCTACAATTTTAAATAAATCTGACCATATATTTGTGGCAACACCATCCGAATACAGTGGTTTACCTTTCACGGGAGGGAGCTGATAGAAATCACCGACCGCAATTACACTAATATTACCATATGATTTTACGTTTTGTTTAATCTGACGCAGTCGATCATTAACATATGATAAGAGATTGTGATCAACCATTGATATTTCATCTATAATAAGAAGCTGGAGATCACAATATTTAGCACGCAAGGTATTTAGCTTTTCTTCACTCAAAGGAGTATATGGTAAGCGTACATCCTTTCCAATAGAAAATGTGGTGTGGATTGTTGTTGCTTCTAAATTATATGCAGCAATGCCGGTGGGAGCTGTCAGTAGTACGCATGTGTTGTCAGGAGACTGACACACAGTGGACAATAACCGTTTTGATTCATATTCAATTGCCCTGATTAAATTACTTTTTCCTGTCCCAGCACCACCTGTGATAAAAATATGCAGTGGTTCAGGATTTTTTCCATTCACTTTGGCTAAACACCATTGCCTGATTTGATAAAAACAGAGAACTGTTTTTCATTTAAAGATCTAATTAATCCAAGGCCTTCACTTCTAGTCATTTTTCTTTTCTCAAATACTGACAATTCTTTACACTGAAAACTTAAATCAGGGATTTGTCCCTGATCACTGTTTTCTATTTCTCTTTCTTTTTGTAATTCCACGCACTCCAATCGTTCGAGTTCAACTTCGGGGCACAATTCAGCCCATGCATCTTCCAGCATTACATCACCAGTAACATTGTCAACAGCCTCAAAATGATCAGATACCACCTCAAATTCACTCCTATTTAAATCTACAACAGACTTTACTGAATGCTTTGTTCCATCAACAAAACTAATGACACCATTTCGATAAAAGTCACCAAAGGTTTCACAATGTACAGGTTTCAGTTCAGTATCAGAGCGATAAGGCATAAACAGGAAGTCCGTCCAACTGACGGACATCTTGTTTGCGGTAAGGCGTATTGTGTCACTTCCTGTTGTTGCTGTGTGAACGACGGAGCTTTGCTCCAGGCTCTCTCGCTTTTTATCTTTAAACCTCTTTGCTGTAACATCTGTTTCCAAACATAAGCACTTTTAAAACATTGTCTGTGGCTGCTCATCACGTTTGGGAACTCCTCGTGTTTCACACGGTTTGTTCTTTGGCGTGATAATAGGGCGTTAGCCTAGCTTTAGCCTAGCGTTAGCCTAGCGCTAGCCAAGCCTTAGCCTCATAATGGCTTCTCCGTCCCTGACTAAGTCTCCTATCTGCTGCTCTCTGTGTCAGATGTTCAGTTATTCCTCTGCCTCCTTTAGTGATGATGGTACATGTAATAAATGTAGTGTTTTTGTAGCTTTGGAGGCGAGGGTGTCAGAATTGGAGACCCAGCTCCGTGCTGTTGAAAAACCAGCTGATAGCCGCTCTTTTGCTAGCGCGGAGCCGCATAGAGTAACTTCACGTAGCGAACCTAAAGCAGTAGCACCCGAGCAGCCTGGTAACCAGGCTGGCTGGGTGACGGTTCGTAGGAAGCATAGCTCTAGATTACAGACCCCAGATCACCACCAACCCATCTGCGTTTCTAATAAATTTTCCCCTCTGAGCGACAATCTCGCCGAGGAGCCGACCTTAATTATTGGCAGCTCCATAATGAGAAATGTGGCACTAAAGAAACCAGGGACCATAGTTAAATGCCTACCAGGGGCCAGAACAGGCAACATAGAATCCTACCTAAAACTACTGGCTAAGGATAAGCGTAAATACCGCAAAATTGTTATTCACGCTGGCGGTAATGACACCCGGTCACGCCGATCAGAGGTCACCAAAGTTGGTGTTGCTTCGGTTTGTGAGTTTGCTAAAACTATGTCGGACTCTGTAATTTTCTCTGGTCCCCTGCCTGATCTGACCAGTGATGACATGTTTAGCCGCATGTCATCATTCAACCGCTGGTTGTCTAGGTGGTGTCCAGAAAACGACGTGGGCTACATTGATAACTGGAGAACTTTCTGGGGAAAACCTGGTCTGATCCGGAGAGACGGCATCCATCCTACTTTGGAGGGTGCAGCTCTTCTTTCTAGGAACCTGGCCGGATTTATTAGTTCTCCTAAATGCTGACAACCCAGGGTCCAGACCAGGAAGCAGAGCCGTAGTTTAACACACCTCTCTGCAGCTTCTGTACTGTTACCCACCCATTATCCTATTGAGACGGTGTCTTTCCCACGGCCAAAACTTAACAGATCAAAAACTGATCTAAAAGGAACAAATCATAAAAACCTAATAAAAATCAATACGGTTTACCTTGAACCTAAAAATAAAACAATAAAATGTGGTCTATTAAATATAAGGTCTCTCCCTCCAAAGACTTTGTTAGTTAATGAATTGATTTCTGATAATCAGATTGATTTGTTTTGTCTCACAGAAACCTGGCTACAAGAGGACTACGTTAGTATAAATGAGTCAACCCCCTCCAGTTATTCAAATTTCCACATTCCCAGATCTGTGGGAAGAGGAGGAGGAGTGGCAACTATCTTTCAGTCTGATTTATTAATTAGTCCCAGGCCAACTAATAATTACAGTTCTTTTGAACATTTAACCCTCAGTTTCCCTCATCCAAACTGCAAAGCAATAAAACCTCTTCTGTTTGTTGTTTTGTATCGTCCACCAGGCCCTTACACTCAGTTTTTGGATGAGTTGTCAGATTTCTTATCTGATTTGGTGTTAAATACTGATAAGGTTATTATAGTGGGTGATTTTAACATCCATGTTGACACTGAATGTGATAACCTTAGTGTAGCCTTTAAAACTATCCTAGATTCAATTGGTTTTGCTCAAAATGTGCATAAACCGACGCACTCTCGGCTCCATACTTTAGACCTTGTTCTGACATATGGCACTGATTGTGAAGAATTAACAGTATTCTCTCACAACCCTGTCCTGTCTGATCATTTTTTAATAACATTTGAGTTTAATCTAACTGAGTTCTCCACCCCCAAAAGAGGGTTCCATTATAGTAGATTTTTATCGGATAATGCTGTATCAAAACTTAAAGAGTCTGTCCCCTTTTTAATATCCTCAGTATTGCAGAAATGCCCTGTAGATGGCAGCATTGCTGTCTCTTCCCATTCACAAATCGATACCTTTGCTAACAATCTGACTTCCTCATTGCGTTCTGCATTAGACAATGTAGCTCCCTTGAAAAAGAAGGTGATTATTCACAGGAAGCTGGCTCCTTGGTTTAATTCAGAGCTGCGTTCCTTGAAGCACAATGTTAGGAAATTGGAAAGAAAATGGCGCTCTACACACCAAGAGGAATCCTACTTAATCTGGAGGGACAGACTATTGTTGTATAACAAGACCCTCCGCAGAGTTAGAGCAGCATATTTTTCATCATTAATTGAAGAGAATAAAAATAATCCTAGATTTCTCTTTAGTACAGTTGCCAAACTTACCCAGAGCCACAGCTCTGTTGATCCATCCATTCCCTTAGCTCTTAGTAGTAATGATTTTATGGGATTCTTCATAAATAAAATTGATGCCATTAAAAATAAAATAATTGGCATCCTCCCAAACATGATTACCTCGTCCTCAGTAAGTGAGGCAGCATTGGAGGAATCTTTAGAATCTGCGCAGTGTTTGAACTGTTTAGAAGCAGTAGAGCTTTCTGAGCTATCTAAAATTTTAGCTTCATCTAAACCTTCTACCTGTATGTTAGACCCAATCCCAACCAAGTTGTTTAAGGACATATTCCCTTTGATCAGTGGCACTATTGTAGACATGATTAATCTATCCTTAGTAAATGGATATGTACCACAGGTTTTGAAAATATCTGTTATTAAACCTTTACTTAAGAAACCTTCTCTTGATCAAGATGAGTTAGTAAATTACAGACCTATATCTAATCTTCTTTTCTTATCTAAAATTCTTGAGAAAGTAGTTGCTAATCAACTTTGTGAACATTTACAAAGTAATGACCTACTTGAGGAGTTTCAGTCAGGCTTCAGAGCTCATCATAGCACTGAAACAGCTCTGGTGAAGGTCACTAATGATATTCTCATGGCCTCAGATAATGGACTTGTGTCTATACTTGTCCTGTTAGATCTCAGTGCTGCGTTTGATACAGTTGATCACAATATTCTCCTACAAAGACTTGAACATACTGTAGGGATTAAGGGGAAAGCATTAGGCTGGTTTAAATCTTATCTGTCAGACAGATTCCAATTTGTTCATGTTAATAATAAATCTTCCTCAAACTCTAGGGTCACTTGTGGAGTACCACAGGGTTCAGTCCTTGGACCAATTCTATTTACTATATATATGCTTCCGATTGGCAAAATTATCAGACAGCATGGGATTAATTTCCACTGTTATGCTGATGATACTCAGCTATATTTATCCATAAATCCTGATGAATCCAATCAGTTACTTCGACTGCAGTCATGTCTTGATGACATCAAAAGCTGGATGACTTTAAATTTCCTGCATCTAAATTCTGACAAGACCGAAGTTGTAATCTTTGGGCCAGAGTCCTCAAAAAATAAACTTCTTAACCAATCACTTAATCTGGGTGGCATTAATCTGGCCCCTGGTAATAAAGTAAAAAATCTTGGTGTTATTTTTGACCAAGACATGTCATTTAAATCCCATATTAAACAGGTTTCCAGAGTTTCCTTTTTTCACCTCCGGAATATCGCCAAAATTAGAAACATTCTGTCCAGGAGCGATGCTGAAAAACTGGTCCATGCATTTGTTACTTCAAGGCTGGACTATTGTAATTCTTTACTATCAGGAAGTCCACAAAATGCAGTTCAAAGCCTTCAGCTGATCCAAAATGCTGCAGCAAGAGTTCTGATGAAAATCAACAAGAGGGATCATATTTCTCCAATTTTAGCTTCCCTTCATTGGCTTCCTGTTAAATCAAGAATAGAATTTAAAATTCTTCTTCTAACGTATAAAGCCCTTAATAATCAAACTCCATCATATATCAGAGCTCTGATTACCCCGTATGTTCCTAACAGAGCACTTCGCTCTCAGACTGCAGGTCTGCTGGTGGTTCCTAGAGTCTCTAAAAGTAGAATGGGAGGCAGATCCTTTAGCTATCAGGCTCCTCTCCTGTGGAACCAACTCCCAGTTTTGGTCCGTGAGGCAGACACCCTGTCTACTTTTAAGACTAGGCTTAAAACTTTTCTTTTTGACAAAAATTATAACTAGTGGCTCATGTTACTCTCAGCTACCTTTATAGTTTTACTGCTATAGGCTTAGGCTACTGGAGTATATCAGGATCTAATTTTCTCACTCTATTGAGTTCTACTGTTCTTCAATTATGCATTATATGTTGTCATTTCTGCTTTAACTTTCTGTTCTCTCTCTTTTCTCTTCATAGTAGGTACACCTGGTCTGGCGTTCTGTTAACTGTGACATCATCCAGAGAAGACGGATCACCCACTACTACCATCTAATGTAGAACAGATTACTGGATCAATGTGTGCTTCTGTGCTTTTTTGTCTCTCTTGTTGTGTCTCTGCTCTGTCTTCTGTAACCCCAGTTGGTCGAGGCAGATGACCGTTCATACTGAGCCCGGTTCTGCAGGAGGTTTTTCCTTCCCGTTAATGGGTGGTTTTTCTTCCCACTGTCGCTTCATGCTTGCTCAGTATGAGGGATTGCAGCAAAGCCATGTACAATGCAGATGACTCTTCCTGTGGCTCTACGCTTCCCCAGGAGTGAATGCTGCTTGTCGGGTCTTTGATGCAATCAACTGGTTTCCTTATATAGGACATTTTTGACCAATCTGTATAATCTGACCCAATCTGTATAATATGATTGAACTTGACTTTGTAAAGTGCCTTGAGATGACATGTTTCATGATTTGGCGCTATATAAATAAAATTGAATTGAATTGAATTGAATTAAATAGCTGCATTATGCTTTGATAAAACTTTTCTGGCTCTTTTGTTTCAGAGAAACGCGCATAACGAACAACTGCTGGTTTTGACCGAGTTCTTTTCGCAACAAACCCAAAATCCTTATTCAATTTAACTGAATTTCTACACTTCTCATTTTTGGACAAAACACGATACTCTGAAACAAACTTGGCCAGGCACATATCAGGAAACACATCATCATTTGGCCTATTCTTATAGCGGTCAATTATACCAGTCATCCACATGTCTTCTGGGGTAAGATCCTGTAATGTAGCTTTTTGTTTCAAAACAGAAATGGGTAAACTCATTTTCACAATATTATCACCTGTTGGAATAAAAACAACTTTCCGAGAACACTCCTTTAAATGCATGTTGGTGAGTCTATATACTGCTTCCTGAGCACAAACATCGCGAATATGCAAATAGACACTACCAAGTCTCTTTAAAGCTTCTTTAGCACTAACATTGCCTTCTTTGGCTGCTTCTCTTTGTGCATTTCCTAGAAGAAGACCAATTTCACGTTCACTTTTTGACATATAAGATACTATATAAACACAGCATGCATATGCATCGACGCAATACTGAATATCAATATTTGCATTCCAAGCTTTTAACAGCGGTCTACTATATTGATTGATCCAGATTTCATTAATTTGCCTTTTCAACACCACATGTGTATTCCTACTAAGTCGTTTATATGCCGTTTCAAATAAACCTTGACTAATGCACAAGCCTTCAAACATTTCTTCCACAGTATTGTATGGACAGTTGTCAACTGAAATGGCATTCTTTATCTTTGTTAAAATATTGCTTGCTACATCTCTGTCCATTTGTTCCAAAAGTGTCTTATTCTCATCAACACATTGACAATCTGCACTACCATCAGTTTTATCCAAATTGCATTTAAAAGTCTTGACCGGATCTTGATATTTTTCACCACGACAAATAAAAGTGCAGCAAGATGCAGGCCGAGGGAAATTAAAACGACAAACAGTTTTTTTCTTTTTACAAGTTTTTGAATGTCGTTTTGAATGCTGTTGTACAGATGTAACTACTTCAGACAATGTATCTTCTTCAGATGGAATTTCACATGTCACATACTCACCAATAAACGCAATAACCTCTTCATCCATGTTCTTGTCCAAAATTGGAGCACCGGAAATCCAAAATAGACAATGGCAATGAGGAGAGCCATGCTGCTGGAATTCTACACGATAATAGTAGTCTTTGATTTTTCCGATCGGATTATCAGGAGACATGAGGACTTCTCTTAGAAAAACATGCCATCTAAAATCAAACATTCTAGCAGCAGTAACAGGGTTTCAACGCAACAATTCACACTTCTCTGCCCATTGCAACTGTTCCAAAGTCTGCGTTCGCCCTTCCTGCTTTAAGATGCTATAAAGTAGATTAGTCCATCTCATATCTGCAGACAAAAATTAGGCAAACCATGTGGGTTTCCCCAACATTCTAACACAAGCTAGCAAGTTGCGTTGAGCAGTCTGCCAGAAAGCTGGTGTGCCTCGAATAGGTTTCAAGAAACGATAACCGTCATCAAACTGCAACAACTTATTTATAGAGTTTTCATCCCTCAACACCTCACTGATATCTTGGGGTGTACAACTTGTACCTTTACGTAAAGCTATTGACACTTTAGACACAACTTGCTCCAGTTCTGACATGTACTGTGCAAATAATATATATTCCACATTTTGCGCAAATCTACCATCAGCATGAAGAAGTTTGTTATTAAAATAACGACTCAAAGTCAAATGATACTGTCGCTTTCATGGTATGTGTTACAACTCGATGGGAACAATACAGGGAAACATTTTGCTTCGTTAGTACAATCAGAAAGCAGTTTAATAGGGTTATTATTTTCACTTGGTGCGACATTCAACACATTATCAACATATAGATCTAATGCTTCTTGTCCTATATCTACGGGCATAAGACAAGTGTCCTGGAACATGCAGTGTTGCTGTCTGTCATGTAAAAGGTCATCATCATTTTCATCTATGGACATGTCCTCATCTTGTTCTTTAACATTATTATTGTTTAAAACAGAATTATCATCTTCCTGAGAAAACTCATTGATCCAAGATTCATTGAACTCTACATTTTTATAATGCAAGTTACAGTGTTTCAAGTAACAAAGAGCTTCCTGGACATGCATTGAGTCAACATACTGATAATCATAATGAACTTTGTATGTCAATTTACGCTTTAACTTAACAGGTAACAAAGACCCTTCCATATTACTACGTGGTAACATACTGCAGGTTTCAACAACATTTGCAGGGACGCAAGTAACGGGACCATGCACTCCATTTTGTCCACCTTTGGGCAAAGCCAACATTTTCATAAACGGAATATGTAAAGCTATTAAATGTTGTTCCAAACTATTCAAGCATGTCAACTGAGGAGGGATGTCATCAACAGTCAAATTATTGCATGAACTTTCTGGGGGCATTTGACCTTTGCTAATTTTGTTATGACAACAATAACAGATATACAACTTATTTCGACAGGTTTTGAGATTGCATGGTGATATGCACGCATCATTGCATATATGTATATAATCATGACTTATACATCTATCTGCGATTAAAGACATTTGTTTAGTTTTCCTGTACGAATCTTTGCGACAATTCAATACCTGATGCTTGAATAACAACAGAAAGCACACACAACACAAAAAATTGGGCCCCTCTTTTACTTTGTCCAAAAACTTTGCAACAACAAAATCAATCTCCTTTGACTTTATTTTAATGTCCTGTCTTTTTAGCTGAACATTTGATATTTTGTGGATCTTATGTTGTGGATTAAGGTATTTCTTTCTACTTAAGTATTTCACTTTTTCACGATGATTTTCATCAGTTTTATACTTTGTAATGCTCATATCTTTAACTTTTTCACGATGATTTTCATCAGTTTTATACGTTGTAATGCTCATATCTTTAACTTTTTCACGATGATTTTCATCGGTTTTATATTTCCTGACGCTAATGTCCTTAACTTTTTCACGATGAATTTTGTCTTGATTGTATTTAGTAATGCCGATTTTCTTAAGATTTCTTTGGTAAGTCTCATCATCCCAATATTTATTTCTGATCCAAAGCTTTTTTTGTTCTCTGTATAGTAAATTTCTCGTATACGCATTTCTTTTATTGGATTTAAATTAGTCTCTATATACCATTTCAGATCAATATTTAATGGTTTTTCTCTGATCCTTTTTCTGTCTTAAATACATAGAAAAACTGTATTTTGCTTTACCGCATAAAACAGTTTGCTTTGCATTTTGCTGGACTTGTGTCGATCTTGTATGAATGTGTTGTGTCTTTAATGAAACATTTTCTTCACAAAGTTCAAAGCAAGAGTCTTTATCACCTTGCTTTGCACAAATAACGACGTCGAAATGCTCATCACAGTTTTGCAAATATATAGCTTCATTGATCAAATGACTACTATTAGAATTATATTTGGTCCACTGCATGCCATTAAATACATATATATCCACTCCTAACATATCGGCGGCAGAATTAAACTCAATTTCCGTAGCACAGTGACCCACGTACTTCATCTGTGACTGGTTAACATATTCTGTCACAGAAGCAAAACCTTTTTCCAAATATTTTTCACATACTTCTTTATTATTGGACATGTGTGAAATAACAGCAAGTCTAATTTTACGGTGATTTCTTTCAGAACCACTAAGTGCATAGGCTACAGCTCTGAAAAAAACTGTTCCCGTCATTTATAATATTTTTAGTCTTGCACACATTTCCCAAAGGCCCACGCAATGTTACGTTGTGAAAATTATGTTCTTCAAAGTCTATTTTTAAATTCTTACACAGCGTTTTAGCAGTAAATTCAGGGATGGGATTAAATAGTGAAATATATTGGAAATCTTGTAAGTTACCCACGCACTCGTCTTCAATGGAATTCTCAGTTTTTACTGTCTTTATATGCACAATTTTCTGTCCTGTTTTAGCTTGCCGAGTTTTATATTCACCAGAAACATCTCTATTCATGCAATAACCATAACATGTTTGTGACTGAGGCTGCTTCACACAAGTAACCGTCTCATAATGATTACCGCTAATATTTTGTAAATAGAGACCATGATTAGACAAACTACTCTAAAGAACTGTATTCAAGCCATTTATCATCGCAAAATGTGAAAATATTAACACCAAAATAATCAGCTACAGCTTGAATCTCTACTTCAGTTGCCCAACTGTCAACATATTGCATCCTTGAAACGGCAATGTATTGTGATATGGAGGAATACTCACTTCTTAAAATATTATCATACATGTGAGAATTCCTTTGTAACCAGTTTACAACAGCAAGCCTAATTTTGCAATGATTTTTCTGGGTGCCACTGATAGCTTGACTAAGTGCTCTAAAAAAGCAGTTTCCATCTCCAACAATGTTTTCTATCATACATGGAACACCTAGTTCTCCGACCACACAAGATACAGAATTTGGCTGTTGATACTCCACATTCAACTTTCCACACAGTGACCGTGCAATGTCTTCAGAAACAGGTTTAAAATATAACACCTTACTTTGGGCACCAGTAACAACTACATCATCATCATCCATGTCTGACATGTCAAGTTGGGATGAATGTCCTACACAATAATCATACTGCATATCAACACTTGTAAAGGTCTGATCAAAACCACCACTGCTTTCTGGAACAGCAGCTCCATGTTCAGATGGAATTTTACTTGTGTCAATCTGAACAATATGAACTCCACTGATCTCAAATAATTTGGGAGTGTCATTGAGTTCACTGGAAAATCTTTTAATGTACACAAAGACATGATCAAGAGTATTGAAGTAAAGGACAACACTTTTTCCATTTTCATGTACCATACCGTTGGTGTTACGTGCATGAGAGTCTACAACAGCATAACGTCCATTATAACTAATAAGGGCACAAGTACTGCCACTTATTGTAATAAAGCTGGTTTCATATTTTGCACACATCTTACTGAGTCCATCCCAAAGACTAGTGTGTACACCTGCATCAATAAACTGTCCTTGTAGTAGATCCACATCTCCAGCAACATAGTCCCCATAATCATACTCAAAACTTTGCCCATCAACATATATCTTTTTAGGCAAGTCTGGAACAGAGAGAAGCTCACTTCCACCACTGATTAAATTGTTATCACGCAAAAATGTATATAGCTCATCACCCAAAACAACTACATCATCCAATATGTCAGTATTCCACGAAAAAACGCTGTCCACTGTATGCTTTGTTAAAGCAACAGCACTTATGGCTGCACACTGAAGTCCAGCATATTTAAACTGATCATCACCCTGATGAAACGATCCACTGAGTGATGCAACATGGCTACTTACATCTGTAGCCTGTCTATCAGCAGTGACTGCTGCACATGTCTGCACATTACTGTACATCTCTTGTACAGTAATAGCACAGATGCCATACTCGGTCGCATTTAATGATTCCCTGAGGTTAATAAAGTGAATCATTAAATCATTTAAACACGTGTTAAACACTACTACTGATGTACCAGATTCTGATGCTAACCCATGTGAATTCCGAGTTCCACAGTCCACAACAAGAAAGTTGTCTCTGTGCTGGATTACCAAGATAATTGCACCATGAAGATTAAAGATACACATTCCATCTCTCAACAAGTACTTATTTAGTCTTTCATACAGTTCCTCCTCCTGCTGAAAATTAAATGTCCCAAACACCATGCTACCAGTTACTACTTTCCACTTTCTACCAAAAATAGTCTGATCTTCAACCAGCTTGCACAACTCTGGCTTTGGGCTTCTGTATGGTCTTTCTCCAGCAACATATTCCGCCAACTTCTGACCTACTACACCGACCTCATCTACATCCGACGTCTTCCAGGTACAAATGGGAGAAATGTGGTGTTTTATCGCTGCTACAACACTACATGACATTAAAGTATGATAACTACACGGATTATTACCAAAAAATGTCCCTGAAACAAGAGACAGTGGAAGCTCCGTTGAACACATGCAAGGAAGAGGGTTAACAGCCAGACCTTTGGGTGATGTCTGAGTGCGCTGGAAATCACCCATCTCCTTAGGCGTCTGGAATGAAAATATGAAAAACATGAGATTTCTAAATCCTCATTTGGTAAAGGCCCTTCCCTAAATCTGATTTCATTAGCAGAACTGAAACCAAGAACTATTTCAATCAAATTAAAACAAATAATCCACATTGTGCTAATGTTTCATTTAAGTCTGTTCTATACAAGATATATATGTAAACCAAACAAGAAATTATTTAAGAGTATACATCCATCCATCCATTTTCCAAACCGCTTTATCCCTCATGGGGTCGCGGGGGTGCTGGTGCCTATCTCCAGCGTTCACCGGGCGAGAGGCGGGGTACACCCTGGACAGGTCGCCAGTCTGTCACAGGGCAACACAGAGACAAACAGGACAAACAACCATTCACGCACACACTCACACCTAAGGACAATTTGGAGAAGCCAATTAACCTAACAGTCATGTTTTTGAACTGTGGGAGGAAGCTGGAGTACCCGGAGAGAACCCACGCATGCACAGGGAGAACATGCAAACTCCATGCAGAAAGACCCAGGGTGTACTCGAATCCAGGACCTTCTTGCTGCAAGGCAACAGCGCTACCCACTGCGCCACTGTACAGCCCTATTTAAGAGTATTGTAGTGAAATTCCACTACAATATGGATGGGTTTAAGCGAAGTCTAATTGTTGCCTACAAATATGACAGGAAACTTGAAATTTCCCTCAGTCTAAATTTGCTGCAGCATGTCACACATTCTGGTTCTCTTTCAAAAAGTTATTATAAAGTATATTACAAAGCTTACTGAGAAATAATTATTTTATGTTAAATGAAAAAAAAAATTGTTTTTTATAGTATTTATCGTAAGTCACTCCTATAAAACTTTTGACTTTACAGCAAATGGCCTTTTTTGACCAATAATAGTTCAGTTAATGATTAATTACTAATTCAATTAATTCAGAAATGAATTAATTGTGAACAATCAATTAATGGCTTGAGCCTTAATTGTTAATTTAAACTGTTACTTTTATTACAATATGTCCCTAAAAAAATACATCCATCCATCTTCTTCCACTTATCTGGGGTCGGGTCACAGGTGTAGCAGCTTCAGAGGGGAGGCATTGAAAAATTTCTACATTTAAAGTTTCAATTTCTCCTGACTGCAAACTAATGCCCTTTTATGCACAACAGATTTATTACATCAGCCAATGACAATAATTTTTAACAGAAAATCTGAATTATGTTATAAAAATTCTAGAATGAAAAGAACAGTCAGACATTTTTTATTAATACACACTGCAGGACACATTACTATACAGACCCCCTGGCCAGCCGGACTCTCCAAAGCACAGGCAGGACCCACAGCAGAACAATCTGACGCCACACGAGGACAGGCAGGACGCGCATCAGACACAAAAATCCTGGATCGCTTAGGCACAACCTATAAATAAATGACACAAAAACATAACATCAAGCTGATGTTGCACAATATGAATAAAGATGCTATATCAAAGTTTTCAATAAAACACTTGACACTGTTCAACATTTATTATTAATTACACAATTAACTTCAATGTGCAAATCACTTACAGTGTTTTCAGCCAACAATAATTCCGCACCTCTGGCAGGAGTTGCACAAGATGCAGCTGAAACCTAAAGGAGAAATTAAGAAATGAACAGTTAAATAAAATAAAGTCATCTGCACTACAAACTATTCATTAGCTTATGCTTTTACAAACCTTCTGTCTCACACGCCTAGACTTTGAGACAGCTGGTTTTATTGGATGTTCCACAGGCTTTGTCTGTAATATCACAAACAACATTTAAGATTTGTTACTTGTTTGTTTGTTGTTAAAGCAAATAATGACACTGTTAATAGTTGACGTATTTTGCTAATTACCTCGGTGCCTGTGCAAACATCTTGAGTGGCCGATGGAGAGACTGTTTCCATGGCAACCAAGATAGCAGGTGAGAAACAAACAGGATTGGATGGAATGACACACTCCGAAAAAGCCACAGGAGAGTGTTCCCTCTATAAGACAAAAATATTTATCATTAAAATACCAGTGACATTGAAAATTATGTCATACATAGCTGCAAGCCTCACGCACCTGGTGATGAACCACTCTTTTCTTGGGTGAATTGAACAAACAGTCTGATTCTCCCGAGAGGTTCCTCTACAAAGGTAGATCACATAAGATTTTTAGAATGACTAGCCAAAATGAAACATCTCTCTTCCACTGCAAGCAAAAATAAAAGACTCAAACCTTCCCGCCGGATCTCACGAGCGTCCATTCCGTAGGGAGTGGAGAAGAAGGACGAGAACGCTCCTATCCCTTAACCACCACACGGGGCACAAACCTCGATTTGTAAGGAGGAGTTGCCTGACTCTGGACCAGTGGCTTTGGTGCTGACAACTCCATGAACTCATAGGCATCCAAATCAGATGATTAAGGATGTGCATCCCATGGTTGTCACTAAGGTGGATCTGCACACATCAAGAACAATCAGATAAAACCAATATTTTATTTAATTGCCATATTGTTCCTTACTGTGTTTAAAATGAACATGTACTCACGCCATCAGGACACCACAGATCAAGATCGTCCAGAGAAAAGTAGTCAGCAACTTGATAATATGGAATCCCTGAAAACATCATGTCAAGATGAAAAGAAATGATCAAACATTCACCAAAAGTATAACAAAAAGAGATGCAATACATTTACCAAACAAGAACATAATGAGAAATATTTTAATTCTTACCTAGCTTTGCCGACCGGCGATGGAATTCTTGCTGAAACAAGGTCTGCTTTTCTCTGGACTCAGTCAAGCGGGGAACAAAGCCGGTACAAAATACCTAGACAAATAACTTGTTTAGTAATTTATATTACCTATGAACCTATTAAGAAAATGGTGTTTTGTGTATTTCTCGATTCCGGTCCTTAGTGACCATTGCTCTGCATGTTTTAGATGTATGTCTGAAGTTAAATACCTAAAATATGCAGGGCAGTAGTCTCTGTGAACCAGCATGGAGAACCACTACTTTTTAAATCAACTCTGGTTATTACCTTAGACCAGTGCTTCTCAAATGGTGGGGCGCGCCCCCTAGGGGGGGCGCGGTGCAATACCTGGGGGGGCGCGTGCGACCCTGGGGAACAGGGTCATACTAGTATAAAGTGTAATTGCGCATCCACTACAGTAGGGGCAGTGGCGCTCTCATTGTTACTTTTGTCACGTTTGCGACAGTGCAACATTTTACGACTTACAGGTTTGCCTTGGTTACCAGTGTTGAGTCAACAGAAAGCTCCGTCTGCGTTCTGTCTACAGCCTCCGTTATTCAACAAAACAACCCCCAACATGAAAAAGTTTTTAACAGGGATGAAAAGGAAAGCGGAGAGAGACAAAGATAATGAGACAAAAGAAAGTCACCCGAAAGCTAAGACGAGGAAATACGACGAAGTGTATTTAGCGCTTGGCTTCACGGTCACTACAGTTGGAGAAGAGGAAAGACCGCTGTGCTTGGTGTCTAAAAAAACTCGCAGCGGACAGCATGAAGCCAAATAAATTAGCGCGTCACCTAAATACGTTACACCCCAATCACGGCGATAAGCCGTTAGAGTTTTTTCAGCGAAAACGTGCTGAATATTGCCAACAGTCATCCCGCTTTGTGAAGGCTACTTCAGTAAACCATTGAGCGCTGTTAGCATCGTATAAGGTGGCGTACCAAATTGCACGGTGCAAAACCCCACACCATAGCAGAGGAGCTGATACTGCCTCCTCATTTTGATCAAAAAAAGAAAGAAAAAATGAGCACAAATTGTTTAATTCATTTTGGTTTTGTAGGTTCAAGTGTTTTATATATTGTGCTCCTGAGTTAATGTTGCTGAACTGTATATATATTAGTTAAAAAATTTTTAGTTTTTGTAGTTTATTAGTTATTATAATTATTAAATATTTATTGATCTGATTTAATTTTGCAATGGTGCAATTAGTTGGTCAAACATGTTTACAGTTTAAACAAGGATTTATTTATGTTTAATTTCTTAAAACACGATTTAATAAAGTTATTCTTTGTAAGTTTGACCATATGTCTTTCTTTTTTTCTTTAATGTTAATAAGGATAATATGTTATGCAGGGATGGATGGTCACGGTGGGGAGCAGTTTTCTTCTTGCTAGGTGGGGCGTAACAGAAAATAATTGAGAAGCACTGCCTTAGACCAACGACTACACACAGCCAACAGGTACCGCTCAAATTCCTGCAGACAGCATCAGGCTCCCGAGGTATGACAGCGTTCAACACCTCAAGACGCAAGTCGGCTGCAGAAGCACCAGGAGTGGACATGAACCCAAACTGGATGCCACCACTTGCCATCACAACAACGCCGTCCACAAATGAACGCAAATGGGACGCACCGATCACAAGAACAAACTAAAATAGAAAAGACACAGCATGATAAGAATTACACCTACATATTCTATATCAAATTATTGCTGATTTTACATACTTTCTTATCGGACGTTCCCTCAGGAATGACCAACTTGTGACAGTGGTTAGTCACATCACTAGTTGGCCATGTTTTAACTTTGTGGCGCAAACCCGTGCCATGCACTGTTAAATAACAAAAATCCAAAAAGAAATAAAATCAGATGAAGAAATATAGACTATGTACTCTGGATATTTCATTTACATCAAAATAAGACATTCAATTTAAAGAAATGTAATTACTCTGACCTGGAACAAAATCGCTGGAGGCCTTAGGTATCCCAACACGTCCAAGCCGGACTGCCTCTACTCTCTTTTTTGCAGCTTCTGAACGGCGGTGGGACTTTCCTCGAGGCATCTACATTTCAAAATGAAATTGATAATTACAACTATTTATATATATTAGGGCTGGGCAACGATTAAAATATTTAATTGAGATTAATCGCATAATTTGCCTGATTAATCATGATTAATCGCATTGTATTTACAAACTCCAAGAATTAATTCAAAAGTAGTGTAAAGAGCACTTTTATTTTAATGTTCTGCTGCCATATAAACAAAAGTGTTGTAACATTTGTACCACTTACCAGTAACACATATTTAGTGTAAAGCTCAACTTAAACATGTAAAACAAAAACTTGTTTCTGTCATATTTGACATCATTTTGGAGTCAGTGGGTCACATGACCTGGAAGCTATTGAAGAAATATCAAATTTTTACAATAGAAAAATTCTTTAAAAATAGAAAAAAGCTTAAAATGGGATAAAAATGAGTGTGCCCCAACCTAATGTAGTAGAACAATTTGACATCATTTTGGAGTCAGTGGGTCACATGACCTGGAAGCTATTAAAGAAATATCAAATTTTTCTATAATAAAAATTCTTTAAAAATAGAAAAAGGCTTAAAATGGGATCAAAATTAATGTGCCCAATCTGGCTAAAGTAGTGAGAAATTTGACATATATTTGGAGTCATTGAGTCACATGACCTGGAAGCTATTGAAGAAATATCACGTTTTTTCAATATAAAAATTCTTTAAAAATAGAAAAAGTCTTCAAATTTGATAAAAATGAATGTGCCCGATCAAGCTAATGTAGTAGAACAATTTGACATAGATTTTAAGTCAGTGGGTCACATGACCTGGAAGCTATTGAAAAAATATCACATTTCTCTATAATAAAAATTCTTTAAAAATAAACAAAGTCTTAAAATGGGATAAAAATTAGTGTGCCTTACAGATGTTATTTATTGGCATGATTTCCTATTAGTTTTGTCTTAGCTGGTGACTAGATAAGAATTTATTGATTTTTATTTCTCAAGAGTACTTGGTTCAAAACTTTTTTACGGTCCCTAACTGCACCACCGCGTGTGGGAGGAGGGAACAGCTGACAGACGCTGGCCGAAATCGGAGTCCTTCAACCGGATCAACCGTGAGCTACATCCCGCTGACTCCGTGGAGCTTGAATGTCCAATGTCCAATATCAAACCAACTTCACCGCGGTCCCAAATTCTGTTTTGAGCGCTGGCGGAAAAAATATACCGGAAGCACTGTTGGCTTCTGGGTCTTGTAGTTCTTTTGACTTGCATTATAGTTTTAACCTGACAACAGCCAGCTGTATGTCTCGCTCCGCCTAGCTCCACTCACACACATCTGGGACATCGCTCATTGAAAGTGATTTCCCCAACCAAATTTATGGTCTGGCCAATCAGGACGCAGGGCGGGTGTTTCCTGGATGTGACGTAGTGGAAAAGTTACCGTGAGATTCCAACAACAATGGCGGCTCGCATCGAGGAAGCAAGCGTTAGCATTGATGCTGCTATTTCTTCTGTGTTGTCCAATCTACCTAATATTGTTTCATTAAAAGAACATCAGAGAAAGCTCTGAAGGCTTTTGTTGGTGGAAACCATGTTTTCGCCCTTCTCCCGACCAGATTTGGCAAGTTTTGTTTTCCGGGCCGCGTCCGCGGACGCGCAACGCGGACGCGCCCCGGAGCGGTTAGCGCGAACCATATAAGGAGGCCTATTAGTCCTCAACGCGGTCGGCCCGGGATCGACTCCGACCCGCGGCGCTTTGCCGCCTGTCTTCCCCCCTCTTCCTGTCAGCTCACTGTCAATAAAATGCGTGCCACTAGAGCCGCAAACACATAAAAAAATAAAAAAAAATTTTTTTTCCTGCGTCGGTCTCATCAGCGTCACGGGTTAGCTTCGGTGTGAGTGGTTAAAATAGCACGTCGATAAACATGACAGACAAGTGGCTTATCCAATCATATGCAAGTATTTTTGATAAGGCCCAGCCTTCAGTAAAGGCAATTCCTATCGCGGTGTCCCAGATGTATGTGAGTGGAGCTAGGCGGAGCGACATGCAGCTGACTGTTGTCAGGTTATTATAGTTTAGGTTTCTTGGAAAAAAAAATACAAAATGGCGGCGGTGAACCTACATTTTTGATTCTCCATTTTATTCATTTTTTTGGCATCGATCCTAGTTTATTGTACCTGCTATTGGTTTACTCCCGCTCCCGTTGATATTTAATCCTGTACCGTCCCAAATGCGTGATATTTACTGTTGAGTCCCATCCAGTGTGATTCCCGTGGGAATCACGGACCCGCAGGATTCCCGACAAAATGTCAGCCTCTAGTGTGCAACCGGCAGCAAAACAACTCGTAAGCATTGTTTAGATTTAAAAAATAAACTAACTAACACGCTCTAATTCATCCATTTTGTCACAAGAGTTACCAAAAACAGTACTGTTTTTACTTACCAGCGTGACCCGGATGTAGCGCGGATGTAGTTTGTGACGTCACGCGTGAACTCGTACACACACACACACAGACATATATATATATGTATATATATATATATGTATGTAAATAAAAAAAATCTGCGATTATAAGTGAATAAGCAGTTAACTTTGTGGTGTGCCTTTTTGTAATTAAGGGAAATAACATCAAAAAACGACATACTCTGTTTTATTTTAATTGAGACATTTTGTAAGAATTAAACAGCCGCAAAACGTAGCAGTTAACACCCTGAATGCTTTGATGATAGCTACGAGCTACGAACACTAGCACCACTTTAAATAGAAATAAGGTTACTTGAAATACGACAGGCCCCACAGACAGAACCAAAACAATTCAGAATGAGGGGGGAAACACTTAACTCCTGATTAAAATTAGCAACTACAAATTTTAACAAACCACATGTTTGGTTTGACACACGTCGGGACAACTTCGATCAAGCCAGGCCCTCGTAGCCGATGTTAAACAAATCTTCCAGGCTTACATTTATTCACATCAGTAGCAGATATTACAATACCTAGCCTGAAGCTACATTATGTTACTACCGTGAATGCAATGGTTTATATTATGGGCGAAATACAGCACTGTATTTTAACAAACTTCACAGTCATAACATCTTTATTAAACATATACAAAAACTTACCTCAACGGAAAAGTCTTCAAAGCAATCTTCTAGTTCAAATTTGAGATTATGTGAAAACTCACGATACTCACTCCAAAGGGGTCTTTGAGAGAATAATTAAAATCTTGATGTACGTAAAGTTAGTGACGTCAAGCAACCAATCAGATTAAAATATAAACCAACCAATAGAGTTGCAGACAACGTCACTGCGTATGACGTCGTAGGACGTTTACGTCTCACGCAGTGGTTCACGGTGATACGTGACGTACACAGCGCTGTGGGCCAGAATCTGTAGGACGTCTCCCAAAGAACTTTCATATTAACAGTCAGGGGGCAACTTTCTTGCACTGGGATAATGTGCAACATATATCAGTGATCTCAAAACACCAAGATTCCCACGTTTTCTCCCGCACATTAATAAATTAAATATGATAAAAAAAAAAATGTAAACTGTTTCTCTTCGGTCCAAGAGGTCGCGTGATTCGAATTTGGCTGCTCAGCCAATCACATAGCTGTATTGTCAGCCACGCGACTGTTACCAGATCATCATGGCTACGCCCGTAAAATGTTCGTCAGTAATATATTTCCAGAAAAACAGCCCAATAATAACATTTTCTGGTGCCGGTTTGCAAAGATCTTGATGGCGAGGAAAAAGAAACAGCCCAGTCTATCCATCCTTTTTCTGACAAGCTTAGAGTTGTGTGACATCAACATTTATACCAAACTTACTTTAGTCTGTTCCCACTTGGTCCTTCACTGAAACTTTAACTAAACTTCACATTAAACTACCTTTTACCCTAGAGGGGTCATCTTGTTTGACATGTTACAAAAAGGGCAAATGAATCCATTCACAAAAGTAGAACTGTTTTCTTTAATAGAACAATATAAAAAACTGATAAAATTTACATTTTACAAATTTGAACAAAAATTCTGAACTTAAAGAAAAAAAGCATTAATTATCAGCCGTCCAGTTCAGGTTGTCAACATCGACCTCCGCCACTGTTTGGCAGGCTGCATCAGTTTTTTCTGAAGCATTTTAGCATAAAAAAACAATATAAGAACACATATACCAATTCCAACTGAATATAGTAAAATAAACAAATTCTCAGAACAATCCACACCATGAACAATAAAAATAATAATAAATACTCATACATTGAATATGAAGGAATAACTAGTAGAACCTCACTAGCTTAATGACTTATACAATCATTATTTCACATCTAAATGAGTGAATGAATGTCATTATTTTGTGCAGCTCAATCTTTAATTTCATATATAAATATTTTTGATTTTTTTAATCAAAAGTGAATCTATTTCCTTTTATTCACAATGCATTTGTTAAAATAACAAAAATAATAAACCATCCAAGAACAAAAAATACTTTCTATATAGACTACAAATACTTAATGATATACATGATATCATATCCATTCATTCATCCTTTTTCTGACCCGCTTAATCCCTCATGGGGTCGCACAGGTTGCTGGTGCCTATCTCCAGCGTTCACTGGGCAAGAGGCAGAATTCACTCTGGACAGGTCACCAGTCCATCGCAGGGCAACACAGAGACAGACAGGACAAACAACCGTTCACGCACACACCCATGCCTAAGGACAGTTTAGAGAAGCCAATTAACCTAACAGTCATGTTTTAGGACTGTGGGAGGAAGCCGCACTACCCAGAGAGAACTCACATATACACAGGGAGAACATGCAAACTCCATGCAGAAAGGCCCAGGATTGGATTTGAACCCAGAACCTTCTTTCTGCGAGAAGTGCTACCCTTATTATATCATATGTTAATTAATATTAAAATATAAAACAGAAATAAAACCAATAATCAACATGATATATTACAAATATATACCTACCATCATCATAAAAGGCTTCACAGCTTTCTAAGTTTTCAATTTCTCTGTGAGCAGCAACCAATTTTTCCTTCACTGTGTCTAATTCCTTCTGGAGAAACTTAATTTTGTTCTCCACCGCCCCCAGTTGCCTGCCTCTCTTCTCAACCATTTCCAGAGTTAACTGGAAAGCCCCATGCACACTCTGTTGCACTTCTTCCCGCGAAGCATTTGCATCTGTGCAATGGTACTGTAGGGAAAAAAAATTAACTGTTAAACATATTTTACAATGAAAACTAATACTTAACTGAAAAGCACTATAAATAATAAAACCTGTTGAACAACTAATATGGAGACCATTCCATCACTCTAAATGCTTAATACCACACATGCTTACTTTGTGAACTAGTTTAAAACAGGCCCTTACACTCAGTTTTTGGATGAGTTGTCAGATTTCTTATCTGATTTGGTGTTAAATACTGATAAGGTTATTATAGTGGGTGATTTTAACATCCATGTTGACACTGAATGTGATAACCTTAGTGTAGCCTTTAAAACTATCCTAGATTCAATTGGTTTTGCTCAAAATGTGCATGAACCGACACACTCTCGGCTCCATACTTTAGACCTTGTGCTGACATATGGCATTGATTGTGAAGAATTAACAGTATTCTCTCACAACCCTGTCCTGTCTGATCATTTTTTAATAACATTTGAGTTTAATCTAACTGAGTTCTCCACCCCCAAAAGAGGGTTCCATTATAGTAGATCTTTATCGGATAATGCTGTATCAAAACTTAAAGAGTCTGTCCCCTTTTTAATATCCTCAGTATTGCAGAAATGCCCTGTAGATGGCAGCATTGCTGTTTCTTCCCATTCACAAATCGATACCTTTGCTAACAATCTGACTTCCTCATTGCGTTCTGCATTAGACAATGTAGCTCCCTTGGAAAAGAAGGTGATTATTCACAGGAAGTTGGCTCCTTGGTTTAATTCAGAGCTGCGTTCCTTGAAGCACAATGTTAGGGAATTGGAGAGAAAATGGCGCTCTACACACCAAGAGGAATCCTACTTAATCTGGAGGGACAGACTATTGTTGTATAACAAGACCCTCCGCAGAGTTAGAGCAGCATATTTTTCATCATTAATTGAAGAGAATAAAAATAATCTTAGATTTCTCTTTAGTACAGTTGCCAAACTTACCCAGAGCCACAGCTCTGTTGATCCATCCATTCCCTTAGCTCTTAGTAGTAATGATTTTATGGGATTCTTCATAAATAAAATTGATGCCATTAAAAATAAAATAATTGGCATCCTTCCAAACATGATTACCTCGTCCTCAGTAAGTGAGGCAGCATTGGAGGAATCTTTAGAATCTGCGCAGTGTTTGAACTGTTTAGAAGCAGTAGAGCTTTCTGAGCTATCTAAAATTTTAGTTCATCTAAACCTTCTACCTGTATGTTAGACCCAATCCCAACCAAGTTGTTTAAGGACATATTCCCTTTGATCAGTGGCACTATTTTAGACATGATTAATCTATTCTTAGTAAATGGATATGTACCACAGGTTTTGAAAGTAGCTGTTATTAAACCTTTACTTAAGAAACCTTCTCTTGATCAGGATGAGTTAGTAAACTACAGACCTATATCTAATCTTCTTTTCTTATCTAAAATTCTTGAGAAAGTAGTTGCTAATCAACTTTGTGAACATTTACAAAGTAATGACCTACTTGAGGAGTTTCAGTCAGGCTTCAGAGCTCATCATAGCACTGAAACAGCTCTGGTGAAGGTCACTAATGATATTCTCATGGCCTCAGATAATGGACTTGTGTCTATACTTGTCCTGTTAGATCTCAGTGCTGCGTTTGATACAGTTGATCACAATATTCTCCTACAAAGACTTGAACATACTGTAGGGATTAAGGGGAAAGCATTAGGCTGGTTTAAATCTTATCTGTCAGACAGATTCCAGTTTGTTCATGTTAATAATAAATCTTCCTCAAACTCTAGGGTCACCTGTGGAGTACCACAGGGTTCAGTCCTTGGACCAATTCTCTTTACTATATATATGCTTCCGATTATCAGACAGCATGGGATTAATTTCCACTGTTATGCTGATGATACTCAGCTATATTTATCCATAAATCCTGATGAATCCAATCAGTTACTTCGACTGCAGTCATGTCTTGATGACATCAAAAGCTGGATGACTTTAAATTTCCTGCACTTAAATTCTGACAAGACCGAAGTTGTAATCTTTGGGCCAGAGTCCTCAAAAAATAAACTTCTTAACCAATCACTTAATCTGGGTGGCATTAACCTGGCCTCTGGTAATAAAGTAAAAAATCTTGGTGTTATTTTTGACCAAGACATGTCATTTAAATCCCATATTAAACAGGTTTCCAGAGTTTCCCTTTTTCACCTCCGGAATATCGCCAAAATTAGAAACATTCTGTCCAGGAGTGATGCTGAAAAACTGGTCCATGCATTTGTTACTTCAAGGCTGGACTATTGTAATTCTTTACTATCAGGAAGTCCACAAAATGCAGTTCAAAGCCTTCAGCTGATCCAAAATTCTGCAGTGTCATGGTTTTCAGGTGACGAGCCCACATGCAGATACGATCGGGAGGCAATGCACAGTTTTAAGATGTTTATTTTGGAAACAGGCAGATCTACGGACGGAACTACGGGCGATTCGGCTGGGTCAGAACGTCACGGCTGGAGAGTCTGCAAGAAAGAGGGAGTAAGTAACTCTGAAAGTAGAACCAGGAGAATTGCTAGAAGTTGCGCTGCTTACCATTGGGCTGGGCGGACCTAACCGGGAAGAAGTAGCGTCGGGAGTACTCTATGATTCTACTCTGCTGGAGATAGGCGGCTAGTGGCTGAGGACGGCTGATGTAACTGGCGAGGGATCCTGAGCGAGCCTCGTCGGCAACGGTTGACAGATGGATTGACCAGAGTGAATGCAGAACCTGCAGAAACCGGGAAAGGGGATCTCAGGCCTCGCTGGGTAACATCCAGGAAGTATGAGGGGAGCGCCAGAGCAACATCTGAGCAGACAGTTCTGCTGGTCTGTTTCTTCGGACTAGACGTCAAGACAGGTGAGTGCATCCAAGCACCAAAAATCTGAAGCAAAAACAGAGATCCAAAAATTAGTCAAAGTCAAAGAGCAAAAACTCACAAGCTGGTTTCCGAGGGTGGGACAGAGGCCACGTCGTACCACGACTGGTTAAGGCTCTGGCGTCTTCCATCTGTCAGCGCTCTGCTTAAGAAGCCAGAGGAAGCCGCCTGCAACGAGCTGCAGGTGTGGGCCACGCCTCCTCAGCCAACTAGACACACCTGAGGAGTAGAGTTAGAGTAGAGCAGCACAGAGAACCCTGACATGCAGCAAGAGTTCTGATGAAAATCAACAAGAGGGATCATATTTCTCCAATTTTAGCTTCCCTTCATTGGCTTCCTGTTAAATCAAGAATAGAATTTAAAATTCTTCTTCTAACGTATAAAGCCCTTAATAATCAAACTCCATCATATATCAGAGCTCTGATTACCCCGTATGTTCCTAACAGAGCACTTCGCTCTCAGACTGCAGGTCTGCTGGTGGTTCCTAGAGTCTCTAAAAGTAGAATGGGAGGCAGATCCTTTAGCTATCAGGCTCCTCTCCTGTGGAACCAACTCCCAGTTTTGGTCCGTGAGGCAGACACCCTGTCTACTTTTAAGACTAGGCTTAAAACTTTTCTTTTTGACAAAAATTATAACTAGTGGCTCATGTTACTCTCAGCTACCTTTATAGTTTTACTGCTATAGGCTTAGGCTACTGGAGTATATCAGGATCTAATTTTCTCACTCTATTGAGTTCTACTGTTCTTTAATTATGCTTTATGTGTTGTCATTTCTGCTTTAACTTTCTGTTCTCTCTCTTATCTTCATAGTAGGTACACCTGGTCTGGCGTTCTGTTAACTGTGACATCATCCAGAGAAGACGGATCACCCACTACTACCATCTAATGTAGAACAGATTACTAGATCAATGTGTGCTTCTGTGCTTTTTTGTCTCTCTTGTTGTGTCTCTGTTCTGTCTTCTGTAACTCCCAGTCGGTCAAGGCAGATGACCGTTCATACTGAGCCGGAGGTTTTTCCTTCCCGCTAATGGGTGGTTTTTCTTCCCACTGTCGCTTCATGCTTGCTCAGTATGAGGGATTGCAGCAAAGCCATGTACAATGCAGATGACTCTTCCTGTGGCTCTACGCTTCCCCAGGAGTGAATGCTGCTTGTCGGGACTTTGATGCAATCAGCTGGTTTCCTTATATAGGACATTTTTGACCAATCTGTATAATCTGACCCAATCTGTATAATATGATTGAACTTGACTTTGTAAAGTGCCTTGAGATGACATGTTTCATGATTTGGCGCTATATAAATAAAATTGAATTGAATAGAATTGAATTGATATGGCAAAAAAAATTGGATTTTGTTTTTTAGGCTTAATAAACATCAACATTCTAAGACTACTTACACTGAGCTATATTATACACTGGAGTGCTAATCGCCCGCTGTTAGAACGAGTCGCTTTGAAGTCACCAGCCGCCATATTGGTACTCCCTATTTTCCCCCAGTAACTAGAGAATATGTAAGCTATAGCATCAAATAAAGAGGATTTTCTCATATTCAGGGAGGGCTTAAAACTTTTAACATGTCAAATGCCACATGCTTTTATGTTATGTTCTAAAACTATCAAGTAATGAGAAAGTCATGTGCTGAAATATTTTGCATTTTATTTATTTAAATATATATATATATATATATATATATATATATATATATATATATATATATATATATATATATGTGTGTTTAGAAATATATAAATAACAATATACAAAAACATATATTTACATATATGTATACATGTATATACATATATACATATACACACACTTATATATACATATATATTTAATATGAATAACATGTAAAATATTTCAGCACCTAATTTCCTAGTAGTTGATAGTGTTAGTGCATCCACTGACTGTAGAATTACCTGTGAAACATTTTCCCACAGCAAGAAAACTGCTTGTTCTTACAAACAAATCCTATGGGATTCTGTGAGAGTAGGGAGTAGCAAGATGGCGGCCAGTGACTTCAGTTTTTCGGCAAAATCAGCACTCCAGTGTATTATATAGCTCAGTGAATACTTACTGAACAAGACAACTTGGTTTGTGGTTTATTTGTGGTCTCTTGTTGCCACCTGGTGGACAAGTTTGAGCAAATTCCAATGCTGTAAATGTCAAAATTGAGGTCAAAATCAGACTTTGAGCATAAAATGGCCAACTTCCTGTGATACTTGCACTATGACATTAATTGTAAATTCTGAGCATCTTGTTGAGCTCTACAACTGTCATGTCTCTACGACGAAGTAAGTGAATAGCAAAGGGTCCTTTGAAAATTTCTAGGTGGCGCCGTTGAGGCATTTTTCTTTAGATTTTTGTGACGACCTTAAAATACAACATTTTTAAATAGTCACCATGCATCTGCAAAGTTTGGTGAGTTTTTGAAAATTATAAAGCTTCCAAAAAGGCCCTTCTTTAGGGGGGCAGAATAATAATAATAATAATAACTAGAACTGCAAGCAGTTATTAACGGGTTCCAAGCCCACGCACCGCCCCCTTTGAGCATGTTCCTGGACTTCAGCATTCAACACCCTCATCCAAGCCCACCTACGCCACGCCCCCTTTGAGCATGTTCCTGGACTTCAGCGTTCAACACCCTCATCCCACAGCATCTGGTGGAAAAACTGAAACGTCTGGGCTTCAGCACACCCCTTCACCACTTCCTCACCTCCTGACCACTGTCGGTCCGGGTCTGACAGACCACCTCTGATGTCATCACCCTCAGCACGGGCTCCCCTCGGGGCTGCATCCGGAGCCCCTTGCTGTTTACTCTGATGAGACACGACTGCACCCCCAGGTTCACCCCAATCACATCATGAAGTTCGCAGATGACATAAACTCATCAACAGCTCAGCTGTGGAGGTGGTTAGCAGCACCAAGTTCCTGGGGGTGCACATCACGGTCAACCTCACCTGGTCTGTGAACACCACGTCACTGGTGAAGAGGGCACAGAAGCGCTTGTACTTCCTGCAGAGGATGAGGAGAGCCCACCTGTCCCCGCACATTCTCACAACCTTCTACAGAAGTACCATAGAGAGCATTTTGACCAGCTTTCTCTCTGTGTGGTGTGGAGGCGGCAGCACCTTCCGACTGGTGGAAAACAACGGTTGTCAAGCTTCTGAAGTTTGAGCACGACACCACTCTCATGGGATTTATCTCTGATGGTGACGAGTCCGCCTACAGGTGGGAGGGTGACCATCTGGTGACCTGGTGCAGGGAGAACTTAGAGCTCAACGCTGTAAAAATAGTGGAGATGGTTGTGGACTTCAGGAAGAACTCAGCTCCAGCTACCCCAACACCCTCTGTGACTATATATAATATATTTCAGTCGTCAGTCAAGTCAAATTATGTTGCGAGTTCAGTTGTTTTTTTCTTTTCTTTGTTCAGTGGTTCGTGTTGTTACCACTGGCAAGTTCACGTCAGTAAGAAGAATGGAGTTTGTCAATGGAGGTTCAGTTCTGCTTGGGGCACAGGCTCGCCATGTCCTTTCAGAGAGAATCCATGGAATCTGATCCAGTAGTCTGATCCAGCTTTTTGATCAGCAACAACAAAAAAACCTAGCCTGCACACGACAATATTATTATTGCATTCAGCTAAATAAACTCACTTTATCAATTTTTACAGCATTGTTTTTTCTTCATTCCTCACATTTCCATTGCGATGTTTTACATGCACTTTAAAAAATTTTCCCAACTCAAAACACCGGAATCATCTTTAACCCATGTAAAACAAAAATATAAAATCCTTTTTAATTATCAAACTATGACCTGTAATTTAACAAATTACATCATAGGTTTTTTTAATCCTCTTCCAAGTCTTTGTAAATCATGAGATGAAATACAGTTATCACCTCACCAAAGAGCATGAAATCCTTCTACATCCAATACTCTCCTTCATCATCCATTGTATGGACGAAACCCAGCGCTGAACACAGAGAAATGTCGGACTGGATCAAATACTGCGTGTGTGATGGGTTCAAGTACCTCGCTCAACGTAGGAATTTACACATGTACAGCCTCAAGCTATTTAACTAAGATGTAAACGAGGTTTAAAATGTCTACTGTTTAGTTTGATATTAATGAACAGTCATAATTTTAATTTACATGAAGTATGTTTGAACTAGAAGAATTAACAGTGGGATGTTGATAAACTGACTGTATATTTGTATTGTAGTGCTTAACCATAGATTTACTTCTGAGTCAGTTAGCTTGCAGTTAGTTGACCTCCACGCAGATTTGGCTCTGGAGGAACAGTCTGTTAAGAGTGATCCTATATATATATATATATATATATATATATGCTGGAGATAGGCACCAGCAGCCCCGCAACCCCATGAGGAATTAAGTGGGTCAAAAAATGGATGGATGGATGGATAGATATATATGTGTGTGTGTTTGTAGAGATCCATCCATGATCAAATCCAGTCCTCTGCTTGAATTTTTAAATGTATTCCATACAACGCTGCATTAAAGCATTACTGTAAATATATATATATATATATATATATATATATATATATATATATATATATATATATATATACACATATATATATATATATATATATATATACACACACATATATATATATATATATACACATGGATACATACATATATACATACAAAGTTATTGAAGTGGACTTCTAAGTTTTAATTGAATACCCCTTACTTAGACTATTAATGGTAAGAGTTGTTGTAGTTGCAAAAACAAGCCACAAGATAGAGCCCTTGCTTCATTTTCTGAAAAGCTCTTTACAATAGGTTTTTGTCAAACTAAATAAATATTCCTTTTAAATCAACGGTTTGCTCTAAAATTCTGAAAATATTCATGAATGTCCAAGAGTGTTTTATCTAACCACACGATTTTTTTGATGGTCATTAAAAAAATGGATTCAGAGAAAAAAAATATTAAACATTATAATCTTGTATCATTAATTTTTAAAGTCTTGTAAATTGTTCAAAATCGCCTGGATTTTTACCAAACTGAAAGACATGTTTATTCTGGCTGTGCTTTACAGATAGAGGCTATTTTTATTGGGATTGACCAATATTTGTGGAAAATACATTGATTACTCCATTTTACAAACTTTGAAAAAAACAGAGTGTGGCACTTTCAAACACTGGAATATATGCAGTGAGAGAATTGTTGCACCTTATTCAAGGAATACATCCTGAAAATCTGAGCTTGTTACACCACACAAGTGATTTTAGGTGAATTTTTTAAGTTTTCAAGTTTTTTTCCACACTTTTGGAAATAGGCCCCGCCCACTTGTTTCAATAAATACCATATTTAATACTTTAGTTAAGGGCAATGTCTGGAAGGGAATGAAGAAGGTTTTGTAAAAATCCGATCAGCCATTCTTGCGTAGTAGATTTCTTGTCATCACAGCGCCCCCTAGTGATGGACGATCCTCAAATACGGGTCACATGTGCAAAATCTTATTTGGACAATGGGTTATGAAGGACATGTCAAAATCTGTTATGGTTTTAGAATAATCAGCAATTACATTTAGAGCTAGCTAGCTAACAATCACTTATTTTAGCGTTACTTTTCGAAAAAGTCAAAATTCAAAAATCCGCCATGATAACTTTTTTTATTTGTCCATGACACGCTTATATATGAAGTTTTGCGCGGATTGCACAAAAAGTGTAGGAGGAGTTTAACAAGAAAGGTTTAACCTTTGTAGCCATGTAGCGCGAAAACTAGCTGGGAAACAAAGGTTGTGCCAACTCACTTTATTTTGCAGAATCATCCAATAAACAAAGTGATGTGAAGTTTTTGAGTGAGGGACCAGTAGTTTGGTGGTTATAGGCCAAAACGCATTGTCCTTTGTTATAGCGCCCCCTAGTTGTTGAGAGGTCTGAATTTCTGGGTTTGAGTAGCGGTGCACATTCTGTACTTGGTTACCTGATTCAATAGGTTTGTTACAAATCCGCATGGGCCGCCCAACGCGTTTTAGCGGAGAATAATAATTACCCGTAATAATAATAAATAATTTAAAAACACACGAAAAACAATAGGGTTCTCTGCTCACAGAGCAGACGAACGGCATAGCCGTTCGCCTGCACTGCGGGCTTGGAACCCTAATAATTTAAAAACACACGAAAAACAATAGGGTTCTCTGCTCACAGAGCAGACGAACGGCATAGCCGTTCGCCTGCGCTGCGGGCTTGGAAACCTAAAAAAACTAGAAGTAATGGCAAGAACATTTGTAAAGATCCATAGTTCAGATAATTTACCAGAAACGGGAAAATTTAGGAGAGAGCAGACAAGAAGGATAAATGATTTTATTTTAGAAGGTGAAACAACTCCAGGAAATGTCATGGATGTTTATTTTTCTATGCAAGAAATGAAGAGAGTGATATTTAGATCAGGATTAACAGCACCAGGAAAAGATCATATATGCTATATTATGTTAAAAAAACTTAGGGAAACAAGCTGAAGAAAAACTTCTAGGTTTATTGTCAGGATTCTCTGTGCTGCTCTACTCTAACTCTATTCCACAGGTGTGTCTGGTTGGCTGAGGAGGCGTGGCCCACACCTGCAGCTCGTTGCAGGCGGCTTCCTCTGGCTTCTTAAGCAGAGCGCTGACAGATGGAAGACGCCAGAGCCTTAACCAGTCGTGGTACGACGTGGCCTCTGTCCCTACGCTCGGACACCAGCTTGTGAGTTTTTGCTCTTCGTTTTTTTGACTATTTTTGGATCTCTGTTTGCCTCAGATTTTTGTGCTTGGATGCACTCACCCGTCTTGACGTCTCGTTCCGAAGAAACAGACCAGCAGAACCGCCTGCTCAGATTTTGCTCTGGCGCTCCCCTCATACTTCCTGGATGTTACCCAGCGAGGCCTGAGTTCCCCTCTCCCGGTTCCTGCTGGTTCTGCATTCACTCTGGTCAATCCATCTGTCAACCGTTGCCGACGAGGTTCGCTCAGGATCCCTCGCCAGTTACATCAACCGTCCTCAGCCACCAGCCGCCTAACTCCAGCTGAGTAGAATCATAGAGTATTCCCGACGCTACTTCTTCCCGGTTAGGTCCGCCCGGCTAAATGGTAAGCAGCGCACTTCTAGCAATTCCCCTGGTTCAACTTTCAGAGTTTCTGACTTCCTCTTTCTTACAGACTCGCCAGCCTTGACGTTCTGACCCAGCCGACTCACCCGTAGTCCCGTCCTTAGATCTGCCTGTTTCTTAAAATAAACATCTTAAAACTGTGCTTTGCCTCCCGATCGTATCTGCATGTGGGCTCGTCACCTGAAAACCATGACATTTATATAATAAGATTTGGAAAGAAGGAAGATTACCTTCTAATTAGAAGGTAGCAATTATTGTGCCAATTATTAAACCAGGAAAGGATCCAACAAACCCTTTAAGTTATAGACCAATTGTTCTTACTTCATGTTTAGGAAAGATTATGGAAAGAATGATAACAGAAAGGATTACATATTATGTAGAAAGTAAAAGACTGTTGTCTTCATGTCAAAGTGGATTCAGAAAAGGGAGTACAATGGATCCAGTTGTGTGTTTGGAATCAGATATTAGAAAAGCTCAGATTAATAGGGAAGTAGTAGTAGCAATATTTTTTGATAATGAGAAGGCATATGACATGGTATGGAAGGATGGGTTGCTTATAAAATTATATAAAATGGGCATAACAGGAAGGGCTTATAATTGGATTGAAGATTTTTTGTTTAATAGAGTTATACAGGTACAGATGGGAGTAACAAAATCTGATAAATATAAAATTGATAATGGAACTCCACAGAAAAGTATTATCAGTCTTTTATTATTCTCAATTGTAAGTAATGAACAACTGACAACAGCTTAATCGGTAAGTGTATCTGTCGCTGCTCCTGCAGTTAATTAATGAATTATTTCCACCTGTGGCCACGTCACCTGTCAGCGTGTATTCCCTCTCTGCCAGTAACTTAGCTGATAAACCAAACAGGGATATCCTCATGATTTGCTATTAGCTCAGGCTAATTTAGCATGATGCACTTTTTCTTTTTTTAACAATGTTCGGAATGTGAAACACTGTCCCGCATTTAATGGGTCTGATTTAGAAAAAGTGAAAAAAATTCCACCTGAGCTTTTCTGTAACAAAGAAGGCAGAGCTGCATCGGCTGTCAGTCAATAAGCAGAAGCTCCACTTCAGGAGCAGCTGCTCACCAGGACCGCCGTTAAATAAAATCACAAGGATTTTGATGCATGCAAATTATTAAGGAAACTACGTCAAATAAAAAAAATAAACTGCAGCTACGATATGGACTGGAGAACGGGAGCAGAAATTGTCAAGTCAAGAGGTGAGTGGACTGTGAAGCAGTTTGACAACAGTGTGAAGGAAGAACTTGATGCTGCCGAGATGAAAGTTAACCAGGTGATGATGTGGAAAGTGAAGGAGAGGATGGGAGGCTGTCCAGGATGACGCCAAGGCTCTGAACCTGTAAATGAAGAACATTCATTATTAGGGCTGGGCAACGATTAAAATATTTATTCGCGATTAATCACATAATTTGCCTGATTAATCGCGATTAATCGCATTGTATTTACAAACTCCAAGAATGAATTCAAAAGTAGTCTAAAGAGCACTTTTATTTTAATGTTCTGCTGCCATATGAACAAAAGTGTAACATTTGTAGCACTTATCAGTAACACATATTTAGTGTAAAGCTCAACTTAAACATGTAAAACAAAAAAATAGCAATAATAATAAATTAAAGCTTATTGCCACTGACAGGGAATTCTCTTTATGGGGAAAAAATCTACCAAAAACAGACAATTTCTGAGGTAACCGCAGGGAGCAGCATTACCATTTTATGTTCAATACCAAAGTTTAACTTGGCAGTGGTTACAACTAACTTGTTTCTGTCATATTCGATGCTGGAAGAACTTTAAACTGAAATGCTTGCTAACTCGATATGCTTGCGTTGCTTGCGTTTATTTGACATTGACACGCGTTTTTTTGTTGTTGCTTTCTCGCGTGCATATAGTGAATGGCAGGGAAAAACAGGCAAAAACACATGGATACTTTGAAACGAGAAGTGACTTAACCGACGGCGTCGATGCAGACTCCGCTCCGCTCCGCACAAAACTTGTTCCGTTCACCAACTCATCGCCTCGCCTAAGCAAATTCCTGCGGGAAACACCACCTTCCGCATGTCGGCTTAGTTTTTTTCCGGCCAGCACTTTCTTCCTCTGAATCCGAGGTTTGGCTGACAGCGAGGTTATTGGCGCATTATCGCCACCTACTGTTCTGATTCAAACCCCTACACCGCAGCAACAGACCTTCACAAAATAAAAGCATGTGAGCAACATGCGTTAATGCGCGTTAAAGAAAATATCGCCGTTAATAGTCTAATGAGTTAACGTGAAATTAACGCGTTAACTTGCCCAGCCCTAATATATATATATATATATATATATATATATATATATATAGATAGATAGATAGATATGGGGAACAGTTCATGGTGGGGGTTTGAGGGTCTCTGTTGATGCTATGGGCTGGGGACATGCAGTGCTGGGATGAAATGTCCTTAATGAAGGGAAGAGGAGCCCCGATGATCCCTTCTGCTGTCCCCACCACTCTCCTCATTTTCCACCAGTCGGAGGTGCTGCCACCTCCACACCACACTGAGAGACAGCTGGTCAGAATGCTCTCTATGGTACTTCTGTAGAAGGTTGTGAGAATCTGTGGGGACAGGTGGGCTCTCCTCATCCTCTGCAGGAAGTACAAGCGCTTCTGTGCCCTCTTCACCAGTGACGTGGTGTTCAAAGACCAGGTGAGGTTGACCGTGATGTGCACCCCCAGGAACTTGGTGCTGCTAACCACCTTCATAGCTGAACTGTTGATGAGTTTGTGTCATCTGCAAACTTCATGATGTGATTGGGGTGAACCTGGGGGTGCAGTCGTGTGTCATCAGAGTAAACAGCAAGGGGCTCCAGATGCAGCCCTGAGGGGAGCCTGTGCTGAGGGTGATGACATCAGAGGTGGTCTGTCAGACCCGGACCGACAGTGCTCAGGAGGTGAGGAAGTGGTGAAGGGGTGTGCTGAAGCCCAGATGTTCCAGTTTTTCCACCAGATGCTGTGGGATTGAATGCTCAAGTCCAGGAACATGCTCAAAGGGGGCGGTGCGTGGGCTTGGAACCCGTTAATAACTGCTTGCAGTTCTAGTTTATTAGGGTTCCAAGCCCGCAGCGCAGGCGAACGGCTATGCCGTTCGTCTGCTCTGTGAGCAGAGAACCCTATTGTTTTTCTCGTGTTTAAATTATTTATTATTATTATTATTATTATTACGGGTAATTATTATTCTCCGCTATATCTGCAAAATAAAGGGAATTGGCACACCCTTCGTTTCCCAGCTAGTTTTCGCGCTACATGGCTACAAAGCTTAAACCTTTCTAGTTAAACTCCTCCTACATATTTTGTGCAATCCGCGCAAAACTCCATATATAACCGTGTAATGGACAAATAAAAAAAGTTAACGCGGCGGATTTTTGAATTTTGACTTTTTCGAAAAGTAACGCTAAAATAAGTGATTGTTAGCTAGCTAGCTCGAAATGTAATTGCTGATTATTCTAAAACTATAACAGATTTTGACATGTCCTTCATAACACATAGTCCAAATAAGATTTTGCACATGTGACCCGCGTTTGAGGATCATCCATCACTAGGGGGCGCTGTGATGTCAAGAAATCTACTACGCAAGAATGGCTTATCGGATTTTTACAAAACCTTTTTCATCCCCTTCCAGTAATAGCCCTTAACTAAAGTCTTAAATATGGTAATGATTGAAACAAGTGGGCGGGGCCTATTTCCAAAAGTGTGGAAAAAAACTGGAAAACTTCAAAAATTCACCAAAAATCACTTGTGTGGTGTAACAAGCTTGGCTTTTCAGGATGTATTCCTTGAATAAGGTGTAACAATTCTCTCACTGCATGTATTCCAGTGTTTGAAAGTGCCACACTCTGTTTTTTTCAAAGTTTGTAAAATGGAGAAATCAATGTATTTTCCACAAATATTGGTCAATCCCAATAAAAATGGCCTCTATCTGTAAAGCACAGCCAGAATAACCATGTCTTTCAGTTTGGTAAAAATCCAGGCGATTTTGACCAATTTACAAGATTTAAAAAATTAATGATACAAGATTATAAAGTTTAATATTTTTTTTCTCTGAATCCATATTTTTAATGACCATCAAAAAAATCGTGTGGTTAGATAAAACACTCTTGGACATTCATGAATATTTTCATAATTTTAGAGCAAACCGTTGAATTTTAACACATTTATGAAGTTTGTGATCAATTTACAGCTCTCATCATCGAGAGCTCTGCCATCCAGAACTGTGAACAGGGCGGCCATTATGCCCATATTTGGGCACATCACCGGAAGTGACGTCACATCCTGTGTATTTTCTAAGCGGAGCAGAGACTTGAAATGGGAGGATAGCTTTTAGAGTTTTGAGAAGAACACATAATTTTAAAAATTTAATTGAATATAAAAAAGATCAAGCAGAAGCAAGGAAAGTTATTTAGAAGGCAAAGAAGACAAAATGGAGAGATTTTTGTGATTCAATAGGCAGAACAACTTCTATAGCTGAGGTATGGGGAATGATTAAGAAAATGAAGGGAAATAGATCAGAGAGAACATATCCAGTTCTAAAACATGAAGATGGAACAGCATTAACAAATGAATAAAAAGTAGAAGTAATGGCAAGAGCATTTGCAAAGATCCATAGTTCAGATATGGATCAGACTTATTCGAAAAGTAACGTTATAATATAATATGGATAGACAGATAGATAGACTTAGAGAGAATTAGAAAACTTTATTTGTCATTTTGTATGCACAGAGTGCGTACAGAACGAAATTCTGTTGCACACAGCTTGTAAATTGCAGTAAAATAAATTACAGTATAAGGTGCAGCAGTGATTTGAAGTAAACAATTGAAATGCAAACAAATCAGGAGAAGTCACAGTGTACAGGTGTGTATTTTTAAAAAAAACATTTGTATATGCAGAATTGATTGTGCAGAGGGCAATTTGTGCAAGAATACAGCTTGTAAATTACAGTCAATTTAAATTACAGTATAAGGTGCAGCAGTGATTTAAAAGTAAACAATTGAAGTGTAAACAATGCATGACAAAGTCACAGTGTACAGGTAAGGATTTTTAAAACCATTTGTATGTACTGAATTGATTGTGCAAAGGGCATTTGTGCGAGAATGCATTTAGAAACTGAGAGTTCGACAGCATTTGTAATGCTAGTTGGAGATGCAATGATGCAAAATGAGCAAATATGCGAATGTTGTGCAAAGTTTATGGGTTATAGTTATAGATAGCAGTGACATGCATTCAGGGGAGGCAATCATGGAAAGAAAGAAAATATAGAATAATGATAACAATATATATTGTGATTCACTCAGTCATTTGTAATAATAATTGTTTTTTTAATCTAATTTCCTTATTTTTTTATGATATTCTCTTTAAAATCGAAGACTTTTGGCTATTTTAAACGTAAATCCTTGGTGGTGACACACTAATAGTACCCACCTTGTGTCAAAAGTTAATTTATGACCCTTATGAACTCTATATGACCTTATGATTTATGACACCTGTGACCCCCCTCCTTCCAAAAAATATGATTTATGATTTCCGGACCCCCCCCCCTTCCTTCCTTCCTTCCTGACCCCCTCCCTTTTTTATGAGACCTCTCACCCCTATGTGAACCCCTCCAGACCCCCCTTCCTGACCCCCCACCCTGCACACACTCACACACACACACACACACACACACGCACACACACACACACACATTCCTGCCGCCAGGCCGCACACACACACACACACACACACACATACATTACTTCAAGTATTTATTTGCCTATTTATTTAATTATTCTTTAATGCATATGGGATTGTTCAAGAAATGTGCTTATTGTAGGGTTACTTATTATCAAATGTGTAACTTTAGTTGTATAAACCTTCAGACTTATAGTCTGCATTTGCAGGATAGGAATCTTTGCTCTTCACACTGAGGGCTGTGGTTGATGACAATAAACAGATTATACACATAAATCTGTAGCTCATACAGAACAACGGCAAAGAAAAATGAGACTAAATAAAAAAAAAAGAATGAGACTAAATAAATAAAATTATTGGGTTTCTCTTCAATAGCTTCTCCCTCCTCTATGTAAGTTTGAGCAGGTCTCTCTCTCTCTCTCTCTCGGGCAGTTTGTTAAAGCCTCATTGCGCCTGTTCGAGGCGTCAATGCGTCTGAAGTTTATTCAATCAGATCTGTAAAACCCTGCAGGACACTTCACCGTGTTCTTAGAATCAAACGGTTTCCACCCCACCGCAACCGGGCCAGGTGTTTGCTAGAAACAGCGGTTCTAGCAATAAAATTGAGTCACACAATAGCGTGGCGCCGAGACGCGACTCTGCTGACACCTTTTAGGCATACAGCACCGGATCCTACAATAGGACGAGGTGGGAGAATAGACTGCATCCCGCCGTGCTGCGTATCAATCTGCATATCAGCATACTATGCGCCCAGGAAATAAAATAAGATCAGACTTTTTAGACGCAAGGCGAAACATCCGCCATGGTAAGGATCAAACGGCTTCCGCCGGCCCCTGCTGCGTTTCACCTCTTCAACAAAGCATACAGGCGCCGTTGATCTACAATTCTGGACGCGGCACCCCCCTTAGGAGGCGGGAGGGTTTACCTTTAAAGAACGTTTTAAAAACTATCAGTCTCAATCTAGCCTCAACGCGACGCATAGCTGATTGCTACAACATGTCTCACGAATCTTCAACATACGCAGCGACAGCGGAGATACATCGCGATGGAGTGACTGAATCCCAGGAGTATAACCACATTTTCGCCCGTGAGTAAACGTTTTATTTTTATCTACAACCAATAACTACTTTTTAGCTCTTAGAATGCAAGCTTGCTAGTTCAGTTCTCTGTAGACTGTTTCCGGGTTCCCCTGTGACGCTAACGAAATGACGCAGGGCTTTTTACCGGTGAGACGTTCAGGAGCGCTGGAGTTTACCAAGCTTTCCAACGTTACATAGAGCAATATCTGTTCCATCTGCATTAGTACAATATATTTAAAAATAATATTTTTCAGGGCCTACGCCTCGAGAGTTGGAAGGAATACAATTTACTCAAACAGACTATGGTGAGATATCTTTCAAGTTTATGTTCATTTTATTTAACCCTGACACTATATATGTAACATTTATTTTTATTTTTTTTATTTCCTGTATTTCAGATTTTAACGGTCATGATTATATAGACGAATATCCCAGCTCTTCGAACCGGGTCAATCCTAATGTGTACCACGGAGAATTAGCGGGCATTCAGCCTCAACCGGACAGACAGCGAACGCAACGTCAAAATCGACTGCGCCGCCAGAGGAGACGTGAAACAGGGTTTCACGACGCCTCGGGCTCTGCGCGTCAGAGGACCGAAGAACTCGAAGCTGCATACATAGTAATCAGCCCGCCTGAGTCTCCCGTTCGAAACGTTGTGAATTCACCGGATCGAACCGTCCAGGACTCACACGCAACGCGTAAGTTAACTATTTTAACTCTGAATCTAACCCTGATTGTACAGTTCCAAAGTATCTCGGTTCGTTTACTGTATTTGCTTATTTACCCGACAGTAACAAACCACCGAGACATTCTCGTTGAAGCAGTGCTTGAAGCCGGAATTCAGCTAGCCGGATTTAACCGGCCGGACGGTAAATGAACTTTTTTTTTTTTTTTTTTTTTTTTCGTGTATGGAATGTTTTTAAAGTATCTCTTTGTATGTTTATGATTCCTTCAGTAACCCAGAATACACCGGCTGAATCTCTGTTAGTTGCAGACGTTCCTCCCCGCACCTCAACCCCTCAGCCAGAAGGTAAATGAATAGCAGTTTGTGACTATTTTATCCAGTATTTATATTTAACTTTATAAATAAAATTTCTTCAGCTGCAGCCCGTGCAGAGGGTCTCACCCCTCAGCGGGCAGTCTCCAGAGCAAGCATACCAGAGCAGACCCCACCACCAGCAGCAGCAGCAGCAGCAGCAACAGCAGAAGCTCCTCACTCTCGCTGTAAGCTAAGCCCTCATCGGGTTATTTTTATTCTGTAGTCATATTTTATTTATTTATTTGTTTGTTTGTAACAGCAGCCCGTGCAGACGCAGCCAGTGAGCCATTAGAGGGTCTCACCCCTCAGCGAGCACTTTCCGGTGCAAGCATACCAGAGCAGACCCCACCGCCACCGCCACCATCACCAGCAGCAGAAGCTACTCAGCCCAGCTGTAAGCCCTCATTGGGTCATTGTTATTTTTATTCTGTATTTATATTTTTTTTTATTTATTAATTAATTTGCTCTTTATGCTCATGTTTGCAGTAGCTCGAGCCACCCCTAGCTTGATCAGCCTCCGTTCATCTGTCCTAAACCTGCAACAAGACATCTGTCGGATAATCACCAAAGCTTGTGCTGTGAAAAGAATTATTCTGGGTATTATTTCATTTCAAAGCTTTCATAGAGTTAGTTTGTGATCTATTAATTGTATTCAATCCTGATTACGTTAAAAATCTTAATGATATTCTATTTATTATTTCTTTTTGTATCACAGAAACCTCAAAGGTTATTGAGCAAATTCCGCAGTCAGGAGACGGAGCACAGCTCTACTGCATGCAGGCTGGAGAACTTGTGAGATCCTGCCAGATCCAGCTGGATCAACTGTTCCGGCCGCCTGCATTGCGTCGTACAGCAAGTGAACAGAGACATCCTTGCTTGATCAGCCTCCGTTCATCTGTCCTGAACCTGCAACAAGACATCCGTCGGATAATCATCAAAGCTCGTGCTGTGAAAAGAATTATTCTGGGTATTATTTCATTTCAAAGCTTTCATAGAGTTAGTTTGTGATCTATTAATTCCATTCAATCCTGATTACGTTAAAAATCTTAATGATATTCTATTTATTATTTCTTTTTGTATCACAGAAACCTCAACGGTTATTGAGCAAATTCCGTCGTCAGGAGACGGAGCACAGCTCTACTGCATGCAGGCTGGAGAACTTGTGAGATCCTGCCAGATCCAGCTCGAACTGCTGTTCCAGTCATCAACACTCCACTCAGTGTAATCAAGTAAAATTGTGACCTCTGTAAACATGGGTAGCCAGCAAATGAGAAATGCATTAGATGAAATGTTGAAAGCTGTAAACGAATTACAAAATATTCCTGTTAATGATACGTCAGGAGTTCTGAATCTACCTAATGCTTCACCCTCTCGGTTAGAACAAGCCCTGCAACAATTAAACGTTTCATTCTCTCAACCCTCCTCCCCGGAAAATGATTCATTACACTTTGACATGCAAGTTACAGATGTTTTAAATCAAATAATGCAAATGGTTAACGACCTTCAAAATATTCCAGTTCGGGATACGTCTGAGGGTGCTGATTTACATGAAGGTAATGGTTCACCGGATAGACAACAGGTTCACGCTGACCAGGGTTGGAATTTTGAACGTTTATCGTTGCTAGAAGAAGCCCTCCATCAATTAAACGCATCCACCTCTCAGCCATTTAACCCTAATCCTGCAGGCGAACAGTCTCCTCATCACCACCTGCAGCAGCAGCAGCAGCAGCAGCAGCAGCATGGGGGTAGTTTAAATCATAATCCGTCTGGTTCTTCTAATACAGTTTTGCAAAACCCCACCTCCAGCACGCATCAACTGCCAGACGTGCAGGGCCTGCAGGATCAACCCTGCACGAGCCAGTCAGCTGTAAACAGCTCTGAGCACACACAGCAGTCCTCTACATCCGGCATCCAGCGCGACCGCTACAATGTCACAGAAATAAGACGCTCTTTAAACATCACCGCTTTCCAGCCTGGTGAGATTCCTAATCCCGTAGAATTTTACACACAGGTTTATGATGTTCTGGCTGACTTGGCAGAATCTGTTATACCTCTTACCTCCCGTAACGACATAATTCAACTTGAGTTAAGCGGGCAGGGGTTTGCTCATCATACCATCGTACAAGTCGATGACGAAGGCGATTCAGTTTTGCCTGCATTTCAGGAATTTTTAGACGACTTAACACAATCTAACGAGGAATTAACCGACAACGTAGAAATTGTCCTTCAGGTTGTAAGAACGCCAAGCGGGGGTGCAAAACGTAAGGCTGTTAAAACGTTAGACTGTGAACTGATCCATAAAAAACGGCGGCATCTATATATAGTTGAAAATTCTTCTAATCAACTTTGTTTTGCAACAAGTGTAGCACATCTCTTTAATCCGGCTTTTACAGACAGTGAAGCCGTCCACCAAGGGACAATTTGGCAGCATATGGCAGGTCTGACCGAGCAGACTCCAGTAACTTTCGGTGATGTGCACAAATTTGAAAATATTCTCAACAGGAAAATTGTCGTTTTCTATAAAGACAGCAAGGATGCACTGCTTCGTAATTTCCAGACTGACTTTTCAGATCGTTCAAATCCAATTTTTTTGTTTCTGTTCAAAAATCATTACTATGGAATAAAAAGTCTCACAGCATTCACAGGTTCTAAGTACATTTGCAACTATTGCTTTAGCGGCTACCAAAACATCAACAGACATAACTGCGAAGGTCGCTGTGCGGTTTGCCTTGATCCGAACTGTACGATGCAGCCGTACAGTTCTGTGCAATGCATTGACTGTAAGCGCATATGTCGTAATCTGCAATGTTTTAATAGCCACAAGGTGCCCAGATTGAGGCCCACACTCAACAAGCATGTGAGTAGCTGTGACACCACTAAATTCTGTCCTGTTTGTAAAAGGCTATATGATTTGTCAGCCGGCAAAGAGAGCAAACCTCACGAGTGTTCCATAAAATGTCCGATCTGTCATGAGAAAGTGCCTGCCGGTGCTGATGTAACGCTAAACGGACATCAGTGTTATATTCAGCCAAGTCGGACTGATGCTGAACTCAATGACAAATTGGTTTTCTACGATCTCGAAACTTTTACAGATAAGTCTGGTTCACACATTCCATATCTTGCTTGCGCTAAAACGCTGAAGGGGGAAACTTGGTATTCCTATGGATTGAACTGTGTCAAGGAGCTTCTGCTCCATTTTCGCAGACCTTGTTATAGAGGTTATACTTTTCTGGCTCACAACAGCAGAGGATTTGACTCTTACTTGATTCTGAGTGTGATGGTTCAGTTGGGTATAAAACCACATTTAATAACGCAGGGAAGTAAAGTTCTCTGTTTTACCGAGCGGGACTACAGTCTTAAATTCATAGACAGTCTATCATTCCTTACTATGAAACTCAGCCAGATGCCAAAAGCATTAGGCTTCTCGGACCATTCTAAAGGTTTTTTTCCCCACTTGTTCTCCTCTGAGAAGACTTTAAAGTATGTAGGTCCGCTTCCTCCACCTAGTTTCTACGCTGTGGAACACATGAACCCCGCCGAGCAGGAACGTTTTTCCAGCTGGTACAACGAGGCTTGCAGCCACCCCTTTGACTTTCGGAAGGAGGCTCTTTATTATTGCAAAAATGACGTGGAGATTCTTTTCAGGGCTTGTGTGAAATTCAGAGAAGAGTTCTTTAAAGAGACAAATGTGGATCCATTAAAGTCCATAACAATAGCATCCGCATGTATTAAAGCTTTTACTTCAAATTTCCTGATCCCTAACACTTTAGCCATACCTTCCCCGGTGGATTACCGTTGGCAGTGCAAGACTTTTTCGGATGCGTCCATTCAGTGGTTAGAGTGGGTAGCTGCTGAACGGGGCATTTTCATTCAACATTCTCTTAATCGAGGTGAAATGAAAGTGGGGCCGTATTATGTGGATGGATTTGCAGAAATTCGAGGAGTAAAGACTGCTTTTGAGTTCAATGGATGTTTTTATCATGGCTGTCCCACCTGTTTTCCAGCTGACCAGAAATGCCCGCTCAGAGGAGTCTGTTTTGAGACTTTCCATGCAGCTACCATGGAGAGAGCCAGGGTGTTGGAATCGGTTTATGGGGTACGTGTGGAGATGATGTGGGAACATACTTGGAGTTTGATGAAGGCGTCACACTCTGGTCTCAAAAGGTTTCTGGACTGTTTCAACGCCCCTGTACCTTTATGCCCGCGAGAGGGTTTGTTTGGGGGGAGAACTTGTGCTCTTAGGCTCAGGTACACGGCCGGAGAGAATGAATCTGTACGTTATGTAGATTTCACATCTTTGTATCCATTTGTGAATGCCAACTGCAGCTATCCGTTAGGCCATCCCAAAATCATTTGCAAAGATTTTGATGATCCTCATAACTATTTCGGCTTCATCAGGGCGACCGTGTACCCACCTCGTGGTCTGTTTTTCCCCGTTCTACCATACAAGACATCTACCGGTAAACTGGTGTTCACACTGTGCCGGGCTTGCGCTGAGATGAACTACCAGTCGGGTCCTTGCACTCACTCTGACCAAGAGAGAGCGCTAACAGGTGTATGGGTAAGTGTGGAATTCAACAAGGCTCTTGAGCTGGGATATAGGCTTGCTAAAATCACTGAGGTCTGGCATTTTGAAAAACAGAGCAGTTCAATCTTTAAATCCTATATCCACACATTTCTGAAGGGTAAACAGGAAGCCTCAGGTTTCCCTGCTGAAGCTACGGATGAGGAAAGTCGTATGAAATATGTGGCAGACTACAAACGTGAGCAAGGCATCCAGCTAGATGTACGGAAGATTGAGGTGAATCCGGCTAAAAGGCAGGTGGCAAAATTGTGTCTGAACAGTTTCTGGGGCAAATTTGCACAGAGAAATGATTTGGCTCAGACAAGCATTGTGAGCGAGCCCGAAGAGTTTTTTAACTTCCTTTTTTCAGGTAAATACACAGTAAGCTACTTTCACTTCCTGAACGATGAAATGTGTATGGTTCAGTGGAAATACAACAAACGATGCGTCTCTCCACCCAGCAAGGTGAATAATATCTTCATCGCTGCCTTTACAACTGCCCATGCGCGTCTGAAGTTGTACACCTGTCTCGAAAGACTTAAAGAGCGAGTTCTGTACATTGACACGGACAGTCTGATCTACGTGGTTAAACCGGGTCAGACCTCCCTCGAGCTCGGACATTTATTAGGTGACTTGACTGATGAACTTTCAGGTGACTCGATAGACGAATATGTTTCCGCAGGTCCCAAAAGCTACGCCTACCGGACCAGAAGCCAGAAACGGGTGGTGATGAAGTTTAAAGGTATCACTCTGACTCGTGAATGCTGTGAGAGAGTGAATTTTGACTGTGTAAAAGAGCTGGTTGAAGGTTATCTGCAAGGTTCTACAGGGGATGTTTTACAAGCTCCACAGCACACCATCAGAAGGCATAAAAGAAACTTCCAGCTTCAAAATGCCTCATTTCAGAAACAGCTCAGAGTGGTGTATGACAAGCGAAGGCTTTTTTCTGACGGTACAACTCTTCCGTTTGGTTATTAAAGGTTAACTGAGAAAAATAAAAAAAATCTAAATAAAATGTCTCTCTCCCGTGAAACACAGGAGGTCGAATTTGATCCTAGATTCAAAACTCCCTTTTCACTTCTAATAGCAGGGCCGAGTGGTTGTGGTAAATCTTTTTTTGTTAAAACTGTTTTGCAGAATTGTAACCATGTTATGGATGTTGTTCCTGTAAATATCGTCTGGATTTACACCTGTTTTCAAAGTATGTATTCTGAGTTGCAAAAAATGAATAAAAAGATTAAATTCATCGAAGGACTACCTGATTCTTTTGATGATGAAAATCTGTTTCCTCCTGATCAAAATCATTTGGTTATTTTAGACGATGTGATTTTCCAGGCTTCAGACCATCCGGAAGTGGTGAAAATTTTCACTCAATACAGGCATCATAAAAATATGAGTGTTATAATGTTAACCCAGAATATTTTTCATAAAGGGAAGTATAGCCGAACCATTAGTTTAAACGCTAATTATATAGTGCTGTTTAAGAATCCCAGAGATAAACTGCAACTAAATATATTAGCCCGTCAAATATTCCCGTCAGAGAAAACTTTCTTCATGGAGAGTTTTCAAGACGCCACCAGAGATCCTCACGGATATTTAATCGTGGATCTGACTCCCACTTGCCCAGATCGTTTCAGACTGAGAACAGGAATGCTCCCAGGTCAGTGGCCGGTTATCTATGTACCGAAATTAAATTAATTTTATCATGTCAGCTCGCATAAGAAGGAACATTCCCTTATTCAGGGCGTTATATCAAGCCACAGCAAAGAAGCGTAAAGACATTCTTGCTCACTGCTCACCCGACTTTCTCAAAGCCTTGTGTGAAATAGCTTTGAACATTTTAAAAGGTAATGTGAAAATATCTCATTCCCAGCATAAAAAATTGGAAAAGCAGAAAAAAATCATCAGATTGCTGGCTGATAAAAGAACCGGCTTAAAACGCAAGCAGTCGGTTCTGAAAAATCAAACAGGTGGATTCATTCTGCCCTTGTTAAGTGTTGTGGCTCCTTTAATCGGAGAGCTGGTGGGAGGTCTCATCAGGAGATGAGAAAAAATGTCTCTTAGGACTGCGCAAAAGATGTATCTGGTTTCACCGCATCAGTTCAAACGTTTAACGCCGTCGGACCCATCCATCAGACAGACAGCTGAAGACGATTTGGATTCTAAAATGAGAGAGATACTGAATGAACCGGGACTGAGTTCTTATGAAAAAATTAAAAGGTACAACGCTCTTCTTCAAAGATATCTGACTCTAATTAAGCAAGATCAGCTTGAGGAACCCCGAGTTACTTTAACTATGCAACGTGACCCTGTGCCTGAAAATAACGAGGCGGACTCTGCATCTACTGATTCTACAGCGTCTCCTGCTGAATTGGATGAAACCGCTATCGAGGTTTTAAGAGCTCTGCCTAACAGAGATCGCAAAAATGCTGAATACATACTGAAAAGGTTAACGCAAGTTGGTACGAGCTGGACTTCGAAAGGGGAATTTGTTTATCGCGACCGTGTGATGGGGGGTTCACATCTGGTCGATTTGTTGAAAAACCTCCTCCTTCCAATTAGGAGGAAAACACAGAGTCAGGAACCTGTAGGTTGGACCCCGTTCATGGCCACCCTGAAGGAGTTAAACATCCCTGTGTCCTCAGTCAGCAATCCGCAGGCTCGTGACCAATACAGAGGCATGGCAGAAGCGGGTGTATTGGAGAAGAACAAAGATAAGCCCATCATGAAACGTAAAGGAAAAATTGTGTTGTCCCCTAAATTCTCCGGAATAGACTTTGAGCATCCCACCCCTGAAAATGGCCGTGCTCGAAGCAAGAGAGTCAACAAAACCCCTGCATGGTTGAAATTTTCACCCTAAAAGTCTGTATGAAATAAAAACTGGAGAAATAAATTTGTAATAAAGAAAACTTTAATGTTTTCAAATTATTCATGTGTACAGTGTTTTTATTTTAGACAAGTTACAACTTGTAACAATCTTTAAACATTTGTAAAGAGCAGGTTCCGGGAATAAACGAGCACGAGGCCCTATTTTTATTACAATTCTGATACTTTTTCACAAAATCATAAACCATGACATCATTTTCATAAACGTCATCGCGGTAGGTAGCCAGTATGTCATGCACTGAAAGCCCACAAGCTTTATGACACAGATAATAAACACAGTGATGACCGCACACGACGGATAGAGTGTCTTGAAGTTGACGATTATGATACAATATTTTAGAGGATCTATCTTTCAAAAATGTCACTATGCTTGGTGGATAAAATTCAAAATCAGGACTGAATCCATAAGAGTCGAAAAAGGTGGCTTGATCATTCTCTTCCAACGTCAAAGCTAGCCAGTGTTCTCCAGGCATGTGTGAAGGATGAGTGTTTACGATGAAATAGGCCGGTCCTTTGTATGTGCGCTTCAGCAGGGGGAGTTGATCAGATGCCCAGACGCCGTGAAATAAATCCCCCAGGAGATGATGCATCAAATTCTCGATTTGGTGGTTATCCATGTTTTTAATAAAAATCCACCAAGACCTGCCTTTTTGAGTCGATTTCCAAAATTGAATCGTAACATGCGTACACAACGAGGGTGGTAGTGTGAGGCAAAGGAACTCGGAACCTCATTTCCAGTCTCAAATTCCCATTACACACCGGGGATAGAGCGTCAGAGTCCTCGCTCGGGGTGAGATTAAAAACAAACAGGGAGTAGCCTTCGTTAAATTCCTCACGAGCAATGCTTAAAGGAAGGTCTTTTAAATGACGACCTGTAGCGGTGAACATGTTGTAATATTCCCTCACTGAAATACCATTGTTGAATTGAGGTTGAAACGCTTTGGCAGGCACCTGTCTGCCATCTTTGCAGAGAGCTAAATATTCTACATCCATATGTTTAAAGTTGAAAGGCGACATGCTTCTCCGGCCTGTGAAGGCTTCATGATCGACCAGAGCTAAAACTATGTATCGAGGTAAAGTACCCAAAAACAGATTCTCCTGTGTACATATCCTGGAATTTTCTGGGATAGAATATGTTTTCACGTTCACGCGGGAAAGTGGATATAGAGCGTTTCCTCTCATTAATGCTGAAGCGTGCCCGAGCCGTATAGCAGGGGAGACTGAAACTTTTTTCACAAATAGAGAAGCCCCTAGAATTTTCAGTCGGAAGGTTGAATCACGAGGTCCCATCAAAGAGAATGCATCGCTAGCTCTGGTCAATTTAACTCTCATGTCGACAGAGTTTAATAGGAGTCTTTCGCAAAAGAATATATCAGCGTGAAGCGGTCCCATCAGGTGTAATTCCCTTGAATTAGCGGTGAATGAAGCTCTGCGGTTCATACCCAAGTTAGGACCATCTGACGTAACAATAGAATCGATTGCTCCAGCTGTATCTTTGTAAAATAGACCTGCGCTAAATTGACTCTTTAACGTATCCTCCGAGTAATTGAGTAACGTTTCAATGATGGCCCTGTAAGGATGAGTCGCGCTACTCTGTGAAATTAACCTATCTCCCAGCATAACGTCGCATTGACTGAACATTGTATTCAGAGGGTAATTTATCAGTCCGACGGCTGCATCATTAGCCAAGTTGCTCCCGTCTGCGTTGGTAATTTTAAGACGGACATGAAGTAAGGTATCATTCAGATCCAGGTATTTTTCTCCATCTCCGGGGATAAAGAACTCAATAGGCCCCGTGTCTGTAATAGCTGACACCGGTAGTATTTCGGTGTAAATCTTATCTTCCACGGATAGTTGAGTCATAGGGACCGTGAAAAGATCCAGTTCGGCCAGGGTACATTCTGATGATTTCTGATGTAAAAGAGCCATGATTGTTTTTTTTTTAATGAAAATACTAAATCAGTTAAATATATCCTTGCTCGCAGCAGACTTCCTACTCCTAGGCTTGCTGTTGCAAACTGGCTTCTTCTTCCTCCGCGGTGCGAGTTTATGTGAGCGCCAAGCACGTAGTCCCGGAGGCCGCTTTTTAGCCCTTCTCGACAAAACCATCACCCCTGACCCCTCCTGGTTATTCACACCTGTTATTTTGGTCATTGCTTTACCTATGACGTCTGAAGCAATGTTTGTGGCCGCCCTCTTCAGATGGGGTTTCGCTATTGCGAAGCCGGATTTAACTAGGGGCGATACGAAACGGAATAGTTTTGAAAATATGGATCCAATCCCCCGTCCGTACATAACAGGAGCGCCATAGAAACCTGGTAAAGCGCCCCCGACCTGGCTTTGGTAATAGGATATGAAACGGTGTGGGTCCTCTCTCAGGAAAACCATGTTTTCTTGATTTTTTATTTCTTTTCCTTCTCACGTTTTATAGCGCTCAAGCGGTGCTGATACGACTGACTGCACTGCTATGAATGATTCCAGCCGCAGTCCAGTGTTTTTTATATGCATATTCTGTTTTCATCTAAACGCTCGATGTGAGGCAGCGGGTCTGAAATGCAGCTTCACAATGCACTTTCCGTATGTAAATTTCACAGGGGTGTTCTGAGCCGTTTTTATTTCAACTTGTATGTTTTCAATGTGTTTCTTAGCAACAGGTAAATAGTAAGGATTATGGAAAGTTTCCGTTATAACATCCCCAAAAACACCTTGGACCCGGACGGTTCGCAAGAGGGGGGCGTGAATGTCACCCACCATCTGGGGGGCAACAACGTCGCTATAGAAATACAGATGGTAGAACCCTGCCTTAAAGTCTATAGGTCGAGGGGCGTGCCAGTGGTCGAATTTGACCCATTCTCCAGGTTCCGTGCCTAACATAAAGGCGATTGGAGCGTAAAAACATAGATGGTTCTGGCCACCTGCTTGAAAAGTTAGCATGTTAGCAGTGCGGTTAACTTTGAAATAAATATCTGAATCTATCTTTCTCAGATGGGCTTCAATCTCTGTGATAAGCTGATTCAAATTAGTGTAGTATCCGTTTCCTATCTGTACACGTTGGACTTTTTCCTGGCCTGCTTTCCGTGATTCGAAATAGGCGTTTTCTGAGGGGACATTATGCCATGTATGTGGGTATGAAACCTCTGTCAAAGCCACTTGCCACTGACCTTGTAAGTTAATAGGTTCTGCTAAATCCACACGGAAACTCGATATGCTATTATCCTTAAAAACATTGAGGCTAGCGTTGGACGGCAGCGTCAGATAAAAACCCTGGTCCTCAGTTAAGCGATCCATGGTGCAATGTCACTCGTCCGGAGAGCAGCGCGTTGCTTTATACATCACGCAGGTCATCGGCTCTCACCCAGCTGTTGAATTTCTCCGGCCAATTTTTCCAATGTACTAAGACCTGTCTGACCCCCCGAACTGTGCGTTTGTCTAATATTTCACCCACTTGATACATTTTGTTTTTTGACATTTTCACCTTTTGAAGCTCCTCAGCATAAAAAGAACCTCGGACGGGCTCTCCGTCTAAATCTTTCAGCTTGAAGACGGGTGGAGATCGCTGTATAACTTCTGTAACTGTAAAGATTTCATCCGTGAAACTCTGTTCATATTTTTTGTCAAACACCCCTCGCACTTTCGATATTCTGACATGATCACCCTGCTTAAACGCCATCTTGAGTTTTGTGCAGCGTTTGGAATTAGTCCCGTACAAATTCTGAAACACCTGAAAAACGTTAGTAGCGATGACTTCCACAGGGGCCATTTTAATACTCGAATGATAGCAGTGGTTGTAACTTTTGACCAGATCCTGAAGCACGTTTACATAACGGAGAGTGTTGTTTGCTGTGAAATATCTCCACATTCTTGATTTTAATGTACGATTAAACCTCTCAACCACCGAGGCTTTTATTTCACTAGCTGTGGAAAAATGTTCAATTCCGTTTTTATCCATTAACGCTTTGAATGATTTGTTGAAAAATTCTTTACCGTCATCAGTTTGAAGCCTCTTTGGAACCCCACTCTCCCTTAAGACAGACTCGAAAGCTGTTACGACATCGGACGCTGTTTTCCTTTTTAAAACTCTGACGTAGGCTCTTTTGGAGAATACGTCGATAACGGTTAATAAATAATTGTAGCCGTCGTTTTCTTTGGATAAACTCTGCATATCACAAAGATCTGCTTGAAACTGTCTCAGAGGCCTGGTGACAAACACTCTATTTCTAGGAAATCTTATTCTTGCCGGTTTATGTAAAGAATATGCATCTTGTTCTGATAAAAAGTCTCGGACCACTTCAATCGGAACCTTTTTCCCGGTTTCACTCTGCATAGCCCTCTGTAATCTATCTACTCCACCAAAAGAACCTGGGTGAGCAGGTGTGTAATATACACGCTTCATTAACTTTGCTTCAGCCATACCTTCCCACACACGTAGTGATGCTAAATGAAGGAGAAGACATCTGTATTCAAGTTTTTATATATTTTATTAACATAATCAGGAAAGAAATTACACTCATTTATTATACCACAAACTAATTGTTAAAAAAAAAAAAAAAAAAAAAAAAAAAATCATTTAACCAGGAAAGAAATTACACTCATTTATTATACCACAAACTAATTGTAAAACAATCATTTAATTTCATATAAGAAAGAAAGAAAAGATGTAGAAAATAAAACAGACACTCTTTTTAATACGATGTCACTAACTAGTTTAATATATAAAAAGACATGAGAAAACATGTATGCATTGGTTTCAAGACCCTCGCCAGTAATCAAAGGCGGCTAGAAGCTGATCTCTATATTCGGAGCTTTCTTCAACTGCGTTAGCATATGCAACATTGATGGGGTCATACACCTGCTTGACCAGCGTCAATTCGTACAGATATGCCTGTGCGACAGCATTAACTGCATTGTTGTCTTGATGAATGTTGCGTGCGGCTAGAAAGTGTTGAATGGCTCCGATGAAACGCTCATTACAAAGCAGCGGCATTATACGATGGTAGTTGCTTTCAAAGAATCCATCCTCAAAATCGTCTAAGCATTCATGCTCTTTTTGACTAGGACGATCATGAGCACACCCATAACATTTATCATGCATGAACTTGCTGATGGTTTGGTACAAAAGATGGTACACCATAGTTTTCACCGCTCTGATGAAACCGAAGCGAATCCACCCATCGTTTTCATCGGCACCGCTCTCACCGTCTGGCTGGGTGTCCTTAGGTGGCGACAGGGGTGCTGAGGCCGCATCCATCTGGCTCTCTGATGGCAATGCTGGATCTCCCTGGCCGCAGGGTAGTTCTGAGTCATCCTCAGGTGGCGATGGGGGCGCTGAGGCCTGATCCGTCTGGCTCTCAGGGATGTGCTCCACCGCTGAGCCCTGATCTCCTTGGCTGCAATGGAGCTCTGAGTCTTGGAAAAGCGGTGGGGAGGCAGGAAGATCCACCGCTTGTGAATCTTCATCCACGGTCGCCGTCTGAGGTGGTGAGGGAGTAAACTCGGAATTGTCACTCCTTAAAACAAAGATCTCTTGGTGTAGGTTGAGGCCTTCAGGGCGAGATCCGGTCCAGATCATGGTGTTTCTCTTTAGCGATGTGAGGATGCTTTCTCTGGTAAGAAGTCCTGTCAGCGAAGTTGCACGGAGTCCCGATCGGTCTGGCTGGTTGTATTTATATACTGAGAAGGGTGTGGTTAACGTTGAAGGGGTGGTATTAGCAGTTGTGAGGGGCGGGTCTAAAAAGCTAGCGCTTTCTTGACCCCCAGAATGTCTTTCCAGTTACGGCAGTCACGAAACAGCGTTGAAATCCGGTCTGCTATTCCGATCATCTTGTCACGCCAGGCATCAAAGGGGATGGTTAGCAATGTCCTGAAGACGCCACATTCTGAATTATAATAATCCAGCATGAACATAACCGTCTGTGTTTCATCTTGAGCCTTTTTGAGACTTGCACGGAAAAACCATCGACCGCTAACCCCCGTCTTCGACTGCCAAGTAGCTGAGAAGATCCTATTTCCTGAATCATTGTCAATTTCATTCAGGTCGGTCAGCACTCGTTTGCAGCGCTTAGCGGAGGGTGAATCATTGATTCCTTCCTCAACTTGTTGACGCGCCCGCTTGCCCCGTTTAGCTGCGGGTGAGGCGTTGATTCCATCCTCGGCTTGCTGATGTGACCGCTTGCCCCGTTTAGCTGCGGGTGAGGCGTTGATTCCATCCTCGGCTTGCTGATGTGACCGTTTGCCCCGTTTAGCTGCGGGTGAGGCGTTGATTCCATCCTCGGCTTCTTCTCTCACAGAGGACCCTGCAGGAATAGGTTCTTGGGGGTTTAGTCGAATGAAGCTAGTTTTTCGTCTCACCGAAGGGCCTGCTGCCGGATTTGCTTCTTCAGGGCCTAGTCTCCGAAGCATAATGAGTTTCAGAACAGCCCAATCGTTTGATGTCACCATCCCCAAGGAGTGGATAGTTTGCAACTCATCACTTTCATCATCCAGTTGATAGAGGTACATTTCCCCAGATTCATATTTGAAGACGTACCCCCATTTACCGCGGGCTCCATAGGGCTCCAGAGACCATTGTTCTTGCAGACGATGGCTCGGAGGCATCTGAGTTCTGCATAAAAACAGCGTAGCCTTGTGAGGAGTATGCTGAGCTCGCCAAAAATCGCTCTGATCATGGCAAATCGTGACGGGTGTCTCAGCGATAACGGGTTCATAGGTGCTTCTTCCGGACGCCATGTTGAAAAGTATTCACTCACTATAGACGCTGGAGAAAAGGGGTTTATATCATGGGAGAAGCGGTTGTGGGCGGGGTTGAAGGGGACTTCCGGGGTGAGGCTTCTGCCGGAAGTGTGTGTGTGTGTGTGTGTGTGTGCAGGGTGGGGGTCAGGAAGGGGGGTCTGGAGGGGTTCACATAGGGGTGAGAGGTCTCATAAAAAAGGGAGGGGGTCAGGAAGGAAGGAAGGAAGGGGGGGGGGGGGGGGCCGGAAATCATAAATCATATTTTTTGGAAGGAGGGGGGTCACAGGTGTCATAAATCATAAGGTCATATAGAGTTCATAAGGGTCATAAATTAACTTTTGACACAAGGTGGGTACTATTAGTGTGTGTGGTGCTTGATAGTGAAGCGCCACCAAGCCAGCGATCTTGGTCTCCCCAGGGATTGCGCAATCCCATGTTAACTGCGCTGACTTCCATTCCGTGAATGCATCTTCCTGTCTCTAGATCATAAATTCAATTGTTAAAACACTGATTAACTGATTTTCCACAATTTAATATATGTGGATTACGAATTCTGTTTTGGTCATTAAACTATGTATTTTCGTGTGCTGCTGGGCGATCATAAAAGCCAAAGAGCTGGTTGTATGTGAGGCCGGCAGTTCCTTGGCCTCTAGGCAGGGGGCGCTCAAGGGGCACCGCTCTTATGCCAAAATAGTAGAGTCAAAGCAAGTTATGGATGTGTTATTAGCGAGTTTTGCTAAACAAGTAAAGCACTAAAAAGACTCTAAACATACAGCTGGAACAGGACTGATCAAGGAAGGCTTTCCTCCCTGGCAGTGAGCTTCACTGAGACTGAGAAACTTTTAAAACTGAAGAAGATAAAAAGAACTTTTACCGGAAAGTGACCGATATTTTTGTTCAGAAAGAGTGCAGCTGGACTTCATTTCTAAGTAGAAGTAAGACAGCAATAATTATTCATGTTTTATTTTTGTAATGAAATGTGCGTAATGTAGGTTAGTTTTTGAATGTGTTACAAATGTAGAAATCCATCATAACTCATAAACTGCTACCAATCAAATGACAAATTATTTAGTTTTATTTATTTTTTAAACAAATAATCAATATTTTTTCCATGTCTCTTGGTTAATTGATTTGGCTCAACCAGTCCCCTTCAGCACTTTGCAATGAGTCTACTCTGTAGAGTGTATATATTTGTAAATCTGACTGATGACGTCAGTGCTTCACCAGCTATGAACCCTACCGCACGTCACTGATAGATAGATATATCTATCAACATCTGCATACCTTGATTCAAATGAAACGATTTTAGTCTTATTTAACAGTACAAGCTACAAGGATAAGAAGAGAATATCTTGGTTGAACTTAGAATAAAAAGGTATAAGTTACGGGAAACATGTAATTCATATATTACGAGTTGTCATGAAAAGGAGTAATAGCATTAATGGTTTAAAGGGTCACTGTAAATGAAGAACATTCATTATACATATATATATATATATATATATATATATATATATATATATATATATATATATATATATATATATATGGGGAACAGCTCATGGTGGGGGTCTGAGGGTCTCTGTTCAATTCAATTCAATTCAATTTTATTTATATAGCGCCAAATCATGAAACATGTCATCTCAAGGCACTTTACAAAGTCAAGTTCAATCATATTATTTGTTGATGCTATGGGCTGGGGACATGCAGCGCTGATGCTATGGGCTGGGGACATGCAGCGCTGGGATGAAATGTCCTTAATGGAGGAAAGAGGAGCCCCTATGATCCCTTCTGCTGTCCCCACCACTCTCATTTTCCACCAGTCGGAGGTGCTGCCGCCTCCAAACCACACAGAGAGACAGCTGGTTAGAATGCTCTCTATGGTACTTCTGTAGAAGGTTGTGAGAATGTGCGGGGACAGGTGGGCTCTCCTCATCCTCTGCAGGAAGTACAAGCGCTTATGTGCCCTCTTTACCAGTGACGTGGTGTTCACAGACCAGGTGAGGTTGACCGTGATGTGCACCCCCAGGAACTAACCAGCTAACCACCTCCACAGCTGAGCTGTTGATGAGTTTATGTCATCTGCGAACTTCATGATGTGATTGGGTGTGAACCTGGGGGTGCAGTCGTGTGTCATCAGAGTAAACAGCAAGGAGCTCCGGATGCAGCCCTGAGGGGAGCCCGTGCTGAGGGTGATGACATCAGAGGTGGTCTGTCAGACCCCGGACCGACAGTGCTCAGGAGGTGAGGAAGTGGTGAAGGGGTGTGCTGAAGCCCAGATGTTCCAGTTTTTCCACCAGATGCTGTGGGATTGAATGCTGAAGTCCAGGAACATGCTCAAAGGGGGCGGTGCGTGGGCTTGGAACCCGTTAATAACTGCTTGCAGTTCTAGTTATTATTATTACGGAATTAAAACGCGTTGTGGAGCCCACGCGGATTTGTAACAAATCAGTTGGATCAGGTATCTAAGTTCAGAACGTGCGCCCCTACTCAAACCCACAAATTCAGACCCCTCAACAACTAGGGGGCGCTATAATAAAGGACAATGCGTTTACGCCTGTAACCACCAAACTACTGGTCCTACACTCAAAAACTTGATGGCACTTTGTTTATTGGATGATTCTGCAAAATAAAGGGAATTGGCACACCCTTCGTTTCCCAGCTAGTTTTTGCGCTACATGGCTACAAAGGTCAAACCTTTCTTGTTAAACTCCTCCTACATTTTTTGTGCAATCCGCGCAAAACTTTATATATAAGCGTGTCATGGACAAATAAAAAAAGTTATCGCGGCGGATTTTTGAATTTTGACTTTTTCGAAAAGTAACGCTAAAATAAGTGATTGTTAGCTAGCTAGCTCTAAATGTAATTGCTGATTATTGTAAAACCATAACAGATTTTTACATGTCCTTCATAACCCATAGTCCAAATGAGATTTTGCACATGTGACCCGCATTTGAGGATCGTCCATCACTAGGGGGCGCTGTGATGTCAAGAAATCTACTACGCAAGAATGGCTGATCGGATTTTTACAAAACCTTCTTCATTCCCTTCCAGACATTGCCCTTAACTAAAGTATTAAATATGGTATTTATTGAAACAAGTGGGCGGGGCCTATTTCCAAAAGTGTGGAAAAAAACTTGAAAACTTCAAAAATTCACCAAAAATCACTTGTGTGGTGTAACAAGCTCGGATTTTCAGGATGTATTCCTTGAATAAGGTACAACAATTCTCTCACTGCATGTATTCCAGTTTTTGAAAGTGCCACACTCTGTTTTTTTCAAAGTTTGTAAAATGCAGAAATCAATGTATTTTCCACAAATATTGGTCAATCCCCAAAAAAATGGCCTCTATTTGTAAAGCACATGCATACTAAACTTAGAGTTCAGTTTGGTAAAGATCCAGGCGAGTCTGACCAATTTACAAGACTTTGAAAATAAATGGTACAAGACTACAAAGTTTAATATTTTATTTCTCTGAATCCATTTTTTATGAAATCCTATGGTTAGATAAAGCACTCTTGGAACTCCGTTAATATTTTCAGAATTTTAGAGCTAACCGTTGATTATTAACGAATTTATGAATTTTATGATCTGTTCACAGGGCGGCCATTTTGCCCATATTTGGGCACATCACAGTAAGTGACGTCACAGCGGCCATCTTAGGTCAGACCAAGCTGCGCTCAGAGAGAATACAAGTCAATTCAGGAAAATGTACTTTATGTTTTCAGACACTCTGAATCCGGTGAATTCTCACCCGATTTCCAGATAAATCAACTGACTGAAAACGTCACCCCTTTATGGGCTACATGGGACCAATTGATTGAATTAAATGATTGTCTAATTTTAATAAATAATTTCGATTTTGTATTGAAAGTAAGCAAACTTTCAGAGCTACGTCCCAGGACGCCAGACTTTTACTCCGCTTATGGGTGCGCATATAAAAGGACACCAGGAACCAGATCCTGGGGAATTACCTTCCATAATTAAGATTTTATGATAGATAATCCTCATGCTTTACAGTTACAGTTTTTCCGGCAAAAACACAATATGTGCTAATGGGTAGCAGGGATGGAAGCAGAGAAAAAAGTTTGTAAAATGGAGAAATCAATGTATTTTCCACAAATATTGGTCAATCCCAATAAAAATAGCCTCTATCTGTAAAGCACAGCCAGAATAAACATGTCTTTCAGTTTGGTAAAAATCCAGGCGATTTTGAACAATTTACAAGACTTTAAAAATTAATGATACAAGATTATAAAGTTTAATTTTTTTTTCTCTGAATCCATTTTTTTAATGACCATCAAAAAAATTGTGTGGTTAGATAAAACACTCTTGGACATTCATGAATATTTTCAGAATTTTAGGGCAAACTGTTGATTTTTAACAAATTTATGAAATTTGTGATCAGTTCACAGCTCTCATCATCCAGAGCTCTGCCATCCAGAACTGTGAACAGGGCGGCCATTATGCCCATATTTGGGCACATCACCGGAAGTGACGTCACATCCCGTGTTTTTTTCTAAGCGGAGTAGAGACTTGAAGAGGGAGGATAGCTTTTAAGGTTTTCTAAAGAACACATAATTTAAAAAATTTAATTGAATATAAAAAATATCAAGCACAAGCAAGGAGAGTTATTTAGAAGGCAAAGAAGACAAAATGGAGAGATTATTGTGATTCAATAGGCAGAACAACCCCTATAGCTTAGGTATGGGGAATGATTAAGAAAATGAAGGAAAATAGACCAGAGGAAACATATCCAGTTCTAAAACATGAAGATGGAACAGCAGTTACAAATGAAGAAAAAACTAGAAGTAATGGCAAGAACATTTGCAAAGATCCATAGTTCAGATAATTTACCAGAAACGGGAACATTTAGGAGAGAGCAGACAAGAAGGATAAATGATTTTATTTTAGAAGGTGAAACAACTCCAGGAAATGTCATGGATGTTTATTTTTCTATGCAAGAAATGAAGAGAGTGATATTTAGATCAGGATTAACAGCACCAGGAAAAGATCAGATATGCTATATTATGTTAAAAACAGCAGAAGCTGTGAGCAACGCTGTGTGGTGCATTCACAGTGCATGGGAAAATTCAATACTCAAGAAGAAACATGTTTTTGTTCAATCAATTTTAAAATGTTATATATATATATATATATATATATATATATATATATATATATATATACACTCACCGGCCACTTTATTAGGTACACCTGTCCAACTGCTCGTTAACACTTAATTTCTAAGCAGCCAATCACATGGCAGCAACTCAGTGCATTTAGGCATGTAGACATGGTCAAGAGAATCTCCTGCAGTTCAAACCGAGCATCAGTATGGGGAAGAAAGTTGATTTGAGTGACTTTGAACGTGGCATGATTGTTGGTGCCAGAAGGGCTGGTCTGAGTATTTCAGAAACTGCTAATCTACTGGGATTTTCACGCACAACCATCTCTAGGGTTTACAGAGAATGGTCCGAAAAAGAAAAAACATCCAGTGAGCGGCAGTTCTGTGGGCGGAAATGCCTTGTTGATGTCAGAGGTCAGAGGAGAATGGCCAGACTGGTTCGAGCTGATAGAAGGGCAACAGTGACTCAAATAACCACCCGTTACAACCAAGGTGGGAAGAAGAGCATCTCTGAACGCACAGTACGTCGAACTTTGAGGCAGATGAGCTACAGCAGCAGAAGACCACATCGGGTGCCACTCCTTTCAGCTAAGAACAGGAAACTGAGGCTACAAATTGCACAAGCTCATCGAAATTGGACAATAGAAGATTGGAAAAACGTTGCCTGGTCTGATGAATCTCGATTTCTGCTGCGACAGTCGGATGGTAGGGTCAGAATTTGGCGTCTACAACATGAAAGCATGGATCCATCCTGCCTTGTATCAACGGTTCAGGCTGGTGGTGGTGGTGTCATGGTGTGGGGAATATTTTCTTGGCACTCTTTGGGCCCCTTGGTACCAATTTAGCATCGTTGCAACGCCACAGCCTACCTGAGTATTATTGCTGACCATGTCCATCCCTTTATGACCACAATGTACCCAACTTCTGATGGCTACTTTCAGCAGGATAATGCGCCATGTCATAAAGCTGGAATCATCTCAGACTGGTTTCTTGAACATGACAATGAGTTCGCTGTACTCAAATGGCCTCCACAGTCACCAGATCTCAATCCAATAGAGCATCTTTAGGATGTGGTGGAATGGGAGATTCGCATCATGGATGTGCAGCCGACAAATCTGCGGCAACTGTGTGATGCCATCATGTCAATATAGACCAAACTCCCTGAGGAATGCTTCCAGCACCTTGTTGAATCTATGCCACGAAGAATTGAGGCAGTTCTGAAGGCAAAAGGGGGTCCAACCCGTTACTAGCATGGGGTACCTAATAAAGTGGCCGGTGATTGTATTTTGTTAGTAATTTTTTCTAAAAGCCCAACAAATGTTATGAAAAGCTTCCAAAAAATTTTACAATCTGCCCATAAGCTATTTTTTTCCAGCTCAATGTGTTCAAAAGCCTAATTGGTTGGAAACCTGCCTAATTTGGCAACACCAACTACACTAATGCTAATTGTTTGTTTGTTACAGTAGTTACTGAGCCACTGTTCAGCATGAAGCATGAACACACACACACACACACACACACACACACATATATATATATATATATATATATATATATATATCTATATCTATATATATATATATATATATGTATATGTGCACCCTCCTGCCTGATGGTGTATAGCCTGCTACTGTAAAAAAGTTTGACTGCCCTGAAAATGGGTTTTTCTCTTATTGATAATGATGGAGCTATGTGGAAGAGAGGAAGGAATTTGGAATTTATTACTAAAAAGATGCAAGAAGCTATTTTTAAAGTTGAAGAATTGTCATTAAATGGGGATTTAAATTCTCAGAATAAACTTTTGCATCACCTCCCAGAAGCTGGAAAGAAAAGAGACAAAATAAAATTTCACATCTCACTTAGTAACTAATATTTTAGTCTAAATACTTTAGCCTAAATATTTTAGGCTAAAATATTAAACTTTTTATTTTTTTTTCTTCATTCCCATGGTGATGTTTAGTCATTTCTGCCAAATGCTGCAGCATTTTGATTTAATTCATCTGAATGCAGTATTTGCAAGCCCTACTCTGATTGGATGGAAGAAAAACTGTGTGTGATTGGCTGAAACAGCCGAGTGAGCGAACAGCTGGTGTTGAGCGTGGAATGAGCAGGTGCGCGCAAGCAAAGTAGCGCGCGAGCAGAGATGGAACTCGCCGCGAGGACAGTGGGTTGAGAAGTGTTTTTCAGAGTAGAGCGCGCGCCAGACCGGTTTAGAAGGTTGAGAGTTGTCTCACTGCACGCTTGGATTGGTTCCTGCGCGCTCAAACAGAAGGCACGAATATCGCTACATAGTTTCACAGAGTTGAGCGGCAGCGCTGCCTTCTTCTCTGTCTTCTCGCGCCTCCCCTGTGACTCTTTGGCACCCCCCAGGGGAGGCGCGCCTCACCTATTCAAAACCCCTGCTGTAGGATGATGGTGTTGAATGCTAAACTGAAGTCCAGGAACATGCTCAAGGGGGCGGGGCGTGGGTGGGCTTGGAACCCGTTAATAACTGCTTGCAGTTCTAGTCACAGTTGTAGTTACAGTTATAGTTTCAGTTATAGTGCAGCATTGTAAAGCGATAGCAGCAGGGATAAATGACCTGCGGTAGCGCTCCTTTTTACAGACAGGATGTCTAAGTCTGTCACTAAAGGAGCTGCTCAGTTGCTCTACAGTCTGGTGCAGGGGGTGAAAGGTGCTGTCCATGATGGATGTGAGCTTGGACAACACCCTCCTCTCAGCCACTTCCTCCACTGAGTCCAGAGTGCAGCCCAGGACTGAAGTAGCCTTCCTCTACAGCGCAGAGGAGGGCTGAGGCCACCACAGAGTCATAAAAAGTTTTTAGCAGGGGCCTGCTCACTCCACAGGACCTCAGCCTCCTCAGGAGGTGGAGCCGGCTCTGGCCCTTCTTATACAGAGCATCGGTGTTATGAGTCCAGTCCAGTTTATTGTTGACGTGAACACCCAGGTATTTATACTTTATTATTACAGGCTCAAGGCCCACAGAAGACAGTACAGTACACAAATCAATAAAACAACACACATTCATATATACACATTCTATATAAAAACAAAAGAATAGGGCTAATGAAGGCACAGATTCCAGTGTTCCCATATTTTGGACATGTACTTCACAGAACTGCGGCTTGGATCTACTATCTGAGCAATAAGCTCATTCAAGGATCGGTCCAGCCTGCTCATAAACTTAAAAGTGAGATTTCTCACCAAAGCCATGAAAGTAGTTAAACCCAGCCTACAGAACAGCTGGCTTGCCCTAGTACTTCTTGGTTTCTTCAAGAGAATCCTGAGACAGTCATTATAGGCTACTTTTAGCTTAAGCAGGCTCTCCTTCTTATATCTAACCCAGAGAGGAGCTGTGTAAAGAGGGGAGCAGTAAGTTCGAAACAGGTTGATTTTAACATCTGTAGTGCAGTGATGGAATTTTCTAGCCAGCATGTTGGCTTGTACATATAGCACTCTCCTTTGTCTGCTCATGTCAGCATCATCCTCCAGTGTATCTGTTAGGATGTGCCCCAGATATTTTGTGGTATTAGCTACTCCCAGCTCGTCTCCAGATAGATAAAAATGAGGAAATTTAATGTTTAGATCATCTTTTGTTCTACATATCATAACCACACTTTTCTTTGCATTATATTTAATATCAAATTCTACCCCATACTCGGAACAGATATTAAGCAGCTTTTGGAACCCACTGCTGCTTGGTGATAGAATGGTTAGGTCGTCTGCATATAAGAAATTATTTATCAACATTTCTCCAACCATACAGCCAGTTTGGCATGTCCCCAACTGCCTGGACAGGTCATCCATGTAGGCATTAAATAAAGCTGGAGATAAAATCCCCCCCTGCCTTACCCCATTACTAACATAAAAAGATGTAGATAGAGTGTTCCCCCATTTAACCCGCACCCTCTGATTAGAATACCAAAAGGCTAAGATCCGTACCAGGCTGCTGGGGACATCCCTGTGCATGAGTTTATTAAACAATTTAACATGATTAATGCGGTCAAATGCCTTGGACGCATCAATAAAACCTAAAAGCATAGTAGAGCCCTGACTTCTATATGTCTCAACAACCTCTTTCAATGCATAGATACATTGATCAGTGCTATGTTTGAGCTTAAAGCCAAACTGATTATTAGTGGTAGATATACAGTCATTTATTTTATCAAGAATTAGACTTTCAAGAATTTTTGAGATAATGCTGGCAAGGGCTATCGGTCTATAATTATCAATACTCCCAACCTTACCAGCTTTGTCCTTGATTACTGGAACCAGAATGACTGACATCATGGAGTCAGGCAATATTCCATGGCACACCAGCCCAGAGAAACAAATAGACAGTAGCACTGCTAACCTGGGGCCAGCTAACTTTAGGTGCTCAGATGTGATGTTATCCAATCCACAGGCTTTTCTGTCGGCAAGTTGCCCTATGGCCTTAACAACTTCATTTGGAAGAAAATAAATATGTTTATCCTCTATCACACCAACATCATAAGGCTCACTCTTTATACAGTTGAATAATTCTGAATAATGCTGCCTCCAGAGGTCAACAATGTCCTCTGGTGCAGTCACCCCCTCAATGTTACATGGGAGAGTGGTCTTGGTTCTATTAAGGGTTTTCACCTCATTCCAGAAATTAGTCATGTTATTTTTAAGCAAGTAGTCAGCCATTGAGGAAGCACTTAGCGCCTGCTCATGCTTAGTTATATACCGCAATGCATATTTATATTTGGCATTCATTTTCTTTTTGTGCTCAAGTTCAGGTCCCTGTCTGGGCCGCCCAGATAAAACCCAAGTTTTATAAGCCATATTGGCTTCTTTATGATGGTTTGCAACAAAATTATTCCACCCAGGCTTTATATTCCTGGTTTTCCTGGTCTGCGTGAATAAAGACCCACTAGCCTCAATTAAGGCTTTCAATATGTCATTGTACATATCGAATAAACCATTCCTGTGAGAAATGTCCCCACAGTTCATATCGGTGCACCAAATAGCATTCATAGGTAGCTGCAATTTGCTCATAGCAGCATCAGAATTAGAGCAGTATTTGAGAACATCACCCTCAGATAATTTTCCCCAGTTTATTTTGGCCACGTAAGCCTCTTCATTTTTAACTACCTTGGGGACATTTTGCACATTCAACACCATAGCTATAGGAATGTGGTCAGTGGAAGCTAATCCATAACATATCTCAATGCTTTGTAAGGAGGCATGAGCATCAGCAGTAGATAAAACATGGTCTAGCCATGAAGTGGTGTTCCAAGCTTCACTGATGTATGTATAACTAGTGTCAGGCAGGAAGGTTTTACTGGAGATGACAAGGTTACTATCTAATGAAAATCTCAACATATGTTTGTAAAACAAAGACTTGCTATCTGCCAAGTCAGCATTAAAATCACCTATGACATAAATACATGTTGAGCTGTTGTCTTCGATGAAAGACTGAATACAAGCAAGCCTGCTAACATACTCATTCACATTAACATATGATTGATAGGGTGTATATACATTTAGAATAATAAAAATCTTTCCATTAAAATTAAATTCTAAGCCAATGGCCCAGTCCACGTTGAGACGCACAACTTTCACCATAGAGTCATATTTTGCATTCCACAAGATCGCCACACCTCCAGCAATCCTACCTCTTACGATCTTGGTGCTGAGGTCAGTCGTTGATTCACCAACACCATGGAAGTCGGGGTGCAAGTCATTTAGTTTGTTCAAGTCTTGTTTGGCCAGCCAGCTCTCCTGAATGCACAGCACATCACTGTCACCCAGCAAAGCGTCAACAACAAGGCGCCTGGCCTTGTCAGCTGCCGTGTGGCCAACTCGGAGGCCACGACAGTTGTAGGACACCACACGCATTTACGCACTTTTGTCAATCCCAGCGGAGCCGCTGGTTCGCGCAATCGGTGAAGGGACCGGCGTACCCGTGTGTGCTCCATGGGAGAGCACCTGCTCTCCGGTTGCCCTGGGTAAATTCGCCCCGCCTACCCCTTTGGCACGTCGGGGCTCAAAGTAACGTCGGATGACTGACCCAGCAGGCCAAAACACAGGGTTGTACATTTCCTTCCACTCGTTCCATTCTGCTGTAACACAGAAGGAGCTGAATCTACTGTTTGGGATGTCTATTTTCCTACACTTCACCTCACGCTTCATCTGCTCTTGAAGAAAAAGACGCAGGGTATCAGCTTCAAGGTTCGCATTAAATTTAGTGGCAAAGACTCTGACCATCTTCGTGCCCACAGTGGACAGATCATCGTTGTTAATCACCGCGGTCCCAGTGATACCAGTCATCTTTCGTGTATATCGCTTCCCTTCATAAGTTTTTACAGACCGTTTGCGGCCCTTTATCACCACAGTACTCCAACTATTTTTGTCAGCCGTTTCCTGGGCAGTTTCCCCCTCGCATGCACAGGCCAACACGGCTGATGCTCCTCCAGTTGGTCCCTCCCGCTGTGGGGCTCCGACCATAGGGAAAATATCCTCCGGCACATCCGCCCCCGCCCGAGCCACAGGCCCACTCGGTCCCGGATCTTTACTACGCCGCGGGTCCTCATCGCCAGGCCAGCGAGGAGCAGACACCGCGGGCTGACCAGCCGCGGGGAAGGCAGCACCCCCACCGCTCACCACCCCACCGACTCCAGGGTTCTCCACCGCCGCCAGTCGTTGGGTAAGGGAGTCTGATATCTCCAGCAGTTTTTCACAAGCGGTTGCCTGCGAGTTGATTGACATCCGCAAAAGTTCAATGTCGCCGTTTAGTTGCATAATCCGCCCCAGTAGCGCAGAAACATCCACATGCTTTAATGAGACGGGAGGCAGTTCATCAATGTAATGCGAGACAAATCTTGGCAGCTCCACGTTCTCTTTGAAGACAGCCAGGCACATTTTAATGTACAGTTCATCTTTCTTCTCTCCCCTGTGGGAGGACCAGCCTTTGTTGTTAGGAAACAACTCTGCCATCACAGCTTTCGAGTCTTCAATGCGTTGTTGACTGAAGCTAGATTTAACCAACTTAATGATGTTATCTTGATCAAGAGTTCTCGACTTAATCAGAAGAAAGTTTAACAGTTCATCTTCCACAATTGTTAGACCATCGGAAGTTTGATAAATCACAGGTTTAGTGCGCACAAACGCACCAGGATCTGCCCGACGCTGCCGACCGTCGGCCATATTGAAAACCATATCATATTTGAAACTCTCCACAGTTTCAATGTCCTGCCCCTGGATGTTCACAGGTGAGTGAGGTGGGGGTCTTCTCCTGAAGTCGATCACCATCTCCTTGGTCTTACTGATGCTTAAGCACAGATGGTTCTTCTCACACCAGTCCACAAAGTTCATGATGACCGACCGGTACTACAGCTCGTTCCCCTCAGACACACAGCCCACAATGGCCGAGTCATCAGAGAACTTCTGAAGATGGCAGCTGTCTGTGTTGTAAGTAAAGTCCGAGGTGTAGAGGGTGAAAAGAACCAGAGACAGGACGGTGCCCTGGGGGGCCCCGGTGCTGCAGACTGCCACCTCTGACTGACAGCCGTTCAGCCGCACGCACTGAGGGCGGTCAGTGAGGTAGTTGATGGTCCAGTCAACCAGATGACTCTCACAGCGCTCCCGGTGGTCTCCAGGTGGGTGAGCGCCCGCTGCAGCAGGTAGATGATGGCATCCTCTACTCCAATGTTGGGCCGGTAGGCAAACTGCAGCAGGTCCAGGGTGGGGCTCACCACGGTGCGTAGGTGAGCTAGGATGAGGCGCTTCGTGGTCTTCATCAGGTGGGAGGTCAGAATGACTGGTCTGAAGTGGGCTGGTTCCCTGGCGTGCAGCGTTTTGGGAACCAGTACCACACAGGAGGTCTTCCACAGGGTGGGGACCACCCCCAAGCTGAGGCTCAAGTTGTGATGTAGCTGAGGACCTCACAGAGCTCATCAGCACAGGTCCTCAGTAGCCTGGGGGATGCCATCCGGTCCTGAGGCTTTCCTCTGTTTCAACCTCATCAGCTGGCCTCTCACCTGTTATTGGTGTGACTGTGAGGGGGGAGGAAGGCAGGACCGAAGGTGTGGGTGGGTCTGGGCTGGTGAGAGTGGCAGTGGGGGGAGGGTAGGTCTCTGGAGGACTGGGGGTTTGAGATGTGTGGAAGGTTGAGGGCAGGGAGGGGGCCAGTATGAGGGGAGTCAAACCAGGTGAAGAACCTGTTCAACTCATCTTCAAACTTGGTGTCACCATCTGCAGCCCTGCTGTTCCTCTGCCCAAAGCCGGAGATGGTCTTCAGGCCTCTCCACACATCTCTGACGTTGTTCTGCACCAGCTGCTCCTCCATCTTCTTCCCATAGTCCTTCTTTGCCGCCTTGATCCTCCACTGGAGCTCCAGCTGGACCCCACGCTGCTCCTCTATGTCCCCTGAGTAGAAAGCCCTCTTCTTCTGGTTCAGGAGGACTTTCAGCTCAGGGGTCACACAGGTGGGGTTGTTTACAAAGCACCGTAGCTGTCGTGTAGACACAATGTTCTCCACACAGAAGGTCATGTAGCCAGTGATGCATTCAGTCAGACTGTTGATGTCATCACCATGAGAGCTTTGGAACATCCAGTCTGTGATTCTGAAACAGTCCCTCAGTCTCTCAGTGGCCTCTTCTGACCAAACTTTCATTGACCTCTTCTGTGCTATTGTTCTCCTCACCAGTGGAATGTAATGGGATTGGGGAGGGGGGGCAGTTAGACAAGGTTGTGATCTGAACGTCCGAGTGGGGGGAGGGTGGCGGAGGTGTAGGCGTCCTTAACATTAGTGTAAAAAAGGTCCAGAGTTTTATTGTCCCTTGTTGCACATGCGACATACTGGGTGAGCGTGGGGAGGGTGGAACGGAGCGAGGCATGGTTGAAATCTCATGTGATCAGCAGGAGGGCGCAGGGGTGTTCTGTCTGCAGTTTGTTTACCGCGCCTTGAATCCGCTCACACGCAGCGTTGACGTCCGCTAAGGGAGCGATGAAAACACAGCACAATCACGTGACCAAACTCCCACGGCAAGTAATAAGGTCTTAAAGTAACTGCCAGTAAGTCAACATCTAAGCAGCATATCTGCTGCTTCATGTGACCATGAGCCGCGTTACACCATCTCTCATTCACAAACACCGCCAGCCCCATCCTCTCCTTTTTCCGCTCTCCGCCAAAGTTCTGTCCTCTCGGATAAGTTTAAAGCCGTCCAGGGAGACCACCGAGTCCGGGACTGATCCATCTAACCATGTCTCCGTGAAGCACATAATACTAGCGTCACTGTACTTCCTTTGGAAATGGCTTAGTGCTGCGAGCTCCTCAGTCTTGTTGCGGAGAGAGTCCCATAGTCGGAGGAGCTGATTCCATGTGTAGACAATGGGGTGTCCGGAGTCGCGGAGAAAGGGATCTTCCCTTGGTCCACCAAAAAATGCCGAAAGTAGCAGAAAACTTAGCACTAGAGTCCCAAAAGTTTGCCTCTTCGGTGCACATAATTTCGGAATACCAGATACGGAATTCACCAATATAAAAACACTCCAAAAAAAACTATAAATAAGAGAAAGTAGAAAAATAGAAGACGCAGCCCAGGTGACTGAAAGCTATCAGCCCAGTGCCATCTTGGGAAAAAAAAAAAAACGTCTTTAAATCGACATTAATATTAATGCGGGAATAAGGCTCAGAGCACTATCGAACAATGGCGGTGTTAAACGAACAAGCCTTGTGCTTTAAAACAAGCTCTTTTTGAATGTCCGGAACCGGAAGTTACCAGAAACTAATAGCATATTGCGGATTTTCGGCGCTAACTTTAAAAGCTTCGGCTTTTATTTTTGTCATAATGAGTGGGCCGGATAACATGCATTAATATCCCATCAATGTATGAAACCCTTGTGGAGATAACCCTTGTTATAACCATAAGAACACACTTGAATCCATCGGCAATGACATAGTATCACAATGGTATCATGAGCTATGACCGTTAGGTCTTGGTGTTTAAGAACACCATGTGCACGCATTATACAAACATTTCCCAATAACCAGCTAACCTTTCCCTTTGGGTTCTCTCTGCCCAACCTGTCGGCACCTCATGAGATTGCGGTTCATTTTGGCCATCCAAGGAAAAGCAGCGGTCCAGTGAAAGCGTTGATCACGTGGCCATGCCAGCCGACGTGGTCGGGATTGGAGGCCTGGGGCTCTGCGGCGTCCTCTAACCCAGTTGCAGCCACGATTTCAGCTCCCTCTTTCTCTCAACTTGGGAAGTGGGTAGAGGAGGCCGATCAGCGCCGTCTCAAGTCACCTTTCCTGTAACAGCTGAGGAGAAATATACCCCATTTACACTACCCTTTTTTAACCTGCCGAGACCAGTCCGAGCTCGGTAACTGAGATAACTATCAAGTGTAAATGGTTCGCAAACTGAACTGACCCGTCTCAGACACAACTGGACCACCCTAAATCTAGACCAGTTTGATGAGTGGGCTCGGCCCATTTTTTTCCTGGCTCGGTTCTCAGATAACAAAGAGCGCATGAGCAGACCGCGTCATCTCCTTACAGTTAGCCGACTAATTTTGTGGTTCCAGACATTCATAGAAAATACTAGCTTCCTTACTGTGCCACACGGTTTCCAGTGATGATTCTGCTTATCACTGTGATGAACCTCAACGTCTGTTGTTGTTTTCTGTGTCTGTAAACCCTGATTGGACGTTTGTTTGTCTTATCCTCTTCCCAAAAGCCGACTGTCAAGTAAATTCACCAAAGGTTGCTTTTCACGCCTGACTTTCCGCAAAAAGCAATTATAACCAAGCATAACTTCCTGAATGTTACGGACACCGCCATTTTGATTTGCTTGAGTCCCTCCTTCAATCACAGAGAGCAGTAGTACCGTAAATCGTCACTAGGAGGCGAGGAACCGTGCTAGGGTGATGTGTAAATGGTTGTCAGAAGCAAACTTGCCATGGTTAACTGATCCAAGCTCGGTCCAAGCTTCCAGGAACAAGTGAAGAATGGGCTTGAACCTGAGGAGTGGTCTAGGCTCATGGCATGCACCCTGCAGAGAGAGAGGCCATCCCAGCCTGAAAGCGTGAAACTCTTTCACACAACCCCCTTCTGAGTTGTCCTCTGGCTACATGGCCATAATTCAATCTGACATAAAATTTTCTCACCATGGCATCAATATCATGGCACAACACAACAATGATAAAAAATATGGAATTCACACAGTTAGAACACACAAATAATACAACACAAGGAAAGTGCTACACATAAACACAGTAAGTGAATTACTCAACTTATTTGTATTTTTTTCTTACAGGGAAACAAGGTATATATTTATTCCGACATAATCACTAAAATATACCTTTAATATATTTAGATATGTTATTAATATAATTGTATCTACTATTATTTTTACACAATGTTTGTGTTAAATTTATAATTTCACTGGCTTGTCATAAAAGAGATATTTAAATGCGTGAATGAATAATTTATAACTATGAACACAGAGTCTCTCCTAAACATTTTCATTTTACAATAATGAAATGTGTGCCTTCTCCTGGTCAGCCAGTATGGATTGACATTACTTTTAATTGATAAAGTGTCATGGTTTAGTTTTGACTCGGCTTTTATTTACTATTAGTTTTCAGTTTTTCCTCTTTGTTTGGGTTCTAGTTATTTTGACTTTATTTATTGTTAGTTTTTAGTTTCTTCCTCCCCTTCTCACTCAGCCTTCACTTCACTCCCCTTGCAGTCAGTCACACCTGTTGGTAATTAGTCAACCAGTGAGACTCATTTCACCTGCCAGCCTCCTTATTTAACCCTCCCTTTGTTTCACTCCAGTGCCAGTCTGTCATCAACCCACACCTTCTCCATGCCTGTTTGCCTGTGGAATCCTGTCACCTCTGTTTTCACCTCAAGGTTTTGCTCCCTGTGTTTCCTGCTGCCTTGCTCCGGTTCCCCTCTGCCATAAAGAAGGGCCTGCTGCTGTGGCTAAGCTCTCTGCTGAACTGTGGTTTCTGTGCCGTGCTGAATTGTCAGTTGCTGTGGCTAAGTTCCCCGCCGAGCTGTGAATTCTCTGCCGAACTGAAGGACCTGCTGCTGTGCTCAGGCTAGCTCCAGGGTCTGAAATTAACACTCGCCAGTCGCCAAATGCGAGTAGATTTTCCGTGTGGCGAGTACATTTCAGAGGTTTACCTGCCACATGGCGAGTAAATATTTGTAGTAATGTTTTTCAGTCATCATTTTGGAAGATGCTTCTTCATGATCCACTGCTGTCAGCTCGTATGACACCGCGCCGCGGCCGCGCACGTACACACTCACACATGTGATTCGAGAACGCAACTACGTCATATCCGTTTGACAACAGCTAGCTTTTAGCTCACAGTCAGTTACGTAGCGGCATTATGTGGCGGTATGAGTGAATCAGCCTTCCAAAAGAAAACACTGCGATCTGGAGGATAAAGATGCCGGAACTACACCCCCAACCAGAAAGTTTAGTGAAAAGTGGCGGTTTGGAGATGGTGGCGTTGTGAGAAACTGGCTGCACTATGATTACGAGGCTATGCTAATGAGTTGTTCATTGAGTCGCCAGTATGTCAAAGATAAGAACAGAAACAACTCGTTTATGTTGGGCAATAAAACAATGAAGCTGGAGACCATCCGTGAACACGAACAGAGTAAATGCCACACGGTCTGTGTGTCGTGTTCAATCTGAGCCTCTGCTCGAGACCCCCTCAGTGACTGCGCTACTGGCCATGTCGGAGCAAACAAGCACCAAAATGAAAATATTGTTTCGCACCGTACATGCCATTGGCAAGAAAGCGAGGCCATTTTCTGACTTCGAGTGGATGTGTGAGTAAGTAAAACTTTCTTCTGTTTTATAAAAAGCATTGTGAAAAGCGAGCTAAATAAAGACTCATCTTATTCAGGTTTATACAGTTACTACACTATACAAAGTATAATTTTCAATAGAAATGCCAAGCTACTTGTTGAATTAGACAACATGATTGTATATTTATTTTTTAATTAATTAGACCTTTTGTTCTTTACAGTTTGGATGAACAAAAAGGAATTGCTGTGAGATCAACATACCGAAATGAAAAGCAGACCAAAGTGTTTATGAACTATATAGCAGAAGTGGAGAGAGAAAAAAATCAAAGAGAATGTTAAAACCACAAAATTTCTCTCCATTACCACTGAAGGCTCCACCAACAGTTCTGTGAAGGAGGAGGAGTTAGTTTATGTCAGATTCATTCACCTGAGCAAAATTTAATCAAAGTTTGTAGACAACAAGTCGGTGGAGAAGGCAGACGCATCACACATAAGCCAAGCCATCTGTGCCAATATGGATGAAGTGAGTGATGACTGGGGGAGCAAGTTGGTCGCTCTAGGAACTGATGGAGCTTCAGTGATGACCGGATCCAAAAATGGTGTTGTCAGTAAGCTGAAGGGCAACAAGACCTATATCATTGGCATCCTCTGCATGGTACATCGCCTTGAACTGAGCTTTTCTGATGCCATACGGTCAAATTTGATGTTCGAGAAAGTAGAGGACCTGCTTTGTGGGCTCTACACTTTCATGATGAAAGCCACAAGTGCAGACAGCTATGAGGGAATATCACTTACTAGAGCAGGTGAAAACAAGGCCCTCATTACTGCACAGAAAGAAGTGATTGACAGGCTAGTTGAGAGTGTGACTAACAGGTTCCAAGATCCAAGTGTAAGGATTCTGCATGCCACAAAGATTGTCAGCTTCACCAACTGGCCAGAGTCAGGAGATGAGGTAGCAGGTTGGTTTATTAGACCAGTCCAGTCAGGTTGTGAATCAAAACCACATACCTAGGTTAATGTGAATGTATTCTTATTTCATATTTTGGTGACACAGAACTGAAAACACTTGTTGACCACTTCAAGCCTGTCCTGGAGACCTATGGTATCCATGTTGAAAGGATCCTTGACCAGTGGACTGTCCTCAAGGTGATTTTGTACCAAGAATCTAGGTCCCTGCTGAAGACATCCTGGGTCAGTGTCAACAGGAGCTGTCAGCATTCCTGCCCTGATTTGCTGGCATTATTTGACTTGGTCCTGTCCCTCCCTGCCTCCACTGCTGAATGTGAAAGAGGTTTCAACACAATGAAACAAGTTAAAACAGACTGGCGGTCCAATTTAAACCCTGAAACACTGTCAGATCTCCTTATGGTTCAGTAGCGTTCTCCGGAGATCAACACGTATGATCCCACTGAGGCTGTAATGCTGTGGCACAAAAACTGTGTCAGGAGCAGAAGGCCAGACTTCATGGACTGTGTAAAAGCACCAAAAGTATAGAGCGAGGAGTCTGATTAGAATTCAATGAATGAAATCAGAAATTAGCAATATATTGAATAAATGTTTTTCTTGTTACTATTTCATGTTTGTGTGACTTCTTCTCTTTTCATCTGACATAATACTATATTATAAAAATATGATGCGTGTAAAGTCTGGTATATATGTGTGAAATAATTTAATATTTTGGCCGGTAAAACATCTGCTTGGCCGGTAGGTTTTTTACATCTACCGGCCAACGTGGCCGGTGAATCAGAAAGTTAATTTCGGACACTGGCTAGCTCTATGCCGAGCTGTGGACTCTGCTGTCTGCCTCTGGATCCAGGTGCTCTCTCTCGGGGCCGTCAGCTCCTGCCATCACATACACCCTTACCAGCGCAGTCCTGCCTCTCCGGTCTTCCATCCATACCCCTTCAACCCTTCAATAAAGACTTTTCATTTTAAGTTCCATGTGTTGTGGTTCTGGGTTAATCCATAGACAAATCGTGACATAAAGCAGATTAATTATTTATACACGTATGATGTGACATGGCTGATAGGCTGCCTTTAATGCTCTGTGTGCCCTGAACACATCCAAAACATAATATACGTAATATACATAATATACGCCAACTCGTATCTCCTCTCAATATGAAAATATCATATTGACCCAGTCTGATGCTGTACTGTGCAGCTTTGGTAGAAAAGAAAAGAAAAACCAGACCACCGGCCGCTGTTTGGCTTGAAACAACAAACAATCTTTTAAACATTTTGTGCTGAGCACAAGCTTACCTGTTTTTCAAATACGACGATCCACAATTTAACAAAATCAACTGATAACCCCATTAAAAAAGTGTTATCTATTATTTATTTTATTATATTTATCACAGTACAGTGATGAACAGTTGTAAATCTAAGAAAGCTTAGTGCAGATAATTTGTCAAAGGCTTACTTTTACTGCCATGGTTTAGAATTGGGAGATAGACAGATGACATGAAAAACTGACACTTTCACGGGGCAAACATTGCAAGTTTTTAGGGGAAAAAAACAGGCAAATGAGACACACATTTAGCATAACCATGGCGATACAAATAGACATGGTTCATCAATGATTGTCTCCAAGAACTAAACCAAGACACTCAAAACGAGACACACAGGCTGGGAGCACTTCCACAACACGTCCCTTTGCGGAGGCGAGCCCGATCCAACCCATCCCTGGCTGTGATCCACTTGTCAGGCTGTCTGGTTTTAGAATATTATGTTTTATTGTAGGTTTGAATTTCAAAATTCAAATTTTCATGCACAATGTAGAAAATGCCATATTGTGCTCATTGTTATCTAAATCTGTAAAACTTTGATGCATATCCATAGTGCACATAACATATACTAGAAAAATATACAGTCATTTCACAAACTAATGTAGCATTCATATAACCTTCAATTTAAGATATTTTTAGGCTTTTTAATACGTTTTTAACATCACTTTCTCTTTTAAATTACATTGCACAAAGGTGTTACTGTTTTACTGAAACTGCATCATTGAAAAGTAACCCAAGTAATAAATAAATAGATACGCATGTAAATAGTTCTTAACCATGTGGTGCCGTTATGTCACCGACTCTTATTTTTAGAAATCAGCCTCACATTTTAGTACTTATTTGCAATTGCTAATATAAGTTGCTGAGTTTGCTTAAAATTGAACTGTGTCCTGTTTCTGCAGTAATTGCAGCTAAATTCTTTTTTATCTATCATCCCAAATCCTCAATAGGCACTATTGGTCTAGTAGCCCTGGTTGTATTTACGTTCTACCAGGAGTTCAGAGATGAACTCAGTGACTTCCTGGGGTCAGTTGTGCATGAGATATGGAGTTTGTCCCATAACCAGTGGATTGCTAGTTCGAAGCCCCGCACTGACCGTCTGTTCTTTGGTTTTCTCTTAATTTGGAACCCTTCAGTCATGCAAGTCTTTGGGGAATTTTAGTAGTAAGAGATGTGGGGGTGGGGATCCTACCAACAGGTTCATATAGATGCTTTTGCTGCTCTGACACAGTATGACCTCCATTGAGCTTTGGACTCCACAAGACCTTAAAGCTGAGGGAGGGAGGTATAGAAAGAAGGCAAAGTCAGAGAAAAAGAATAAAGGAGTGGGTGTGCGTGTCTTCACAATGTTTAGCTGTGATTAGATGTAGCAGCATCTCTGTGGTGGCTGTGTGCACTCAGGGCAGAGTGCTGTGTTCCCTTTGCTATCCTCATGACCTCAGACCTAAACACACCAATTAACCACAGCTAGACTTTCCACTTTTCTTCAAACTTTGCTCCAAACAAACTCCATCTAAACCCCCAGTCGATGTTCATCTGTGATCTGCTGCTTTTCACCCTTTTCTACAAGATCCAGCAAACAATGTTAGCTGTCAGTAAGAAAATAACATATCAGAATAAAGTAAATGCAATTAAATCGTTTTTAATAAAACATACAGATTTATAGATTTTTTTTATTTAAGACTGGTGCCTAAAATTTCTTAACTCACACTGGTTTTGTTTAAAATTAAGAATTATTTCACTCCTAACACATTTGGGATAAACTGGACTGGTAACAATACATGAATAATATGCTGTGCAGGTCTAAATTTAATTTATGCTCTTACTAATTAGTGAAATACTCTGACAAATAATGGGTTATTTTCAACACATTTCTTATTCTAAACCTGACTTTGTGCAGTGAAGTTTTCAATTATCATACATTGACAATCAGGACAAACTGGATCTAATCTACCAAATAAATGAATGTATCAGTGTTATCTATATATCTAATCTTCTTTTCTTATCTAAAATTCTTGAGAAAGTAGTTGCCAATCAACTATGTGAGCATTTACAAAGTATTGACCTACTTGAGGAGTTTCAGTCAGGCTTTAGAACTCATCATAGCACTGAAGCAGCTCTGGTGAAGGTCACTAATGATATTCTCATGGCCTCAGATAATGGACTTGTGTCTATACTTGTCCTGTTAGATCTCAGTGCTGCATTTGATACAGTTGATCACAATATTCTCCTACAAAGACTTGAGCATACTGTAGGGATTAAGGGGAAAGCATTAGGCTGGTTTAAATCTTATCTGTCGGACATATTCCAGTTTGTTCGTGTTAATAATAAATCTTCCTTTAACTCTAGGGTCACCTGTGGAGTACCAAAGGGTTCAGTCCTTGGACCAATTCTATTTACTATATATATGCTTCCGATTGGCAAAATTATAAAACAGCATGGGATTAATTTCCACTGTTATGCTGATGACACTCAGCTATATTTATCCATAAATCCTGATTAATCCAATCAGTTACTTTGACTGCAGTCATGTCTTGATGACATCAAAAGCTGGATGACTTTAAATTTCCTGCATTTAAATTCTGACAAGACAGAAGTTGTAATCTTTGGGCCAGAGTCCTCAAAAAATAAAGTTCTTAATCAATCACTTAATCTGGATGGCATTAACTTGGCCTCTGGTAATAAAGTTAAAAATCTTGGTGTTATTTTCGACCAAGACATGTAATTTAAATCCCATATTAAACAGGTTTCCAGAGTTTCCTTTTTTCACCTCAGGAATATCGCCAAAATTAGAAACATTCTGTCCAGGGGTGATGCTGAAAACTAGTCCATGCATTTGTTACATCAAGGCTGGACTATTGTAATTCTTTACTATCAGGAAGTCCACAAAATGCAGTTCAAAGCCTTCAGCTGATCCAAAATGCTGCAGCAAGAGTTCTGATGAAAATCAACAAGAGGGATCATATTTCTCCAATTTTAGCTTCCCTTCATTGGCTTCCTGTTAAATCAAGAATAGAATTTAAAATTCTTCTTCTAACGTATAAAGCCCTTAATAATCAAGCTCCATCATATATCACAGCTCTGATTACCCCGTATATTCCTAACAGAGCACTCTGCTCTCAGACTGCAGGTCTGCTGGTGGTTCCTAGAGTCTCTAAAAGTAGAATGGGAGGCAGATCCTTTAGCTATCAGGCTCCTCTCCTGTGGAACCAACTCCCAGTTTTGGTCCGTGAGGCAGACACCCCGACTACTTTTAAGACTAATCTTAAATCTTTCCTTTTTGACAATGCTTATAGTTAGAGTGGCTCATGTTACCCTGAGCTACCTCTATAGTTGTGCTGTGATAGGCATAGGCTACTGGAGGACATCAGGGTCTAATTTTCTCACTCTACTGATTTCTACTGTTCTTCAGTCTACTGTTCTCCAGTTTAGCATTGTATTACATTGAAATGACTGTCGTCATTTCAGCTTTTAACTTTTTGCTCTTTCTCTTTTTCTTCATAGTAGGCACACCTGGTCTGGCGTTCTGTTAGCTGTGACATCATCCAGAGAAGACGGCTCACTCGCTACTACCATCTAATGTAGAACCGATTACCGGATCAATGTGTGCTTCTGTGCTTTTTTGTCTGTCTTGTTGTGTCTCTGCTCTGTCTTCTGTAACCCCAGTCGGTCGAGGCAGATGACCGTTCATACTGAGCCCGGTTCTGCTGGAGGTTTTCCTTCCCGCTAATGGGTGGTTTTTCTTTCCACTGTCGCTTCATGCTTGCTCAGTATGAGGGATTGCTGCAAAGCCATGGACAATGCAGACGACTCTTCCTGTAGCTCTACGCTTCTTCAGGAGTGAATGCTGCTTGTCTGGACTTTGTAGCAATCAACTGGTTCCCTTATATAGGAAATTTTTGACCAATCTGTATAATCTGACTGATTTTGACTTTGTAAAGTGCCTCGAGATGACATGTTTCATGAATTGGCGCTATATAAATAAAATTGAATTGAATTGAATTGAATCAGTTGGTCCCACCTGGGCCCTATTTCAGAAAGAATGACCAACCTACCCTGAGTAGAAAGCATATACCCTTAGTAAACTTATCCTACTCTTTAAAACTCAACGTTTTCGGTTTCAGTACGGGTGATATCAATCAGATAAATAAACTTGTGACCAATCAAGCCTGAATTAAGCATGTGCATGAGCATGAAAGAAGCCCTCATCAAGTCAAGTTTATTTGTACAGCATATTTCAGCAGCAAGGTGGTTCAAAGTGCTTTACATCATTAAAAGATAAAAACAGCAAACACATTAAACAGTACCTGATTGTGAGACCATCAAGTGAGGACATTAGTACACATCAAATATGTTGGTCAATGTTGCTGTTATTATGGACCAAAAGCAACTCTAAACAGGTGGGTTTTCAGTCTTGATTTAAAGAGACTCAGTGTTTCGGCTGATTTACAGTTTTCTTGAAGTTTGTTCCAGTTTTGTGGAGCTTAGCAGCTAAATACTGATTCACTATGTTTAGTTCTGGTTCTGAGTATGCAGTAGACTAGAACCAGAAGACCTGAGTGGTCTGGAGGGTTGATACAGCAACAATAAGTCTTTAATGTATTTTGGTGCTAAGCCGTTCAGTGATTTATCAACTAACGGAAGTATTTTAAAGTTTATTCTCTGAGCTACAGGGAGCCAGTGTAAGGACTTTAGAACTGGGGGAAAACCATTGATGAGAGGGATGCATTTACTATTAGAATCAGGTCAGATGCAATGGCCAATCAAACTTTTTTTTAAGGTTGGAGGTAGGATATCAAGACATCAGGAGGAGGAGCCTAACTGTTTTCTAATTTCTTATGAGCTTTTATAGTTGAGTAGTTGAAATGTAGTAATTTTCTCTCCATTTATCCATCCATCCATCGTCTTCCGCTTATCTGGGGTCATGTCACGGGGGTAGCAGCTTCAATAGGGAGGTCTAAACATCCCTCTCTCCAGCCACTTGAAAACATAGTCCCTCCAGCGTGTCCTGCGTCTTCCCCTGGGTCTCCTCCCGGTGGGACGTGCCTGGAACACCTCACCAGGGAGGCGTCCAGGAGGCATCCTAACCACATGCCTGAACCACCTCAACTGTCTCCTCTCGACGTGAAGGAGCAGTGGCTCTACTCGGAGTCCTTCCCGGATGACAGAGCTCCTTACCCTAGCACTAAGGGAGAGCTCAGACACACTACGGAGAAAACTAATTTTGGTCGCTTGTATCCTGGATCTCGTTCTTTCGGTCATGACCCAAAGCTCATGATCATAGATGAGGTTAGGAACATAGATCGACCAGTAAATCGGGAGCTTTGCCTTTCGGCTCAGCTCTCTCTTCACCACAACGGACCGGTACAGCACCCGCTTCACAGCGGACCTCGCACCAATCCACCTGTCGATCTCCTGCTCCATCTTCCCCTCATTCGTCAACAAGACCCCAAGATACTTAAACTCCTCCACTGGGGTAGCACATCCTCCCCAACCCGGAGAAGGCACTCTACCCTTTTCCGGCTTAAGACCATGGTCTTGGATTTGGAGGCACTGATTCTCATCCCGGCTGCTTCACACTCGGCTGCAAACTGCTCTAGTGAGAGCTGTAGATCACGCCCTGATGAAGCCAATAGGACCACGTCATCTGCGAATAGCAGTGACGCAATCCTAAGACTACCAAAACGGATCCCCTCAACACCTTGACTGCGCCTAGAAATTCTGTCCATAAAAGTTATGAACAGAATCGGTGACAAAGGGCACCCTTGGCAGAGTCCAACTATCACCGGAAGCGAGTCCGACTTACTGCCGGCAATGCGGACCAGTCTCTGACACCAGTCATACAGAAACCTGACAGCCCTTATTGTGTTTTTATGTGTGAAGTGTGAATGTTTATTATTACTACTGCACAAAAATTGCCCATATTGGGACAAATAAAAGTTACTACTACTACTACTTATTAAAGGGCCCGGTACTCCATGCTCCTGGAGTACCCCCCACAGGATCCCTCGAAGGACACAGTCGAACGGCTTCTCCAGATCCACAAAACACACGTAGACTGGTTGGGCAAACTCCCATGCCCCCTCCAGGATCCTGGTGAGGGTGTAGAGCTGATCCAGTGTTCCACGGCCAGGATGAAAACCACACTGCTCTTTCTAAATCCGAGATTTGACTATCCGACGGACCCTCATTTACCAGAACCCCGGAATAGACCTTACCAGGGAGGAACACACCCTCCGGTCCCCCTTTTTAAATAGGGGGACCACCACCCTAGTCTGCCAATCCAGGGGAACTGCCCCTGATGTCCACGCAATGCTGCAGAGCCGCGTTAACCAACACAGCCCCACAACATCCAGAGCCTTAAGGTACTCAGGGTGAATTTCATCCAGCCCCGGGCCTTGCCACCAAGGAGCTTTTTAACCACCTCAATGACCTCAGCACCAGAGATGGGATAACCCAGCCGGAGTCCCCAGGCTCTGCTTCTTTAGTGGAAGATGTGTTGGTGGGATCGAGGAGATCTTCAAAGTTTTTCGCCCACCGACACATGACATCCCGAGTCGTGGTCAGCAGCACGTCACCCTCACTATAAACAGTGTTGGTACTGCACTGCTTCCCCCTCCTGAGACGCCGGATAGTGGACCAGAACTGCCTCGAAGGCATACGGAAGTCTTTCTCCATGGCCTCTCCGAACTTTTCCCATGTCCGAGTTTTTACCTCAGCAACTAGCCAAGCCGCCTGCCGCTTTGACTGCCAGTACGTATCAGCTGCTTCCAGAGTCCCACAGAACAATAAAGCCCAATAGGACTCCTTCTTCAGCTTGACGGCTTCCCTCACTGCTGGTGTACACCAGCATTTTCAAGAGTTGCCACCACGACATGCACCGACAACCTTGCAGCCACAGCTCCGACTTACCGCCTCAACAATAGCAATAGAGGCACGGAACATGGTCAACTCAGACTCAATGTCCCCCACCTCCCTCGGGGCGTGTTCAAAGCTCTCCCGGGGGTGGAAGTTAAAGCTCTGTCTCACGAGGGACTCTGTCAGACGTTCCCAGCAGACCCCTACAATACGTTTGGGCCTGCCCAGTCGGACCGGCTTCCTCCCCCACCATCGGAGCCAGCTCACCACCAGGTAGGGGTCGGTCAAGAGCTCTGCCCCTCTCTTCACACGAGTGTCCAAGACATGCGGCCGCAGGTCAAATGAAAAAACAACAGTCGATCATTGAACTATGGCCTAGAGTGTCCTGGTGCCAAGAGCACATATGGACACCCTCATGCTTAAACATTGTGTTCGTTATGGACAATCCATGATGGGCACAGTTATTGGACTGTTGTTGGACCTTTAAAAGTCTAACAACAGAACACCAGTTAAATTCAGGTCAGGTGGGCCATTCCTCCCAACCACACCCCTCCAGTTCTCACTGTCATTGCCCATGTAAGCGTTGAAGTCCCCCAGAAGAACAAGGGAGTTCCCAGGAGGGGCACTTAGGGCGGGTAATCTGAACTGCTGTTTGGTGTATAAGCACAAATAACAGTCAGAACCTTTCCCCCCACACACACACACGAGGCCACCCTCTCTTTCACCAGGGTAAACCCCAACGTTCAAGCACCAAGATGAGGGGCAACGAGTATGCCCACTCCTGCTCGGCGCTTCTCACCAGGGGCAACTCCAGAGTAAAAGAATGTCCAGCCCCTATCAAGGAGACTGGTTCCAGAGCCAGAACAATGCATCAAGGTAAGTCCGACAATCTCTAGCCGGAACCTCTCAACCTCGCGCACTAGCTCAGGATCCTTCCCCACCAGAGAGGTGACATTCCACGTCCCAAAATCCAGCTTCTTCAGCCGAGGATCAGAATGCCAAGGTCCCCGTCCTCGACTGCCACCCATTACACAACGTACCCTACCCCTTTGGCCCATCCGACAGGTGGTGAGCCCATTGGAGGGGGGACCCGTGTCTCCTCTTTGGGCTGTGCTCAGCTGGGCTCCATGAGTAAAAGCCCGGCCACCAGGTACTCGCCAGCGTGCCCCACCTCCAGGCCTGGCTCCAGAGTGGGGTCCTGGTGACCTACATCCGAGTGAGGCAACACCATGTCCATTTGTCCTATTCATCATAAGGGGTCGTTGGCCTGCTCTTTGTCTGGTCCCTCACCTAAGACCTGTATGCCTTGGGTGACCCTACTAGGGGCATGAAGCCCCTAACAGCATAGCTGCACCGGTCCGTTGTGGTAAAGAGAGAGCTGAGCCAAAAGGCAAAGCTCTCGATTTACCGGTCAATCTACGTTCCTACCCTAATCTGTGCATATGACCTTTGGGTGATGACCGAAAGAACGAGATCCCGGATACAAGCCGATACAAGCGGGCAAAATTACTTTTCTCCATAGCATGTCTGGGCTCTCCCTTAGAAATAGGATGAGGAGCTCAGTCATCCGGGGAGGACTCAGAGTAGAGCCACTGCTCCTCCACGTTGAGAGAAGCCAGTTGAGGTGGCTCAGGCATCTGGTTAGGATGCCTCCTGGACACCTTCCTGATGAGGTGTTCCGGACATGTCCCACCCGGAGGAGACCCAGAGGGAGACCCAGGACATGTTGGAGGGACTGTTTCTCTGCTGGCCTGGGAACGCCTTGTGATTCCCCCGGAGGAGCTGGCCCAAGTGGCTGGAGAAAGGGACATCTGGGCCTTCCTACTGAAGCTGCTACCCCTGCAACCCGACCCCAGATAAGCAGAAGAGGATGGATGGATGGATGCATGTGTGGATCAGATGAACTAGATATCGGTCAGAGTCCTAAGGCTGCGCAAGGGACAGAGAGGTAGACGTCCTTTAATTTAATCTAGCAGTGATCCAGTATGGTAATGTTCCTTGTGGGACACCTAATATGCTGCCTGTACTTTGTAATCCAGATGTGACCATTGTCTATGGTGCCAAAGTAAGAGACTAAGTAGGAAATTACTTCCTCAGGTTACATCAGCAGTTTAAGCATTTTGAACATCAATTCTTAGTACCAGTATATGTGAACTACATGTGACCTGCTTTGTTTTAACTTGCATTATTCAAATCAGACTTTTAAATTTTATCTAATTTATTCAGGAACTTTTTTGGACTTTTAGTGTCTGGGTTGTAAAGAATTAAAGACGAATGTGTAAATAATGATAATTTTTACTGTCCACACTATGCCTTTTTGTCTTAACATAAAAACACAAATGACCCAAAACATAGCAATGCACTTAATCAAATGGCAAAACCAAAGTGTTGAAATTCAGTTTTATATATTCTAGTGTCTGCGATAGACTGACAACCTGTACATGGTGCACCCCGCCTCTTGCTCTTTGCATCTCATTTTAATCTTTGCCCAAGCTCTAAAGCTGCTTTCACAAATATTACATTTTATTCTGTAATTGTTGATGCCTTGTAAAGGACTGGAATGGCCTGATTGTGTGCGTCATCACTATATCTCCGATGGCGGGGGAGGAAGCCGGTCCGACTGGGCAGGGCCAAACGTACTGTGAGGGTTTGCTGGGAACGTCTGGCAGAGTCCCCTGTGAGACGGAGCTTTAACTCCCACCTCTGGGAGAACTTTAAACACGTCCCGAGGGAGGCGGGGGACATTGAGTCTGAATGGGCCATGTTCCGCGCCTCTATTGTTGAGGCGGCTAGTCGGAGCTGTGGCCGCAAGGTTGTCGGTGCATGTCGCGGCGGCAACCCTTGAACCCGCTGGTGAACACCAGCGGTGAGGGAAGCCGTCAAGCTGAAGAAGGAGTCCTACCAGGCTTTTTTGGCCTGTGGGACTCCGGAAGCAGCTCAAGTGTACCGGCAGTCGGAGCGGCAGACGGCTCAGCTGGTCGGAGAGGCCATGGAGAAAGACTTCCGTGCGGCTTCGATGCGATTCTGGTCTACTATCCGGCATCTCAGGACAGGGAAGCAGTGCAGTACCAACACTGTTTACAGTGGGGGTGGTGTGCTGCTGACCTCGACTCGGGACGTCGTGCTTCGGTGGGCGGAATACTTCAAAGACCTCCTTAATCCCACCAACATGTCTTCCATTGCGGAATCAGAGCCTGCGGACTCTGGGTTGGGTTCTCCCATCTCTGGTGCTGAGGTTGCCGAGGTTGTTAAAAAGCTCCTCGGTGGCAAGGCCCCGGGGGAGGATGAGATTCGCCCTGAGTACCTTAGGGCTCTGGATGTTGTGGGGCTGTGTTGGTTAACGCGGCTCTGCAGCATTGCGTGGACATCGGGGGCAGTTCCCCTGGATTGGCAGACTGGGGTGGTGGTCCCCATATTTAAAAAGGTGGCCGCAGGGTGTGTTCCAACGACAGAGGAATCACACTCTTAAGCCTCCCTGGTAAGGTCTATTCAGGGGTTCTGGAACAGAGGGTCCGTCGGATAGTTGAATCTCAGATTCAGGAAGGGCAGTGTGGTTTTCGTCCTGGCCGTGGAACACTGGACCAGCTCTATACCCTCAGCAGGATTCTGGAGGGGGCATGGGAGTTTGCCCAACCAGTCTACATGTGCTTTGTGGATCTGGAGAAGGCATTCGACCGTGTCCCCCGAGGGATCCTGTGGGGGTACTCCGGGAGTATGGAGTACCGGACCCTTTAATAAGGGCTGTCAGGTCTCTGTACGACCGGTGTCAGAGTCTGCTCCGCATTGCCGGCAGTAAGTCGGACTCGTTTCCAGTGAGAGTTGGACTCCGCCAAGGTTGCCCTTTGTCACCAATTCTGTTCATAACTTTTATGGACATAATTTCTAGGCGCAGCCAAGGTGTTGAGGGGATCCGTTTTGGTGGCCTTAGGATTGCATCTCTGCTATTCGCAGATGACGTGGTCCTATTGGCTTCATCAGGGCGTGATCTACAGCTCTCACTGGAGTGGTTCGGAGCCGAGTGCAAAGCGGCCGGGATGAAAATCAGTGCTTCCAAATCCGAGACCATGGTCTTGAACCGGAAAAGGGTAGAGTGCCTTCTCCGGGTTGGGGAGGATGTGCTGCCCCTAGTGGAAGAGTTCAAGTATCTTGGGGTCTTGTTCACGAATGAGGGGAAGATGGAGCGGGAGATCGACAGGCGGATTGGTGCAGCGTCTGCTGTGAAGCAGGCGCTGTACCGATCTGTTGTGGTGAAGAGAGAGCTGAGCCAAAAGGCGAAGCTCTCGATTTACCGGTCGATCTACGTACCTACCCTCATCTATGGTCACGAGCTTTGGGTCGTGACTGAAAGAACGAGATCCCGGATACAAGCGGCTTAAATTAGTTTTCTTCATAGTGTGTCTGGGCTCTCCCTTAGAGATAGGGTGAGGAGCTTAGTCATCCGGGGAGGACTCAGAGTACAGCCGCTGCTCCTCCATGTTGAGAGGAGCCAGTTAAGGTGGCTCGGGCATCTGGTCAGGATGCCTCCTGGACGCCTCCCTCGTGAGGTGTTCCGGGCACATCCCACCGGGAGGAGGCCCCTGGGAAGACCCAGGACACGCTGGTGGGAATATGTCTCCTGGCTGGCCTGGGAACGCCTTGGGATTACTCCGGAGGAGCTGGCCCAAGTGGCCGGGGAGAGGGACGCCTGTGCCTCCCTACTGAAGCTGCCCCGGATAAGCGGAAGAAAACGGACGGACGGATCACTATATCTAAATTTTCTGTCATCTCATCTGTTTTATGTATTGACATTGATTCGTTTTGATGAAGGAAACATGTTTTTCCTAACATAACAATTACAGTATGAATAATTTTCATTATATCCTAAAGATAATGCAATAAAAAATTGTTGTTGCAAAGTGAGAATAAGATATCCAGGATGTTCTTAACAAAGGCAGTGCACCTTATTTTGTGTCTCAGATGTTGGGTCTGACATGGACTGGCAACATGTTTGCTCTAAGAGAAGCTTCAGACCCTTTCCCCAGAATAAAGGGATTAAGGATAACACAATACATGATTTTCTGGTTGTCAATTCTATAATGTGAGATACTTGATGACCTGAGTGTTATGTATGAGCTGAAATAAGTTTGTGAGCATTCTGGCATACTTTCCTTTTTCTGTTTGTCTTTACTGTCCTGAATTATTTTCATATTGAATAGCCACAGGCTGCATCTTGCAATTTTGCTATAAGAACTTGTAGTCTGTTTTCTTTTTATTCATGGCTTCCGTGTCGAAGAGTTTGACTCTGTCCTGCTGAGAGATTCCAGAGGCTTTCTCTTGGCCATTCAAGACCTCTGGGTCACTCGTTTGTCATTGCAACCTTTGACCCTTGTAGTTCAGTGCACCAAGAGGAATGTCAAACATGTTTACGTTAAGTGAGACTGATGGTATCCAGGTGGGCTTTTGTCTCTTTTTCTCCTCTCTAACTATTTATTTTTTTCATGAACTTGTGAAGACCCTTGCTACTCCCTCTGGCATTTGGTAAACAGAGATGGGACTCTCTTATCTCTTATCACGGTGCTCGGGATTGTTTTTTTCTTCTTCGTTCTAGAACCAAAATGCTGCGCTTCTGAGATACATACTATTGAACCCAGGAGTTTACATGTAATACATAAAAAGACACGGTCAGAAATGAAATCTGAATAAGCTTTTACTATTGTATGTCTGTTAGAATTACCAAAATTATTTCTGTTTGCTAAATGGCAGATTATTTTTTACAACAGTTTAGTACTTTCTTCATATTCAGAAATTTACATACACTAAGATCACTATGCCTTCAAACATTTTCGGAGCGCCCAGATGACTGTGTCATGTCTTTGGAAGCTTCTGATATGTTTATTGACAACATTTGAGTTGATCTGAGACTCATCTGAGGATGTTTTAACTTCTTTACCCCGTCTGGCCGAGTCTCGGGCCAAGCAGAGCCACGCCTATTGTATCAGGTTTTATAAGTAGGTCAAAAACGGTCACGTTTTTTTCTTTCCTAAATACCTCCAAGGAGGAGGCTTTAATCTTTATAAAACAAGGCAATATTTATTTCGTCATAAATACTTTCGGTTTTACAACATTTTAAACACATAAAATGCCATTTAACAGTCTATCAAACATTGCTGTCTCAGAAAAATGCTTCGCCACGCAGACATACTTAACTTTGTAATTGCGGTGTGCAACGGAACTGACAGAACTCTCCCTCGCTGCTGCTGTGCGCACAATGATGCATTGGCAGTTTCTAATGAGCTGCAGCTGTGACCAGTGACGGACTGGACGGTCTGGCATTTGGGCAGATGCCAGAAGGGCCGCGGGCCCTCGTGGGCCGGCCAATCACTTTGATAAAAAAAAAATATTGTAGTTGATTATAAAAGACACAATATGAATTATCAGATTCACATCCAAGCAATAAAAAAGACTACAGATTATCATTAGTCTATCCATGTAGGTGAATGAGGCGGAGTTTCATTAAGGCTATACATCCCAACATTTTCCCTCAGCTGCAATACTTAAAGCTCGCAGGGTTCACGCTGCGTCTTTACGCATGATCCAGCTGCTGGATTTTACCCTGGTGCGCTGCGTGCAAGGAATAAACAGTGGGGAAAATGCATAAATAAAGACTCTAAAGGGCTCCTTTAGGGAGGAGATAAGAAATAATTGGTCTGAGCTAAATTACATGTAACGTAATTTTGCGCATCTGAATTCAAGTGCAAGGCACCACGCCCACCGAAGCACCGCTGGTTCTGTGTCGTTAAAAACCAAAGAGCATGAAATACAGTTACTAACTCTCCTATTGACTTTAATTGGGATATTTTGGTACGAGTGGAAAGACATTAAAAGCAGTGATTCACATTTCGAAGGCTGGCCGCTGATAAAAGCACCTGGGGGGGGCGCCGCAATAAGAGCGGCGAAGCGCAATCCGCAGTGCACGTAGTTAAAAAAATGCTGAATAAATAAGAACGAAACTTATAAACAGACTAATTGGCGTTTTAGACTGTATCTGGTTATCAGATCTGTTTTCTGATCCTGCGTGCAGCCATGACTGGTTCTAAATGTGAAAAGAGCTGAACCAGCGCCGTAGAAGGCGGGTCTAGACTGAGATCTGGATAGACAGCTGTGAACGGATCAGCCCAGATGGTTTTTTTTATTTTTATGTTATTTTTATTTTATTTGGTACAAAATTTACTCGCCATGTGGCAGCTAGCCCTCTGAAATTCACTCGCCAAGCGGGAAATTTACTCGCATTTGGCGACTGGCGAGTGTTAATTTCGGACCCTGTTTCCGTGCATGTGAAGTTATATCTGTGTGTTACGGGCACGTGCACACGCGTGCGTGCGTGTCCCCATGTGGGCCGCTGGTTGGTGAAAATGCCAGAGCCGTTTTTTAATCCCAGTCCGTCACTGGCTGTGACCAATAAACAATGAAACGTACTGCGCTGAGTTTTTTCTCTTCTCTCAATGTCTATCATTAAAGCAATCCAGAGGAGTGAACAGATCATTCTAGAAGTTTCTTAAACAGATATGAGTCATGATTTCTGTCATTTCTCTTAATTTTATTCATTTATGCTGTGCACAATAATACATGTTGATGAAACACAGGGTAAATCTTAATAATAAAGGCTTTTTCATGTGCAGAAGGAGTCCTAAAATGGAAATTGACACTTTTCTTTGACCTGCTTCCTTTTTATAATGTGAAATACACATTTAGAAGAGTTTTGGCATGTTTGGATAAACTGTGACAAAATCAGAGGTCTGCCTGTCAAAATGCCTACTAAAACCTTTGTGAAACAAATATCCTTCAGCTGATTCAGTACAGATTTGCTGCAGCTATTGTCAAGATGTGAATATGCAAAGCCTGAGGCTTCTATATTTTCAGAAGGGTTTTCATGTAGTTTTGCAGTGTTTATTTTAAAAAATATTTAGGCAACTCTAAGAAAAAAATTTTTTATCCTTGGTTTAATCACCTATAAATCAGAATTAGAGACATTTGTACGGAGCCCCAGAACTGACATGTAAGAAAAAAGAGATACAGTGTGTGCACGAAATACTAATTTGTTCCCACAAAATATTAATTTGTTCCCATGAAATACTAATTTGTTCCCACGAAATATTAATTTGTTCCCACGAAATACTAATTTGTTCCCACAAAATAGTAATTTGTTCCCATGAAATACTAATTCGTTCCAACGAAATGTTAATTTGTTCCCACGAAATATTAATTTGTTCTCACAAAATATTATTTTGTTCCCACGAAATACTACTTCGTTCCCACGAAGTAGGCAACTTGACGTGACGCACTTGACGTTCAAGGTGGGTGTCTCGTTATTGTCAATATTGTTATAGCCTATATTTGGTGCCGCTGCTGTGAAATTAGAAAGTTCACGCTTCCTTACAACCTCATCGTTTCCTTGCCTGAAATAACTCAAAAAAGTGGCGTCAGTCGCTCAGTGAACGCTGGAGATAGGCACCAGCAACCCCCGTGACCCCATGAGAGATTAAGTGGGTCAGAAAATGGATGGATGGATGTGGCGACAAAGACGTGAGCGGGTGCTTGATGTTTTTCTCCGCGAACCGCGGAGCTTTAGGTAAAAGAAGGCGCCCGCCACCAAGTGGGTGGGGTGGGGGGAAAAGACCGAACGTGGCGGTGAGAAAAGGTGTCTTTCCTAAGCAGCTCAAGTGTCAATATTCTCCAGGTCGCTGTTTTCTGGATACCGTTTCAGTTTTAACAGCGTTTCCCCGGAGAACACACTCCAGAGGGTCCGACGTTCTGCGCACTGTGCATCTGAGAAGGGCTGTTCGTTTGTCAATTAAAAACTTTCAATGACGGGCAAAGCTGCAGTGCACACTTCTGTGTGCAATGCAGGTATTCAGTATAATGTTTAATTCTGCTGCATCAACCTCCAAATTTTAGTGGAAAACCTTAAGATGCAACATTTTGTTTGGAAGATGGACAAAACGAGTTTTCAGAGCTCTACAATGTACAGCTGTCCTTGGAAATAAATGACAGGCAACAAGAGTGTGTATATGTACACTGCATTTGCAGTAACAGTGAGTGCTTTTTAAAAATATAATAATAATAAAATCAGGAACATGGTGTAATGTTAATTCGATTCATATTGAGAATCTGGAAAGTCTATTACTTTTTAAGGCTATGAAACTACTAATGTTGCTTTTCTATGTTCTAAAGGTCAACTATGGATACTGGGCTGCAAGAATTTCTGATAGAGCGTCAACTGCAAGATGCAGTACAGAAACTTGAAGACATGGTCACACCAGAACATTTAGATTAAATGCATTGAATACATTATCCTATAAAAGCAAAATGATTTTCAGTAATCTTAATTTGGAAAAATATCTGCATTATTATCAGAAGTAAATGTTGACAAAAGTGTGTTAGATAACAAAGGATACATTTTGTGAATGCCTGCACACTATACCTCTTAACTTCCTTTAAATATCCATTGTCATTCTATATTATCCATTCAGATGCATACTCCAAAAAAATTAATGCATATGTAAGATTTATTAAAGAATCCTTAGTTACTTTAACACTATTTTTTCATGTGCTACCCTGCTGACATTAAATAATAGTGTTAAAGTAACTAAAGATGCTTAAAAAGCTCCAACAGGTGCATGAATTATTTGCTGACTGGAGTATTTTTATTTTTTCAGATTGATGAAAGATCAGTGACAGTGACCTGGCAAAGTACATCCCCAAAGTTGGAGATAGAGTTTCCACTGTGGCCTTCTGCAGACAAGCTGCACTGTCATATAAATCACCATCCAGGAAAGAATAAATTATTTTAAGGCTAAAACAAAGACTGTCTGGAACTGAGGGAATACTTCCAAAAAAAAGATCTTCTAAGTGGGCAGGAAATACAAATGCCAAACATAAAATGAGACGAATTGAGGTTGGCTGGATGGATTTTGATGAGGAAGAGGAAAGATACAAACAGGTGAAGTCTGTAAATGGTGGAGGAACCAGGCACCTCTCCATTGACAAAGAAGAAATTGTGGCAAATATCAAGGTTATGGCTGAAAATCTTTTTTTCCCTAAAGGCCGTTCCAAAAATAACAAAGGTCTTTCACACTATTCAACTCATATTGAAAGCTCACAGATACATGTCAAGGTGTCACATACAGTAGATGAGCTGTATAGTGAAAGCAAAGTTAAAATGCTAAGACTTTATCTATGCACCACAAAGAAAACAAAACAGCCCCCAGCAGAAGTGGATGGTGATCATGCAACAGGCCAGTCCTCAGTTGTATGTCTCAGTGACAGTGAAGAGAATCAGACTGTTGAGGATCTGTTGGTAGAACACAGAAATGCAAAATTGCCTCACCACCATGTAATTAATGATGGAGCTTCCACAAGTGGAGATTTAGATTTGAACGACACATTACCATGGGATGGCCTGTTAATTCTGGGCGATAGCGGAGATTCTGATACAGTTGTTATTGTTTTGGGTCAGAATAGGCTGAATGTAACTGAAGATGAAGCAAACCTTGAAATGCTCACTCCTGAAATGGAGGATGGAGCTTTTCCAACTGTGGATCAGTCACAGCCTGTTTTAATGCTTGCAGGGGAGGCAGATATTCCCCACGCACTTCCTGAACCACAGTCTTCTCCTGTAACACTGGTTGTAAGACAAGGTCGCTGTCTCACTGACTTCATCAATGCCTTCAAGGACCCAAACATTATAGCATCTGAGGTTTACATCAAAATGCGTTTACCAAATGGAGAGCTTGAAAAGGCGGAGGGGGGTGGTGTTCTGAGAGACTGACAGAATTTTGGATGGACTTCTATGACAGCTGCACACTGGGAGTGAAAATGAAAGATCCGTTCATCAGGCATGACTTTCAGCAGGAAGAATGGCAGGCTGTTGCAAGAGTGTTTGTAGTAGGGTGGAAACAGGCAGGTTACTTCCCAGTCAAACTTGCTATACCATTCCTGGAAGAGGTGCTGTACGGCTCGGCAATCAGTAGTTTAAAGGAATCACTTTTGCTGTACGTATCACATGAGGAAAGAGCTGTTCTCCTGAAAGCTTTGGAGGACTTTGATTCTGTGAGTGAAGATGAATTGCTGGATGTACTCGATGCACATGAATGCAAGCAAGTCCCTACCAAGGACTCACTGCTCCCTATTTTGGCACAGATTGGACATAAAGTAATGATTCAGGCCCCAATGTATGTAATTGAGTGCTGGCGTCCTATTATGGTTTCTGTAGCTAGTTTACTACCACCAGAAGGACTGCATCATTTCATTGCAAAAAAACAACAACTGGAAAAACAGTGAAGGAACTTCTAATCTTTGCAGAGGACATGACAGCAGCCCAGTCAACAGTTTGTCGTTACTTGAAAAGGTACATTGCAGAAATTGATTGCAAGACCCTTCAGCTTTTCCTGCGCTTCTGTACAGGGTCTGATGTCTTGGATAAAGCCATACTAATTAAGTTCATGGAAACCACAGATTTCCTGCACAGTCCACAGTCCCATACCTGTGGATGTGTATTAAAGCTCTCTATTGGCTACCACAGCTACCCAGATTTTCACAGACAATTTAACAACATTCTCACCAGCTCAATGTGGGTAATGGATGTGGTGTAAGTAATAATGTAACCATTAACATGAAGGATGATGACAGGCAGTTGTAGACTACATTTTGTTGTTGTTAATGCTGTAGCATGTTCTGCTTATTTTGTGGAGAGGGTCATCAACAAAATAAGTTTTAGTGAATTAAATAGTCCCACCTTACAGGAAGCTATCATGTTAATGTACACTTTTGTAGTGATTTACGTTGTGGCAATTTTTCCTTATTAACCGTTTTACTCTAGACAATATATTGCTGTTCATCCTAAAACACATCTATGTCTGTTGCACATTGTTGTACTCCATTTAGTGCCAAAACATAAGACCGATGAGTAGGTGAAAAGCTGAAAATATTTACGTGAACAGATATCACGTATGTTTATGTTGACTACACTGACTAGGCACACAGTTCCACTTCATAAAACTGGAACTATCCCTTCAATGTATTATTTTATACCAAAACTTAACTGATTGTTTCACATTGTTGTTATATTTGTTTGTAACAGCCTCAGAATGTGAGCCTTGACTGATGTTTTCAAGGTGTTTAAAACTTGCTGAAATGTTTACAAAAGTTGTTCAAACTTTGTAACTGCCAGTAGACAGTAGTAAAGCTGTTCTTATCCTGTTAATACGTACCAAATACATTTTAAAAAGATAATTAAACCATTCAAGTATGTACAAAAGTTTGATATCCTCTGTTCTATTCTATGCATCTTTACACTTTGAACATTTCACACCTTCCATACCTATTTTATAGCTCACTTTCTAGGGTTGTAAATGTGTGATTTGTTATGGAAGATACAATACTTCATCTGACAGAATTATTTAAATTTATTCCACTTATTAAAACAGATGTTTTGGAACTATAAAGAGCATTAATGCAACAACCAGTCTTCATCCTCTTCTCCACTTAAGGTGTCGCAAATAACTGTGGACGCACCATGTCCCTCAGCTGAATATACAAATCAACTGCCTGGGACATGGTAGATGGGAAGTCCAAGTTTGATTCCGCCATTATTTTATGCACACATCAAACAGATCCGCGTCACATGGGACCGAACTTAAAAATGTGCAGCTGTGTTTGCATGCAGTCAGATCTTCTGCCTGTGGAACAAGATAGTCTTCTGCACCCCAAAGGTGAGGGGCAATGTATCCCACTGGGCACATTGGTGTTCTTGGAGGGTCTTATTCGGTGAGCATTCCAAACATCCTGGATGTCATTTAATACCTCCTGATGAAGAAACAAGAGCACTGACCATTACGAAGTTATAGGCTTGTGATATATATACTGAAATATTGGGCTGTTTATACTCTGTCTTTGCATATAACAGTGTAATAAAAGTACAAGAGCATTCCATTCCTAGAATCCAGTTCTGTTAGTGACTCCCAGTATCTTAAAAAACAAGTGGGGAGGTAGAGCCTTTGGTTACTGGGCTTCATAGCTGTGGATCCAGCTTTTTCTACTGTATGGGTCAGAGAGGCAGATATTTCTTCAAGTCCAGGCTTAAAACGTTTTTGTATAACAGAGCTTTTAATTGAGACTGGTTCAATTAGCTCTGGGCCATTTTATAGCAGAATCTCCAATTTTGTTTGCTGATAAATAAAATAAATAAATACATAAAACATTAAATAAACAAAAACTCACAGTGACTCAGTTATCTATGATTAGGCCTACATTAAGGTGGAATTGTGCAGTTTTTGGGATTTGTGCTATGATCATAATATTTACCTGAATGATTGGCAGGAAACAGAACTGTGTCAGAGCTTTGTCAATGATATCCCCAGAGAAGAAACCTTCATCCTTTAATTCTCCTAGAGCAGTGATCCACTGTTCGATTCCTTCTTTTCTCATCACTCCCCACCAGCTCTCAATTCTCTGGTTAGCAGTACTTGCCCCTCTGACGTAGCTTCTCTCCGCTGCTCTGTCATCCGTGTCATCTCTCCGTAGATACTGTTGTATGTCCCCAACCAGCACATTCTCAGTACCCATGTCTGTCCGGACGAGCCTGGGGCAGCCCCCACAGCTCTCCAATGCTTCCCCAAAGTACCCCACAATGACTTTTGGGTCGCTATTATTACTACTATTATTAGTGAAGGCAGCCTGCAGCCAAATGACTTTGTGTGAGAACCCGTCGATGCATCCATTAATGCATATCCCATATGGCTTCAGTTTGTCATATGAGTCTATGTGCCACACAAAGTTAGGTCCCTGAGCAAAATATTGCCTCCTTCTGAGACGTCTGGCTTGACGAACTTGAGAACCGATGGGGTCCAGCAGAGAGAGGAGGATCCTGACATCCTCTTTTCTGACACGGATGCCATGTTGTAGGCACTTAGCATACATCCACCGATAACCGTGGTCCTTTCCAGAGCCTTGCAGTTGGTCAACAATAAAGTCTATCCCAGCATCCAAGTTGTATGTCCGTCGGTGAAGCAACCTGGCTCTTAAAATTCTATGCAAATGCCTCTCACTGATGAGAATTCCTTGAAACAATAAACTTCTCAGAATGTCTTTGTAGCTCATCCCCAGCCTAAAATATAACTCAATCAGGCTATCTCTGTCCATCACGTTTTGCTCTTCTGAGAAGGTGTGCTGTGTGTAGGGACATGATGTTTTAGTATTTTTGCACACGCTATATATATATTTTGTGGCCACAAATTAGTATTTTGTGAGAACAAATTAATATTTCGTGGGAACAAATTAATATTTTGTTTAATATTAATATTATCTGGTCTTAAAGAGTTAAAGGCACACCTAAAACAATCTGCCCCTTTGTATATACTAAAAAGATATCAGCCATGATATCATGAAGAGAATTGTAGAGTCGCGCAATTCTGGATGAACCAGACTTGTTGCAAATTTGGATGAAGAGAAAAGGCTGAAAGGCTTAAACTGCCAGGAAGAAGCCATTACTCAAAAAAAAAAAAACACACAAAAGCCAGATTACAGTTAGCAAATGCACACAGGGACAAGGAAAATGTTTTTTAGAGACACATCCTGTAGCCTGACAAAACTAAAATTGAACCATAATTTGGCCATAATGACCATCACAACATTTGGAGGAAGAAGGGGGAAACTTTCAAGAGAACACCATCCCAATTGTGAAATACGGCAGTGGAAACATAATGTTGTGAAAATGCTTTGCTGCAGGAGGAACTGGTGCACTTCACAAAATAGATGGCATCATGAGAAAAGAACATTATGTGGAAACAGACAACATATAATGAAGTGGTAAGGTGCTTTTTGTACAATGATGATTTGAGGCTCAGTTTACAGAAATGTGCATTTAGATATTCTGAGATGATAGCATGCAAGTAGGCAATAACATTAAGGTGATTATAACGCATGACGGGTTAGTAACAGTGGGGTGATTGCCCTCACAGCTCTTGGGAAGAAGCTGTTTCTAAATTTAGGAAACTTGCAGATTACAGGAACCACCTTTGTTTCGACTTGAGATGAAGACAGCATCCACTACAGTGCTGGGTTTGATTCCTGCCAGGTTTCACCCCAATTCACATCTCCACACATGTGACCACAACATTCCTCCTGTGAGCCAGGGAAACAATGAGCTTAATGACTCTCCATTGTTGGGGTAACCAGTTCCAGGTGAATTTGCATGCGAATCTAAGATCTAATAAGGACTCATCTGCAGTCCTTATTAGCTTATATAAAGCTTGGAACTCCACACTACTCCAGACATTTTGAATTGAGAAAGCTTCCTGGATGGGAAGCGAAACGTTTTCAGCTTCAGAATAGAATTCCAGTTGTTTTAGTTTTTAAACGTTTTAGGTTTTAGGCTTCTGAAATGTTTACCTATTGGGGGCAGGGTAAACAGTGCATTGCCGGGGTGGTTGGGATCAGTGGAAATGCGTCTGGCCCTTCTTTGGACTCATTATGCCTAAATTCAGTCTAGATCCTGCAGACGGCATCCCACAATCCCCCGGTGTCCTCACCACCCGTGCTAAGTCCTTCCTCTCCTGTACTTTGCAGCTCCCATACCATACAGTTATGCTGAGGCATAAAACACTCTATATGGTTGCTCTAGAGAAGTTCTTTAGCAGTTTAGTGGAAAGTCCAGACTTTTTCAGTTTCCTGAGGAAGAAAAGTCGTTGTTGGGTCTTCTTCACCATCTGGGAGGTGTTTGCAGTCCAGAAAAGGTTGGAGGAATTGTGATTAACCCAGAACCTAATGCTGTCCATGCACTCAACCACCTCCCGTGTATGTAGAGAGGAGCGTGTTCAGTCCTTAGACAACTTTAGACTTAGACAACTTTATTTGTCATTTTGTATGCACAGAGTGCGTACAGAACAAAATTTTGTTGTATACAGCTTGTAAATTACAGTGTAATCGGTCCTTGTTTACCTCCTTGGTTTTACTGGTGTTCAGGATCAGGTTGTTGCTGGAGCACCACTGTGTGACATTGCTGACCTCATCCCTGTAATGGGACCCATCATTGTTGGAGATGAGACCCACTACAGTGGTGTTGTCCGCAAACTTCACCACTGTGTTTGTGGGGTGGACAGCAGAACAGTTAAAAGTGAAGAGAGCAGGGCTGGGGACAGAACCCTGCTGCATTCCTGTGTTGAGGATCAGTGGAGCAGATATGCGTTTCCCTATCCTCACCACCTGGTGCCTGTTGGTGAGGAAGTGACTGATCCAGGAGCAGAGAGGTGTGAATAATCCCATGTTGTGGAGCTTCAGAGCCAGCATGTCTTGGAGCACGGTGTTAAATGCTGAGCTGAAGTCTAAGAAGAGCATCCTAACATAGGCGTTGGGCTGCTGCAGATGACTCAGAGCTGAGTGCAGTGCTAACGAGATAGCATCTGTGGAGCGATGCAGCCTGCATTTCGCCCTGTAGACGAAATCAGACTGTGCAGGCCAGCAGGGATGATTTCCTTGATGTACTTTTGGCGGATCCTCTCCAATTATTTAATAATGATGGGGGTCAGAGCAACGGGACGATAATCGTTGAGGCAGGTGATGATTGGTTTCTTTTTTATTTCTCTCTTTTTCTTATTTTTTATTCTTTAAGATCAGCTTAAGTTTTCAGTCCTGGAAGTGTACTATTATTTGAGCCTACCCTCTTTCCTTTAGTTGTCATTAACACTGGCATTAAATGAGGCAAATGAGGTCTACAGTGCCTTAGATGCTGTTCTGGGCAAAAAAAAAAAGCACTAAAGTTGCTCAAGAGCTAACTTAGCGATAGCTTTTGGTTGAATGTAAACAGCAATGATTATGACAGAGTTGAGCTCTCTAGCTAGTTTAAATGGTCTGTATTTAACTGCAAGGTATTCCAGGTCAGATGAGCAGAAGGTTACGACGACTTTTGCCATAGTGCACCAGGAGTTATGGATATAAATTGCCAGTCCTCCACCTTTGCTTTTATTCGCAGACGCCATCAGACCGGCCCTATACAGCATGTGTTGCTCCAGCGTCATGGCTTTGTCAGGGATGTTGCCGTTAAACACGATTTTGTGAAAATGGCTACAAAGCTGTCCATCTTATGTGCAGCGATTCTCTTTTTTTTCCTAACAATGTTTTTATGGTATTTTTTTCCAGATGTATCTGCCATATAACCAATACAATGAACAACAACAAACACCCTCTTAGATACATATTTGCATAAATTCCTTTAAGTATATAGAGGATAATAATCCATTGCTGAGGCTCCCTTGTTTAACTTTATGGCCCAACATTAATCTTCTCTTTAGCTGGCTTCTTCATCTTGAGACAAGTCTGTTCCTTCAACAAAATTCCAGAAGGGTCTCCAAATGTTTTCGAATAATTCGCTTTTCCCTTTTTGGAGATATGTTTTGCGTTCCAGACATAAAGTCTTCAGCATTTGCCTGATCCATTGTTTGATACCTGGTCCTGTTGTTTTCTTCCAGAATAGTGCTATCAGTCTTTTAGCTTGTAGTAGGCACATATCAATCAATAATTGTTCACATTTGGTAAACAAGGTATTTTTTTGGATACAAACCTAAAATTAGAAAAAATGGATCTAGTGCAACATCCTTAGAGACAAGATGTTCTACAGTATTTTTTATTACTCTCCAAATTTTTTTAAATGTCCCTACATTCCCAGATACAATGAAACAAAGTCCCTTTTTTATCTAAACATTTTGTGCATATATCTGGTATACTAGGATTGTACCGATTTAAATTGACTGGTGTAATATAGATTCACATTAACCATTTGTATTGCAGTAACCTTAAGCGTGAGTTAACTGTTTGTTTTTGAGCCCTTGTACAGACTGTCAATCCTCCAGTGACAGGTTTACTCCTAGGTCTAACCTCCAGGCTTCTAGTTTCAGTGTTGAGTCTTCCAGAGAATTCAAAACCAAAAAGTTGTAGAATTCTGAAATTGCAACTTTACTTGTGCTATTGTTACTGTTTCACCGTGTCCCGTCTACAGTGAAACACCCTCGGTGGACCCAGTTTGTTTTACCCAGTCAGGCGACCCCCACTTACTTATTACCTTGAATGTAGGACGCATAAAACAGACAAGTATGCTTTTAGTTATATTTTATCTACGTAAAGACAGAGAAATAGTTACAGTCACACCAGCGCTGATGGGCCCCTGATCGGCAGGCGGCCTCGAGTGCTCATCACACAAACATTATAAAGGGATCTCGGGACACACCCATACAAGGGCGGTACACATCCAAACTGTGACATCAGCAGGGAAACTGTCACCTCCGGGGTGGTATCTGATAGATATGTGCCAATCTTTTGGGTCAGTGCCATCTAAGTGTGCCATGCAGTTCTGGGATAAACAGCTCGTTCCACTTGACCTTGTTGATATCCTAACAGACCCCCTGATGATGTGTCATTATGGCACATCACCAAAGATGATCAACCAGTGGAACGACAGCTCTCAGCCTGTCCCTCTCCCAGAACAGTCAGTCATTCCGTCCAGTCCAAGCAATCCACACACGTCAGCTTCCGGCTTCCAGAGTCCATCCATCTGTGATCTCCATGGCAGTCGATAGTGCGGTTCAGTCTCTGGGGTCACACAGTCTCTGCTGGTGTGCCCGAAAGGCACTTTAGAAAAAACAGTCCAGTTGTCCGTTAGCCCCCCCTGTTGGTGTGCCCCAAAGGCACATCACAACGAAAACAGTTCCAAGGAATGGGCCGGACAAACCACCAATGGAAACATCTTAGCATCAATCAGCATGAATACTTCATAATTCAGCATTTTTTACTCAACACCACAGTCCAAGCATTTTAACTACAATTTAGGGTTCAACTATTAGAGCTAGGCCTGTTTTAGGTTCCTATGCGCACATTATTTTAAGTCTACTTTAGACTAGATAAGCTAAAGATGTACCTTAATCAAGGCCAAATTCGTCTACTCTACCCCCACCCCAAGAAACCTCCTACTCGGTCCTCCACTCTCCATTCCTATGGACAACCATCCATCACCTTCATACCTCACAAATCCAAGAGTACCAGTAGGGGGCATCAGAGGGCAGGCTGAGCCTCAAGCAGGAAAACCCCATCTCTCTAATAAATGGTAAAAAACCCGATAGAGCCCAGTCTAGGGGAATCCCACTCTGGGCCAATCTGAGCGAGAAGACACCCTGTATTGAATCTACAAATTAGCCTTACCAAGTAATTTATGGATCTGTGATAGCCATCAGATCCTGGTTCTCTATATAACAAAGCAAAAAGATTGCAAGAACTGCAGGTCTTGGTGTGTGTGTCTGTAACAGAGAGTCTTCATTCTTAGTCATAAAGCCATAGCGATCAACATAATGCAACATCACAGTATAAACATCATAACACATAAAATCAAACATGGTGATGGAAGTCAGTGGAGAAGAGAAAGGAAAAAATCAGTTTTGTGATATAAAAAGAGTTTGTACGTCAATAACGCAAGTAAAAAAACCGTCAGGCCAGTCTGAGCACGTGGCAGAGATGAATCTATTCGCGCATAAGTGGTCAGCTCAGTGTTCTCAGGCAACTGCTCCTTCATGGCAAACAGAAAGAAGAAAACATAAAAAAAAATCATAGGTCTCTGGCATGTTACTCCCAAACTCCTTAAGTCCTCTTCTTGTTCCTCAGCATGGACAAAAACGATTTAGTTGGATGGTAATGAGTGTTCTGTCCTTTTTCAGGCAATAAGCATTTTATCCCCAAGAAAATGCTCTGTTGAGATGGTTGGCAGACACCAGGCCTTGTTTACTGTTGGATAGCAGAAACAAGGTGTAATTAGTGTTCTTATCAAGACTCCCAATCCTTCTGTCATTTACCTTCTTCAAACACTTTCACATCCAGATATTTCCGTTCACAATTATTATGCTCTTAGCTTAACCTCCTTTACTGTAATCATTAGATCTTGCATTACTCATATATAAAGGAGAAATCTGAAAGTTCAACGTTATCTGCAGCAGCATTTCTCTATAATTCTTTCCCATGTGTGTCTCACCTTACAATGTCCAACAGTTGAAAAATCTCTGCAATAGAAATTCATCATCATATGTTTCATGTCAAGGTTCATCTCAATTTATCTAGCACACAGGGAATTGTACTAAAACCTTTCAGAAACTTCTTACTGAACCAGCTCCAAAATACTTCAAATTTTTCTAAAAAGTCCAACAGAAAAACCCTTAAGTTTGTAAAAGAAAGCTCTACTATATATATTTGCAGAATAATGTTGTGATATTAATCAGAAGCAGCCCTATGTACTTCTTGTCTTATTTTGAAAAACTCAGCTAAGAGAAAGGAAGTGTGTGCATGCCCCTCGCCCACACGGAGTTGTGATTGGTTGCTATTCAGGAAGTGGGTGTAGCCCAGGGCGGAGACAGGAAGTAGTTCTGTGAATCACTTTCAGCTTGATGTGCATCAACCCAAAAGACTTGTAGTTGAATGCGCCCTCCACCTGAAGCGAAGAGCAATTCTAACCCCATTAATTCATGATTTTTTAATCCCTTCTGCTTGTTTAACAGACAGCTTTTGTAAACAACCCTGGTTTTATCTTATGTCCCCCTGTTTGAATCTTGTTTGAAACAAACCTTTAAACTGTAGTATGCTGTGAGCAGTAAGTCATTGTTGCTTATTAGACACATCACCCCCTGACCATGTAAGAGGCTCCATACTGCTCTAGGTCTTTAAACCTTTTTCAGTCATTCAACATTAGTTTAATTGATAATACATCCAAGCATAATTATATCCCCAAGTAAATCAACCCTTTAACAATTATCTAGTTCTTGTTCTCATGTGTTTAGTTTACCCTTGAAAAACTTTAAGCAGACATTATTCCGAGTGATTTTCTTTCCTTGTCATTTATCCATTATTACTACTGTTGCTTTTTCTACAGTTTGTCCAAATTTAGGATCTGTGTTTTGTTAACTTATATCACCCAGTGATCTATAAATCCGTATTTTATGTTTACACCGTCTTGTCCCCGCAGATTAAAAATTCCCATTCTAGAATTTGCTTGTTTGTTTCATCAATCACTGTCTGTTGTGATCATTGAAGAAATTGTGCAGTTCCTTTAAACCCTCTTAAATATTGACCACCCATTGGTAAATGATCAGCTTTAAGTTTTGCCCTTCTTCTAATTCTTTGTTTAGCCTTAGTATCTGCACCTTAAATTGACGAATAGTGGAATTCTTTGTATAAACACTTCTCTGTGTCCGTATTTGTTTAGGCCTCTATCATTTTTTTTTTTTTTTTTTGCATTTTAAGTGTGACCCTGGTCAGGATAGAGAGTCATCTCCGATGCTCCTTTTGGCAACCCCAGCAAACCCAAAAACAAAAATGTTCACTGTCAGTGTTAGGTTACAGGTAATCCCTGTGGGAACACGACGTCGTCTCCTTTGTTCAACCTGGTTTCAAGCGCCTGGGTCATCGAAACACTCCACCACCTGCGACAAATCTTTGACATTTTCAAACCACAGCAGCAATTCTTGGGTGTCCACACCCCCTGTCTTAAATGTCTCTCGTCGTAAGCCCAGGCTTTCAGTTTATCTCCTGTTAAGTGTCCCCCTTTAGAGCCCATTTACCCCAAAGAGTCCAAGAGTGTGTTCTAGGTGCGTTTCCTGAACGCCAACCTCTCCATGTCATGTTCGTGAAACCTTGTAGTTGAATTCCATCACCTGTGAAGCAAAGCAGTCATGCATAGTCTTGTTAGCACAGCAGGAGTTTCACTGTCCGGTGCCATTGCAGCTCTGATGTTCCTCAGAGCCAACCTTCATGCATCGATATCATGTTGAAGCTGTTATCCTTCCTCATCATCTTGTGTCCAGGAGTCACTTCTGCTGTCCTGATCAGATAGAAAATGTCCAACTAATCTAATTGACCTCATTACTTTTCTGCATGTACAAGAGGACGATCGTTAGATTATCCTGGTCTAAAAGACCACTAGGTTAATAGATGGCTAAACTATGTTTATGTGTTTTTTCTTCTGGATGTTTTAACATTTAGTTAAAGAACAACTATTGTGCTATTTTGTGTTCAAACAGATAGTTGTTAAGTCTCCTCACACCTTTTAGGTAACTGCGTACAATTCCAAACTATTTACACTGGTGCTTTAATCCCTTATTTACCCAAGTTATTTATTAGAATAAGGCATTATTCTAAACTTGCAGTTTTATCCATTTAAGTCCTTAACCTTTGTGTTGCTTTACATCCTAATAATTAATTTCTTAGTTGCGCCTCTGCTTACTTTAAGATACCCAGTAAATGTTGTGCTCACAATTTCTCCTTCGCTTGAACAAGGTTAAAAGGTTTAGAGTTTATTCTGCTTATATTGAAATATTAGCTTGCTCACTCGTTCGTTCATTCGTTTATGCTATTAACTGTTGCTGTAATGCCTACTTTAACTTTTTCGCCCACTAGTTTTTTCATGATCATAATTATCGCCCATTGATGTAATAGCATACATTGTTCTTATCCACTTTCCTTTTACGCCCCTCTATGTAATCCCCTTACTGTAATCCCCAATATAAGTTGTCAAACCTTTTAGGTTTAGCATAATTACTTAAGCTGCTCTATGCTCTCATCCCGTAACTTAATATTTTGGTGCAAAATGGATGTCTTTTAGCGGTTCCCCCCTATTTCTTCTCATGCATGATGTATTTTATGAAGCTTATTGTATCTTAAAGGTGCCTCTTTGAATCTTATTCAAAACCCCCTGTGGGGTTAATAAAATTCCAAAACATATCTATATGTATTTTAAGTGATTTAAATAAAAACTCTGTTAGAAAAGTAAAAGAAAATCCTTCTTATCTTTGCGAACTCTACCAGCTTTGTTTCCAGACCAGTACCACTTGTCCGAATGCGTTTGACCCTCTTATCGCTCGCTAATAACAGCTCTGACTTAAAACAATTAACATCCTAGGGGTTTAATAATAATCTTGATTGCTTTTAATCTGAAAGTTTTCTTCTAAGCGCATCCGCCAATGTGTATGTTTCTAATGTGTGTTTCGTGTTTTAATTATGTGCAGGAAAATCTGATGTGAAATGCAGAAGGGGTGTCTGCCAACTCATCTTTGTTTCGTGTTGTGGTCCATTGAAGGTTATCCGATGCCTCTGTCTTTTGCCCCCGCAATTAGTTGTCCATTTTCAGTCCTCATGTCTCAGTTCAGCACCACAACATCGTTCCAGGACGATCATTGTCCATAAATCTTCTTTCTCCAATCGTTGTGTCTGAAACCACAAGGAATTCTGCCAGCATTTTGCCAATATGGATTTTGTCCAAAATCAAATTGTCTAATAAAAGAATTGTCCATCTTCATCCGTAGTGTAGTGTAAATAAGTTGAAAAGAAAAAATCAAAACAAAAATTACAAGAAAACTGTCTCAAAACAAAATCAACCACATCGCACAAATCTACACACACAGACTTATACACAAAAACCCATTAGCGCACAGACATCAATCTCCGCGGATCCAAGCAGTCTCTCCCCCACTCACTCAAACAAAATGATCTCATTTCCACAGACACAATATGTTGTACAAGACAGACAGACAGCTTGCGCGTAGTGTTCTGCGAGACGTCTCTCTCTTTCTTTTTTTTTTTTTTTTTTTTTTTTTTTTTTTTTTACGAAACCTCCTTGTTCTAAAAAAACTCCCAGAGTGTTGCTCTGTATTTCCCCTTTAGATTTCCCGATTTATTAATGATAGCTTCCTGGAATTTTAGCTATTTTCTGTTTGTTAAGTCACCTCTTAAACCTGAATTGTATTATTTTACCCATGTAGCTAAATGTTAAATTTGATCAGAGTGGGTCCTGCTGTTTTTATCCAGACTTGGGTCTGGGCAAGACCTTCTTTTGCCATTTGCTTCTCCTTGTTTTTGCATTTTAATTTAATTTTTTCCTGTAGTTCGTTTATGCCAGAAGTGGATAGTTTGCCATTGAAGCTGTACTTTTTTATCCAATAACATAAGGGCACAATTGCTGCTTTATCTTCTTTCTCAACAACTTTCCAATCTTTACATGTAAGTTCTTCAAGCAGCTCGCGTTTTTGTTTACTTTGTCCCTTTCCCATTTTGGTGAATGTTTGGACCCAGTGGGTTGCAACACCTGCTGTGTTCTAACACTGGGTTTATTTAGACAAGATGACGATCAATAACTGTTTGTGGTAAAACTCACTTCAACCTTCAAGGTGGAGTTTTCTTGCCTACATGCATCCACAAAAGCTCGTCATATTTGTTCTTGCCTGTTTTGGTATGAAATAAAATACCTAGTGGTATTTGTATTTCCTCACACACACACAGTCACACTTTTGAGCTCTTACTTTTAATCTAACACAGAGGACGCCGCCGTCCTTCACAGAATTTAACTAGTTAGTTTAAACTAGAGGAGTCTGTCCTCCTGCGGACTTTAACTGTTTTTTATCTGCTACCTGATAGTGCCTAGGATTGACAGGGTTTTATCTTGTTTCTCAGAAATGTTCACTCATTCCTCTTTAACGAAATTCTACTCACAATTCTCTGTGTCCCTGGAATTCTTCAACCTTCGGATCCCAGCCCGTAAAGGAGGGACCAGTCCCGGAAAGGGTCTTAGTGCTGTGGCCACAGACTTGCTGGAATCTCACTTTACCTGCTGGGATCGTTAGGTATGTTGAAATCCGGCTCGAAGGACCATTTAATGTTAGGTTTAAACACCAAACATCTTATTCAGCAACCTGCACAAAGAAGACACAGAGAATCAGTTAAATTTGTCTTTGCTATTATGCTCCCTTTTCCTGCCTCCAGCAGTGTTCCTAAAGAACACCCCTGGAGCTCATTTTCTACCTGATTCTCAGCCATTCCAGCACTCACACGTCTTGGCCAACCTGCTGGGACAGCGTCCTGACCCCGGTCCAATGAGAGCTTATTTTTTATCTCTCAGACACCAAAACTTATTATGTTCCTATGTGCCTTAATATTGTGTTTTTACACGGCAGATTCAATGAGCCAGTGTACTCAGGATGAGCAGGTTATATGTCACCTGAACAGGTGCACCCTTCACTCTTCACTTCCAAAGGCTCAATGTAGTAACGTGTCTCACACACACACACACTCACACTCTCTGGCCAATCTTTAGTTAACTCCGTACGTACCTTCGCTCTTGCTGGTTGTGTGTGCGTCCAGCTCACGGGTTTATTCCGGTCTTCCTGTTTCTAAAACAGGTCACGGTTTATAAAAAGATATCTTGAACTCACTGGCTGATTTTCTATATTCGTCTGTAATCGGGGTTTTAACAGAGTCACCCTCCGTCAAACCTCCGCATTCACACCATTGTGTATTTGCCAGGTCTTGTTCTCAATCTCATACGCGCTCGTTTTTCGAAAGGGCAGCTTTTATATTTCCGTGAAGACGAAAGATTTTATGTTAGTCCCCGCGAAAGATAAGGGGGCTCTAAACCCGCATTTCTAGGCTACACGATGTTTTAGAAGCCACGCTATGGCGTGCCTGTCAGAATGGCCGCTTTTATGCTAGACACAGAGGAAGACGTATTTTCCTCTGTGCCTAACAAGGGACCTCTAAACCCAATATTCTCAAGGTTCACAGTATTTTCAAAAGCCTGGCCAAGGCTTCCCGGACTTTCACCTCTGTGACCGCACGCAAATCCCAAGTTCTTATCGACACGTTTGCAAACAATTATCCTCAAACACTTCTCTGCCCTTAGGAATACAAAAAGTCGGCCCTCCAGGAAGAAAAAGACACTAGGAGATGAATGAAATCTCCTTACCTTTTGTGCGGCCGCAAGCTGTGTGTTTTTCTTCCGGAATGACGTCCTGACCGAAAAAACGGAAGGTGGTACGCCGCCTTTTGGGTCCGGGCGGAAACACCAATTTGTTACTGTTTCACCGTGCCCCGTCTACGGTGAAGCACCCTCGGTGGACCCAGTTCTTTTTACCCAGTCAGGCGACCCCCACTTACTTATTACCTTGAATGTAGGACGCATAAAACAGACAAGTATGCTTTTAGTTATATTTTATCTACGTAAGGACAGAGAAATAGTTACAGTCACACCAGCGCTGATGGGCCCCTGATCGGCAGGCGGCCTCGAGTGCTCATCACACAAACATTATAAAGGGATCTCGGGACACACCCATACAAGGGCGGTACACATCCAAACTGTGACATCAGCAGGGAAGCTGTGTCACCTCCGGGGTGGTATCTGATAGATATGTGCCAATCTTTTGGGTCAGTGCCATCTAAGTGTGCCATGCAGTTCTGGGATAAACAGCTCGTTCCACTTGACCTTGTTGATATCCTAACACTATCTTTGCAAGCAATTTCTTCTAGTTGGAATTTCGGTGGCTTGGATAAAACTTTGTTTTTTGCCCTAATGTAGCTTCTGAGCTGAAGGTATTTAAAGAAGTATTTTCTATTTATATTAAATTTCTGCTTGAATTCCTCAAAAGACATTATTGAAAGCTGAATTTGCTTGATATAAATCCTGAATTGTATCTATTCCCTTTGTGGCCCATTGTTTAAATACAGAGTCTGCTCTTCCAGGAGTAAAATCTTGGTTTCCCCATAATGGAGTAAATTGTGATAGTGGTCTTTGGTGAATTTCTTTACATAATACCATATTTTGATCATGTTTTTAACAATAGGGTAAAAGTTTTTCCCAACAGTCTTGGGACTGAATCAGAAAAAAATTTATAAAGGCAAAGGTGTATTTACTGACTTAGATTCCATTTCTGTCCATTGGGGGGGGGGGGGGGGGGGGGTCACGGGGCGTCCCTGGCATTAAAGTAATATCTAATAGTCCTTAGTTGTGCTGCCCAGTAATACCACTTCATATTCGGACACCCTAGTGCTCCCTTATTGTGAGGTAAATGTAAGAGTGACATTCTAATCCTGGCCATTTATTTTGCCATAAAAGCCCAACAATTAATTTTCTATAATTATCAAACCAGTTTGAAGGGGGCAGCAGGGGGACATTTTGAAAATATACAATACTTTTGGATGTATATTAATTTTGTAGGTGTTGATCCTGCCAATCAGTGATAAGGGAAGGGGCATCCGTCTATTGATATTTTCAGTGATTTCTTTTGTTAAACACTCATAGTTCTTGTTTACAATCATATCTAAATTTGAAAATATTTGGATTTCTAAATATTTTAATTCTTTAATGACTTTAAATTCTGAACTTATTTCTGGGGGCACTTCTTTTCCATCCAACAGGAACAATGAAGATTTAGCTTTGTTTATATTATACCCTGAAATATGACCATAGTCCTCTATTAAGTTAGGCAAATTTGGAATAGATTATTTTACGTTTGAAATGAACAGTATTATGTCATCTGCATATAATGAAAGTTTGTGTTCTACTTGTCTGATTGTAATGGCTGCTATAGATTTATAGGACCTTACAGCTATAGCAAGGGGCTCCAATGCTAAAGTGAATAACAAAGGAGATAAAGGACAACTTTGACAACATCCTCGTTTGATAACAGTTGGTTTAGACACATTTTTATTTGTTAATATTTCTGCAGTAGGATTCAAGTATAATAAGTGTATCCATTTTTTGAAATTAATTCCATAACCAAAAGACTTAAAATGTTGAATAGACAGGGCCATTCAACTTGGTCGAACACCTTCTCGGCATCTAGAGAAAGAAAAGCAGTTCCTGATTTAACACCGAAGCCATGAATAAACTTTAGAAGCCTCCTCACATTATGTAGCACCTGCCTGTAATGAAAAGGAAGTCACGGATCCAGTATTCTATTGAGACAACCAGTTTATTTTATCTCAGAGTCCGTGCCTCAGGAAGGACCTCGGGAAACAGAGAGCAGCGGGTTAGTGACCACGTTAAATCAGAGGTGAACAATGTTCGTAAACTAACCTCTTCTCTGCGCAAGTCCGGGGAGAGTCAGAAGCCGCAAACCCAGCCGGCTGGCTGTCGGGTGCATCAGCCGGCTGGCTGTTGGGAGCGTCCAGGAATCCGAATCTGGATGAGGTGACAGGTTTGACCCGGGACACATGAAATGTTGGATGGATCCTCATTGTGCCGGGAAGTTGGAGGCGGATGGCCACCGGGTTCACCACCTTAAAAATCGGGAACGGACCTATGAAGCGAGGTGCTAGCTTCCTGCTCTCCACTCTTAAGGGCAGATCCTTGGTTGAGAGCCAAACCTTCTGTCCTACGAGGTATACTGGTGCCAGCTTTGGTTTGGCTTTCAGATGATCGGACAATGGTCCTCCTGGCTCTTCTCCAGGCTTGCTGGCACCTCATAGCTGATAACCGGGCCGAAGGCACCTTTGAATCCCTTTCCTGGATGGTAAACACCAGCGGCTGGAAACCAAACACAATATAAACCGGAGAGAGACCAGTGGTGCTACAAGGAGAAGGGTTAATGGCGTGTTCTGTCCAGGGCTGACTAGCCCATCTTGTAGGATCCAATTTACACAGGATTCGAAGTTTAATCTCCACCTCCTGGTTGGCCCTCTCAGTCTGCCCGTCAGTCTGGGGGTGGAATCCTGAGGACAAGCTGACCGAGATCCCTAACATGGCGCAGAACTGTCTCCAATACTTCACCACGAACTGGAGACCCCTGTCAGACAAGATGTCCGTCAGGAGACCGTGCAGCCGAAAAACTTTGCGTTCCAGTATCCCTCCTATCTCTTTGGTGGATGGGAGTTTGGGCAGCGGAACAAGGTGGACCATCTTCAAAAACCGGTCAATAATAGTGAGTATAAGAGTTACCCTCTGAATCGGGCAGACCAGTGATGAAATCCATCGCTAAGTTGGCCCATGGCCGAGAGGGTACAGGTAGGGGGAGGAGTAGTCCGGACAGAGGTCGTCTTGGGGTCTTGGCCTGGTTGCATTGAGGACATGCTAGAACAAACTCTCTAACATCGGGAGACAGAGATGGCCACCAGAACTGAGAACGTACGACCTGAGTAGTCCTGGTTATCTCGGGATGACAAAACATGCGGGAAGCATGGCAGAACTCTAAAACCTTGCTAATGAGGTGGTCAGGAATGTTATGCCAGAAGCTGTTTGAATATGCTTGTTATTATTATTAATTATAATTTGGTATTATAATTTAAGTAATTAATCATTCAACTCAAAATTCCGCTATAACAAAATATAGTTCAAATGGTGGTAATGTTAGCTATAAGATAGTAAGGATTTATACCACTAATGCATTAGTTAATTAGCTGTTGTGAACTCATTTATGCTGGAATAAATGATCTGGTCGGACTTTTAATAGAATACTGGATCTGTGAATTCCTTTTCATTATAGAATAATCTGACCAGTATGGATGCTTCTTTAGACAGTCAGTGGCATGCTGGAGTTGGGAAATAGGTCTGTAGCTGAGTACATAATTGACTTTCACCTTCTGGCAGCAGATAGTCATTGGAATGAGGACGCCCAGATGGATGTTTTGATGCAGGGACTCAGCAAAAGAATTAAAGATGATATGTCAACCCGAGATTTTCTAGAGTCACTGAAACAGCTTGAGGACCTGACCAGAAGAATCGACCTACGGCTCAGAGAACGGCGCAGAGAGCGAAGAGCGATGACAGTTTACAATCCTCGACCAATGACGCAGATACCAGCTGCAGCTTCTCCGCCAGTTCAGAGAGTGGAGCCGGAACCTGTGCAGCTGGGCAGGACTCGACTGACCCAGGAGGAGCAGTCAAGGCACCATCAGTTTAATCTTTGTTTGTACTGTGGTGGGGAGGGCCACTGGGCGAAATCGTGCCCGTTAAAATGGCAGACTCAGAGTCTGCATCGTTGCCACCAAGTCAACGATGCAGACTCTGCAGACCCTAGACGAGGGCAGGCAGAGTTGGCGGTCGAGAAGCAGGATCGGATTCGGTACACTAGTAGGCATAGATCAGGCAATCACGTCAGAAGGGATAGGCAAGCTCGGAGGTCGGAAAACAGAACAAGTCAGGATCAGGTAATATGATGCAGGGAACGCTGGAATAGATCTCACTAGAAGCTCGAAATAATCTGGCATTGATGTCTGGTCGATGAACAGGTTATATACTAACAGGAGCAGGTGGATACGATGAGTGGTGATGAGAAACAGGGAGGATCTGATCAAGTGTGTTGTGTGAGTAATCAGACCAGCATCAGTGCCGAGATCATGACACTGCCGTCCCAAAACAAAGCCATTTTGATTCCTGTGTATCACTGAAGGAAGTGAATCTTGTAAGCGTATTGCTAATAATTTACAGAGTATTTTTAGTGTTAAGTAAACCAGGTTTCACTGGTTTGGGTAGCACAAAGATCAAAGTATTTGTCATAGATTTTGGTAAGCTACCATTGCGATATGCCTCTTGAAACATCTCTAAGATAGGACTTATTAATTGTTTTTTTTTTTTTTTTTGTAAATATCCATGGGGATCTGGTCCAGCTTTTTTCCTTGCCTTCATACTGTCAGTAGCTGGTCCAGCTTTTTTCCTTGCCTTCACACTGTCAATAGCTTTACCCAGCTCTTCTTCTGTAATTTATGCTTCCAGTTGCTCTCTATAACCTTCATCTATTGAGAGAATAACTTATTTAAGTTACGTTCCTGCATATCTGAGGAGTCTTGAGAATCATACAGCCTTTAATAGTATTTTCTAGTATATTTATTTTGATTGGGTCTACTAAAATTTCCCCTTTATTGTTAATAAGAGAGGGTATATTTTTTCTACTTCCAGTTGTTTTATTTGCAATGCCAAGATCTTACCCTGTTTTTCTTTCTTTCTTAATAAACTGGAGGCCGCTCTGTCTGCAGATTCTTTTTTCATATTGCACCTTTAATAACAGCAATTCCTTCTCTGTTTCTGTGCTGCCATTTCTGAAAGTTTGTAGTTCTAGTAATTTAATCTTAAATTCTAATTGTTGTCTGCTTTTGCGTTGTTCTTTAGATTTTGACGTGGTGTAACTGATTATACAACCCCTCAAGCATGCTTTAAAGGTGTCCTATTTTATACAGGCTGAAGTTTGTGTGGTATTGATACTGAAGTATTGGTCTATCTTTTCACCAACATAATTAAGAAAATTCTCATTTTTCAGCCATTTCTGGTGTAAGCACCATCTAGGAGGGACTCTCAACAGGTTGTTGTTAGAATATACTAAATTACCGGGAGCGTGATCAGGTAGTAGTATGCTACCATAGCACCAATCAGTTATATTTGAGAGTAATTCTTTTGAAATCAAAAAATAGTCTATGCATGAATATGTATTGAATGTTTTTGAGTGACATGAGAAGATAATTTCAGTAGGTTTTAAATATCTCCAGATATCTACTAAATTTAATTATTTCATAAAATTACATATTGTTTCCCTACTTCCGGTGTGTTTGGTCAGCTCCTGAAGCCCTGTCCAGAGTAGGGTCCAGAACACAGTTTTAGTCGCCCCCTATAATGTATTTTCCTGTCAGCGATGAAAGGGCAAGAAAAAAGTTGGTATAAAAAACATCATCATCAGAGTTGGGACCATACACATTTACTAAGTTCAGAGTTTCTTGCAAGATGGACCCTTGAATGATCAGATATCTCCCCAATTTATCTTTAATAACATTGGTCCCCTGAAAAGGAACAGATTTGTGAATTAGGGTCATTACTTCCCTGGCTCTTGATGTAAATGGCGCTACATATATCCCCCTGCCACCTCCTACGCAATTTTATATTTTCTTCCTCCAAGAGATGGGTCTCTTGTAGAAATACTATTTTAGGTTTAAATCTTTCAGTTTGTTCATGATTTGTTAGATTTTCTTTGTTTTATGTAAGCCTCTACAATTCCAGGTTGTGCATTTAATTTCCGTCAAAAACATTGATGGCATAATTCCACGAATATGTCCAAGAGGGGCAACAAAAACAACTGAACAATCAACATATATCCACAAACCCTGAACCACTTGAACAAACAAAACCCGTTCCTAACCAAATGGTCAGGCCCTCCCAATTTATTGCTTCCAACCACTGACATGTATAGAGCCTTATGATCTATTCTCTCAATTTTTGACCTCCACCAACAAAAAATAAATAAATATATGTACTGTACCTGAATTTCTCCTGTGTTTCCAACACTCTAATTATCCCTATATATTTGAGGTGGTGTATAACAGAGGTATAACATGTCAACAGAATAATGAACCTGGAAGTATAAGGTATATATTGAAAAAAAGTATAATAAAGAGTGCAACTTTACATTATACAATGTGAACATAATGAAGTTCCAACAATAAGGTTTATTTAGCAGAGACGCACCAATGCTACACTTTACCAGAACTGCGTCTATTTATTCATTCCTTTGCACTTATCTGTCTCTTCTGAATCCGATCGATGAACATTTGGACCTCTGCTGGTGTGTTGAACCTGAAAGTTTCCCCTTTGTACGTTAGCACCAGCTTAGCCGGAGGGATGATGCCGTGTCTCAGCCCGAGCTCACGGAGGTGTTTGCAGACTCCATCATACTGCTTGCGCTGTTTATGTATATTCGTTGCGACGTCATTGTAGAATCTCACCCATTGGTTTTTTTAGAGGATATCTGTTTTTCCTTTATTTGCTTTTAATATCATGAATATCATGAACTGCACAATTATAGTTCCTGGCTTAGCTTCTTCTATTCTTCCAAGCTCACAACTTTGTTATTTGCGACATTTGCCCATCTTCCATTGTGGACAGTCATTCCTCTGCATGCGTTAAATGCTTCGCACACTTGCCTCCTTCTTTCCTCATTGCTTCTATGGCTGACATAACACCATCAAATCATTTAAGCTCTTTATTGCGCCAAGTATATCTGCTTTGTCACCGGTTGACTTATATATTTTGCCGCTGTTAGATGCTAATTAGTCATCGACTCCTTTGCTGCTGCTCGGCTCCTTGCTAACTTTTTTGCTAGCCTCGTTTGTGCTAAGCTCCACGTTTTGTGGTCTGTAGCCCTTCAACTTGGATTGCATAGTTGATCTTGAATTATCTTTGCTCGTTCTTCCAAGGCTTGGCATAATTCCACCTTAATCGAGTTCAACTACCGTTGTTGTAGCGTTCAGTAATTTTTATAAGGGAATTCAGGAGAAGTGTTGAACGCGACCTTCTACCTTGCGGTCATACCCGGAAGTCGTATGTGCAGCGATTCTTAATCGGATCTCGTCAAGATTGTTGGCAAGGGATCTCATGTTGGTGTTGTGCGATTACACATTGTTTTAAAGTTATTTAATGTTTAATGAATAACTTTCTGTCTGTTAGGTATTGTTCGGTGAATATCAGCTCTAGAGTTGATATCAGGACAATAGTTGAAAGGGATGATTCGAGCCCCAGCGTTCTTTTAACAGCAAACTCTGCACACACATAGAATAAGGAGTGACACATTTTTTTCAAGTTCAAGAATTTATTAACAGAAATAAAATTAACATACAGAGAACATCACTATATAATGCTGTTTATCTCAATTAACACTATATTTCGATCAACAAATCCTCTCTATGAAGCTAGTGAAACTTAACTAAAACTACTAAGCAAAATGAAGATAAAAAGAAGCTAAGAAACTGTGTACATACAAAAGAAACAAAAGACAAAATAAAGTGGTTAATCATCATCAGAATAATTCAGTGAATCCTGGTTGATTGCAGATCTGAGTTAAAAAAACAAAGTTTATCTTAAAGAATGTGAATTGAGGTTAAATTAGCTTAACTAATTCAGAACAACATTTGGTATGTGTTTCAACGCCTTCACAATGCAAATCCTGAGTTAAACAAAACATTATTTGATGAAATAACAATGTTATCTGAGTTAAAGAACCAAAGTTCATCTTAAAGAACATGGAATGAGATTAAATTAGTTTAACTAATTCAGAACAGCATTTGGTATGTGTTTCAACCCATTCTCAATGCAAATCCCCAGCTAAACAAAACATTATTTGATAAAATAACATTTTGAAGAAAATTTTCTCAGTAAAATCATAAACTATAGGGATGCTTGATTTCATTAATGCGATTATATCTCTGGGAGCTAGGGGTCGCTATAGTGATCAGTCGCTAAAATTGTAAAGTTAAACAAAAAGGCTTTAGAGTCGACATTAATATTCCATATCAATGCAGCAATAACACTCATAGCACTATTGAATGATGATGGAGTGAAGCGAAACAAACCCTACATTTGAAATTAATCGTAGTTACGCATCCAGGAAGCCAGAAGTTACCGGAAGCTAATAGCATCTAGGCTAACGGACATTCAGGGCTAACTTTGAAAAACTTCGGCTTTATTTTAGTTGTAATGAGTGGACCAGATAACACAAACATCAATATCCCATAAATGCATAGAACCCTTGTGGAGACAACGTTTGTTATAATCATAAAAACACACTCGAATTACATCGGCAATGGCATGGTATTGTTAGAAGCTACCGCACCCTGTCGCCGGTGAAACACCCTTGGTTGCCCCAGCTCTTTACCCCTGGGGCAACCCCACTTGTACTTTAAAGTGTTTTCAATATTTTACACATGAAGCAGAAATCTATACTTTAACTGGTTTAATCTAGAAAAGTCAGAGAAATGTTTACAGACACATCAGCGCTGACGGGCTCTTGATCGAACACGATGCAAAGAAAATTAATCTGGCAAGAGCCCCGACTGATCATTTCTTAAGCATTATAAAGAAGCCTAGATACATGCCCACGCAGGGGCTGTATACTTCCTAATATGTCGTCAGTAAATTAATGTGTCACCACCGGGGTGCTATCTGATGGCCTTGTGTCTGATGGCCTTGTGCCCCAGACTGTCTAGGTGTGCATGCCGCTCCCATGAAGTTCCACTCATTCATCCCATTTCTACATTCCACTCATGCGTCTCTGTTACCCCCCCACCACAACCACCACCACCACCACCACCGAAGAAGGAGGGAGGGTAACACGACAACCACAAATATGAGACGGGAGCCTGGTGAATGTGTCAAAATAAATAACGGGATTTATTGTTTATACAAAAACAATCCCACAAAAGAGGTTTTACAAACCGAGGGGGGAAGGGGGTAGTAAAGAGACCACTAGACTGTGCCAAACAAATCAAAACAAGCCCTACCTTCTACCATCTAAGCTAGGCAAAAATAAAGAGAGAGAAAAAAAACCTTGTGGAATGTCACCATCCAGGCTGTCCCCTTTTTTAGTACTCAACCCTGTTACCCCATACAAAAACCTATATATGATCAGGAGGCTCCATCCACCTAGCACGTGGATTCCGTCCTGCCCCCTCCAAGGACAGAAACGCCATCTCTCCGGTAGCCTCCTGGGTAGTGTAGTGTTGTTTGACAAGCTAACTCTAATTATCCTATATGTGCTTTATTAAGAAAGACAGGAAAAACACTAGCCCTAAGCACAGCAGAAATTTCTGTCTAAGCATCATGTGAATCAGTCAATGTAGACCCTAAACATTGTTCTCTTCATCTGCCTCAGTTTCTTCCTTTGGCATCCAAACTGTTAGGGTCACCTTCTTGAAAAGGAATGATTATCATACAATAAACAGTCTAACATTCAAGCATTGCCAAATATAAGGGCACTTAAATCAAAATATTTCCACTACGTTAATGATTCTAAATTATGTCCATCTAATCAAATACATCCAGTGCAATACTAAAAATAAACTAAGGGATTTATATTTAAACTTTAATAATAAGTAAAGATATTGAAATTAAATCCTTCACATTAGGAACTCATATCATCATTTTATCGAGTCAGAACTTCTTGCTCAAAATGCGTTTGACTCTCTTGTAGTTCTACTAATAACAACTCTGTGACTAAAACAAAAGAATCTCTGCAGCAGAACCTCCTATTTTTTATGAGATGAACTCAAAGAACTAAAACTTTTTCCACATACACAATATCACAATTTCCCTCAAATATTGTTCACAAACCAGTCTAAATATTTGATAGTGAGCACTTCTCTCCTTTGCTGAGATAATCCATCCCACCTCACAGGTGTGCCATATCAACACATGTCCGGTGAGTATGCCAGCCATGCAAGAACTGCAACATTTTCAGCTTCCAAGAATTGTGTACAGATCCTTGCAACATGAGGCCGTGCATTATCCTGCTGCAACATGAGGTGATGTTCTTGGATGTAAGGCACAACAATGGGCCTCAGGAGCTCATCCCGGTATCTCTGTGCATGAAAAATTCCATCAACAAAGTGCACCTGTGTTCTTTGTCCATAACAGACACCTGGCCATACCATAACCCCACCACCACCATGGGCCACTCGATCCACAACATTGACATCAGAAAACCGTTCACCCACACGACGCCACACACGCTGTCAGCCATCTGCCCTGAACAGTGTAAACCGGGATTCATCCATGAAGAGAACACCTCTCCAACGTGCCAGACACCAGCGAATGTGAGCATTTTCCCACTCAAGTCAGTTAAGACGACAAACTGGAGTCAGGTGGAGACCTCGATGAGGATGACAAGCATGCAGATGAGCTTCCCTGAGACGGTTTCTGACAGTTTACATAACCAAAGAATTTCTGCACAAACTGATTTTTTTAGCAGCTGTCCGAGTGGCTGGTCTCAAATGATCTTGGAGGTGAACATGCTGGATTTGGAGGTCCTGGGCTGGTGTGGTTACACGTGGTCTCCGGTTGTGAGACTTGTTGGATGTACTGCCAAATTCTCTGAAATGCCTTTGGAGACGGCTTAGGGAAGATAAATGAACATTCAATACACAAGCAATAGCTCTGGTTGGCATTCCTGCTGTCAGCATGCCAATTGCATGCTCCCTCAAATCTTGCGACATCTGTGGCATTGTGCTATGTGATAAAACTGCACCTTTCAGAGTGGCCTTTTACTGTGGGCAGTCTAAGGCACTCCTGTGTACTAATCATCTTGTCTAATCAGCATCTTGATATGGCACACCTGTGAGCTGGGATGGATTATCTCAACAAAGGAGAAGTGCTCACTATCACAGATTTAGATTGGTTTGGGAACAATATTTGAGTGAAATGGTGATATTGTGAATGTGGAAAAAGTTTTAAATCTCATAAAAAATGGAAGCAAAACCAAAAGTGTTACATTTATATTTTTGTTGAGTGTATATTCAAAACCAGATGCAATCTGATCAGCCAACTTGTATTCATCCGGGACTCCATGAGGGATTCCTATTGCATCAATCCACACATGGAAATTGGCAAAATGTCCCACAGACCGTTTGCGGACATGATTATGAAAAACTCCCCCTGAAGAAGCGGGCCAGTCAGCTTCAGATATGACTTGTAAAGCAGAGAGTAGGGAAATTAGGGCCAATCTCCCCCTCCAGTTAGCAGGGAGCCACCCCATAGGATGTAATCCCCACAATACCACCATACATCAGCCCTGTTTACTAGTAATTTACCAGCAGTAACATGCCTAGTCAAATCATAAGTATTCACACAGTATTTAATTGGTAATCAGCCCACCAAAACATAACCTGCAGCAGCTTTACTGTTATTAAAACAGGTCACCTTAGTTAACATAGTGGGTTGGAAAATGGGACGGGTGGTGTTTTGTGAGGCTACTGAATCCCAAGCAGCACAATCAGAGTCCAAATTGTCACAAGACATAAATTGAAGCAGGCAAGTGATGCCGCTTATATTTGTTGCTGGGCTGGACACATGTAGACATTATAATTCTTCCAGGATATAGAATTCTTACCACAATCAATAACATCACAAAGTTCAAATTGGAAAGTTACTGAACTTATTAAAGGTGTAATTTAACTCCAAATGTAATATTCCGAGTTTAGTTCTGGTTTATGTTATTAGTTTTTGTTTTCCTCCTCTTTTATTGTCTATCAATTAGTGTGCTCCTTTTATCACCCCCACCTGTTTTTGTTAATTAGTCCCGCCCTGCTTTCCGGTTCTGTCACCTATTTAAGCCCGCCTTTGTTTTCTGTTAGTTGCCGGAAAATCTCCTCTAATCTCGTCTCTCTAACTCTTGGTAAGAGCACTCCAGTCCAGTCCAGTTTTTTCCCGTTTATTTATCTGTCTGTTGCCCGTTCCGACCTGACCTGTTTTTGAGTCTGCCTAGCTTCTTTTTTTGGATGTCTGCTCAGTACCTCTGTGGACTGTCTTGCCCGCATGACCCATCATTTCCTTAATAAATCCGTTTAGCATCAGCTCTGTGTCTGGCTCACATTGGATTCAACCATAGCTAATCATTACAGTATTTTCCGGCCACATGAATCCAAACCCAACACGTTCTCTCCCTTCCGGAGGAGCTATGCTAGCCCAGACCTGCGCTCCATTCACCTTTCGCAGTCACTCACCGGATTTCTCCTGTCGGTCTCCCTCACCACCGTTCATGCCGGATCCGGACTTTTTTCTTGAGGTTGACGCGGAGGTGATCCGGGAGCTCCGTCCGGACCTATTTCTGGAGTCGGTCCCATTTCCTTCTCCTGGCGATGAGGCGCATGAATCGCCACTGGCGTCGGTGGTCCCTTCCCGTCAGGAGAAATCAGAATCCCCGCCAAGCCCGCCATCCCGCCGCCACAACTTCTCTTCAAGTTCAAGAATTTACTAACAGAAATAAAATGAACATCCAGAGAACATTGTTAAACCCAAAAGTAGGGATTGAAGGTGGAAACATGCAATATGATGTCATCACATTGTTAACTATGCTATAATGTACCTCAAACAAACTCATGGATCTAAATCTACCTAAAAAAGGTATGAGAATTGCTCATATTAATGTAAGGAGCTTAAGAAACAAAGTACATGAATTATACAGTTATATTCATAAGGAAAGAATAAATATTATGGCTGTATCTGAGACCCATTTGGATCAGACAATTGTTGATAATTGTGTGGCTATATCTGACTACAATATTTATAGATGTGATCGGAATCTCTTTGGAGGTGGAATTGCTTTTTACATACAAAGCCAAATCCCTGCTAAGATTAGGACAGACCTAATGGTTCCTACTGTTGAATGTTTATGCTTAGAAGTACATGTTCCTCTTTGTCGACCAATTATTGTTGAATGCATCTATAGGTCGCCAAATTCAAGTGCACTGTATGTTGATGAAATGTGCTCTATTCTATCAAACATGTCTAATTTGGGTTATTGTCAGGATTTTGTTTACCGATAAACTCAGGATGCACACACGGGACTAAAAGTTTGAGAGTATTTATTACAAGGTTGATGGGTGGAGGTTTGATGAGGCCAGAGGAGCTGGTTGTACAGGAACGGAGAGAAGGTGATGGCAGGAGCTGACGGACCGGAGACAGAGAGTCCACCCTTGCTTGGTGTTGCTCGGCTAGTAGGCCTCGTAGCACTCAGGTTAGCAGTTCATAGAAGACACCAGGGCACAGAGCTGAGCTTCACCAGGGCGGCTAGTCAGGTTAGCAAAACTTGAGAGACACCAGGGCTCAGAGCTGAGCTTCTCCAGGGCGGCTAGTCAGGTTAGCAGAACTAGAGAGACACCGAGGCTCAGAGCTGAACTTCTCCAGGGCGGCTAGTCAGGTTAGCAGAACTGAGAGACAACAGGGCACAGAGCAGAACTCCTCCAGGGCGGCTAGTCAGGTTAGCAGAACTTGAGAGACAACAGGGCACAGAGCAGAACCTCTCCAGGGACAAACAGAGAACAAACAGTCTTTAGAGTGACTGACCGGACTAACCTTAACAGGAGCAAAAACAAAGCTTCCAAGGCAAACGGGGACTGGCATGGAGAGGTGTGGAGTGATGATGACGGCCCAGTGCTGAACTAAAGACAGAGGGAGGTTTAAATAGAGAACTGACAGGTGACACCAGGGTCTGACTAATTAACCAGCAAATGATATCAGGTGTGACTGACTGCTGAGGAGGAGAAGTGAAAATTGACAGAAAATAACTGATGACTGAAAACTAATAAATAAAGTCAAACCTAACCCAAAAGAGATGAAAAAAATGAAAGTAACAGAAAAACAAAGCCAAACCAAAACTCAACCATGACATTACCCCCCCCTCAAGGCCGGACTCCGAACGGCCTAAAATCAAACAAAACAAACTACAAAGTGACCGAACCAGGGTGGGTGGAGGGAAGGCAGGATGGCGGGCAAGAGTCATAACTAAGCTGATCTAACCAGGGTGGGTGGAGGGACGGCAGGATGGCGGGCAAGAGTCATAACTAAGCTGATCTAACCTGGGTGGGTGGAGGGAAAGTAGGATCGTGGGCTAAAATCAAACCAAAACTACCCACTAGGGCGAACTAAAAAGGATGTCTAACAGATGCTGGTAGGCAAAACAAAAGGCGTTTAACCGACGTTGACAGGCGAACATCGCCACCAGGCAAAAACGGGCATGACAGGCGAACATCGCCACCAGGCAAAAACGGGCATGACAGGCGAACATCGCCACAAGGCAGAACAGGCGTATGACAACGCCAGAGGGAAGAAACAGGCGTACGACAACGCCAGAGGGAAGAACGGGCGCACGACAGCGCCAGAGGGAAGAACGGGCGCACGACAGCGCCAGAGGGAAGAACGGGCGCACGACAGCGCCAAAGGGAAGGAACGGGCGCACGACAGCGCCAAAGGGAAGGAACGGGCGTACTTAACGCCAAAGGGAAGGAACGGGCGTACTTAACGCCAAAGGGAAGGAACAGGCGTACTTAACGCCAAAGGGAAGGAACGGGCGTACTTAACGCCAAAGGGAAGGAACGGGCGCACAACAGCGCCAAAGGGAAGGAACGGGCGCACAACAACGCCAAAGAGAAACCCGCCGGGACGTGAGGTAAACGCCGGGGCTTGGGGAAGAGAACGTCGGAATGTGAGGGAAGCAGGAACATCTAAAACGCCTAGGAACAAGAACGGAGGGCGTACTTACACGCCGGGGAACCAAGAGTCAGAGGACGTCCTAACACGCCGGGGAACCAAGAACAGAGGGCGTCCCAACACGCCGGGGAACCGAAAACAGAGGGCGTCCTAACACGCCGGGGAACCGAAAACAGAGGGCGTCCTAACACGCCGGGGAATCGAGAACAGAGCGCGTCTAAGCACGTCGGGAACACTAAATCTAAACGCTAGAAATCTAAACACCAGGGAACCAGGAACAAAGGGCATCCTAATACGCCAGGAGACAAAGGGCGTTCTAACACGCCGAGGATCCAAGGGGTCAAAATTTAAGAAGGCCGAGGAACAAGAAGGCCAAAAACTTAACTAAGCCAAACCGAAGGAGCGTGAAACAGCTCATTATCAGGGGTCAGAAACCTAAGCAAGCGCTAGGAACTAAGGAGCGCTGGGAGAGCGCAGGACAAAATAAAGAATTTGAACTAAGAATTAGAAAATAAAGGCAAGACTAGAACAGGGATAGCACCACAAAAGAAAAAACTAAAGCTAACCCCTGAATCAAAACAAAAACACTAAGCAGAAAACTAAAACGATACCAGAAAATAAAAACAAAACAAAGAAACTAGGATCCGAACTGGTAAACTAATGTAAAACTAGATAGCTAATGTAACACAAAACTGAAGCTGAAAAACTAAGGTAAAAAACAATACTTAAGCAAAATTATGAGACTAAAGCTAAACTAGAAATTAAGGCAAAACAAGAAAACTAGAACATGAATAAGTAAACTAACGAGAAAACCAGAGAACTAAGGCTGTAAATGAGGAAATAAAGCAAAGCCTGGAAACCAAGGCGAAATCTAGAATCCTAAAACGGAGCAGGAAAAACAAAAGCAAAACAGAGACTAAGAACTCTAAGAAAACAAGAACCCCTAAATAACTCTAACACCCCAAAAATCCTAAGTAAATCAAAACTGAAATCGAGCCCAAAAAAACAACAAGGCACTGGCCTTAAGGGCTCAGGCAAAAACGGCTGCTAAGCAAAAAAAGAAAAAGTCTTCGTGGAGGTCGTCCTGGACGAGGCAGGCGGCGGAGCAGCATCGCTCGATTAAACCCTCGAGGAGGGCGGCCCCGACGAGGCAAAGTCAAGCGGCCTGGAGACGGCGGTCGGCGGCTCCGGCCGAACAGAAAAGTCAGAGACGGGCGCCGTGGTGGACGGCCCCGACGAGGCAGAGTCGAGCGGCTCGAAGTCCGCAGTCTGCGGCTCCGGCCAAACAGAGAAGTCAGAGGCGGGCGCCGTGGTGGACGGCCCCGACGAGGCAGAGTCGAGCGGCTCGAAGTCCGCAGTCTGCGGCTCCGGCCAAACAGAGAAGTCAGAGGCGGGCGCCGTGGTGGACGGCCCCGACGAGGCAGAGTCGAGCGGCTCGAAGTCCGCAGTCTGCGGCTCCGGCCAAACAGATCAGTTGGAGGAGGTGCAAAGCTACAGGTCTCGGTGGAAACCGAGGCCAGAGGCGGGTCCTCCTGGACCTCCTCACGAGGCTTGGGCGGAGGCAGGTCCTCCTGGACCTCCTCACGAGGCTTGGGCGGAGGCAGGTCCTCCTGGACCTCCTCACGAGGCTTGGGCGGAGGCAGGTCCTCCTGGACCTCCTCACGAGGCTTGGGCGGAGGCAGGTCCTCCTGGACCTCCTCACGAGGCTTGGGCGGAGGCAGGTCCTCCTGGACCTCCTCACGGGACTTGGACAGAGGCAAAGCGGCTCCCCCGGAGGCCTCGGGCTGAGGCAAAGCGGCTCCCTCGGAGGCCTCGGGTTGAGGCAAAGCGGCTCCCTCGGAGGCCTCGGGCTGAGGCAAAGCGGCTCCCTCGGAGGCCTCGGGCTGAGGCAAAGCGGCTCCCTCGGAGGCCTCGGGCTGAGGCAAAGCAGCTCCCTCGGAGGCCTCGGCTTGAGGCGGAACAGCTCCCTCGGAGGCCTCGGCTTGAGGCGGAACAGCTCCCTCGGAGGCCTCGGCTTGAGGCGGAACAGCTCCCTCGGAGGCCTCGGCTTGAGGCGAAACAACTCCCTCGTCGGCCGACGGGTCTGTTTTAGGCGGCTCGGAGCTTTCGGCGGCAAGCAGAGCGGAGCTTTCGGGCGGAGACGGGCAACAGGCTTTGGCGGGCAGCGGCGCCGGGCAACAGGCTTCGGCGGGCAGCGGCGCCGGGCAACAGGCTTCGGCAGGCAGTGGGGTTGGAGGCGGAAACGATTCCTCTTGAACCTTGACGGACCCTCCGCGCCGGTGGTTCTGCTGTCTTCGCCGGGAAGGGACAGATGAGGAATCTGAGGCAATCTCCGGGGTGGTAGCTGGCCAGCAGGGCAGAAGGTCGTCTCGGTCTCCGTAGTAGAACTCCCACAGCTGGCTCTCCTTGATGCGTGGGGGTCTGCTAGGTGGAACGATGTGCTTTACTCGAGGGGCCAGCTGTGAGTCATGGAGATGATGACCGAGACGACGAGAGGCTGAGCGGCTTCCTTTCCTGGGCTCTGAAGTAGCCGTTACCACACCCACTTGGACCACCAGGGGAGTAGAGTTGGCCCGGATCGGTGGCGCAGGGTTCCGGGCTGAAGCCATCCTGGCGTACCTTTCCCTCATCTGACGTTGGCACATCTCTAAATATGCGATGATTTCCGGGTCGTCAACTCCTGCAGGTAAGTCCCGCATGGCGCCTGAGTTTACCTTGTGACTGGGCCGTACTGTCAGGATTTTGTTTACCGATAAACTCAGGATGCACACACGGGACTAAAAGTTTGAGAGTATTTATTACAAGGTTGATGGGTGGAGGTTTGATGAGGCCAGAGGAGCTGGTTGTACAGGAACGGAGAGAAGGTGATGGCAGGAGCTGACGGACCGGAGACAGAGAGTCCACCCTTGCTTGGTGTTGCTCGGCTAGTAGGCCTCGTAGCACTCAGGTTAGCAGTTCATAGAAGACACCAGGGCACAGAGCTGAGCTTCACCAGGGCGGCTAGTCAGGTTAGCAAAACTTGAGAGACACCAGGGCTCAGAGCTGAGCTTCTCCAGGGCGGCTAGTCAGGTTAGCAGAACTAGAGAGACACCGAGGCTCAGAGCTGAACTTCTCCAGGGCGGCTAGTCAGGTTAGCAGAACTGAGAGACAACAGGGCACAGAGCAGAACTCCTCCAGGGCGGCTAGTCAGGTTAGCAGAACTTGAGAGACAACAGGGCACAGAGCAGAACCTCTCCAGGGACAAACAGAGAACAAACAGTCTTTAGAGTGACTGACCGGACTAACCTTAACAGGAGCAAAAACAAAGCTTCCAAGGCAAACGGGGACTGGCATGGAGAGGTGTGGAGTGATGATGACGGCCCAGTGCTGAACTAAAGACAGAGGGAGGTTTAAATAGAGAACTGACAGGTGACACCAGGGTCTGACTAATTAACCAGCAAATGATATCAGGTGTGACTGACTGCTGAGGACGAGAAGTGAAAATTGACAGAAAATAACTGATGACTGAAAACTAATAAATAAAGTCAAACCTAACCCAAAAGAGATGAAAAAAATGAAAGTAACAGAAAAACAAAGCCAAACCAAAACTCAACCATGACAGTTATGAGATATATGTGTTGGCAGATTGTAATATTGACTGGCTCTCAAAAACTTGTCATCTTAAGAAAAAGCTAAAAAGTGCATTAACAATTTGTAATCTTAAACAGCTTGTCAAACAACCAACTAGAATATTCTGTAATGAATTTGGGCACATGTCCTCAACATGCATTGATCACATATTCACAAACCATAGCTCTAGGTGCTCTCAGGTAGTTTCTGTTCCAGTTGGTTTTTCAGATCACAATATAGTGGCTTTAGCCAGAAAAGGTAAAGCGCCTAAAAGTGGGCCAAAAATAATACTTAAAAGAAGCTATAAAAATTTTAAGGTGGAGGAATTCATCAGTGATTTGAAGGAGATAGATTGGAGCCTTGTGCTATGTACAAAAGATGTGGATATGGCTGTTAAATTTTTCAGTGATTTGTTTCTCTCAGTTGTAAATAAGCATGCACCACAGTAAAAGTTTACAGTAAAAGCAAACAAAGCCCCATGGATTGATGATGAGCTTAGACAGAGCATGGCACATAGGGACTCCCTAAAAAACGAAGCCTGTGTTTTAGGCAAAGTGGCATTTCCTGTGAAATGGAAAGCTTATTGTAAAGAGATAAATAAAGTGACTACGCTCAATAGAAAGAAAAAAAGGGATTATTATAGAAAGTCGATAGTCCAAAAGAAAAATGATGGTAAACAACTGTGGAATACCTTAAATGAGTTAATGGGCAGAAGCAAAATTAAGACACCAGCATTTTTAGAAGTGAATGGACTTTTTTTTAACAAAAGGTAAAGATATCACAGACCATTTTGGTAAATATTATTATGATAAAATATATAAGTTAATGAATGATACAAAGTGTTACAGCAATCTGGGCACTTCATCTCAAATAATCTTGATTATTAAGAATAAAAACTGTCATTTCACATTTCAATTGTTAAGCACAGAGAAAGTTAAAAGTTTGCTTCTAAGTTTACATGAAAACAAACCATCAGGAATGGATGAGATTGATGGCAAATTACTGAAAATGGCTGCAAGTGTGATAGCTTCACCAGTCTGCCATTTGTTTAATCTAAGCTTGACAGAATGGGTCTTCCCTCAAATGTGGAAATCTGCTAAAATACTATCTCTTTCAAAAATGTTAGCCTCTTGGCAGTCAATAGTAGGCCCATTAGTATTCTGCCTATACTTAGTAAATTGCTGGAAAGGGTTGTTTTTGGACAGATTTTAACATATTTAAACTGTAACAAATTGATTTTTGAATCACAGCATGCATATAAGGAAAATCACTCGACATGTACAGCTCTTACAGAAATGACGGAGAATTAGTTGTTTAGCATAGGCAAAAAATTGATAGTTGGTGCGGTGTTTTTGGATTTTAGTGCTGCATTTGATTTAGTGCATCATCAAATATTACTTGAAAAGTTATCGGCATACAGATTTGGTGCCACTCCTCTGAAATGGATACAAAATTATTTAACATCTAGATCACAATGTGTGTTTTTTTTAATGGAAGCTTTTCATCACCTCAACAATTGCAGTGTGGTGTACCACAAGGCAGTTGCCTAGGACCATTGCTGTTCTCGATTTTTATTAATGACATGCCATTTGTCCTAAAAAGGTGCAACATAACTCTTTATGCAGATGATTCTACACTTTACTTTGCAGCAACAAAAATATCAGAGTTAAAAGACACACTGCAGTTGGATTTGCAGGTGCTTCTGGCCTGGATTAATGAGAATAGCCTAACCTTGAATGTTTCAAAGACAAAGTGTATGTTATTTAAAGCTAGGCATTAAAAATGTAATGATAAACTTGATACTGTGCTAAAGGATATGGACATAGAACATATGTTCTCCAAGAACATATGTTCTTGGAGAACATATGTTCTCTTGAAACTCCAAGAAGTTTCAAGAGGTGAAACTTCTTGGAGTAACGTTTGAAGAGCAGCTATCCTGGGGAAAACATGTAGATATGCTGGTGAAAAAGATGGGAAGAAATATGTCTTGCATTAAAAGATTTAGATCTTTCATGACTTCAGCCTCTAGAATTTTGGTGATTAAATTGTTAGTGCTGTCTCACCTGGACTACTGCTCTGTGGTATGGTCAGGTGCAGCTCAGAAACATTTGGCTAAACTACAAACCGCACAGAGCAGAGCGGCCAGGCTGGCACTAGGACTGCCCTGTGTGTGGACTCAGAGCTCTGCTGAGCTGCATGTGCGTCTGTCGTGGCACAGAGTAGAGGAGAGACTGAAATGTAATGTTTTGTGTTTCCTGAGGAATATTATTGTTTGTGGAAAACCTTCTCTTTTGTTCAGCTTATTACATTATGTGAGAAATGAGCACAATTATTCAACCAGGCAGGCAGCTTCTGGTCATTTGACTCGACCCATTCCGAGAACAGAAGCAGTGTGCATGTCTGTGCTGTTCAGAGCTGTAACTCTGTGGAACAAACTGTCACATAACATCTTGACTGCTACTACGAAAGGCGCATTTAAAACACTTTTAAAAAAATACTTTGTTGAAAGCCTTTTGCATTTGAATTTGTAACAGATTGTACTGTAATGTGAAATAGGTTGAAATGTATAGTTGTTCTTATGATGTGATCATTTGATATGTGTTGTGTATCTGTATAATTTTAAAAGGACCCCAGGAAGAGTAGCTGTCAAATTACTGACAGCTAATGGGGATCCAAATAAATAAACAAACCTCTCTACTTGGCTAGCGAAACTTAACTAAACTACTAAGAAAAATTTAAGATAAAAAAAGAAGCTAAGCTAAGGAACTATGTACAGACAAAAGAAACAAAGACAAAATAAAAGTGGTTTATCATCATCAGAATAATTCAGTGAATCCTGAATCACTGTAGATCTGATTTAAGGAACATGGAATGGAGTTAAATTAGTTTAACTAATTCAGAACAACACTTGGCATGTGTTTTAACCAATTCACAATGCAAATCCCGAGTTACACTAAACATTAATTGATAAAATAACATTTTATTTGAGTTAAAGAACCAAAGTTCACCTTAGGAACATTGAATTAGCTTAAATTAGGTTAACTAATTCAGAACATTTGGTATGTGTTTCAACCCATTCACAATGCAAATCCTGAGTTACACAAAAGATTATTTGGGGAAATAACATAACAAAAGAATCTGTAAAATTTAGGAACGCTCGATTTTAATAATGCGTTTATACCTCCAGGAGGCTAGGGGTCGCTGTAGCAATTTGGCCACTAAAATCAGTTACTTCTAAAGTTAAACAAAATGGCTTTAAATCAACATTAATATTCCATATTAATGCGGTAATAATGCTCATAGCACTATCAAATGATGCCGGAGTGAAATTAACAAGCCTTATGCTTGAAACAAGCTTAGGCTTAGTTGAATAACCGGAAATCGGAAGTTACCGGGGCTAATAGCATTTTGGCTAGCGGACTTTTAGCGCTAACTGGCCTTGTTTTTCGTCATAATGAGTGAGCCGGATAACATAAACATTAATATCCCATCAATGTATGAAACCCTTGTGGAGATAACGTTTGTTATAACCATAAAAACAAATTTTTATTATATCAACAACGGCCTGATACAGAATGCTAGCATGAGCTACGTCCGTTAGCTCTTTGTGTTTAAAAACACCATGTATGCATTACAAAACCTTTCCAACAAACCATGTAACTTTCCCAGTGGTTTCTCTGCCCAACCTGTCAGTGCCTCATGTGAGTTTGGTCCACTTTGGCCATCCAAGGAAGAGAGCAGTGAAAGGGAAACCATTGACTCTTTCAGCAGCGGGCTAGCTCTTAGCAGCAGCAGACATGTGGCCAGCCAAAACATTGTCAGGATCAGCCAGTGCGAGGCCCTGTAGTGGTCTCTGACCCCGTTGCAGTCAAGTCCCCGGCATGCAGCAGGCAATTTCAGCAGACTTTGTCTTCAGCTTGGGGAAGTGGGTCCTGTGTCAGCTTTGCAGCTGCACACTGTCTGGAATCAGCTCTGTCTGGAGTCCACTGAGGAAGCAAAACAAAGCTGGCATAGATGGATTTGTTCACTTCGGCATCTGTTTTAAGTAAAAGTGAGAGACTTTATCTTTTATTCGGCTGGCAGTTTCTCCGATGCCAGCAGGAACTGAGTTTTAGAGAGGCAAATTTGTACTCAGCTTGTGGGTCTTTTGGGCCCCATAAGGCCCCATAGAGGCTGGTCAGCGTGGCTAGCTGGTCTCCCCAGCCAGCATGTTCAGAATTCAATCTGACTCATTCATTCTCTCATCATTGCTTTAATATCATGACACAACATGTGCATTGTGTAATGGGTGGCAGTTGAGGGCGGCGACCTTGCCGTTCCGATCCTCGGCTGCAGAAGCTGGCTCTTTGCATGTGGAATGTCACCTCTCTGGTGGGGAAGGAGCCTGAGCTGGTGCGCAAGGTTCCGGCTGGAGACAGTCGGACTTACCTCGACCCATAGCTCTGGCTCTGGAACCAGTCTCCTTGAGAAGGGCTGGACATTCTTCCACTCTGGAGTGGCCCCTGGTGAGAGGAACTGAGCAGGAGTGGACATACTTGTTGCCCCTCAACTTGGTAGCTGTATGTTGGGGTTTACCCCGGTGAACGAGAGGGTGGCCTCCCTCCGGATGTGTGGGGGAAAAGGGTTCTGACTGTTGTTTGTGCTTATGCGCCAAACAGCAGTTCAGATTACCCACCTTTCTTGGAGTCCTAAAAAGGGGGTACTGGAGAATGCCCCTCCTGGGGACTCCCTTGTTGTGCCAGGGAACTTCAACGCTCACAAGGGCAATGACAATGAGACCTAGAGGAGCATGGTTCGGAGGAATGGCTCACTTGATCTGAACTCGAGTGGTGTTCTGTTGTTGGACTTCTGTGCTCGTCATGGATTGTCCATAACGAACACCATGTTCAGGCAGTTGTGCTCTTGGCACCAGGATACCCTAAGCCGTAGTTCAATGATCGACTTTGTTGTGTTTTCATCTGACCTGCAGCCACATGTCTTGGACATTTGGGTGAAGAGAGGGGCAGAGCTCTCCACTGACCACTACCTGGTAGTGAGCTGGCTCCGATGGTGGGGGACGAAGCCGGTCACACCTGGTAGGCCCAAATGTATTGTGAGGGTTTGCTGGGAATGTCTGACAGAGTCCCCCATTGAGACAGAGTTTTAACTTCCAACTCCGGGGGAGCTATGATCGTTTTGAGGGAAGTGAGGGACATTGAGTCTGAGTGGACCATGTTCCTTGCCTCTATTGTTGAGGCGGCTAGTCTGAGCTGTGGCCGCAAGGTTGTCAGTGCATGTCACGGCTGCATGGACACCAGCGGTGAAGGAAGCTGTCAAGCTGAAGAAGGAGTGCTAACAGGCTTTATTGTCCTGTAGGACTCCGGAAGCAGCTGATGTGTACCGGCAGTCCAAGCGGCAGGTGGCTCGGCTGCTCGCTGAGGCAAAAACTCGGGCATGGGAAGGGTTCGGGGAAGCCACGAAGAAAGACCAGGGAACACTGGACCAGCTCTACACCCTCAGCAGGATCCTGGAGGGGGCATGGGAGTTTACCCAACCAGTCTACATGTGCTTTGTGGATCTGGAGAAGGCATTCGACCGTGTCCCCCGAGGGATCCTGTGGGGGGTACTCCAGGAGTATGGAGTACCGGGCCCTTTAATGAGGGCTGTTAGGTCTCTGTATGACTGGTGTCAGAGCCTGGTCCACATTGCCGGCAGTAAGTCAGAACCGTTTCCAGTGAGAGTTGGACTCCGCCAAGGTTGCCCTTTGTCACCGATTATTTATAACTTATCATAATGCCTTGGGATTTTCTCGGTAGGAGCTGGCCAAAGTTACTGGGGAGAGGGACGTCTAGGCCTCCCTACTGATGCTGCTACCCCCGCGACCCACCCCCGGATAAGCGGAAGAGGATGGATGGATGGATGAAGATGGGGTAGAGTGGCTGTCCATCAGTAAAGACCTCCATGACACCTGAAATGGGCTCTGTCAAACCGGAAGGAAAGACGATAATTTCATTCCTTAGCAGTGCTTTGCAGACATGGGGAAAGTGGTCAGATGTGGGGGCAGCCAGGTTAGCGTCGGTCCCTATGTAGAAGACATTAGGTTTGGAGCAAAATGTCCTGGAGTTTGCATATGCGTTGTTTGCCTAGCATAAACCTACTGCTAGAAATATAACTAACAATTCAATTCAATTCAATTTTATTTATATAGCGCCAAATCATGAAACATGTCATCTCAAGGCACTTTACAAAATCAAGTTCAATCATATTATACAGATTGGGTCAGATTATACAGATTGGTCAAAAATGTCCTATATAAGGAAACCAGTTGATTGCATCAAAGTCCCGACAAGCAGCATTCACTCCTGGGGAAGCGTAGAGCCACAGGAAGAGTCATCTGCATTGTACATGGCTTTGCTGCAATCCCTCATACTGAGCAAGCATGAAACGACAGTGGAAAGAAAAACTCCCCATTAACGGGAAGGAAAACCTCCGGCAGAACCGGGCTCAGTATGAACGGTCATCTGCCTCGACCGACTGGGGTTACAGAAGACAGAGCAGAGACACAACAAGAGAGACAAAAAAGCACAGAAGCACACATTGACTCAGTAATCTGTTCTACATTAGATGGTAGTAGCGGGTGAGCCGGACCAGGTGTACCTACTATGAAGAAAAAGAGAGAGAGCAAAATCTCTTTATCAAAAACAACAGCATGGTTAGTGTGAACCTTGACATCCTGGTCACGAGTGATATGTGATGTTCCCTTTAATGCTTTAGCAATTGCACACAGAGCCCTGGTGCAAGTCGGATGTCCCTTCTCCACCGGTTCCAACTTAGTGCTGCAATAACACAAAACTCTCCTCCCCATAGTACCAGGCTGCCAAAAACTGAGGAAACAAATCAATTTTCCACCTTCACATCCAGTTCAAACATATTTGTTAAATCAGGGGATGCCAACTCTGAAGCTTCATTCAGATGTTGCTTTAGAGGAATGAACGCCTGCTCTGCCTCATCAGTCCAAAGTAATGGTGCTGCCAAATAACCTTGTCCTTCCCCTGTGACAAGTTTTCGCATGGGATCTACAAGCACAGTGTAGTAAGGAACATAGTTTTTGCTATAGGTAACCATGCCCAAAAACACACATAATCTCTCACACCATATGCGGTTTGGGATGTGGGAGAGTGCTCGGTTTGTGACTGTCTGTTATCCCCACTTCAGCAGTTGTGAATATTCTGCCAAGAAACACAACTCTGGGGCAGCAGCACTGTAGCTTATCTCTCAAGACCTTGAAACGTTTAGAACCCAACCAGATGAGGAAAACTGCACTTAGCTGACTGACTTCCTGCCCTGTAGGGCCTGCGATGAGGATATCATCCACATATTGCAGGAGACAGAACCTGTCCAGCAGATGTTGATGAAATATTTTCATCAGTTTCTGTGATACATGATTGAAAAGTCAAAGGTTGGCTGTCAAACCCTGTGATAGCCTGGTGTAGGTGTATTGCTGACCCTCAAAGGTAAGGGCAAACAGCTTCTGGCAGTCTGCATGATTCGGAACACAAAAAATGCGTTAGAGAGGTCCATCACAGTAAACCATTTGAAGTCCTGTTCCAGATTTGAAAGCATCGTGTAGGGGTTACGAGTGTCATAATGAGTGGATTTTAGTCCTGAGTTTATTTTCCTCAAGTCATGAATCAGGCGATAGCTTTGTTTACCGAGTTTTTCAACAGGAGTGATCTGGGTTGCTGTAAGGCGAATCACATCGGACCAAGACACCAGATGACAGTAAACCAGAAATAGTACCTCTGATACAACAGCTTCAACTTTTTCAGGTGAAGGTGGGGTACTGCTGCTGGTTCATAAAAATTGGCAGTGTTCATCTGCAAGAAAATGGGGGAAACATCAGTGCACAGTCCAACTTCAATAGACCACACCGTATCTGGAACAGATTTTAGAAGCTGCAATGCAATCTCAGAATCTGTGTTGAGATGTAACCTCCCCTCATAAATTAGTTTGTAAGTGTTGCACTTGGGGTTGTACTCCATGAGAGGAGTACCCTGCACTCATTGCCAGTCAGTGGTTTCAACAGCTTTTTTGACCATGGGACCCAGGTTCTTTGCCTGTTCTCCATTTGCAACCTTCAGGGTGAAATGGGGATGCCTGTCCGCATATAACGGATATAGCATTTGCAATTCCTCGGGTAATTTCGCCGCTGCAACGACCCCTTGTGGACCGATATAAATATTGGACCAACTCACCCACAACTGTGAATCGTCAGAGTGGTATTTGTCCTGCAAAACTTTTAGCACCATGTCCCATATGTCCGGAAGCAGCTGATGTGTACCGGCAGTCGAAGCGGCGGGCGGCTCGGCTAGTCGCCGAGGCAAAAACTCGGGCGTGGGAAGAGCTCGGAGAGACCATGGAGAAAGACTTCCGTACGGCTTCGAAGCGAGTCTGGTCAACTATCCGGCGTCTCAGGAGGGGGAAGCAGTGCAGTACCAACACTGTTTACAGTGGGGGTGGTGTGCTGCTGACCTCGACTTGGGACGTCGTGTTTCGGTTGGCGGAATACTTCGAAGACCTCCTTAATCCCACCAACATGTCTTCCATTGCGGAAGCAGAGCCTGAGGACTCTGGGTCGGGTTCTCCCATCTCTGGTGCTGAGGTTGCCGAGGTTGTTAAAAAGCTCCTCGGTGGCAAGGCCCCGGGGTTGGATGAGATTGGCCCTGAGTACCTTAAGGCTCTGGATGTTGTGGGGCTGTGTTGGTTAACGCGGCTCTGCAGCAATGCGTGGACATCGGGGGCAGTTCCCCATGATTGGCAGACTGGGGTGGTGGTCCCCCTATTTAAAAAGGGGGACCGGAGGGTGTGTTCCAACTACAGAGGACTCACACTCTTAAGCCTCCCTTGTAAGGTCTATTCAGGGGTTCTGGAAAGGAGGGTCCGTCGGATAGTTGAATCTCGGATTCAGGAAGAGCAGTGGGGTTTTCGTCCTGGCCGTGGAACACTGGACCAGCTCTATACCCTCAGCAGGATTCTGGAGTTTGCCCAACCAGTCTACATGTGCTTTGTGGATCTGGAGAAGGCATTCGACCGTGTCCCCCGAGGGATCCTGTGGGGGTACTCCAGGAGTATGGAGTACCGGGCCCTTTAATGAGGGCTGTTAGGTCTCTGTATGACTGGTGTCAGAGCCTGGTCCACATTGCCGGCAGTAAGTCAGAACCGTTTCCAGTGAGAGTTGGACTCCGCCAAGGTTGCCCTTTGTCACCGATTATTTATAACTTATCATAATGCCTTGGGATTTTCTCGGTAGGAGCTGGCCAAAGTTACTGGGGAGAGGGACGTCTAGGCCTCCCTACTGATGCTGCTACCCCCGCGACTGTACTTCTGACAATCTTGCCATTAGGGAAAATGACATCCGTATAAGAGAAAGTGCAAACAGCAGTGGCCCCTAACACAGAAATTAAGTCACTTGCCAACAAGTTCAGGGGACATTCTTTTTGGATCAGAAACTCTTGCAGAGCTGGATTCATCAAAAGGGAGCTCACATTCAACTGGTTTGGAAAAATAACATTTCTGGCTGTTACCGGAAAATCCCATCACATTTGTGTATTTACAAGAAGTCGGGAGATCAAAGTTCAGAGTACTATAAGGTGCACCAGTGTCAAGCATAAAAGGATATTTTCAATTCAATTCAATTCAATTCAATTTTATTTATATAGCGCCAAATCATGAAACATGTCATCTCAAGGCACTTTACAAAGTCAAGTTCAATCATATTATACAGATTGGGTCAGATTATACAGATTGGTCAAAAATGTCCTATATAAGGAAACCAGTTGATTGCATCAAAGTCCCGACAAGCAGCATTCACTCCTGGGGAAGCGTAGAGCCACAGGAAGAGTCATCTGCATTGTACATGGCTTTGCTGCAATCCCTCATACTGAGCAAGCATGAAGCGACAGTGGGAAGAAAAACCACCCATTAACGGGAAGGAAAAACCTCCGGCAGAACCGGGCTCAGTATGAACGGTCATCTGCCTCGACCGACTGGGGTTACAGAAGACAGAACAGAGACACAACAAGAGAGACAAAAAAGCACAGAAGCACACATTGATCTAGTAATCTGTTCTACATTAGATGGAAGTAGCGGGTGAGCCGTCTTCTCTGGATGATGTCACAGTTAACAGAACGCCAGACCAGGTGTACCTACTATGAAGAAAAAGAGAGAGAGCAAAAAGTTAAAAGCTGAAATGACGACAGTCATTTCAATGTAATACAATGCAAAACTGGAGAACAGTAGACTGAAGAACAGTAGAAATCAGTAGAGTGAGAAAATTAGACCCTGATGTCCTCCAGCAGCCTAGGCCTATCACAGCACAACTATAGAGATAGCTCAGGGTATGAGCCACTCTAACTATAAGCTTTGTCAAAAAGGAAAGTTTTAACATTAGTCTTAAAAATAGATAGGGTGTCTGCCTCACGGACCAAAACTGGGAGTTGGTTCCACAGGAGAGGACCCTGATAGCTAAAGGATCTGCCTCCCATTCTACTTTTAGAGACTCTAGGAACCACCAGCAGACCTGCAGTCTGAGAGCGAAGTGCTCTGTTAGGAACATACGGGGTAATCAGAGCTCTGATATATGATGGAGCTTGATTATTAAGGGCTTTATACGTTAGAAGGAGAATTTTAAATTCTATTCTTGATTTAACAGGAAGCCAATGAAGGGAAGCTAAAATTGGAGACATATGATCCCTCTTGTTGATTTTCATCAGAACTCTTGCCGCAGCATTTTGAATCAGCTGAAGACTTCGAACTGCATTTTGTGGACTTCCTGATAGTAAAGAATTACAATAGTCCAGCCTTGAAGTAACAAATGCATGGACTAGTTTTTCAGCATCACTCCTGGACAGAATGTTTCTAATTTTGGCGATATTCCGGAGGTGAAAAAAGGAAACTCTGGAAACCTGTTTAATATGGGATTTAAATGACATGTCTTGGTCGAAAACAACACCAAGATTTTTAACTTTATTACCAGAGGCCAAGTTAATGCCATCCAGATTAAGGGATTGATTAAGAACTTTTTTTTTTGAAGACTCTGGCCCAAAGATTACAACTTCTGTCTTGTCAGAATTTAAATGCAGGAAATTTAAAGTCATCCAGCTTTTGATGTCATCAAGACATGACTGCAGTCGAAGTAACTGATTGGATTCATCAGGATTTATGGATAAATATAGCTGAGTGTCATCAGCATAACAGTGGAAATTAATCCCATGCTGTCTGATAATTTTGCCAATCGGAAGCATATATTTAGTAAATAGAATTGGTCCAAGGACTGAACCCTGTGGTACTCCACAAGTGACCCTAGAGTTTGAGGAAGATTTATTATTAACATGAACAAACTGGAATCTGTCCGACAGATAAGATTTAAACCAGCCTAATGCTTTTCCCTTAATCCCTACAGTATGCTCAAGTCTTTGTAGGAGAATATTGTGATCAACTGTATCAAATGCAGCACTGAGATCTAACAGGACAAGTATAGACACAAGTCCATTATCTGAGGCCATGAGAATATCATTGGTGACCTTCACCAGAGCTGTTTCAGTGCTATGATGAGCTCTGAAGCCTGACTGAAACTCCTCAAGTAGGTCATTACTTTGTAAATGTTCACATAGTTGATTAGCAACTACTTTCTCAAGAATTTTAGATAAGAAAAGAAGATTAGATATAGGTCTGTAATTTACTAACTCATCTTGATCAAGAGATGGTTTCTTAAGTAAAGGTTTAATAACAGCTACTTTAAAAGCCTGTGGTACATATCCATTTACCAAGGATAGATTAATCATGTCTAAAATAGGACCACTGATCAGAGGGAATACCTCCTTAAACAACTTGGTTGGGATTGGGTCTAACATACAGGTAGAAGGTTTAGATGAAGCTAAAATTTTAGATAGCTCAAAAAGCTCTACTGCTTTTAAACAGTTCAGACACTGCGCAGGTTCTAAGGATTCCTCCAATGCTGCCTCACTTACTAAGGATGAGGTAATCATGTTTGGGAGGATGCCAATTATTTTATTTTTTATGGAATCAATTTTATTTATGAAGAATCCCATGAAATCATTACTGCTAAGAGCTAAGGGAATGGATGGATCAACAGAGCTGTGGCTCTGGGTAAGTTTGGCAACTGTATTCTTATTCTCCTCAATTAATGATGAAAAATATGCTGCTCTAACTCTGCGAAGGGTCTTGTTATACAATAATAGACTGTTCTTCCAGATTAAGTAGGATTCCTCTTGGTGTGTAGAGCGCCATATTCTCTCCAATTTCCTAACATTGTGCTTCAAGGAACGCAGCTCTGAATTAAACCAAGGAGCCAGCTTCCTGTGAATAATCACCTTCTTTTTCAAGGGAGCTACATTGTCTAATGCAGAACGCAATGACGAAGTCATACCGTTTACAAAGACATCTATTTGTGAATTGGAAGAAACAACATTGCTGCCATCTACAGGGCATTTCTGCAATACGGAGGATATTAAAAAGGGGACAGGCTCTTTAAGTTTTGATACAGCATTATCCGATAAAGATCTACTATAATGGAACCCTCTTTTGGGGGTGGAGAACTCAGTTAGATTAAACTCAAATGTTATTAAAAAATGATCAGATAGGACAGGGTTGTGAGGAAATACTGTTAATTCTTCACAATCAATGCCATATGTCACCACAAGGTCTAAAGTATGGAGCCAAGAGTGCGTCGGTTTATGCACATTTTGAGCAAAACCAATTGAATCTAGGATAGTTTTAAAGGCTACACTAAGGTTATCACATTCTGTGTCAACATGGATGTTAAAATCACCCACTATAATAGCCTTATCAGTATTTAACACCAAATCAGATAAGAAATCTGACAACTCATCTAAAAACTGAGTGTAAGGGCCTGGTGGACGATACAAAACAACAAACAGAAGAGGTTTTATTGCTTTGCAGTTTGGATGAGGGAAACTGAGGGTTAAATGTTCAAAAGAACTGTAGTTATAAATTGGCCTGGGACTAATTAATAAATCAGACTGAAAGATGGTTGCCACTCCTCCTCCTCTTCCCACAGATCTGGGAATGTGGAAATTTGAATAATTGGAGGGAGTTGACTCATTTATACTAACGTAGTCCTCTTGTAGCCAGGTTTCTGTGAGACAAAACAAATCAATCTGTTTATCAGAAATCAATTCGTTAACTAACAAAGTCTTTGGTGGGAGAGACCTTATATTTAATAGACCACATTTAATTGTTTTATTTTTAGGTTCAAGGTGAACCGTATTGATTTTTATTAGGTTTTTATGATTTGTTCCTTTTAGATAAGTTTTTGATCTGTTAAGTTTTGGCCGTGGGAAAGACACCGTCTCAATAGGATAATGGATGGGTAACAGTACAGAAGCTGCAGAGAGGTGTGTTAAACTACGGCTCTGCTTTCTGGTCTGGACCCTGGGTTGTCAGCATTTAGGAGGACGAATAAATCCGGCCAGATTTCTAGAAAGAAGAGCTGCACCATCCAAAGTAGAATGGATGCCGTCTCTCCGGATCAGATCAGGTTTTCCCCAGAAAGTTCTCCAGTTATCAATGTAGCCCACGTCGTTTTCAGGACACCACCTAGACAACCAGCGGTTGAATGATGACATGCGGCTAAACATGTCATCACTGGTCAAATCAGGCAGGGGACCAGAGAAAATTACGCAGTCCGACATTGCTTTAGCAAACTCACACACCGAAGCAACACCAACTTTAGTGACCTCCGATCGGCGTGATCGGGTGTCATTACCGCCAGCGTGAATAACAATCTTACTGTATTTACGCTTATCCTTAGCCAGCAGTTTTAGGTAAGATTCTATGTCGCCCGTTCTGGCCCCTGGCAGGCATTTAACTATGGTCCCTGGTGTCTCTAGTGCCACGTTTCTGACTATTGAGCTCCCAATAACCAGGATCGGCTTCTCAGCGGGTGTGTCGCTGAGTGGGGAAAATTTGTTTGAAACGCAGACGGGTTGGTGGTGAACTGGGGGCTGAAATCTAGAGCTATGCTTCCTACGAACTGTCACCCAGCCGGCCTGCTTACCCGGCTGCTCGGGTGCTTCTGGAGTACCACTAAGTGAACTAACGCTAGGTCTATGTGGCTCTGCACTAGCAGAAGGGCGGCTATCAGCTGGTCTTTCCATAGCACGGAGCCGGGACTCTAATTCTGACACCCTCGCCTCCAAAGCTACAAAAACACTACATTTATTACAAGTACCATTATCACTAAAGGAGGCAGAGGAATAGCTAAACATCTGACACAGAGAGCAGGAGATAAGGGGAGACTTAGTCAGAGACGGAGAAGCTGAAGTAATAGTAGGAGAGGAAGCCATTGTGGAGCTAAAGCTAGGCTAGGCTAAAGCTAGGCTAGCGCCCTTCTACCACGCCAAGAGAGCAAACCGTGAAACACGAGGAGTTCCCAAGCGTGATGTGCAGCAACAGAAAATGTTTTAAAAGTGCTTATGTGTTAGAAACAGATGTTACAGCAAAGAGATTAAAGATAAAAGCGAGAGAATCTGGAGCAACAAACCGTTGCTCACGCAGTGAAAACAGGAAGTGATACAATACGCCTTACCGCAAACAGGAAGTGACGTACTTTCAACATTCTGTTCACATATGCTTCAGCTCCCTCTCCTTTATGAGGCTTTGTGTCATTTAAAAGGTTAGAATCTGTCCTCACCAGATAAAACCCCAAAGTACCCCAAAGTTGTGGTGCCACCGGAGCCAAAAGAACAGCCACTCCTAGTTCATCAGTTCTAGCAGAAACTTCAAGAGCATGTACCTCATGCGGTTCCAGGTACACTGATAAGCCAGTTCTCACATCACCAATAGCCAATACATATCCACTAAAAATCTTTAGGAAGTCTCTGATCCAGGTGTGCGCCCCTTTCCTCGGATCAGGAAGTCTGTCTCTCAACAAAACACCATCAGCACACGATAAAGGGCTGCAAGTGACTCTCTGCACCTGTCCAGCAGTGTTGTGAGTCTGAAACAATGGCATTTGCACCTTTGGTTTTGTTACAGGTTTAGAAGGATCAGCTTCATCGTTAGAACACAGATTGTATCTAGGGCCTGCTGCATCTGGGGGCTGGGAGTAGAACTTATTTTTCTGCTGTAACATAGTTGGAGGATATATTATGTACCCTGCGCCCTTACCAGCCTCAGTTTGTGCTAGTTTGGTAGCACTGTCGTCAGACACAACAAGTGACATATAAGATTCCTGCTGTGCTGCAGCTCCAAGGTCCACAAGCATTTCTGGTGCCCTTTGCGCTGCTACACTTTGCTGTCCTCCCTCCTTTAACCCCTCCACTACATCCTGCTTTTGTTTAGTCCTCCTTTTTGCCTCCAAGTCCTTCTGATGTTTTTTAGGCTGCAGCTGCATTTCTAAACATTTCCTCTCCATTTGTGTTTGTCTGGGTCGAACACTCACTTCATAACCACAGAGGTCAGAGCGACGTGTCTAAAGTCATTAAGTCCTGTGGTCCTTGGCTTCTTGGGAACAAGGATGATAGTGAAGGATTTGAAGCAGGTTGGCACGTGACATGTCGCCAGTGTGGTGTTAAAAATGTCTGTGAACACTGGAGACAGCTAATCAGCACAGTGCTTCAAGGTGGATGGAGAAGCAGAATCTGGTCCAGCAGCTTTCTGGGGGTTCTGTCTTTTGAAGAGTTTGTTAACATTTCTCTCGTGTATGGTAAGTTTTCACTGAGGTGGAGGAGGAGGAGGAGGTGGAGGTGATCTGTTGGGTGGTGTTGTGAGGGGTGGTTGCAGGACTGTTCCTTTGTCTGTGGAAACGACAGTAGAAGTTGTTCAGTTGGCTAAGTGTCGGTCGTTCATGGAGTGGGGGGCTTTAGGCTTTGTTATGGAAATATACAATCACTTATATTATAATAGTGTATTTTAAAGTTATACAGATATCAACCCTTAACCCAGTAACCTAAAGATGAGAATGTGTCCAGAGCACAAAGGTGGATTCAGATTTCAGCAAGCATGTACCAGCCACGGGATGGAACGGGGGATTTATGAGAGCCTTGTGGAGCAAGATATTGTATTTAAAATCCCTTTCTTAGGATTTCAATGTTATTTCAGTTAACTCCTAGGAACGAGCTAGGGTAATAGATTACATTTAAGGGTCAAATGTCAGGAAACACATGTTTTAGCCAGACTCAGTGTCTGCACTTAGAATTGGGAGGCTGCAAAAGGAGGGTTAGTCCGGCCTCCTCTGGCGCCTCCTCTGGGTTAAAAGGTTTGTTCCGAGTGTAAAACGCTGAGACACATTTTTATAACTCACGGAGAGCATTTTCCGGATAACATTAGGATATCCGCTCAGTGATAAAAACTTGTAAGGGCAGGATCTTTAACCCCTTGGCCTGCAGAGGACACAGTGTCGCAGCCACGCACCAAGCAACATACGTGGGGACAGAGAGACCGAATGGGAGAACCCTGGACAAAGGCTTGCCGTGAAATGCAAAGTGGAGAAAACTGCCAATGACATGGTGCGAATGGGACAAGAAGTATGCGTCCCTCAGGTCAACCAGGGTGAACCAGTTGCCTGGAGAAGATTGTCTGAAGCACACCCCTGATGCCCAACATGTGGAAGGGGATGGTCTTGAAAGAACAATCAGACCTCTCAGGTCCAAAATTGGGCGGAGTCCGCAGCCGTTTTTGGGACCAATAAAAATACTTAAGTATAAAGCTCCCTGGGTGCCACAGGGGGTCAACAGGCAATATACCACCCTTGGCCAGCAAGGCATCCATCTCATGGCTCAGAGTCTGAGCCTTTACCTGGTCACGAATTCCCGTCATCCTGACTCGACCAGGAACAGGAGAGCGGTGATGGAACTGTAGCGTGTAACCCTGGGCAAGTGTAGACACCACCCATGGATCAGAAACGAGAGCGGTCCAGCAGCTAAGCTAGTCCTGGGTAAAGTGTCCCACCGCCAGCTCGGTGATGCACTGGCCATAAGCAGGCCATGGTTGCCCCACAGAAGATGTAGTTGGGGCAGGATAAGTGCGTTAAAGTGACTCAGAGACACTCCCAGCAGGAAGTCACAATCGTCTGCGATGCAGGCCGGCCAGCTGCTGCCTTGTACGCAAAGCCTGGGTTGACCGCTCCAAGGCTGCAAGCGCAGCAGAGCCAAATAACTCCCCAGGAATCACTGGAAGACTCATCAGGGTCTCTCTACAGGCTTCAGTTAGAGGAGACTGAGCCAACCAACTTGGCGGCATGCTTCAACAACGGTAGACAGGACACGGCCAACTTACCTTGACAAGAGAGAAAAAGCATGTAAAGGTGTGTCAATCGCGGAGCCTCCAGAGAGGCTGAAAGACCATTAATAAATGCGACAATGAGTTACCACGTCGCCCCAAAGAGACCCCGAGTCATAGACTCTACAGAGTAGATCGGCAGTCACACGGCACTGAGGACGAGGACTACAGGCATTAGCTCTGAAAACCTGCTCCGGCACCACATTGAGGGATGCTCTGGCATGTTCGAAGGAAGGCATATGGCCCAAGCCAAACTTGGGCACGTCTTGCATGGCCGTCAGGGCCCTGCCATCAGAGGTCAGCAGCAAAAAGGCCTTGGTGTCTGCCCAACAGGCATGAACCACCTTCACATATTCAGCAATGGGGAAACAAAGGACGACCTAGTAGTAGGACGTCGAAAGACAGCATCAGAAGCCGCAGATCGGTTCGGTTGAGCATCCAGCTACAACGGGGCAAGAGCAGTTCTCAAAGCGCCCAGTTATCAAACCATCCTCTTCTGACTGAGAGCCGGATAAGATACGTGAACTGGCTGCAGACAGATGCGAGTCAGAGTCAAACTGATGTTGAAAAACAGTACCAGATGCCAGGAATATAGCATTGCATCTCCAGTCAAGGCTTCTATATGGCGATCTGGTCCCAGACAAGAGGGATACAGATCATACCCATCCTTCGACTGGAGAGGGGCCAAACACGCTCTGCAGTAGGGCTCATCCAGCATTTTATGCTCACAGGACAAGGTCAGGTCGAGCTGAAATCGCCACCCTTGAAACTTAAGCCGACGAACGAATAGGCCAGGAAACCCGGTTGAGCAGAAAACATTATAGGCAGCCGAACCCGGCTGCTATTTAACATTATAGGAAGCCGAACGCAGCTGCTATTTAACATTATAGGCAGCCGAACGCTGCTGCTATTTAACATTATAGGCAGCCGAACGTGGCTGCTACTTAACATTATAAGCAAACAAGCTGGTCGAAATCGGCTAACGTCTTACCACCAGCAACGGGGAAATCGGCGTGGGGAGCGGCTGCTATTTAACATTATAAGCAGCCGAACGCGGCTGCTATTATAAGCAGAGCGGCTGCTATTTAACATTATAGGCAGCCGAACGCGGCTGCTATTTAACATTATAAGCAGCCGAACGCGGCTGCTATTTAACATTATAGGCAGCCGAACGCGGCTATTTAACATTATAAGCAGCCGAACGCGGCTGCTATTTAACATTATAGGCACCCGAACGCGGCTGCTATTTAACATTATAGGCACCCGAACGCGGCTGCTATTTAACATTATAAGCAGCCGAACGCGGCTGCTATTTAACATTATAGGAAGCCGAACGCGGCTATTTAACATTATAAGCAGCCGAACGCGGCTGCTATTTAACATTATAGGCAGCCGAACTCGGCTGCTATTTAACATTATAAGCACCCGAACGCGGCTGCTATTTAACATTATAGGCAGCCGAACGCAGCTGCTATTTAACATTATAGGCAGCCGAACGCGGCTGCTATTTAACATTATAGGCAGCCGAACGCGGCTATTTAACATTATAAGCAGCCGAACGCGGCTGCTATTTAACATTATAGGCACCCGAACGCGGCTGCTATTTAACATTATAGGCACCCGAACGCGGCTGCTATTTAACATTATAGGCACCCGAACGCGGCTGCTATTTAACATTATAAGCAGCCGAACGCGGCTGCTATTTAACATTATAGGCAGTCGAACGCGGCTATTTAACATTATAAGCAGCCGAACGCGTCTGCTATTTAACATTATAGGCACCCGAACGCGGCTGCTATTTAACATTATAGGCAGCCGAACGCGGCTGCTATTTAACATTATAAGCAGCCGAACGCGGCTGCTATTTAACATTATAGGCAGCCGAACTCGGCTGCTATTTAACATTATAAGCACCCGAACGCGGCTGCTATTTAACATTATAGGCAGCCGAACTCGGCTGCTATTTAACATTATAGGCAGCCGAACGTGGGTGCTATTTAACATTATAAGCAAACAAGCTGGTCAAAATCGGCTAACGTCTTACCACCAGCAACGGGGAAATCGGCGCGGGGAGCGAACGCGTCCCCGCTTCCGCCGATCAAAGGGAAACAACTTACCAACGGAACAACAAAGTTGTGTACAATGAATGAAAAAGCGAGCCCGAACACGGCTGCTAAGTAATAAAATATAGTTAGCCGAACACAGCTGCTACGTAATAAAATATAGGCTACAATAATCCAATATGGAATTCCACAAAATGCAGTTCAAAGCCTTCAGCTGATCCAAAATGCTGCAGCAAGAGTTCTGATGAAAATCAACAAGAGGGATCATATTTCTCCAATTTTAGCTTCCCTTCATTGGCTTCCTGTTAAATCAAGAATAGAATTTAAAATTCTTCTTCTAACGTATAAAGCCCTTCATAATCAAACTCCATCATATATCAGAGCTCTGATTACCCCGTATGTTCCTAACAGAGCACTTCGCTCTCAGACCGCAGGTCTGCTGGTGGTTCCTAGAGTCTCTAAAAGTAGAATGGGAGGCAGATCCTTTAGCTATCAGGCTCCTCTCCTGTGGAACCAACTCCCAGTTTTGGTCCGTGAGGCAGACACCCTGTCTACTTTTAAGACTAGGCTTAAAACTTTTCTTTTTGACAAAAATTATAACTAGTGACTCATGTTACTCTCAGCTACCTTTATAGTTTTACTGCTATAGGCTTAGGCTGCTGGAGCATATCAGGATCTAATTTTCTCACTATATTGAGTTCTACTGTTCTTCAATTATGCATTATGTGTTGTCATTTCTGCTTTAACTTTCTGTTCTCTCTCTTTTCTCTTCATAGTAGGTACACCTGGTCTGGCGTTCTGTTAACTGTGACATCATCCAGAGAAGACAGCTCACCCGCTACTACCATCTAATGTAGAACAGATTACTAGACCAATGTGTGCTTCTGTGCTTTTTTGTTTCTCTTGTTGTGTCTCTGTTCTGTCTTCTGTAACCCCAGTCGGTCGAGGCAGATGACCGTTCATACTGAGCCCGGTTCTGCCGGAGGTTTTTTTCCCCGTTAATGGGTGGTTTTTCTTCCCACTGTCGCTTCATGCTTGCTCAGTAGGAGGGATTGCAGCAAAGCCATGTACAATGCAGATGACTCTTCCTGTGGCTCTACGGTTCCCCAGGAGTGAATGCTGCTTGTTGGGACTTTGATGCAATCAACTGGTTTCCTTATATAGGACATTTTTGACCAATCTGTATAATCTGACCCAATCTGTATAATATGATTGAACTTGACTTTGTAAAGTGCCTTGAGATGACATGTTTCATGATTTGGCGCTATATAAATAAAATTGAATTGAATTGAATATAGGCAGCTAAATAAATAGGCAGCCGAACGCGGCTGCAACTTAACATTATAGGCAGCCGAACACGGCTGCTATTTAACATTATAGGCAGCCGAACGCGGCTATTTAACATTATAAGCAGCCGAACGCGGCTGCTATTTAACATTATAAGCACCCGAACGCGGCTGCTATTTAACATTATAGGCAGCCGAACGCGGCTGCTATTTAACATTATAAGCACCCGAACGCGGCTGCTATTTAACATTATAGGCAGCCGAACGCGGCTGCTATTTAATATTATAGGCAGCCGAACGCGGCTATTTAACATTATAAGCACCCGAACACGGCTGCTATTTAACATTATAGGCAGCCGAACGCGGCTGCTATTTAACATTATAAGCACCCGAACGCGGCTGCTATTTAACATTATAGGCAGCCGAACGCAGCTGCTATTTAACATTATAGGCAGCCGAACGTGGCTGCTATTTAACATTATAAGCAAACAAGCTGCTCGAAATCGGCTAACGTCTTACCACCAGCAACGGGGAAATCGGTGCGGGGACCTAACGTGTCCCCGCTCCCGCCGATCAAAGGGAAACAACTTACCAACGGAACAACAAAGTTGTATCAAGTGGAGCTTGCGCAGCCTCTGGAGGGTAAGATGATTCTCGCAGCTCCGACCGTAGTCTCGAGGCCACCAGCGACAAGCAAATCAGTGACTTACCACCTGTTCAACCTGCATGCGAGAAGATGAAAAGGGACTGAGCTGTCGTTGTCACGTGATTATATGGACTTACCGGTGTCACCGGGGGTCACACGTGACCATGTTGGTATAAAATTCTCGAACTGTGCTTGCGCAAGAGTGATCATTCAGTGCTTTAAGCACCGCCTCTGGCGGTCAGTAGGGATGAAATAGAACTGGGTTTCTGCGTGCACAACGGTTAGACAAAGGCGATTTTAAACAAAGTGTTCCGTCGAACGGACAGGGCAAAGAGGTCCTTCTGTGAAAGCGCAAGCTGTCTGTCTTAAATGTTATGTTTGTCCTGTTCTGTTTAACACGTTTGTTTTGGTAAAAATGGGATCCATTTTGTGAAAATCAGGGGCAGTCCGCGGCTCCGGTGTGAGTCTGTCTGTGTGTGTGTGTGCGCGGCATCGAGGTGTCTGTGTGTCTGTGAGCGAGTGGTTACGCATGCGTATGTCTGGCTGTGAATCGCTTTGTACGAGTAGTGGTTACGGTGGAAAAGTTCTGTGTCAAGTTGGTTGCAGTTTGTAAGTAAGCAAGGATCATGGCAGGAGTACTTGATCAGGATATTCAGGATAGACAGTGGCGCTCCGCTCCCTGAAAGTCCTTGGGAGAACAGGTCGAGGCGCTGATGGGTTTTGTTGAAACACATGAAAACTTGGACAAAAAGACGCAGTTGGAGTGGAGACAGAAAGTCGTGGTAGCCGTGACGGCAGAGGAAACACGGCTGGAACATGGCGAACCGCTGGGCAAGTATCTGGTAAAATAGTATGCTAAAAGTAAGAAACACATGAATGAATGTATGCAAAAACAAAAGTCAGTCGGTTTGTTGCATTTTGGGAAACGCGACCAGGAAAAAGATAAGGCAGACAGAGAGGTTAAATCATGGGAAAAATTGTTGGTAATTTGGCAGGGAATTAAACATTTGTTCGAAACAAAAGAAGAAACAGCACAGTCTCCACCCCCTTATAACTTAAACACTTCTTCTTCTGGACTGTATCCAGTCTCAGACATGAGGGGCGGAGAGCTAGTGATAGAATCGGTCCCCGGTTGCACACCCAGGGACCACACATTTTTAGACAACACTCAACAACCACATACGTCACTTAGTGCTCCACCCATATCCCTCACCCCTTTGAAGTCATGTGAGCCTTTTCTAGCTCGAGCTGCTCGCGAGAACTGGTCTTAGTCTATTGACGGGCTTTCCCCCCCACCTACTGCTCACCCCATTTCTTAGATGACGAAGGCGGGCCCTGAGGAGCACGTGTTGAGGACTCAGGAACCTGGAGTAAGATCGCCCTCTAGGGGCAGTCCTTCTGTATGTTCAGAGGACACACAACAAGCAACAGACTTAAATCAGGTGGATCATAATAAAACAGGAATTAGAACACCAACAACTTCGACTGATGTCAGGTTTCAGAACCCACAGTTAGCAGAACCAGAGATTAAAGTTAAAATGGCGCTCAACGGTGTTTGGCAGGAGGATGACTCTGCAGATTTGTTAAACGTTCCACTCGTGGAGTTCTCTGTGGATGGAGAAACAAATGCTGAAGAATTTACGGTGGATAATAATGGGTTATATCATTCTACTGAAGAAGCTGAATTTGCAAGGAGGCAGAGGGCATAAACGACTCATGGTGTGAGGAGAAATTTAAAGGACAGCTTTCACAGCATGCATTCAATGACAACGCGTTCTCTAGGTCCCACTAGAGTGCAGATGCCTTTATTATAAAATAATGTGGGGACAGAAAAATATGTCCCTTACTCATTTGGTGATGTGCAAGCCATGGTGGACAAATTGCCTAGTATTGCAGCTGGTGGCAGATTGTGGCTCGCCGAACTTGATAATTTAACTAAAGGCACAAAACTGGCTTTGGGTGATTTTAGAGCCGTTCTAGGACATTGTGTTCCTGCCTCAACTGCAGATAATATTGAATATGAGGCTCAAACGTCCAGCATTAGGGATGAAACTTAATTGTCTTTAGTCATCACTCGTTTGGGGAATGCAATAAGAGACCATTTTCCCTTATCTACCCCAGCAGCAGTTCCCAAGTTTGATTGGGACCCAGAGCAGCATCCGAAGGACTACATAACTCAAGCTGAAGAGAGCTGGATCAAACACACAGGTATAAATCCAAAAGGGGATAGATCTAACTTGGGTGAGTTATTCAGGTAGGCTGTCCTTAAGGGAGTACCTTCTTTAGTGTCACAGCTGATGAAGCAAAACCCTGAGATGCCTGGTTGTGAGTATGCTCGCTGGGAAAAACATTTAGTACATCATTTGCATGTTGCTCAGGATGTGGAGAAAAAGAAAAAAACAAGAGAAAGAGGACATCCATGATCAATTAATCGGATTGCAATTATTAGATGCAAAACGGCAGATGAGTAAACGTAAACCAGAAAAAACTGAACATGTTATGGTCTCAGCAGTTGCATCTCCTGGGGCTCCATCCCTACGTGACGGTGACACCTCAGTTTAATCCAACACAAGGGGGAGGCATCCCCCTCCTGTCTTTTATCCTCCATAAAATTCCAGGTTTGCTGGTCCTGCACGTGGATTCAGGTGGCGATTTGGTGATCAGCATGGACGGTCAGGTTGGGGCCGCAGTCTGAGAGGACGAGGTGGATATGGTGGACCTTTGAGAGCACCTGTCGACATTTGCTTCAACTGTGGACATGCTGGGCACTGGGCAAGGGATTGTGTGGCTCCATTGTAACATTGTGCCACCGAATCCTAATATGGCCCCAACTCCACAAGGTCAGTACCCCCAGCACGGGGATATCTTTTCATATGGACAATTTTGACACATCCCTGAGGACAACTCCAGCAGTATGAGCACCTCAGACCCCATGCTGCCAGCGAAAGTTGGAGAGGGCTACATGAACTTTTTAGTCGACACATATTTCACTATTATCAACCAGCCATCTGCCTCTGTGCTGTCGACTAAGACTGTGTCACTAATGGGTTTCTCAGGGAAGGAACAGTGTCTGCCGTTGACTTTACCACTTCCGGTAGAAGTGGGTAACCAGAAAATACATCATTCATTCGTATGGTCTCCTTCTACACCTGTCAATTTGTTGGGAAGAGACTTGGTTAAAGTGGGAGCCGCAGTGCTTTGTGGACCTCAAGGTTTGACTGTTACCTTTCCAGATGGTTCTTCCCTAGCCTGTGGTCACACTTTCCAGGATGGACAATATTTGGTTCAACCCGTGGGGGAGGAGTTTGCTGAATCTACTGGGGACTCTTAACAGAACCTGCTGAACCTGGTGTTCTCTCGGTGTTCCAGCTGTGGAAGCCTTGGATTCAAAGCCTAAGTTCCTACCTGACTCCAGCTGATCCGCCACACGTCACTCTGTTCTACGACAGGAAACACACAGACTGGTATCAAGAATCATTTGCAGCAGAACTTGAAGGTAACGCATGGACAGTCACATCTAAGAACATATATGTGGCCCCAGAGGGTGTGGCAGCCGCAGTGATGTTAACTCCTGCGTCAGGCCAGAGAGTTAGGAGGTATGTTTTTTTTGTTATTTTTTTCGTTTATTTGATAGGGACAAGTATGTTTCATGAATCATGTCACACACTACAACCTTTTAGCTAAGGCTAATTCTCAATGCCTGTCCCTGTCAGGACTCTGCTGGCAGCGCCGTGCAGTTTTCTGCCGGCTTTGCCTTTTTTCCTCCCTCTCCCTTCTCCACAGGTGGCTGGAGTGACAGATGGGCGTGGTACACACTTGCGGATCGTTCAGCAGCGTGCGGCCCTGCTATATAAGCAGCACTCTGACAGCTGATGGATGCCAGAGTGTTAACCTGGTTTGGTATGCTCAGAGGCCTCTGTCTATGACAGTCAACCCTTTCCAGCATTTCAATGTTGTCTCTTGTGTTCCTCAGGTTGTTTTCCGTTTGGAGAACGTCTCCTACGTTCCTTCGTGCCCTGTCGTCCCAAGTGAAGGACCACAGGTTCAGGCTGTTCCGACTTCTGCTCCTAACACATCCCCGTGCTCTCTGGTTCCATCAGCTGACTCCGGATTCCACCTACGCCGCTGCAGCTCGGGCCCCTCTCATGGGATTTCCATCAACCCAGCACCCACAGTCACCGGCTCAGCTCGAGAAGGCTCCAACTGAGTCCGTCACTCCACTCCACTCCCCCCAGCCCGGTTCCATCACCCAGCGGTAGGTTGCGTTTACGTAACTCTCCTCCCCTCATACTTCTGCTCCCAGAGATTTATCTAATCCTCTTGTTTTTCACCCACAGAACGATTGGGTCCCTACTCGCGCCGACTTCCCCTTTTGCTCAGCCGAGCTCCAACTTCTTGTGTTTGCTCGTTTCAGCTAGTTCAATAAATATCTGAAACTGCTCTTGTCTTCCGGTATGAGTTCTGCATGTGGGTTAAACACCTTAAGACCATGACAGTCCCCAGTTAGGATTTTACACAAAACACAGTGACTGTACACAAGGCACAACAGAACAAATTACATTAGACTTAGACATAGACAAACTTTATTGTCATTTTGTATGCACAGAGTGCGTACAGAACGAAATTTCGTTTGCATACAGCACTAAAACATCACAGATAAAAGATCAGGTCAGTTAAACTATTAATGTTCACATATCTGACCTTTCAATAAAAAGTCTTTAAGTTTATATTTAAAAATGACCCAGTTTGACTCTCCCTTCAGTTCTGCAGGTAATGTATTCCATGTTTTGGCACCATGTACAGTGAAAGCTGATTGTCTGAAGGAAGTTTTGCATCTGGGTACTTGACAGTTTCCACTGTGAGCTCCTCTTGTGACTGAGCCCACACCTCTAAGAGGAACTACACAGTCATGCAAAACCTCAGGGGCCTGATCATGCAAGCATTTGTGAACCAGTTTTAACTGAGCAAATTTGACAAAGTTCTCAAAATTTAGCAATTTTAAATTGTTCAGACTAACACAATGATGGGACCTGATTGTTTTTTTTATCTAAGATTTTTATAGCTCTGTTGTATATCATCTGAAAAGGCTTGATAGTGGTGCTTGTGGCCTGTGACCAAGAACTAATGCAGTAACTTAGATGCGAAAAGATCATGGAGTGCACAAAACTGTGAGCAGCGTGAGGCAATCTCTAATCAGTAGTTTGAATGTGTACAAGTTTGCTTTTGTTACTCTGGACACTTTTTTACATGGCTGTCAAATTTCAATTGTGAATCAAGTATTAGTCCTAGATATTTGATTTCTGAGACCTGCTGGATTCTAGCTCCATTTATCTGTAAATTTAATTCCTCAGCTATGAGCTTGGTCCTAGAAGAGAAACAGACAGACATAGTTTTTTTCATTTCATTCATTCAACATTCAGAGACAGTCCTGCATTATGGAACCACACTGACACAGTTTGTAGATGTCCTGACAGTTCATTAGAAACTGCTTGCACAGTATTTCCACGAACATAAATTACTGCATCGTCTGCATATAACTGAAACCCTGCTGTTGGACAAGACTCTGGCAAGTCATTAATGTATAATGTAAAAAGTAGAGGGCCAAGGATGGATACCTGTGGCACTCCTGTATTTATTTTTAAAAATTATGATTTTTCGTTGTTTATTGTGACACACTGCTCTCTTCATTCTTAGTATGATTCAAACCACTGTAAAGTTTTAGGTGAAAATTTTAATTTGGATAATTTTGCAATTAGAATTTTATGATTTAACGTATCAAATGCCTTTTTGAGATCCAAAAAGACTGCGCCTACTATTTCCCCACTGTCTATTGCCAACTTTATTTTTTTAACAATATAACAGTTTGGTGTATCGGTTGAATAATGTGGTCGGAAGCCAAACTGTAGAGGATATAAAATTTTATGATACTGTATGTACGCCATTAACTGGTTGGAGACTATTTTTTCTAACACCTTAGAAAATACAGGCAGGATGCTTATAGGCCAATAGTTACAGGCCTGGTCATGGGATCCTGACTTAAAGATAGGCATAACTCTAGCCTGTTTCCAGGGTGCAGGGAATTGCCCGCTCTCGATGGACAAACTAATTACATGTGTTAGAGGTTTTATAAGTGCATTTTTGTTTCGTTTTACAAAGGCAGTATTAATGTGGGAGAGATCCATGCGATTACTTTGTTTAATTATATTGATGGCATCAAGCATAATGGATTCACTAGTCTGCTCTAAGGAGAATGTTGTGCTTGATGTGACTTGTTGTTGAATTGGTCTTAGAAGGTTTCCAAAATTAAAATGTGGGACCAGCTCCTCCACCGATGACACAAAATAATTAATTAATTCCTGGGCTATTTGTTTAATGTCTCTTATCTGCTGGTTTCCAATTTTAAGCTCAAACATTGTTTTTGTACTCTGTGGCTTTACAATGCTATTTATTTGTTTCCACATTATAGATGGATTTCCTTTGGCTTCTGTTATTGTAGATATGTAATATTCTATTTTTGCATTTCTTAAATTTTTTGTGACATGATTTCTTAAACTTTTGCATATGTTATCAGTATTTAAGTTACTTTTAAGTGATTTCTTCAAAGCCATGTCTCTCTCTTTCATCAATCTCCTGATGTCATCATTAAGCCATGGTAAAGATCTTTTTTTAAAATGTTTTTGTTTTTTGAGGAACTTAGAAATGACTTCTTCCAAACAACTTATTATTTCTTTGCAACAGTAGTGGACATCCTTGTTGTGCAATTATACACTGTTAAAAGTTATTTAATGTTTCATAAATAACTCTCTGTCTGTTAAGTATTGTCTGGTGATGATCAGCTCTTAAGCTGATATCAAGACAACGGTTGAAAGGGATAAATTCGAGCACTAGCGATCTTTTAACAGCAAAACCTGCACACACATAGAATAAAGGAGTGACACTTCTTTTCAAGTTCAAGAATTTAATAACAGAAATAAAATGAACATCCAGAGAACATCACTATGTAATGCTGTTTACCTGAATTAACACAATATTTCGATTAATAAATCCTCTCTACTAGGCTAGTGAAACTTAACTACTAAGCAAAATGAAGATAAAAAGAAGCTAACCTAAGGAATTATTTACATGCAAAACAAACAAAAGACAAACAAAAGTGGTTGATCATAATCAGACTACTTCAGTGAATCTTGGTTCACTGCAGATCTGATTAACAAAACATGGAATGGAGTTAAAAAACATCTGCCATGTATTTCAATCCATTCACAATGCAAAGCCCAAGTTGAACAAAACATTATTTGTTAAAATAATATTCTGAGGACCGGTTTGTCCTGTAAAATCATTTAAACCCTTACGACCGAGTTTGTTAATGCGATTCTCCCTCCGGGCACGTGGGGTCGCTGTGGCAACTCGGTGGCTAAGAGGTTACAACATAAAGTTGCCGAAATTGCCTTGAAAACCGGCATTAATATACCATATTGATGCGGGAATAAGGCTTATAACACCATCGGAGGATGGCAGAGCAGAACAGTTACGCTTTACGCTTTAAAACGGACTCCTTTTTAGGGGTCCGAAACCGGATGATAGCAAGGCTAATAGCAGTTTGGCTAGCGCGAGCTACCGGTTAGCTCGTTGTTCTAAACACCACGGTTTACAAACATTTTCCCAATAAACCTTTTTCTTCACCCTCAGACCGCTGCCCAAACCTGTCCTTTTCAGTTCTGTTTAGTTTAGCCATTCACGGAAGGGGCGTTGAAGGAGGAAGTTGTTGGTTAGCGCTAGCGGCTAGCGCTTGCCTCTTGGCAGGCTAGCGTTAGCCTTGCAGCAGCATGTGGCTAACGGCGTGGTCGGGTCGGAGGCCTGGTCCTCCAGGCAGACACTGACCCTGGTTGCAGTCACAATTTAAGCAGATCTCTCCTCGGCATGGGGACGTTGCTTCTGTGCCGGCTTTTCAGCTCTGCTTTGCCTGGAACCAGCTCCGTCTGTGGTGCGCTGAGAAAGCAGAACAAAGCTGGCATAGACGGATTCCTTCACTTCGGCATCTGTTTTAAGCAGAAGTGAGAGACTTATCTTTGAATCGGCTGGCAGTTTCTCCCTATGCCAGGGAGGAACTGAGTTTCAGAAAGGCTCATTCTCACTTAGCTCGCGGCCTCTTCCAGGCCCCATCGATGGTTCCGGGAGGCCTTCAGTCAAATGGCTCCCCCCTCTCCTTGAGTGCTGGTCCTCAGTGTGTCTCAGCAGCTTGGAGTCAGGAGAAGAGAGCTGAAGAAGAGCGGGCAGAGGTGTGCTGTGTCTTTTATCTGTAAGGAGGTGGTCACAGCTGCCCTCCTGCCGAGAAGAAGGGACGAGCGAGAGAGGGGGAGAGGAAGGCTTCTCCTGGCCCCCCCTTATCCTTTGCAGCAGGAGTGGACTTTCTTTGTTGAATCATCCACTGTTCAGGATTCAATCTGAGATCACTATCATGGCATAACATCCTCATTTTCCAAAATATTGCTCCAACTGATGCCATTTAATTCATTGTCTAAAACAGGGAAATCATGCTTACAAATAGTTAATATATTTGATTTAACATTAACATTTTGAAGGCGTTTTTTTAGAAAGTTTTCGTGCTATCAAAATCATATTGTGGTCTGACAAAACGGTTAGAAAATTTTATGATTTCAATATTCAATCTTCTTTATTAGAGAATATTAAATCAATTTGGGTCTTTCAAGTCTTTGAGATCCTTGTGGCACCTTTCATTATCTGGGTAAAATCAAACTTTGTCATTAGGGTCTTAAGTTTTTTTCCTTTTGCTAGAATTAAACCAGTCAATATTAAAATCACCCAGTATGATAACTTCTGACTTATGGGCAACCATTTTCAACAATTTATCTAGCTCACCATAAAACATTTCATTGCAAGTGGGGGGATTATATAAAACCACAATTAGAAAGTGCATGCTTGATGACAGTGATACTTCAACACAAATATGCTCAATGTTTACATCATGTTCAAAACTGACTTGAGTACACTTAAAAGAGTCTCTTAAATAAATTGCCACTCCTCCTCCTTTGCCTGTTTTCCTATCATTTCTATAAATACTATATCCTGGAATATCAATTAGATTAGAGTGAATCTTACTGTTGAGCCATGTCTCACTTAAGGCAAAGAAGTGCAAATTTGATTCTATAAATAATGTCTTAATCTCATCAAGCTTTGGCTTGATGATGTTCTCCTGATGTTCAAATGTGCCCCAAATATACCCTTCGGTTTACTGTTTTTGTCCCATATAACTTTAGCGTGGTTAACTGTTGAAAAAATCTGTTGGGATGAGTGCTTACTCACTACTGCTCCTGTTGTAGGTTTCAGTCCAGCTCTGTTCTGCTCTGTAGGGTTAGAAACTGCGTCAGTTGTTATTAGTTGTGACGGTCTATCCCAGCTCCTCGTTTTTATTGAGGGGGAAAAAAATATTTGCACGTTGTCCTCTTGTGATGTGATTTCCCTCTCCTTGTGTGGCCCGCCGCTCTCCCGGTGACTCGTCTCCGGATGACACCTGCGTAGTCCAGCAGCCCACGGCGGCTGACCCTGCCTTACTCACCGGTGCGGCCGCACCTCCAGTGCTCTCCACAGCCTCCCTCCTGGGCAACAGCATGCGACCATCCCCGAGTTGCAATGCATCTGTCGCAGGTATATTCAGCATATCCACAACAGCGTCGGAGCGGCGGGGCAACATCAGCCAGAGCAAAGCCAGCTCAGACACAGGCGCTGTCCCCGCCTCCATCGCCGGCTCAGACGCGGCTGGACCTAGTCCCATCAGCCGCGAGATGTCGCCTATGACAGCCGGGCCGGGATTGAAATGAATATCCCCTGCTAACAGTATTAGAAAGGAAAACAGTTTCATTATTTTTATCCATTCAGTTGTTTTCTTCCTCTGGGTGTATGGAGTGTCCGGCTTTGTATTGCGTTGAAATCTTACTTTACCATAGTTCAGGATTGTTGTAAAAATGATAAAATGTCCATACCCAAACTTGTTTTGGCTGGAGGTAGGCCTGGCCTGGAATCCTTGAAACGACTCATATTGTACTGTCTTAACTTTGACATACATGTGCGCAGTCAGGAGCAACGATAATCCAACGCAAAACAAAAGTAGGGCAAAACTCAATCGTTGTGCGCGCTGTTGAGAGATAGGCTTTGCATTGTTTTGGGGGCGTCCCTCGTGTCTTGCATTCCCTCTTGTTTTGTCTGGAAGTTTAGGCACAAGGAGTGTATGGAGTAACACATAGAGTCCAAGCAAAACGGAGCCTAACAAACCGCATTGTAATTAACTAAATTGATGTTCACCAACACCATCACTCTGCCAAACCCCTTCTTGCGCCATCTTGTTCGCCATCTTGTTTTTGGGTTAAACGTTCCATGAAGGCCACTGACTGGGCCCTACCAGCGTTGCAGGTTTGTTGTTTTTAAACTCTACTAAAACTTTTCATATTGTCTGTGATGTAATTGACATGGTTCTTTTGAAGCATGAGCTTTTAACTCGACACCATGGCAGGGAACGCACCGACCATCATAAAGCAGCAGAGATGTTGGATGCTCTCCCATCACAACTCTGGGCAACCAACCCCACGGATGTGGGATTAGTTTCATGTGCTCCAGTTTCATTTCAGGTTGCGACTGACTCTCCTGTTTGGGTGAATCAGTATCCACATAAACCTCAAGCAGAGGAAGGCATCGCTGACACCATTGCAGGCCTTTTGGCAGCTGGAGTATTAGAACCCTCTGTCTCAGCCTAGAACACACCCATTCTGCCAGTGGAAAAGAAACAAACTGGTAAATATCGCATGGCACATGATCTCAGAGCCTTGAATTCTGTTCTGAAAACACCTACAATCCCTGTACCTAACCCATATGTGGCCATTTCCAGTTTGGAGCCCTCTCATCAGTGGTACACATGTATCGACTTGGCAAATGCATTTTTCTGTCTTCCTTTGGCTGAAGAATGCAGAGATGTATGGATTTGCCCTATCACCAGGTATCTTTAATCAGGTTTTGAAAGATGTTTTGCAGACATGTCCTCTGCTGAGAAACACCACCCTTATTCAGTACGTGGATGACCTGTTGTTGGCTTCACCAACTGCCGAGATCTGTCTTCAGGCTACGGAGCTGGTTTTGAGACACCTTCATCAACATGGGTTCAAGGTCAGTAAGGATAAATTGCAAATTGTCAGGAAACAGGTTTCTTTCCTGGGCAGTGTTATCTCCGCAGGAACGACCAACATGTCCTCCAGTCATAAGCAGAGCATTTTAACACATCCTAAACCGCTGCGCGTGAAAGACATGCTGTCTTTTCTGGGATCAACTGGTTACAGTCGTAACTACATTCCTGGGTACACTGCTGTCCAGGCAGTGTACACACAGGCAGTCTACCTGTGTGTTGAAGATCCAGCCTGAAGATTCATCACAGTCGTATTGAGTGGCTGTGGGACCCCACCCTTCTTCTAAGAACATCTGGAAGAAAGAATGCGACGTTGTTGTAAAAAAAAGAAAAAGAAAACTTTGTAAACATTTAAGTGATTTTATATGCTTTTTTACTCTTCTAGATTTAACTATAAGAAATGTTGGGATATTGATTTAGTTTTTACAATATTTTTTGGTCTTATATTTCTATGATATTTTGACTTGTTTGGGCTATGAACACTGTTCTCAGGTTACATTTGCCGGTGAAGGGCCTTCATGGTAAGTTGGTAATAGTTTTAGGATTTGTTTGACCTGTAAAGAGGGTTGTTTTCTGTCTCATACTTTATCATAAAATTTTTTCAGGTGAAGGAGTAAGTGTACCCCGATCTAAAGATACAATTTTTTAAATACAGAGTATTCCGGTTTATGTATGAAGTTACAAATGGAGCGGAAATTGGGTGATTGGTTACTTCAGCGGAAGCTGATTTTGGGTATATGGATTCTGATTCTCATGTTGGGCATGTTGGGGTCTTGTTCACGAATGAGGGGAGGATGGAGCGGGAGATCGACAGGCGGATTGGTGCAGCATCTGCTGTGAAGCGGGCGCTGTACCGATCCGTTGTGGTGAAGAGAGAGCTGAGCCAAAAGGCGAAGCTCTCGATTTACCGGTCGATCTACGTTCCTACCCTCATCTATGGTCACGAGCTTTGGGTCGTGACCGAAAGAACGAGATCCCGGATCCAAGCGGCTGAAATGAGTTTTCTCCGTAGTGTGTCTGGGCTCTCCCTTAGAGATAGGGTGAGGAGCTCAGTCATCCGGGGAGGACTCAGAGTAGAGCCGCTGCTCCTCCACGTCGAGAGGAGCCAGTTGAGGTGGCTCGGGCATCTGGTCAGGATGCCTCCTGGACGCCTCCCTGGTGAGGTGTTCCGGGCACGTCCCACCGGGAGGAGGCCCAGGGGAAGACCCAGGACACGCTGGAGGGACTATGTCTCCCGGCTGGCCTGGGAACGCCTTGGGATTCCTCCTGAGGAGCTGGCCCAAGTGGCCGGGGAGAGGGACGTCTGGGCCTCCCTACTGAAGCTGCTACCCCCGACCCCGGATAAGCGGAAGAAGACGGACGGACGGACGGACGGATGTTGGGCATGTTTGTTTTGAGCAGTGTTATTCAAGAAGCAGGTGCTGCTAATCCTATCAGACATCAGAATGACTCAACATCGTGGTATTGACCTGCATTACACATTAGGAACAAGGGTAATATTCAAATTTGATTTATGTTCTGTAATACATTGTGTCTGGAATCAGTCTGGAAGGAATTTGATGTTTATGCTTGTGTGTTGCCGAAGGGGATTCCTGCCTTCCCCTTGCCTTGGTGCTACTGCTGGATTTAAATGAGATGACACACAGTAAATGAGGCTGTTCCGGTTCGACATGGTGGTTTTGATAAATTACTACAAGAAGCATTAATCCTTACTAGGGGTCATCATCAGGTAGAACAAGGTGTTAATCCCATTGTCCTGACCATTTCAGGGTTGAACATTAATCCTTATTTTGGGGCACACACTGGGGTTTATTCTGAATATAGTAGCGGAGTAACTAAGCCCAAACCTTGTAGTATTAGTCCGTCAGGGTTTTATCTCGTCCTTGGAGCAGGTACATGGCGTGAAGGTCCCGTTGGTTTGATTAAAATTTCTCTACATCATGCGACTACTTCTGGTGAACAGATTCTTTCATCACAAGTGGGAAAAGAATTGTCCTCTTCAGGAGGACTTTATGTGGATTATAATAAGTTGACCCCGAGTAACATTGTTGGGAGTTTCACAAGGGATAAGAGACGGAATTTGTGGGTTTCCTGGATGGCTCAGACTGCCAGACAATATACAGCTGATAATTGTGTAACTTGTGCAGCAGCTAGGCCAGCTTTAACAACAGAACCAGCACCTTTATTTCCTCTCGAGGATCCTAGAGGGTACGATTGCATTATGGAGCTGACGAAAGGCAGCTCTGCGGGGTTTGAGTACTATCATGATCTTTTCCCTCCTATATATAATAACACTAAACCTGGGACCTTTACTCCTAGTAATCAAACTAAGCAATATGTGTGTTTTAACTTCACAGGGGAAGGGACAGAGGATTCCTCAAGGTTAGGAATAATTCCACCGGAGTGGTGTAAATTTTATTTTCATTTTCAAGGCATAGGTTCATGGGCGAGAGCTGATTTGTATTTTTGTGGTGGGTGACAGTTGTTTGTCTGGATTCCATCCGGTTCACTTGGTGTGGGTGCAATGGTAAGATTAGTGGCACCACTGTTGCTAATGGGACCAGGGTTAAACCAGGAACACTTATTACATATGTTACAGGTCCCAAATATGGGACTGTAATAACAAATTTAAATATCCTGAAAGACAGGTGAAATAAAAGGAGATTTAGACAAAGCAGCTTTCCATGTTTTCTCCCAAATTGGATCTGAGTTATTTATTCAGAATAAACCACAAAACACCTGTGCATCAACTGTCTCGCTCAAGCTCCAGTGTGGTGCACAACACACAAAGCACACAAATATACAATAGTAGATAGCAATGCATACATAACAATTCATACAAAACATTGCCATATTGTAATCTCCCAATATAACAGAATATCACATATCCTATGCTCTATATTCATCTTCCAACATATCAGTTATCCAAGGCCACTGTGGCTTCATAGAGTGCTTTAACATGGCTACATTATGATTAAAGTTGTAGCTGCATATAGCTGCCTAGCGAATACTGGGCTAAAACATTCAAACTGCATTTGATTACTGACAAAGGCTACAAGATATAAGAATCACTTTAAATCACTTAAACTAAATAGCAATGACCATTTACAAAACCCTTTGTAAACCCTGTTTGTGCGGACTAATTCCTACTTGTTCAAGTTGGCAAAATAACCATTTCTAAAAACAGTGTGTACTTATTCATCTTCACCCGTGTGTATTTGCTAAATCATAGTCATTAAACTTGTCAACATAACCGCTTCTAACAAGCAGAGTGTCGGAGCTCAACATGCTATGTTACCTGAAAATGAACCAAGAGACGGCAGCTAACCGTCTGCAGTACCGTTATTCCAGTTAAACCGTTATTCTACTGGCTAACGGTTTACAGTAGCCTACCTCAGCTAGCTGCCTTGATCAACGGCAAACTTTCTATTTATACTTTTATTGTTAGATTATAAACAACACTACAATCGGTTATCAAACAGACATGTAAAGATGGACAGTTTACCCATTACTGACCTGAAAGACAGGTGAAATAAAAGGAGATTTAGACACAGCAGCTTTCCATGTTTTCTCCCAAATTGGATCTGAGAGCGAGCGGAGGTCCGTTCCCATAGCAACCGGAACGCAACTGCTTGTGTTATTCCTTAAAGCGACAGTGTAAATATATATATATGTACATAGAGATCATATTAATTTACTAATAAACATATGACCAATGTGGTCACCTGTTTTGGGTGCGCCACACATAGAATTAAGCGCAGTTCTGAGTTTGATTTGACACGTAATTCACCTACATACATTGATGCTATTTGTGTGCCCAGAGGTGTTCCCGATAAGTATAAGTTGGTTGATCAGGTTGCAGCAGGGTTTGAATCCATATTCCTTTGGATTACCCCTAATAAGAATGTTGATAGAATTAATTACATACATTATAATTTGTTACGTTTGTCTAATCTGACTAGAGACGCCGTTGAGGGTCTGGTTGAACAATTAGCTCCTATCTCTCTTATGGCTGTTCAGAATAGGATGGCACTCGATATGCTTTTGGTGGAAAAAGGGGGTGTTTGTGCCATGTTTGGAGATATGTGTTGTACATTTATTCCTAATAATACAGCACCGGATGGGTTGGTGACTAAAGCTTTAGAAGGTTTGAGGACTCTGAGTGAAACTATGCATGAACAATCTGGTATAGATAATCCTTTGGATAAATGGCTGACACAAGCTCTGGGTAAATGGAAGAATCTGATTATTTCTATGATGCTTTCCCTATCAGTATTTTTGGCAATTCTGGTTACATGTGGCTGCTGCTGTGTTCCCTGTTTGAGAACTCTTGCTGTTCGATTTATTGTAGCTACTATTGAGAAGGGCACACTTTCCTCGTCATCTCCCAATACTCAGATGTTACAGGTGGGGACAATGCATCCTCTGCAGGATACAAGATTGGAGTTGGTTCAATATCATGGGGTGATAGGAATTTCTGCGGGGATTTTTTGGGGTACTTCAGAATTGATTTTGTGTTTTATGAATAAAATACTGTTTCACATGTGTTTAATTTTGAGATACTGCCCTATTAGATACTGCAGTATGGTTTAGTAGTGATTTTATACTCTTAATGCTAATTATGCGTTACTCATCTACTTTTTGTTTTATTTCACTACGATGATTTTGATTTGTATGACTTGCCAATGTTGATTCCTGCATGCTTTGTTTATGATGTTTTGCCTTAATGTGTTTACCGGAATCACAGGGTGTGTCTCGCCTTCTTAGTTCAATGATTATATATTCAGTACACAGATTTTTGTGGACTCTCTTTCGAATTATCACTTATATTATAATAGTGTATTTTAAAGTTATACAGATATCAACCCTTAACCCAGTAACCTAAAGATGAGAATGTGTCCAGAGCACAAAGGTGGATTCAGATTTCAGCAAGCGTGTACCAGCCACGGGATGGAACGGGGGATTTATGAGAGCCTTGTGGAGAAAGATAGTGTATTTAAAATCCCTTTCTTAGGGTCTCAATGTTATTTCAGTTAACTCCCAGGAACCGAGTTAGGGTAATAGATTACATTTAAGGGTCAAATGTCAGGAAACCCATGTTTTAGCCAGACTCGGCGTCTGCACTTAGTATTGGGAGGCTGTGAAAAGGAGGGTTAGTCCGGCCCCCTCTGGCGCCGTCTCTGGTTAAAAGGTTTGTTCCGAGTGTAAAACGCTGAGATACAATTTAACAACACATGGAGAGCATTTTCGGGATAAGATTAGGATATCCGATCGGTGATAAAAACTTGTAAGTTATCTCCCACTTTGGAATTCCAAATTGTAATAAATATATGTTAAACTGTTTTTGCCTCTGAATTCACTGCCTCTTCTCTTGTGGCCAAATCATCGAACTGCTGAACAAGACGGGACGCGCTGACCCCATATGAGTCTTGACAGCTTGTAATCTGTTATCTGCCTAAGGCCTTTCCAGACAGAAGCAGGGTTGTTCACTGAAAACTGGTTTTGCAGCTTCTCAGAATACAGTCGTTAAGCCTCTTTCACCGCATTGCTAAACTTTTATTTTGCATCTTTGAATCTGAATTTGTCCACACTCCTGAAGGCCTCTTCCTTATCCAGCCTTAGCCTTCTGTGTTTGGCTGTGAACCAGGGTTTGTCATTGTTGTAACTCACCCTGGTTTGTGATGGAACACAGCAGTCCTCACAGAAGCTGATACATGATGTTACAGCCACTGTGAACTCAATCCAGACTGTTGGTTAAGGTGACCAGATTTATGAAATCAAATCTGGGGACATTTCTAGCTCGTACATAAAAATCAATACATCTCATCAAGATGAAATTAGGTTTCATTTATTTTTACATATTTATTAACATTTAAAAACAAAAAATCAAGTGTAAAAGCCAGGAATGTGCCTCTGCACACTTTTAGTATATCCTAAGATTGATAAAATTAATAAATTGATTGTGTTATTAATAGAAAACTAGAACTGTGTCTCTGGATTGGGGAAAAGTGGCGGGGGTGGTTATGGAGGGGTCAAGGGTGGTTAGCAGGGCTTTCCAATTTTGTGGGGCCCAAAGAGCTCTGCCACCTCCTAAGGGGAGAGTGACATGAGGAAAAGAAAAACCAGAAAATACAAACATTTAGCCTGTGGCTGTCTGTGGAGACAGAGTTCCCCCACCTTTTAAAAAAGTGCAACAAATACTCATTCTATTCACATCTACATACCTATGAGCAATAGGTTTTTCCGCGTTAACATAAAAAAGAAGTAGAGGTCAAGCCCGCAGGTAAAGGATGATATATGTTTCTTACTGTCAACTGGCCGCATCAGGGGCCTGTGCATCTTAAAGAAGCAGATTAATTTGTCCCACTAATGGGCTATAAGCACAGCTCCACTACTTCCTGAACTTCAGCAGCTCCTTTGTTTTCTGTCTTTCATTACTGGACAAGCTGATTAATCCAGGTGTGTCTGGCTGGTTACTGAGGTCAGACACACCTGGATTAATCAGTCTGACCAGAAATGAAAGACAGGAAACAAAGGAGATGCTGAAGTTCGCTTTGGGTCGTCACCATGACTGGAAAAGCGCTATAAAGGTTCAGTCCATTTACCATTTATGAAGTTCAGGAAGAAGTGGAGCTGTGCATAGAGCCCGTTTGGGACGAGAAAATGGGTTATGGTGATGTGAAGTGAAAAGGTGTTAATGTTCAAAAAAGCACAGACTTGGAAATCCCCTTCACATGAATCCAAGTTAATGTGTGTGTAGTGCAGCATGAGCATGTATAAACTTACATAAAGTGTATATAACTACATTATGTGTATGTGTGTGGTAGTAAGACTAATCTTAAAACTTTCCTTTTTGACAAAGTTTATAGTTAGAGTGGCTCATGTTACCCTGAGCTACCGCTATAGTTATGCTGCTATAGGCTTAGGCTACTGGAGGACATCAGGGTCTATTTCTCTCTCTCTCTGCTGAGTTCTACTGTTCTCCAGTTTTGCATTGCATTAAAACGACTGTTGTCATTTCAGCTTTTAACGTTTTGCTCTCTCTCTTTTTTTCTTCATAGTAGGTACACCTGGTCTGACGTTCTGTTAACTGTGACATCATCCAGAGAAGACGGCTCACCCGCTACTACCATCTAATGTAGAACAGATTACTGGATCAATGTGTGCTTCTGTGCTTTTTTGTCTGTCTTGTTGTGTCTCTGCTCTGTCTTCTGTGACTTTGTAAAGTGCCTCGAGATGACATGTTTCATGAATTGGCGCTATATAAATAAAATTGAATTGAATTGAATTGAATAGTAGTTGATATGCAAGTATATTGTTTGCTCCTATAAGGTGAGGTCATCTCTGGTTTCTTTAAGGCCTGTGTCTGAAGAGCCATCAGCCAACGGTAATCAGGCGTTGTGGCCTGAGAGGTCTGGATAAAATAAGAGGAGAAGAGGATATATTATGTGCAGAACAGAAATTTTTAAAACACAAGAAAAAAATACAACTAAACTGCCTCTTCATTCTGCCACAGCTATGGAAGTGCAGTGAAACACATGTTCAGTGCAGAGACTCAGAGAGAGGTTATATCCTCTGACATTGGGCTTCTCAACTAAAACCTGAGTCACTCTGTTTTACATAGCATACTTTGCACACTACATTACTGAGTAATGTTATGTTAATGCTTTATCACTTGAACTTTATTAATATTCTTCTAAGTAAAATTTTCTCCCTTCTGGTCAACCGTTCTTTCCATCAGTATTCCTATTTTGCTCCACTCTCATTTAATCTCCTGTCTTCCTATCTTCTTCCTCTCTCCTCTTGTATCAATCTTACATTATTCTAAAACAGACATTATATAATTAAAATCACTTACAAAAACATTAGAATGTACAACATGAAAACTTACATTTATTATTTGTATTATTATCTCATCTGATTAAATACTAAAAATGATAATTACCACAATATTTGGAGCTACAACCTGTCAGGATGCAGCTTATTGGCTGCATGCTGAACCTCTCTCCCTCTCTCTTGTTCCTGCGCAGCCTGATCGGTTTCACCTGGCAGGCTGCAATTAACCCGCAACAGCTTCCACCTGTTTCCACCGCTTTATAAGACTCACCTCTTTCTGTTCCCGTCGCCGGTCCATAGCGTTCACTCCCGCTCTGTTCTCTGCCAGTATTCTTGTCTGCTCCGTTTTGTTACCGTCAGCCTGAAGACTCCTTTCTACCTGGTTTTGTTACAGTCAGCCCATAGACTTTTCGTCAGTTTGTTTTCTCCAGTGCTCGGCTCTGATGTTCAGCTTTCCACTGCACGGCTCTGATGTTCAGCTCTCCACTGCACGGCTCAGACGTTCTGCTCTCCAGTGCTCGGCTCAGATGTTCTGCTCTCCAGTGCTCGGCTCTGATACTCTGCTCTCCAGTGCTCGGCTTAGATGTTCTGCTCTCCAGTGCTCGGCTCAGATGTTCTGCTGTCCAGTGTTCGGCTCCAGAGTTCCTCCCGGTCAGTCTCTCCACACGCCTCCTGCCGGCCAGCTTCTACACCCTACACCTCCATCTGTTGAAAGACTCTGGTCTCATCAACCATCTTCCACACCATTCAATAAAACTCACTCATAAGAACTGACTCTGTGTGTGCGTGCTGTGTCCGGGTTCATCCCAGAAAAATATCGTAACACAACCAAAAACAACATAATAATGGACATTAAACAGGCGGGTTTCTCTTCCTCCATCATTCTCAGATCATGCAGATCTTGTCTCATTCAGTTACTGACTCCTATTTTTTCATGAGGAACTTTCATATATCCAAACTGAGCAGTACAAGAGCACAGCTAAAACTGGAAGTCTATTCTCATAATTCACAATCATAAATCAGCAAAACAAGTTGTAATAACTTTACTTATAATAACTATCTGAAATATAAACTAAAGGTCACCAATCAGTTCTAAAACATCTTTAGACAAACCCTTGTTGATCCATGGAGAACCGGCATACAAAATTAGCACCTTACAAGGAGTTTTCAATCATTCAGTAACATTTTATGAGTGTCTTTTTCTCATGCGAGCAGCAACTTGTGATCTTGTCTTACTTTTTATTGATTATTTTTTAACCTTGACACGAACCAAACATTTATCACAGGATCAGCCCGATCCAAATCAAATTTATCGATTAACACACTTACCATAACACTGAGTTATGTGGCAACTGGTGTCACCGGTTGTGACAATGAACTTCCACTTCTTCTTCTTCTGTTTTAAAAGTGGTGCGCTCTTCTTCTTTGTGTTTTAATGGCAGCTGACATCCAAAAGCATCATTACTGCTCGTCTAGTGGTGCGCTCTGTTCCTCGTCTTTATGTTAACAGTAGCACAACCAGCTACCGTAACACCGGTTTCTGTGCGCAACAGCTCTACCGTAATCGGGACATTTGCGGGGACAGCTTTAGCCGGGGACAGGTTGTCCAAAATGGGGACTGTCCCCAGAAATCGGGGATGTCTTATCACCCTACTGTTGGTAGCAGCCCTGAAGACATCCCAGTCAGTAGTATCCAAACACGCCTGAAGATCCTGCACAGCCACATGGGTCCAGTTCTTTTATGTCCTCACTATAGGTTTGCAGAGCTTTAGTTTCTGCCTGTAAGCAGGAATCAGGTGAACCATGACGTGGTCGGATTGGCCCAGTGCAGCACGGGGGACGGCGTGATAAGCATCTCTGACTGTGGTGTAACAGTGATCCAGAATGTTCTCCTCTCTGGTCAAGCATTTAATAAGCTGTCTATATTTAGGAAGTTCATGAGTGAGGTTTCTTTGTTAAAGTCCCCAAGGACAATAACTAAGGAGTCCAGGTTGCTCTGCTCCACACCCAGTATCTGGTCTCTGAGCGTGCGCTATGCGACCTGCACGTTTGCATGCGGCGTGAAGTAAACACCGACCACAACGAATGAAGCAAACTTGCGGGGTGAATAAAAAGGTTTACAGTTTATGATGATGGATTCCAGATCAGGAGAATAGTGCTGCTGTATCACTGCCACATAGTAGCACCAGCCACTGTTGATGTAAAAACAGATTCCTCCACCTTTCGCTTTGCCGGAGAGTTTTTTTTTTTTTTTTTTTTTTCCCAGTGTCCTGTCTAGCAATATGGCAATAGGAATTGATGTCTCAATGCTGTCATGATTTTGTTGTGGATGAACTCGGACACAGCACGCACACACAGAGAAGTTCGTTAAGACAGTTTATTGCAGGTGGATGGTGGTGACATGAGCAACCAGAGTTTACCAGTCGGAGGTGAAGGATGCAAGAGCTGGCTGGCAGGTACAGAGTCCAAAAACATGAGCCATAAGTCCAAGGCAAAACGGAGCTGGGCTGCTGCAGAACAAGGAACGAGACCAGGACGAAGACATCAAAACTTAGCAGCGCAGCCAAACAAAACCAAAACCTGACGAGACTGGAACCAATGCGGGGAAACTGGAGCAGACAGGCATGATGGTCAGGAACAAACACTACGAGCCAGCGACGAGAAAACAACCGAGGTGAGGTTATAAAGGGAGCCTGACAGGTGACAAGAATGAAGACCAATTAGTGTCAGACAGGTGTGACCAATTGCTGAAGGAAGGTGAGCCGAGTGAACTGCAAAAATGACACGAAAAGAAACCAGAACAAAACCTAAACCATGACACTACCCCCCCCCCTCAAGGCCGGACACCGGACGGCCTAGAACATCTTACCCTGGGTGGGTGGAGGGGGTCCCAGGATGGCGGGCAAGAGTCAAAACTGAAAACTGAGGGAACAAAGGGCCAGCGAACACAGAGAACCAAAGGACCAAAGGATATAGGGAACCAAAAAGTCAAGAACACGGAGGACCTAAGGCTAGGGAACACGAGGGACCTAAGGCTAGAGGACAACAGGGAACCAAGGGGCATCTTAACAAACCAGGGAACAAGAACAGAGGGCGCCTAAACATGCCGGGGAACCGAGAACAGAGGGCGTCTAAACACGCCGGGGAACCCTAAATCTAACGCCAGGAATCTAAACACTAGGGAAACAGGAACGAAGGGCGTCCTAACACGCTAGAAAACCAAAATACCAGGAACTAGAGGGTGAGCTAGGCAGCAACAGGTCAGGCGCGCCAGAGGGCACAGACAGCGACTTATAACCACCGGAGGGCTCTGGCGGCGACCTGCGTGTGCTGGGCAGCGACAGGTTGGCGCACCAGAGGGCTCAGCCGGCGACATGGGAGCGCCGGAGGGCTCTGGCGGCGACTTGCATGCACTAGGCAACGACAGGCTGGGCGCGCCAGAGGGCTCAGCCGGTGACTTGGAACGCCGGAGGGCTCTGGCGGCGCCTAAACACAAGAACTTAGAGGGCTAGGAGAACAGAACAGAGACACCGGGGAACTAGAACAGGGAAACTAGGGGAGACCAGAACGAACAGAGAACCTAACAAGCGCAGGGACCTAAATAAGCGCAGGGACCTTTAAGAGCGCTGGAACCCATCCAACGCAGGAACCCAGATGGCGCAGGAACCCAGACGGCGCAGGGACTAGACACAAGACAAAAACTAAGACAGGAACAATAAGAAATCTAAGAAGCACAGAAATACACTAAAACTAAGGAATGTTAAGTAACTCAAAACACAAGGATCAAAAAATAACTCAAAACAAAGACAGAATAATGAACGCTGGCACTAAGACAAAATAACATTACTTTTAACTAGAGAGCTCAGGAACCTTTAATGAGCGCCGGGACCTCTTAATGAGCGCCGGGACCTTTAATGAGCGCCGGGACCTTTAAAGAACGCAGGAACCCGAATAGCGCAGGAACCCGAATAGCGCAGGAACCCGAATAGCGCAGGAACCCGAATAGCGCAGGAACCTATGGAGCACAAGAAAAAAAAGAAATCAGACAGAATAAAGTAAAAACATACCAAACAAACACGAGAACTAAGCACTATAGAACTGAGACAAAACTACAAGTTAAGCTAAATTGGAAAACAAAGTCGAAACAAATACTAAAACTGGAACCAAAACAAAGCAAAAACTAGAAACCAAAGCAGAACCAAAAGCGCTGGGCAGCTAAGTCTTTAGCATACTGGGCAGCGGCAACAGTTAGCGCTGGGCAGCGACGACGAGGAGCGCCGTCCTTAATGCTGAGCAGCGGGGAAGACGAACCAGGAAAACAGAGTCAGAGGCGGGGCGTCGCGGATGCGACCCCGGCAGACGAACCAGAAGCGTGGCGTCGTAACTCAGCGACCCAGGCGAGACGAGACAGGAGCGTGGCGTCGCAACTCAGCGACCCAGGCGAGACGAGACAGGAGCGTGGCGTCGCAACTCAGCGACCCAGGCGAGACGAACCAGAGGTGGAAGCCGCAGAACTGAATCCGCCGAGACGAAGATTTCCTTGGAGCTCCCGGGTCGAGGCGGAGCATCTCCAGCGGTGGATGGCACCCACGGAGATCCCGGGTTGAAGCGGAGCATCTCCAGCGGCGGATGGCACCCACGGAGATCCCAGATCGAGGCGGAGCATATCCTTCCCGGAGCAGATCCTGCCAGCTCTTGCATCATGACTCTGTGTGTGCTCGAGTTCATCTGTTGGCTGGCTCGTACTGTCATGATTTTGTTGTGGATGAACTCGGACACAGCACGCACACACAGAGAAGTTCGTTAAGACAGTTTATTGCAGGTGGATGGTGGTGACATGAGCAACCAGAGTTTACCAGTCGGAGGTGAAGGATGCAAGAGCTGGCTGGCAGGTACAGAGTCCAAAAACATGAGCCATAAGTCCAAGGCAAAACGGAGCTGGGCTGCTGCAGAACAAGGAACGAGACCAGGACGAAGACATCAAAACTTAGCAGCGCAGCCAAACAAAACCAAAACCTGACGAGACTGGAACCAATGCGGGGAAACTGGAGCAGACAGGCATGATGGTCAGGAACAAACACTACGAGCCAGCGACGAGAAAACAACCGAGGTGAGGTTATAAAGGGAGCCTGACAGGTGACAAGAATGAAGACCAATTAGTGTCAGACAGGTGTGACCAATTGCTGAAGGAAGGTGAGCCGAGTGAACTGCAAAAATGACACGAAAAGAAACCAGAACAAAACCTAAACCATGACAAATGCCAGATAGAGCTCAACAGATTTTGCTTTTACAAGTGGAGCAAACAGCTTTCGCCATAGTGCTCCACTTGGTTTATGCTTGTAAATAGCTTTATTATGATTCCTGCAAGGAGAATTTCAAATTATATGGACATGACAATGGGAGAGTAAAGGAAGAACAAAAAGTGAAAGAAAAGAAAAAAAAGAGTAGAGGTGAAAGAAAGAGGAGATAAAAGGGAGAGAATGATAAAACCTTCTTTGTCTGCTCCATCACCTGGAAAGAGACACAAAAAGAACAGCACAACCAACAGACATAAAGCAACAGATACACTCGAATAACACCTAGATGCCATTGCTAAATCCTATATATTTTTATGTAAGCTGACATGTGTAATGTGATATTTGAAAAAAGAAAGTGAAAGAACATAAATAAATAAATAAATAAATTATAAGATTACTGTATATAAGTGAACACTTAATACCTGGGACCCAGCACCTGTGGGAGATGTGAAAGTGCACTAGTTTAGGTGAAGATTATCCAGAAATAGCTTGATAGTGATTGTGGAGAACCGAAGACCCACCTTCCCCGAGCACAGAGTCAGGCGTCAGGGGACCCGTAACCCCGGACTCCCAAAGGGGTCCCTAAAGCAGGTCGCCCAGGAGGGGCCGACACAGGATATTTGCAACCCCCCCCCCAAGGAAGGAGCAGAGACGACCCCGAGGAAATCCCCCAGCCACCGCAATGCCGACGCCCTCAAGAGCCGCGGAGACGAGCCCGTGGGCTCCGCCGGCAGCTAGCCCCGCTGAAGTGGTCCCGGCCATGGGCCCTGACGGCCAGAGGCCCCAGGGGCGCCCCGCCCCCGCGACGGGGGCCCCGGCCGCCCCCCGGGGGGCAAGGCCCTGCGAAGAGGCCGCCGGGAGTGGGCCGGCGCACGCCCGGGAACCCGCCCCAAACCCGAAGCCAACCAATGCGCCAGGGGGCCAAGGCGCCCGCCAACGAAGTGGAGGAGTGCAGGACGTGGGGGGATGGGCTCCGCACCTAGCGGAGACTTGAGATGTTCTTGGGAGAGGGAGCGGACCACACCCATACCTGGAAAAAAAAAATGGAAAACTCATTCACCCCATCCCTCCCTTGTGCCCCACTCACCACACACAGAGAAAAAAGAAAAAAAAGACGCTGTACACACATTCCCACATGACACTCACATCCAACACTGACCAAAGGGGGGGTGTCACCCCAAATCGACTATACGACTGCTTGTGCCCGACCCCCGGCCCCAGACCAGACGCCCCCCGGACCGGGCCCCCCCAAGAGGGCGGGCCAACACGACCCGCATGAGCCACCCGGCCAGAGCCCCCCCCTCCCCCTAAATACCTAATAAACCCCCTCCCTCCCCCACCTTACCCTTGCCATCCCTGCCCCCCGCCCCTCCTGGGGGGAGCAGAGGCATCAGCCCCAGACCTGGCAAGCCGCTGACTACACACCGCAGCCCCCCGCCAAGACCCCGGACACAGTGGCCCGCACCTCCTCCAGGCCCCAGACTCCTTGCCGCCATCGGAGAACGGGGGTGTGCAGAAGACCCCGATCCTCCCTACGCCTGCTCAAATGTGTTGTTGCATGTTGTTCTCAAGTGCGTTTAAAAACTGGGAGCGCCCCCCAGCCCACCCACCAAGCCTACTTAAACTAAATAAATAAATAAATAAATAAATAAATAAATAAATAAATAATAATAATAATAAGAGGGGGGGACCCTGGCCAGCCGGCCCGCACGAGCCATCCCAAACTCCACCCCCCAGGTGAAACCCGCACCGGAAGACGACACGGACCAGGACCGGGACAGGGGGCCGGACACAAGCCCACCAGAACATCAACCCCCCCGAACCCCCCCCCCCCCACCCGTAGATTTAATCCCTCCCCAACACTAACGTTCAAACAACTCACCATACATTCGGCAGTAGACATCCAGGCTGGGTAGGTCCCTACTCCCCCTCCTTTCCCCTTCCCCCCACTGGCAGAGTGCCTATCCAATGAAGGAGAAGAGCATCTGCCCAGAGATGTTAATGACCATGCCCCCCTACCAGCTCAACGGGCCCCGAGGCCCCCCAGCGCACCAGAGGCCCCGTGCAGGGGCGGACACCCGGGCGCGCGCCGGCCCACACCAAAAGCGGCACACCCCCCGGAACCGGAATCCGCGAGGCCCCGCCGGGGCCCGCGCCCGAGGGCGGCGCGCCCCAGGGACCCCAGACCCCCAGACCCACCCCGGCCCCACCCAGCGGCAGCACAGCTACCAGGTCAGTAACCCACGTCCGTCAACACGCAGCTCCCAAAGAGCGCCGCAAGCGGCTGCTGTAGGCCACCCGTAGGCCTCCCAAACTCCTCCCAGATGGGGGCAACAGACCCCGGAGCCGGATCCACCAGGCGCCCTACTCCAAGTGCCCCCAGGGCCCCAGGAACCCCTCCATCCAGCCACTGCGCCCTGCAGGAAGCAACCCACCGCCCCCTATTCCACTAAGTGATGGTGTTGATCAGAGGAGCCCAAAGAGACCAATCAGATGTGGAAGCAGATGCTGTCTCTAGATTAATATGATCCAACAAAAGATCTCTATACTGATTGATACTGAGATTTTGTTTACTTTTCCAATTCATGAGGATAGTTGTCTTTGCGATACATAAAGCAGTAAAAACCATGTAAACTATTTCTTTTTTCAGAGGACTTTCCTCAAAATTACCGAGCAGGCAAACTGATGGGGAAGGTGTAATTTTACAGCTCAAGCACTTTGATAAGTCCTTACATATCTGTGTCCAGAACCTCTGGACTGGTGTGCATAACCATAACGCATGAAAATAATTATCAGGATGATTGCCTATGCAGTGTGGGCAGATATTAGATTGTGCCAGACCCATCTTGAATAATCTTTGTCCTGTGTAGTGTACTCTGTGAAGGATTTTGTATTGTATTAGTTGTAAGTTGGTGTTTCTAGTCAATTTGAAAGTTCTTAGACGTGTCTGAGCCCGGAAATTTTGTTCAAAGGTGCCTGATAAATCCTTTTCCCACTTCATTATAGGAAGAGATATCGAATCATCTATTTTAGTCAGTGTCCTGTATGATTTAGACAGTAGTTTGGGGGGGGGGGGTTAAATCTAAGAACTCTATTATATTAGTTGGGACTTGTAAACCACCATTAATATGCTTATATTTATTTTTAATTATAGATTTAAGTTGTTCATATTCCAAGAATTTATTTTTACTAATGCCATATTGCATATTTAGTTTAGCAAAATTGATGAACTCGGTTCCGTCAAGTAGATGTTCCAGATATTTAATACCTTTATTCTTCCAGTATGTAAAGTTTATCATTTTATTATTTTGTAGGATATCAGGGTTATTCCAGATAGGTGTACGACTGCATGGGATAAGGGATGACTTTGTCATTTTGAGAAACTCCCACCATGCTGTCAGAGTAGAACTAATGTTGATATTTTTGAAGCATGTATGCCGTTTTATATTTGAGCTAATAAACGGCAGATCTGAAATCATGATATTATTGCACATTTCCTGTTCTATATCTAACCAAGGCTCATCTAAAAGACTATTTTTTATCCATTTAGAGATGTATTGTAGCCTATTTGCTAAGTAATAGTTATGGAAGTTAGGCAGATCTAATCCTCCCCTGTCTTTAGTCTTCTGTATTGTCTTTAAGCTAATACGTGGGGGTTTATCTTTCCAAAGAAATTTAGAAATGGCAGCGTCTAGAGATTTAAACCAGTCAGATGATGGTTTATTGGGGACCATTGAAAATAAATAATTAATTCTAGGTAGGACCATCATTTTTATTGAAGCTACCCTACCCATAAGTGTGATTGGAAGCGATTTCCATCTTTCAAGGTCCTCTTCTATCCTGTTTAAAAGTGGGGCATGGTTAAGTTTAAGTAAATCTGTTAATTTATTCAACACAGTAATACCTAAATATTTAATATTTCCTGATTGCATTTGTAAATCTAGGGAGTTTTCGAGAGAGCAATTAATTGACAGTACCGTAGAATTAGACCAGTTTAACGAGTAATCTGATACTTTAGAGAAAGATTCTAGTATTCTAATTACTTGTAAAAGAGAATTATTTGAATGCTGGAGATAAAGTAATACATCATCCGCGTACAGACTAATCTTGTGCTCTATTTTCATGCATTTTATACCTTTTACAGCTTTTGTTTGTCTGATTGTTGCTGCTAGAGGTTCTATAAAGATGGCAAAAAGTGATGGAGAAAGAGGGCATCCTTGCCTTGTGCCCCTCTGTAGACAAAAACTGGAAGATATTTGATTATTTGTCCTGACACAGGCTGTTGGAGAATTGTATAGAATTTGTAACCAATTTATGATTAAATCGCCAAAACCGAATTTATGAAGAGTAGCGAATAAAAATTTCCAATTTACTCTATCAAATGCTTTTTCTGCGTCTAAAGACAATATATTGGTTTTAATGTTTTTACTGTAGGAATAATCAATTAAATTAAGTAATCGGCATGTATTTGTGGATGACTGCCTTCCTCTGATGAAACCAGTTTGATCTGGATGTATTATGAGAGGAGTTACTTTGTCTAATCTTTTTGCAAAAGCTTTACAGATTATCTTAATATCCACATTAATTAAGGATATAGGACGATAACTAGTGGGCAACACAGGATCTTTGTCTGGCTTGAGCAGAAGGCTGATGGTGGCAGAGTTCATATTAGCTGGAAATCTACCTTTTTCCTGTATTTCCTGCAACATTCTGTGGAACGTTGGGGCTAGAATATTCCAGAACTCTTTATAAAACTCAGTGGGGAATCCATCTGGACCTGGAGCCTTTTTATTAGGCATGCTTTTAAGAGCTTCCTGGGTTTCAGCTGTTGTCAGCGGGGAATCCAGTGTCATTCTTTGGTTATCTGATAATTTAGGAAGTGTAATTTTATCCAGAAATTGCTTAATATCCTTCTCTGATGGATTTATCCGTGGTGTGTATAAAGATTTGTAGAAATTGCGGAAGGTATTATTTATACACTCTGGTTCACTTACTGTATTACCAGTTGAATCTGTAACTGCAAATATAGTAGTTTTCTCCTTATTTATTTTAAGCTGATTAGCTAGAAAGCTTCCTGACTTATTGCCATGTTCAAAATTTTCTATTCGGAGTCTTTGTATTAGAAATCTATTTTGCTTTTCAATATAGTGGTTTAGTTCTAATTTTACTTCACGGATTTTACCTAACTTCCCTTCTTCTTGAGATAATTCTAGTAACTTAAGTTTTTCTTCTAATTCCTGAATCTTTTTTTTTTCTTTTTTCTTTTTATGAGATGAGAAAGAAATTATTTTACCTCTCATCACTGCTTTTCCAGCTTCCCACAATATCGATGCTGATGTACCTGGTTGATCATTGTATTCTAAGTATGAGGCCCACTGTTCTTTAATGAATTTTATAAATTCTTCATCTTTAAGCAGTGATGTATTAAATCTCCAGCTTTTGTTTTGTGTGGTTATTTTTTTATTAATTAAGGTGAGAGTAACAGGAGCGTGATCACTGATAGCAATAGGATGAATTACCGTCTCTGAAACGACTGACAGCAGTGAGCTACTTATTAGAAAGTAGTCCAGACGAGAGTACGAATGGTGAACATTTGAGAAAAAAGTGTATTCTTTACTATTAGGATGAAGAGAACGCCATGCATCGCAAAGACCAAAATCACTCATGTATTGTTTGACTACACTTACTGACTGCCAACTACGCTGAGCCCCTGTTTTATTCAACCTGTCTATATCGTTATTTAAACCAAAGTTGAAGTCACCTCCTATAATTAGTGAACAATCCCCGTGTTTTGAAAGTGCAAGGAAGAATTGGTGGAAAAAAGAGGGGTCATCAACATTTGGACCATATATACTGACAATACATAGCTTCTGGTTATGGATAGCTATTTTAATTATTATGTATCTACCTTCAGGATCTGTAGTTTTATCTAATATTTTAAAACTAACGTTTTTGTGGATTAAGATTGCTACACCTCTCTGTCTAGAGTTATAGCAGGCCGCAAACAAATTAGGGAACTCAGTTGAATTAAGCTCACTTGCATTTGTAGCTGATTTGTGGGTTTCTTGCAATAAGACAACATCTGCCTTTAATCTAGTAAGCTGGTTAATGATCTTCATTTTTTTTCTCTCTGGTGCCAGCCCCATGCACATTCCATGTCCCAAACTTTACATTCGCCATAGATGTGAGTGAGAAGTTAGAAGGTGCATGCCCTTGAGAAAATAGTCATACATAGACCCAGGTAGCATCATATGATGTGCTTGTGATTGACTGATGATCAGGAAAGAAGCAGACAAATAAGATAGAAATACACAAAAAAATAAAAAAGTGCAAAGAGTAAGAGAGTGTGTAAAGGGATAAACCATAGCCCGTGCCTTCTGTACCCAACCGTGAACACCAACCATACCAACGTGCTCTTTAGCTGTGCGTGTATTTAATTTATCACCGTGTACCGATCTGTGCGTCTTATTTATTTATTTATTTTATTTATTTATTTTAAATCATTGAAACATGCTTTAAGTCCACCTGTGGTGTAACTAATAAAGCCAAGGGGTGATCTTCTGATCCCTGAACAACTGTCCATTAATATAAAGTCTGTCAACCGATATGGTGGCTTTAACGCCGTCCATCATGTATTTCTTCCTGATTGGGAACAGCACTCGCCTGCGATCTAGGATTTCCTTAGGAAACTGATCATTAACACTAAAGTCTGTCCCTCTCAGTTCCCTGCCGCAACTTCTAACGAATTCTTTTTGTTTATAATGCTCAAATTTAGCTATGATCGGGCGAGGACGGGTTTTGTCGGGTTTCTTACCTCCGAGCCGGTGGACTCGATGAAAAGTGATGTTTTTTACCTGATCCGCCGGGATTTTTAGCTTCTGCTGGAGAAAGTTCCAGACCGTTTCTTCTGCTATCTCTCCCTGCTGCTCCTGGATGCCTGCAAAGACGAGATTATCTCTCATACTTCGCGACTGTATGTCCAGAATGGATTCCTTCATTTTCTTATTTTCGCCGGAAAGCTGGATAATCCCTTCGGCCAGCTCAGTAACCTTCCCCCTCAGCGCGTCATTCTCGGCGGCCATAGCTGTTAGCTGGGCTTGGCTAAACTCCACCGATTCTCTCAGAGACTGAAACTCCTTATGTAGAACCTCTACCAAGGCGAGACGCGCGTCAAGGCTGGTAAGCTTCTTGTCGATGGATTCCAAGATGTCACTGAAGTTCCTGTTCCTGGGAGACAAAGTGGATGAAGAAGACGCACTGGTGGAATTAGAACGAGTGCGCTTAAGTGACGGTGTGCTAGCAGCTGTAGGCTTCTGGGCCTTCCCCATCACGATGCTATCAAAACACTCGTCCAGGTAGCACTCCAGGCTCGTCACGGTCTCTTCGTCCAGTTTGTTCCCTCGTAGAAAATAAGACAGTTGTAAATGTTTGGGCTTTAACTTTGTATTATTTTCAGTTATTGGTTCGTTCTTACCTTAGCTTGTTTGATTTGAATTACATGAACGCCTCCATTTTACTTACGCACAGCTCTCGCGAGATCTCAGCCGCTCATCTCCGTGATCAGCCACCTCCGCCGGTGTGTAAAGATAATTACAGACAAGAATGTTTCTAATTTTGGCGATATTCCGGAGGTGAAAAAAGGAAGAGTTCTGTGTCAATGTCCACTCTGTGAAGTTGCAAGCCTGCCAACTGCAGCGCAGAGTCTGGGATTAATCCACACAGCCACGTCTCTATGAAGCACAAAACAGCACATGAAGAGAAGTCCCTGTTTTTTCCCCAGCATCAGTTGTAATTTGTGCAGTTTGTTGGGCAGGGAACGCACGTTAGATAGGATTATGCCCGGTAGCGGTGACCAGAGTCCATGCTGGTGATGATGTACCAGCGTGTTTCCCTCTCCTCCGGCGTTTCACTGCATGAGCAAAGGTGAGCGCACCTTTGACCAGAATGTCCAAAATTTCCAGCGTGACCGAGGTCATGCAGTCTCCTATTTGGCCGCAGCTTGGCCTGGTGAGGATAGGAGACTGCTCTGCGGCGTCTCTTATCAGCTTTCCTGCAACAGCTGACAAAAATTAACAAAGCTGTTTCAACATTCTTTACTTCAGCTGCTGGTTGCGGAGAAGTGAGACTGCAATCGATCTGCCTCGATCTAGTCGGCAGATTTTCGAACTCAGTCGGGTCATCCCCTCCACATAGGACAACAATCTCCCCCTTTTGTCGCTCCATTGAAGCGACGGGAAATGAGTTTCCCGTCGCTTCCCGTCGTACATTTTACTCAGCTTTTGAGCCTTTGAGTCCCATGAGGCCCATGCATGGCTGGCTGGTCCCCCAGGGCGGACTCTCTCCTCCAGTGTCCCCAGGAAAGAAGTGGAAAGAGTGTGAGGAGTGGTCTAGGCTCATAGCAGGCACCCTGCTGAGAGAGGCTGTCTCTACGTGGATGTGTGAAATTCCTTTGCTTACAACCCATCCAACTTCCCCCCATGGTAAATGTTCCCAATTCAATCTGAATTCTAGTCTATGGCTAGATGGCACAACATTGGCCAGAATGAGGCTCGGAAGTGTTGGTCTGTATAGAATAGCTGTTAGCCTAGTTAGCATGCCTGCCCGACTGCCTCCTTCTTTGCTTACCCCGATTCCTGGATTTCCAGAGTGGATGCAGTGGAGCTTCTGTTGCCCATTACAAGTCAGTCCGGATTTAATGGTCAGTACGGTTTGTGAACTCCTTGTTGGATCGCACTTTCAACAGCTCCTTTCTCCTGTATTTTATTAGCACTTAGAGTGGTGATATCACAAGTAAAAACACTTGCTCTTGTGTTTTTACAAAATTAACCAAAGCACCTTGGCTTCTGCAGTAACCTGCACCACAATCTTAAGAAGAAGAAAAAACTTTTATTTATCACCGCATGTTACCACAGCGAAACTTCTCTTTGGCCACTCCAGTTCACATTACTATGGAAGCCCGTTTCCGCCACATGAAAATAAAAAAATGGCACATAGAAAGTCATAATTATGAGATACAAAGTCATAATTATGAGATTCTAAGTCATAATTATGAGATACTAAGTCATAATTATGAGATACTAAGTCATAATTATGAGATAAAAAGTCATAATTATGAGATAAAAAGTCATAATTATGAGATAAAAAAGTCATAATTATGAGATACTAAGTCATAATTATGAGATACTAAGTCATAATTATGAGATAGAAAAGTCATAATTATGAGATACTAAGTCATAATTATGAGATACTAAGTCATAATTATGAGATAAAAAAGTCATAATTATGAGATACTAAGTCATAATTATGAGATAAAAAAGTCATAATTATGAGTTAAAAAGTCATAATTATGAGATACTAAGTCATAATTATGAGATTAAAAGTCATTATGACATAACATAGCAGTTGGAGACTGACGTTTGCGTAACAGCATGCATTATCAGATTCTTATATGCTCCAGAAACTTACAGCAGCTTGCTTTTTCTATATACATCCTCTCTTTTTGAGGATGGGAAATGGACAGGGATCCGTTTGATCTGTTTAGCCAAGTGGAAATTATTTTTCTCTTTTCAATGGATTGTGAACATATTGAGGAGTATTTCCGACGTGGTTTAACAAATGATGAAATCCTTGCTTTGCTGGCCGAGGTTCATGGGATTACTCTAAGCAAGAGGACATTGGAAAGGATTCTTAGTAAGAAGAAACTTTGGCGCCGAAAGAACAAAACAGATGATAGTGTTGTGGCAGCATTCATCCAACAGCAGCTTGAAACATCTGGACAGTGTCATGGATATCGATGGATGCACCAAAAATGTTGGATGAATGGTCTAGTGACAGACAGGGAAACAGTTTGAGTTCTTCTAAGCTTACTAGATGGTGAAGGAGTTGACCTAAGGTCAAGAAATCGACTGCGGAGACGAGTTTACCATAGTTGTGGCCCGAACTACGTTTGGCATATGGATGGTTATGATAAGCTCAAACCATTTGGAATTGGAATTAGCGGTTGTATTGACGGTTTTTCTAGAAGACTGATATGGCTTGAGGCATACAAAACAAATAATGATCCAAAAGTCATTGCGGGGTACTATATTGATGCAGTGATTAAAGCTGAGGGTTGTCCTGAAAAACTGAGACTGGATTTAGGGACAGAAAATGTTCATGTGGCTGATATGCAAAGATTTTTGCATTTTACAGAAAATCAACCTGAAAGAGCTAATGTAATATTTGGTCCAAGCACTGGAAATCAGAGAATTGAAAGATGGTGGCTGGTCCTGCGAAGTGAATGTGTTCAGTTCTGGATGGACCTCTTTGACAAACTGAAAGCAGATGGACACTTCTCAGACAACTTCTTGGACAAAGCCCTGATTCAGTTGTTTTCTCCACATAATACAGGTGAGCTCGCTTTGATCTGATCTATCTCACCTACACTCTTTATAGCATTCATTAATATTTTGAAATCTTTATAATACAGACCTCCTTTCTGAGTATGACACTAAATTTGTGGCATGTTTGAAATATTCTACAGATTGCATGTGTAGATAGTTGCTTGTTGTCAATGTGCCTGTCTTTTGATCGATACTTTTTTATCCTAGAAAGAACTAAATGATGTTGCTTCAGCTTGGAACAACCACAGGATACGTCCAGCACACAACTCACGAAGTCCTCATGGGCGTCCATCCATCATGTACACAGTACCTCAGGTGTATGGAACCAGAGACTACCTTTACAGCATAGATTTGAACCGCGTTGAAACCTGATTGGAAAACTGTGTTTTCAAAGACTTTCCATGTGATGAAGATGTCTTCAGTATTTGTGTGGACCTGATTTCAGAGCATAACCTGGGTGTCACAGATGATGTGTTTGCAACAACTGATCTATACATTAGACTTAGACAGCTGATTACCAATGATTTGGAGCTGCAGTGGTAAATGTAAAAAAATGTCTCTTTCAAGCCTTGATGCATTTTCACTGATTAGGACCTTAGTACAGTTCCTGAAGTAACTGTATTTTCTTCAGCACGTTGTAGCACTAGTATGAAGTGGGGTCAAATCCATTCACTAGCAATCAGTGCATGATCATGTGATAAATCTGATTTTAGATAAATTCATTGGTACATGGCACTTGAATGCTGAGCTCATTCCGATGTTTTCCCTTCATTTACAATTCACATTACATTAAGTTAATTATTAAATGGCAAACAAAGGAAATGAAAACTGCATTTGTAACTTTTGTGATGTGTGCATCCCAATAAGATTTAAAAAAAGATTTATAGTCAAACCCTGTCACCTCCTCCCTCCAAAAAATGGAATACATAAAATAATTCTTATGAAAAGTGCTTTATTATGTGTTTTAAAATAAAATATTAAAACTTCTTTCCACTGCAATTAGACAAGACTTTGGGTCATTTTAAAAGCAGTTTCAAATAATGACAAAATAATGCTTCAGGGCATAGTTATGCAAAGTAAGCTGCTGTAAAACAATAGGAGACTAACTGAAATTAGTGTGATTTCTCAGTTGTTTTCTATTTAAGTTTTAGATCAAACTGTTACATTGGAAACAATCTGTTATTGAGAATATAATCATATATTTACAATAACAGAACTGAAAGTAAAATGTTGAGTGAAAAAACAAGTTTCTATGAATACTATGAGTACTTTGTTTAATTTGCTTCAGAACTCAAACTCATGTCACATCAAACTCAACCATCTTACTCTTGTTAATCAGAACTAGCAAGATGCGTTAACTATAGTGGCCACCAGACTAACCAATTTGAAATATCAGCCAGCAAGATTTTTCATAGCATTTCTTTTTTACATTGAAAAACAACAACACATTCACCTCCAGAATACTTAAAGTGTGTACCAGCACATAAACCATGTCACTAAAATAGGACACAAAACTTCAGGAATGCAAATAAGCAGTATTTTATCAAACCTAATGCTAGATTTATAAGCATGGGTGCCTTATTGCATTTTTGACTCAGTTAACTAAAATCTTTGCAGTCTCAATTATAATTATAAAAAAAAATCATAACAGCAATAGAAAACTTTGAAATATGTTAAACCCAAAAATTTAATAAACAGATTTTACTAGATACTCAAATTTCTGTTTTAAACTTTTTTTTCTAACTTTGAGTACTTTAACAGAAGAAAACCCTAAACACCAATATGTGAATGCTTACTACTATTACTACTAAGGCTTTGCCAGTCTTTATATAATCTCAGGGCACAAAACAGTGCAAAAGTACAAAAGTGTGAGGGTATAAATGAAAAGAATATTTTTAAAACAAAATGCTAAACTTGCATGTTCCTCAATTGAAATTTGTTACACTATGTCCATCACCCATACACTGCTTTCTAGGACTTTGTTTATTTCGTGTCGAAAATCTGGGTAGTTTTCATAATTAACTGGCAACTCCAGGTAGCATCCGCATGTATGGGCAACTGGGCGTCTCTGAACACCTTGAAGTTGAGTGAAGCTAATGCTGATGTTCCTTCCGAGAAACAAATCAGATCCCGTGCAAAACCGAAGAAAAAGTGACAAGTGCTGTTTGTCTGATTCCCTGAGATAAGAGCTTAAATATTTGGTGATATTTTTCTGCTGTTCAGTCATGATTGTAGGGTATACTAGTGAACGCATTACCTTTCTGAATGTTGGCTGGAGATTTTCATAGGCAGCTGTAATACATTCCAGCTCAGACCTCAGTGGGGAAAGCACAGTGCTCCACTGCTCAATAACAAAAGCAGGTTCCTGAATCAGCTTTTGGTGGGCAAGCTCCTCAAGTAGTAGTTCAAAGTTATCAGCTGTTGGTACTCTTCGACAGTTATGGAGATCCATGATTTCCAGCAGCTCTTCACTGTCCACACTCTCAAAATCTGATCGACAAGATTCAAACACGATCCGATCTGACTCTGTAACATACCTGAGGAAGCTGTCAACAAGAGGACTCTTTATACAGCCAAGAGCTGCTTGTTCCAGTATTACTGGGGCAAGTTTTATAGGCAGGTACTTCTGTTTTTGCCAGCCAAAGGCAATGATTCGGCCAATGCTTTCCCATTGTTGCTGTCCAAAATCGTGACGCAAGAAGGGGACCTTAAAGTTATTGCCCAGTGTACACTGTTCATAAAAGTCTTGCCAAAACTCAGAGAGCACATCCCTCAAAACTCCTCCATCATCAATAGCCTTTTCTTGCTTTCCATCAGGGAGCACCACTTGAATAGATATGTCCTCCTGAGTAACGCTTACATCACAAAAATGTGAAATCAGTTCTTTAAGGATTTGGCCACGGTGAAGAACAAGGATTTTTTTTACTTTTTCTCTCTGAACTATGGGCTCCTGAAAAGAATCAAGATGAGAAGAAGAAACCACTGGGCTAGATGACTGTGGAGACAGCAGAAGGGTGTCATCAAGACTAGCACTTTCTGTATTAGAAATACGTCCTGTGAAAAAAGTAACCGTGCCACTATCTTCCAAAATGTCCACATTCATTGCTGCATCTATCTCGTGGACACTGGATAAATCCCCCATGTCAACTGTTGAGTAAACTAGGTGAATATCATCACTGCTGCTGTTTGTCAGTACACTGCTGTTTCCAACATATATGACATCCTGTTGGGCATTTGCACTGGCGCTTTCTGTTTCTGAGTCACTGGCACTGTCCTTTCTTTTGGTTGTTAGGTAAAAACGCAGAAGGGGTAGTTTTGTCTGCTCATAAAGTTCTCCAACAGTGATATGCTCATCAAGTGAATGTTCTTGAAAATCTGTTATATCAACCTCAAAATCCGTGATTCTTCCCTGTGTATTTCTTTGAGCAGGAAAAAACAAACCAACTGCCTTTTCAACTAACTCATTTTTTCTACAGTCCTTTGACACAGCAACTTTTCTTGTTCCACCACCTTTCTTTGTCCTAACTTGAGAATACTTTCCATCTCGAAAATTCAGCCATCCTAATTCAACTTTCCGTACATTTTTTTGAGCATTTTTGACGGTTTCATTTTCTGCAACCTCCCTATGATCCTTGCTTTTGTTTCTTGAAATCTTTGCTCTCAGTCTGTCAAGAAGTTTTGATTTCCGGCCAGCAGGATCATTTTCCCTCCGTCTGCAATATCCAAGAAGGGCCAGTCGATCACCGTAAGATGGGAGATACACCTTCAGCTGCTCATCTGTCATGAGCGGTATGACACTGGAATCGATCTACAAAAGAATGTTAAAACAATTATTTGTTATTTTTTATATTTATAAAAATAAAAAAACTATACAAAAAAAGAAGCAAATGAAGAATCAGCTCTCTTTGCCACGTCTCTGCAATAGTGTTTTATTATAACCGTTAAATGGAAAACATTTCCTTAACAATCTAACTACCTTATCCTTTTCCAGTTGTTGTATGACTTCCTCTGAAACATCCCGTGATCTTAAGAAGTCATTTATCTCATCCATCCTGTGACAGTTACAATACCTAATGAATAACATCTATTGAAATATAACATCACAAAATAAGTAGCCTGACCATGTTATTTGAAATAAAAACTTTTGTGTTCATAAGGAAACCATTGATCTGAAAATTCTTTACAAATAAGATTCAAGATGGAATTCTCCTCCTAATAAAAACGGTCAAGTACATTGTAAAAGCAATTTGACCAAACAACATCAGAGTAATCTTTAGTTTTTAGTATTACATTTAAAATGTTCAATATTCTAAATTGAAATTTTCCAGGACGGAGCCTTCCAATTTACCTCTATTCACATTCGGGTCAATGGAACCTCCTTCGTCTGTCTCATAGGTGCTGATGTCCTAAATGTTGAACAAAGTAAACTGTTAAAAGCAGTGCTGGTGATTATTGTTCACATTTTCAGGTTTTCTGTTGATCCAATGTCAGATCAACGTCAGATGCCCTATGTGATCTCGCGTCAAACAACATAAATTAATTGCCATAGATAGAATATTTCTATTTAAAAACAGTCAGAATAGTTTCTATTGTGTTCCATATAATCACTAACTACTCTACCATAACTTGACAATGAGGTTCCCAGAGTCTCTAAAAGTAGAATGGGAGGCAGATACTTTACTTATCAAGCTCCTCTCCTGTGGAACCAACTCCCAGTTTTAGTCTGTGAGGCAGACACCCCGTCTACTTTTAAGACTAATCTTAAAAGCTTTCTTTCTGTGTGCTTAGCTTAACCTGAGCTACCTCTGTAGTTATGCTGCTGTAGGCCTACTCTGCTGGAGGACATCAAGATCTATTTTTATCACTCGGAGTTCTCCTACTGTACTCACATTTGCATTGTTTGTTGTTATTTAATCTTTTAGCAATTTGTTCTGTCATTTTTCTCTTGATAGTAGGTACACCCGGTCTGGCGTTCTGTTAGCTGTGAAACCATCCAGGGATGTCTGCACAACAGTTTGTGAGGGTTTTCCACCATCACATTCATCTCCACAATGATCACCAGGGTGATGTGTGCCATAGATTACAAGATTATTGTGACAAGGTGAAAGGCAATCACTTTAATTGCTGTAAACGGTAAAATTAATGCTGCACAGTGAATGCATTGACAGTGCTGGAAGATCTTAGATGAAGAATTAGGAGGAAATGCAGTTTCAGAAATCAAATATTGCTTTGCTACAGATTGTTACATTTCATAACCTTTTATGTCAACTTTCACAGCCACAGGTTTGTCATTTAAGCCTCCATCCTGACCAGACATTATTTCCCATGTATTTGCGTAGAGCGCCTCTAGATGCATAATCATGCATGCTGAAATCTGAGTTTGAAGTTCTTCTCAAAGCGGATGTTTTATGTTTGTGCTCCAAGCGGACCCAGTGAGGCCTGGATTCCTGCTTCTCCTTTAACCCACTAGCAATAGTCTTAAGCCTACATGAAATACCACTATAGCAAATAGCACTTTTATTTATCTATCATAACCCAAAATTCTATAAGCCAAAGCCCTTTTGCGCTCTGCGCTTCACTGCGTCACACTTTTCTACACAGATGGCTGTTGAAGAACAATAGTCTATTTGGGAACTGATTGTCTGGTCCCAGCGTTATTTATGTTCAATAATAAACATCATGGGGAAAATGCATAAATACAGCCTGTAAAGTTTAAAGAATGAGGAAGAGGAATGAGGGATCTGAGCTGAAGCTCCCAGTGTAACAAGACCCTAAAAACACCCCTTAAAAGTAACCATCGACATTACCATGTGACTAAATTTAGTACGTGCACCTCAATTCAAGCGCAAGGCGACGCAGCAGTCCCACAGTGCACCCACCCCAAAAAAGAATCCGCCGCTCTTCTGTTTCTCTGTGCCCCTAAAAAGAATGTCCCTTTTGGCACACATCATGACAACATCCAATACCACTTTCACATGCTCAGTTTCTCAACAAATGTGATGTTTCCACCATCTCATTGCATTTGGCTTATTACAGTCACCATTTACTAAGCAAATTTCTCTCTGTGCCGCTGGATTACTCAGAACTAGAACATGACGCTTGCTGTTTTCATATATAGGATAAGCATACATTAAATTTTATTCTGCCTCATTTTATTTTATTTGGTGGTTATTTTTATGAGTTTAAGTGACACCCCTAAAATGAAATAAATGAATAAATAAATAAAAATCTCCCAAAGGAAAGCCACTTTATTGGGTGGGCCCTGAAACAAAGTGGCCACCCATAGCTATGCCCCTGTCTCCAACTATCAGAGGGCAGGGAAGGTCTGCATACTGCTCAAACTCATGCAGAAGTCGTTATTTTTATTTATGTGGAAAAAAAAATATTTTTTGGAGGGGGGGGGGGCTTTCATTCCTTCCTCTCCCTCATTCCTATGAATGAGCACACAGCCTCAGAGGACTTTCAACACGGAGCACGGCTTTCCATTGACATTGAGAATAGGAGTCTTGTTTAATTTTTTAACAACTTATTTTAATGTGGGCAAAATCTTTGATTTTAACCTCTGACTTTCTCATTTGATAAACACCTATGTTTAAAACTTTTCCAGAGTTTTTTAGTTTTTTTTCCCGTGATTACCACTTCACCTTGGTGAAACGAACGATCAGTTGACATACTAACATTCATGAGGTGCTTTGTATTGACAACTAGTGGATGAATCTGGGCGTGTGTAGAGCGCAGAACCTGAGAAGGAACCTTGTATGGAAACCTTCAGGAAAAGCTGTAAAATGAAATTACGTGCTGGTGTGTGTTCTCATGATTTTGTTAATCTGATTTTTTTTTTGCTGTATGCCATTTTCTTTTTCTTGGTGTACATACGCTCTTAGTGTGGATTCTATGCAATGTTTTATAAATGAGACCCCTGCTCTCTAAACACTAGGCAACCATCTAACAGTTACAAAATCTGAACTCTTGTAACTTAAGTATGAAATGTAGTAACTAAACTTAAATCAGAAACAAATAATAAGCTTTATTGTCATTGTAGAGGTAGTATAGCGAAATTACAAAGAGATGGCAGCATCTCTTTGGCAGCAATTTTTATTGTCAAACTTGAACAACAAACAAACAGCCTCTCTAACTCCACAACCAACTCCGAAAGTTGGCTTTCCCCCCCTTTCATAACAAAAGCACAAAAGCTACCATAACCTTCCCTGGTTGACATAATCATCAACATATATGTATGTACTGACAATTCCATAATGTTTAGGGACCCAACACCGTTATTTTCTGAGCTGACTTAAATTATTAGCCAAATATATTTTTCACAACTGAAATAGTTTTTTCAGACCAAAAAGAAGCTATTTGTTTGCAGTGTACATACAAAACAATAGGAACCCTCTCTGGGAGCTTATAGCTGGTTTTGCATCAAAATGTGAAAAAAATCAGTTGCTTGGTTCGAATTTAAAAACTAAGCATTTATTCCTAAAGTAGCTAAACACAATAAGGTCCTTCAGATTACCACATTGCTTTCATTCCTGTGTCTGTTCTAAATCTACATGCTGACTGATATAATAAACTGGGAAATTATATCGACTGATGACAATAAAACATAGTAAGGCTGCTTTATGATAAGCATTTAGTAACATGCATTTCAATCTGAAAAACTCACAGAGAAAGAAATGGCAATTAGAAGGATTTTATTGATACAATATTTTAAGTCTTTGGCGCTCAGACCTCGGCAGGAACATTAATGCTGAATTATACTTTAATATGCATAAGTAGATGTATGAGAACAGGTAAGTTCCCCCCGGGTCTGAAACTGGTGGTGGAGTGGAGATAGAAGAAGTTTGTTCAGTCCATATGGTGATCTGTTTAAGATAGATGTCCAACTTGATAAACACAGGTTGCATGAACTGTCCATGATGAGCAAGCTTGAAGCGACTGTGGAGAGGAAAAACTCCCCTTTGGGAAGAAACCTCTGGCAGAACCGGGCCCAACATGGTGGTCTTCTGCCGGACCAATAACAGGCGACTGAAGGGAGAAAACACTCTGATGGGTTGAGGATGGAGGAACGTCTTGGAAGCTAGATGAACTCAGCTACGATGGTGGAGAAGGGGTTGGGGGTGGGTTGAATCGGACATCTGATTCGAAATCCAACATGCAATCCGTTTGCGCTTGCTGGTTAGCAGGCTGAGACGAGGATTTGAAGTTGCTTTTAAGATGAGCGTGGGATGCTGATTGGCTTCATGGAGGTGCGGTTCGTAGCTGATTGGCTCACATCAGAGGCGTATCGGACTCTGATTGAATGGAGGCAGGCGATGAGTTTCTTCAATTGAACTTGCGCCTTCAGCTTCATTTCAATCTGAAAAACTCACAGAGAAAGAAATGGCAATTAGAAGGATTTTATTGATACAATATTTTAAGTCTTTGGCGCTCAGACCTCGGCAGGAACATTAATGCTGAATTATACTTTAATATGCATAAGTAGATGTATGAGAACAGGTAAGTTCCCCCCAAAAAATGCCGAGGTCAGAGCGCCTGCTCATAAGGCAGTGTGACGGGATAGTGATTTGAATGGGAGATGATTAGGAGAATGAAATGAACGAAATGAACAAGGAGAAGTAAGCAGAGATGCTTTCTTGCGGAAGATGTCTTGCGTATGCTTCTTGCGGAAGATGTGAGCAGAGATTCTTTCTTGCGGAAGATGTCTTGCTTATGCTTTCTTGCGGAAGATGTCTTGCTTATGCTTTCTTGCGGAAGATGTCTTGCTTATGCTTTCTTGCGGAAGATGTGAGCAGAGATGCTTTCTTGCGGAAGATGTCTTGCTTATGTTTTCTTGCGGAAGATGTGAGCATGAATGCTTTTCTTGCGGAAGATGTCTTGCTTATGCTCTCTTGTGGAAGATGTCTTGCTTACGCTCTCTTGCATAAGCTTTCTAGCGTACGCTTTCGTGCGGAAGATGTCTTGGGTACGCTTTCTTGCAGAAGATGTCTTGCTTACGCTCTCTTGCGGAAGATGTCTTGCTTACGCTCTCTTGCGGAAGATGTCTTGCTTACGCTCTCTTGCATACGCTTTCTAGCGTACGCTTTCTTGCGGAAGATGTCTTGGGTACGCTTTCTTGCAGAAGATGTCTTGGGTACGCTTTCTTGCAGAAGATGTCTTGGGTACGCTTTCTTGCAGAAGATGTCTTGGGTACGCTTTCTTGCAGAAGATGTCTTGGGTACGCTTTCTTGCAGAAGATGTCTTGGGTACGCTTTCTTGCAGAAGATGTCTTGGGTACGCTTTCTTGCAGAAGATGTCTTGGGTACGCTTTCTTGCAGAAGATGTCTTGGGTACGCTTTCTTGGGTACGCTTTCTTGCAGAAGATGTCTTGGGTACGCTTTCTTGCGGAAGATGTCTTGCGTACGCTTTCTTGCGGAAGATGTCTTGCGTACGCTTTCTTGCGGAAGATGTCTTGCGTACGCTTTCTTGCGGAAGATGTCTTGCGTACGCTTTCTTGCGGAAGATGTCTTGCGTACGCTTTCTTGCGGAAGATGTCTTGGGTACGCTTCTTGCGTACGCTTTCTTGCGTATGCTTTCTTGCGTATGCTTTCTTGCGTATGCTTTCTTGCGTATGCTTTCTTGCGGAAGATGTCTTGCGTATGCTTTCTTGCGGAAGATGTCTTGCAGATGATGCACGTAGAGAAATGAGTAATCATGACAAGATGCGACACAGGTGACATGATGCATAACAGGATGCATATCAGAATGCTTGACGCAGGCATGAAAGAACACATGACGAGAAGCAGGACCAGATTCTTCGAGACGCACAAGAGAGTGCATTGCAGGATACATAACAGAATGAGTGACGGGATAACTGTCAACATGAGTGGCAATATGAATGAAAGTATACATGTGATTAATGATGATGTGAAAGAAGCATGAAAGATCAATTATATGATAGGAGAGTTACGAACTGTGATGATTATGAATGATAAACTCAATTTGAAAGAGTGAAACCTGAAGGGTCTGACGGAACATGTGAAAAGTTTCAATCCACCACCAGTATTTGCAGTTAGATTACCTTAAAGCCGAGAGGCATTGGGCAGCTAAAATGAATGGAAGCTCAGAATGATGTGTGAGGCATGATGATGATGATGATGACCGAGCCCATTATTTGAGTGATCAGGAACCTGTGAAACAATTATAGAGAACCCCCCCCCAAAACCTACGGATGGCAACATCCGTAAATTTTTAAACACATCCACGACAGAAAGGCATTATAGAATATATTTCGATCAGGCGAGAAGCAGACCAGACGGTCAAAACGGCAGCTCTCAACCAGAGTATCCTGTTCAAGAAGGAAAGAACAAATTTAGCGAACTCTAGCTGCCTGGAAATAAAGCATGACTCTGGCAATGATGCATTTGTGAGATTGAGGTGACCAAGCAAGGAGGGCAGCTGACAGTTGAAAATAACTGATATGGGACGAGACTGATATCTTGTGAATTCGAGAGCTTATTGCAGGCAGGAACCATGCTGGAACCAAGTTGAGATCAATACCTAGAACTCGATTTGCAGGCCGACAGGTTTAATTTAAAAGGACAAACTGAGAATAGTGAAAGGAAGATCTAGGAGAGGAAGTGACCACAAGATGAATGAATGAAGAGGATGAAGATGGTAACATGACTGAACATTGTGCCAATTCAGGCACCACAGAGAAAGCATGCTCCAGACGGGCAGAGAAGAATGAAAAGGAGAAGCAGCGTAGCTTAATGAGAGGGCCGTTTGCCGCGAAGGCCTACCAAACAGGGCCGTTTGCCGCGAAGGCCTACAAAACAGGGCCGTTTGCCGCGAAGGCCTACAAAACAGGGCCGTTTGCCGCGAAGGCCTACAAAACAGGGCCGTTTGCCGCGAAGGCCTACAAAACAGGGCCGTTTGCCGCGAAGGCCTACAAAACAGGGCCGTTTGCCGCGAAGGCCTACAAAACAGTGATGTGGAATGGGAGATGAAGGTGAGGTGAATGGTGAGGTGAGGTGAGGGGAACGGTGAGATGGATGGTGAGATGAGGTGAGATGAATGGTGGGGTGCTCGGCCGGTGCTCGGGGTTGCTGCATGGCTGATGCATGGGGGCTGATGCATGGGGGCTGATGCATGGATGCTGATGCATGGGGGCTGATGCATGGGAACATGAAAGATGAATGCTCATGACATGAAGGACACAAAACAGGCACATACAGAGTACATGAGGAGTAGGAGACGGGCACATGGCAGGGCACATGGCGGGCACATGGCCGGGCACATGGCAGGGCACATGGCAGGGGTATGAGACAGGTACGAGCAGGGTACGAGACAGGGCACGAGACAAGGCACACAATGTAGCACGTGGCAGTGCCCGATGAAAGTAGGTGAAGAGAATTTGACAGAATACTTTATGAATGCCTGGCCAGAGCAGCAGAGCTCGTGAAGGGCACAACAATTGGTATAAATTGCTTGATTTAAAATGCACTTCTGAAATAAAATGGGTTAAGTAACAACTCAACCCTACTGTCCGGTTAAACTGAACGTGAATGACATTGAAGGTACTTAATGCGGACGGATTGCCAATAGTAAGTCTTTGAATGACGAAATCAGAGATTTAAAATGCTGAGACATTTGCTAATACAGCCTGCAGGTTGATGATAAAGGGGAGACGAGAAGAACGTTGCCATATCAAAGATAGTAAGAGAACACAGGAATGGGAAAACCAAAGAGGAAAAATGGTAAGGTTAACATTTCAACTTACAAACTTAATTAACACTTAAAATCAAGCATACTATGGACAAGAAATTACTGTAGAAAATATGAACAATGAGTTGAATTAGAATGACATAATTATGAAATAAGAGAAGATTAATGGAGTCCATCACGAACCATACTGCAACCAGTAGGTGGCAGTAATGCTACTACAAGCCTGTAGCCAACCGCCAAAACCATAAGAAGAAGAAAACGAAAACAAACAGAATGGATGGGATACCTCTGCCTAACAGACGGACAGTTCAGGAGCATGATGAGCGAAATGCATGTAATAAGAATGAAAACATGAGTGGATACGTGTTACCTTGAGCTGCTAGGAGCGGCATGAGAGGAGATCCGGCTGAAAGTTGCGCAGGATGATAGCCGCTTTCGGCTACGAAGCAGAGCGGGACCGGAACTGAGTCAGAGTTGGGACGGCGTCTACGTCGCTTATGAAAAGCGGGGATTTGCAAGTTCATAGCGCCAGGAATCGGAGCTGATGAAAACAGAGGTTGGGAGATGGAATGAGACGCCACGGCGGAAGAATGGCAGCTAAGAGAGCGAATCCAGGTCAGTGCTGGTTAAGATATGCTGGAGCGAATACAGAGATTGCATAGGATGGATGCGCGGCTAGATGGCGTTCCTAAGAGCAGCAGGATTTGAGGATGAGTTGTTATCGTCTTGAATCGGACATCTGATTCGAAATCCAACATGCAATCCGTTTGCGCTTGCTGGTTAGCAGGCTGAGACGAGGATTTGAAGTTGCTTTTAAGATGAGCGTGGGATGCTGATTGGCTTCATGGAGGTGCGGTTCGTAGCTGATTGGCTCACATCAGAGGCGTATCGGACTCTGATTGAATGGAGGCAGGCGATGAGTTTCTTCAATTGAACTTGCGCCTTCAGCTTCATTTCACAAGACTTACCCTTTATAGTCTAGTGATCATTAAATCCTTGACATCTTATTTGATCTGTCCCCTTACGTGGTGCTGTTCGGAGACTATGCATACATGCAAATTGAAGGCTGTTTTAAGCTTATATTAGATGGTGGTTAATATTAGGCTAAGAATTGTACACATTAACTCGCCTCAATCAGTGTATTAATTGACCACTTTTCACACTTTGAGATAAAAACAATCTAATAATTCTTCAAATTATCCACATACTTATCACAAGTTAAAACAGCCCAGCATGAGGCTAGCTAACTTTGCTATGCTAACTTTGCGGCAAAAGCTGTTTTAAGCTTGTGCAGCTGGAAACAGCACAAGCGAAACAAGCATTCTAAAGCCACTTCAAAACGAAAGAATTAAAACAAAAACATCCAGCAGCTTATTTCTGATACTTACATTTCCCTCGATAACATTTGTATGTTTTGGTAAATCCTGTCTGCAGACGTCCCTGTAGAGACAGAAAATGAACACAGGTAGCCTGCAATGCAACCCGTGTGATCCAAGCAGGCTACCTGTATAACCCTTAAAGTAATGAGCGCAGTGATGCTAATTATGCTTACCAAGTATTTAGGAGCAATGCCTGTAAATGAGTTCAGCCACGCTGTTCCTCCAAGGAGACTTGTCTCTCAATGGCTCCGGTAGGCTTATCTCATAGTTTGAAATGATGACTTGGTATCTCATAATTATGACATTTTATCTCATAATTATGACTTAGTATCTCATAATAATGACTTAGTATCTCATAATTATGACTTTTTTATCTCATAATTATGACTTAGTATCTCATAATTATGACTTTTCTATCTCATAATTATGACTTAGTATCTCATAATTATGACTTAGTATCTCATAATTATGACTTAGTATCTAATAATTATGACTTAGTATCTAATAATTATGACTTAGTATCTCATAATTATGACTTTTTTATCTCATAATTATGACTTTTTATCTCATAATTATGACTTTTTATCTCATAATTATGACTTTTTATCTCATAATTATGACTTAGTATCTCATAATTATGACTTTTTATCTCATAATTATGACTTTTTATCTCATAATTATGACTTTCTATGTGCCATCTTTTTATTTTCATGTGGCGGAAACGGGCTTCCATACATTACACATAATGAGGCAAAGACTAACAAAGAAACAGGCAATGAACAAGGGTTAAAAAATGGTAGCGTTCAGGAGAGTAACAAATAACAGGTAATGAGGTAGCAGCGTGTAACATATGATGGGCTAGTAACAGTGGGGGTGATTTTAAAGGGTTGGACTGCTTGCGAAGAAGCTGTTTCTAAGATTATTTATTTTGGCTTTGAGTCTTCTGAAGCGTTGGCACCATATTAAAAAAAGGTAAATGGCTTGTAGTTGTATAGCCCTTTATCAAGACCGACCACCCCAAAGCACTTTATTCTACAGCCATTCACCCATTCACAAACACATTAACACCCTGACAGCAGTGAGCTATGTTAGTAGCTACAGCTTCCCTGTGGCAGACTGACAGAGGCGAGGCTGCCATACAATGATGTCACCAGACCCTCTGACCACTGTCAGCAGGCAATGGGGGTGAAGTGCCTTGCCCAAGGACACAACGACTGAGACGGTCAGAGCATTTATTCTGGCATTTAGAAAATAGAAATAATTTGGTAATCCTAACAGACCTAACACAGGAAAGGTTTATTCACATGCATTTTTATTTAGTGTATGTGTATGATAGATTGACTGTATGTGGATTTTAGGTGGCTGCAATCACTTCAGGGTGTCGGGTCAGAACACTGTAGGGATGTTCAGGTGCTCGCAGAAATAGGAGGCGGAATCCTTTAGTTGCAGTTCAGTTAGTTTATCTGCATTTAAGTATCTGAAGATACAAGAGGTTCGTGGGTGTAACTGAGTGTGTGTGTGGTTTATGAAATACAAACATATAAACATACATGCAAATTCAGAGTATGAAACAAACAAACTCAGGCTCAAACATACTGATTAGCTGCTAACAACCATGACATAGAGCTCCAAACCTATTGCTAATTAGCTTCTAGCATCAAGTTGCTCCTCAGTAGGAAAACCACACTACAACAACAGCGAAATTACTACCAAGTTCTCAATAACAACTGAGGGCTAACAGGACCCCAAACAGGGTATAACACAACACAAACATGATAACTCTAGGTTCTGTGGATGCACACACCGCAGATCCCCGAGCAATGTCCGCTCCGTATTGAATGCTGCGCATATGGTGCGTTCAAGGACCGCGGTCAGCGTAGGCATTTGCGGGGATTATCTTTTGTACAGTATGTAAACTTCTGGTTTCAACTTTAAATCTTCAGTATTATCTTTATCACACTTGTGGTAGCACATTTGTTTGTTAAAAGAAATCTTCACTGTTCTGCCTGAAATACAGTAACAGAGAAAGCTATTGATTGACCCCATGTCTGGGTTTGGTAAGAAAACATTTGTTCTAAACTCCACTTCCCATAGTTTGTCAGCAATCAGACAGAAAGGGCATACTGTAATAGACAATGGAGCCCCACTTCCATCTTGCTCCACCCTCTACTTGAGCATGGCATCAATCACCATCATGCTAGACCTTCATTGTGGCTCCTTGCTGGATCCTTGTCTACTGGTAAATCTTGGAATGATTATTGGCTTTCCCTGCCTCCTGCCCTTTCATCCCCACACTCCCAGAGTGTTACAATGCAAACACAAGGACTAAGGTGAGATGGCCAGGTGTCTGGTGCATATGGGCTAAGCATCTTAATGCAGCCATTATGAGTGGCTGAAAGGGTGGGTGGATTATCGTAAAAGCAGCTCCACTCCCACAAATGTATACATGCCTGATCAATACTAGACTCCTGGGAGGGAATGAAGTAGTAGATGGATAAAGCATGAGAGGAAGGGGAGCAGCTTTATTTATTAGCCAAATGGTTTGTCGCCATAGGCAACAGGCAAGCATGGATGGGTGAGAAAAGTCTATGAAAACATCATGAGCGGGGATGCAACATTTGGCTCATGTGACATCTTGCATTAGACGTGTTATTAAAAGCATTTAATAGCACTCTCTATTTATTTAAAGCCCCAGTAGTCTGTGTTGATGTGGGTGCAACGTTGAAGAATTTCTTTTAATTTTTGTAATATCCTTGCATAGTTACCGAGAATATGTCTAAATTGTTTTCCTAGCTTTTTTAGTTCCCAGTACCACCATTGTTCCATAATGGCACAATCAGTTTACCATTCATGTTGTATATTTTTAAGTTGATAATTTTTTTTCTTGTTTGAGCCTGGTATGTCTTCAAAGTCAGTTATCAACAGCTTCATTGTTGGCATTAAATTGGCCTCTGGTGATAAAGTAAAAACAAATTGGTGTTATTTTTGACCAAGACATGTCCTTTAAATCCCATATTAAACAGTTGTCCAGAATATTGCCAAAATTAGAAACATTCTGTCCAGGAGTGATGCTGAAAAACTAGTCCATGCATTTGTTACTTCAAGGCTGGACTATTGTAATTCTTTACTATCAGGAAGTCCACAAAATGCAGTTCAAAGTCTTCAGCTGATCCAAAATGCTGCAGCAAGAGTTCTGATGAAAATCAACAAGAGGGATCATATTTCTCCAATTTTAGCTTCCCTTCATTGGCTTCCTGTTAAATCAAGAATAGAATTTAAAATTCTCCTTCTAACGTATAAAGCCCTTAATAATCAAGCTCCATCATATATCAGAGCTCTGATTACCCCGTATGTTCCTAACAGAGCACTTCGCTCTCAGACTGCAGGTCTGCTGGTGGTTCCTAGAGTCTCTAAAAGTAGAATGGGAGGCAGATCCTTTAGCTATCAGGCTCCTCTCCTGTGGAACCAACTCCCAGTTTTGGTCCGTGAGGCAGACACCCTAATACGGTTTTCTACTTCTAGGACTAGGTTTAGAACTTTATTTTTTGACAAAACTTATAGTTAGAGTGGCTCAGGTTACCATGAGCTATCTCTGTAGTCATGTTGCTATATGCTGAGGCGGCTAGAGGACATCAGGGTCTATTTCTCTCTCTCTGCTGAGTTCTCCTACTGTTCTTCAATATGCATTGTTTGTTGTTATTTCAGCTTTTAACTTTTTCTTCTCCGTCAATTTTTTTTCTTCATAGTAGGTACACCTGGTCTGGCGTTCTGTTAGCTGTGACATCAGCCAGGTGAGACAGATAATCTGTTATTACCAGATAACATAAAGGATTCCTGGATCAACATCTGCTTCTATGCTTTGTCGGTCGAGATAGATGACCTTTCACACTGAGCCTGGTTCTACTTGAGGTTTTCTTCCCATGTATGCTCAGTAAGAGGGATTGCTGCAAAGCCATCGATAATGCAGACGACTTTTCCCTGTGGCTCTACGCACTTTCATGAGGAGTGAATGCTGCTTGTCAAGACCTGATGCAATCTGTTGGGTTTCCTTAGGTAGGAAACCTTTTGACCTATCTGTATGATTGGATTGAATTTGACTCTAAAGTGCCTTGAGATGACACGTGTTGTGAATTTGTGCTTTATAAATAAAATTCTATTGAATTCAATCCACTGTGAATCTGCACGTTTCATGATGGATCAGTGTTGTAGTAGCTCTTTGTCTTGCTCTACTTCAACATGACACCCAAGAAAATAGTCTATCCACTAACTGGTATGACAACAATCTTCATTCTTTACGGTCTTCTTCGACGCTGCCAGAGAAATGGCAAGCCACAGGACTACAAATGGTAATATCAGGCAACCCAGATGTAAATGGAATTAAACACTTCTGCAACAAGAAAACCATAGAAGTGATGATTTATGACCGTAACCTGGGGTCTGATAGTATTTTAGGGATCACAAAAGACCATCTTAGCTTGGAATAACTCATAATACACATTTAAGGTGTGACCTAAAGCTTGTCGTCTAGCGTGACCTGAAGCTTGGCAGATCGGAACCCATGCAGCAGCTCTGGAAATAGGAACCCACGCAGCAGCTTAGCGTACTTAAGATCACAGCAGGGCCCTGAGTCCTTAGAGTCCGACAAGGCCCTGGATGCTGAGACTGTCGAAAGCAAGACAGGCCTAAGGGACTGAAGGCAGTCCAGATTTGGGCACTCACATCGAAGCACTCAGAAATTTGGACAGGAAGTGGATCCACATGGAGATCCTCACTGCTGAGCAGATGCACTTAGACTGGAGGTGAATTCACATGGACCGCCTCCTCACTAAACTCAGGAACATGGACTGAAGGCATGTCCACCTGGACTCCTCATGGAATACAGGGAGGTGAACAGGCTCTGAGGCATCCTTTAGACCCAAAGTGATGTGCACAGGCTCTGAACTGTCCTCTGGACCCTCTGGATGTGAACAGGATATGAGCCGTCCTCCGGACCCCGAGTGATGAGATTAGGAGCTAGGACAGCCTCCGGACCATCCATGGCATGAGCAGAAGCTGAGGCAACCTTGAACTCCAAGTGGCATGAACAGGAACTGATTCCTCCAAGCTGCTGATGGCCTCCAGTAAATCTACTCTACCTGGGCTGTTACCTGCCTGCACTGCATTTATTTTAATCTGATTTATTTAAAAAAAAAAACTTTTAAGCATAACACCATGTCTGGTTGTATTATCGGGTACCTTGTACAGTGCTGTATTACATCCAGGATGTGCTCTAAGTGCTTGTGCAAAGCAGTTGCTTTTGTGATACAATAGCTCCACTTCGCAAAGCTTACAGAGCACTGCATTCTTTTATGTGCAATACTGCCATATGCATATGGGCATTCCGTTGTAGTTGCTGTTGTCACTCCAGATGAAGCCATGCTTTCAGACCTTTCAGCAGGAGCAGCCCTCTTTGTGACGCTCATTATGCCAATCAACATATTTTCGTAATTGATGCCATTGATAATGTCAATACCATTGCTGTTGTCAATGTCCTTGATGTGATGACATCTTGGTTGTCACAAATGGGTGGCAGAATGCTCCATGTCTAATGTTGGCTTGGCATATGTGTTTCTGTGTATGACAAAGGTACAATAGCTCAGTCACATTGACAGAAAAATATTGAAAGGCAGTGTGAGTACATTTGAGTTTGTTGTTACATCTGGGAGTGCACCAGATGTGGACCAATTGTTTTTGAAAAGGCTAAAAGTACTCAGAATCAGTTTAGACTACAGTTTTTCTTTGCACTTCCCTCACACAGTGCAAATGTAGGGAGGTGTTTTTTTCAATGTAAACCCACTCAGTTGAAAATAGAAAGGAACCTGCTGTCTGTTGAGTCACAAAAGGGGACTCTGCATGTGCAATGGAATTTCAGACATTTCTTGCAAAGATTATCATTATATCTATATTGGTGATCATTAAACTGAATAATTCCTATAACTGGGAATTATTTGGTTTAATAAATTGTAAGTAGTTTAAATGTGGTTGTCTGTGGTTATTTTATATCACTGATCGAATTGTCTCTAAGAGTTGCTAAATCATCTCTTTTGAGTTAACAACATGGACGTGTATTTTCCTTTGCTTGTGGTTGATGATTAAGAATTAGTAATTCCAATTGCAATTATTTTTAAGGTTATTAAAGTCTACTGGTGGTTAGTCTAATTCAGTTTCACAACTGGTTAGACAACCATCTTTTATGTCAATAACGTTTATAATTTTTTATTGATAAGCCCAATTGCTAGTTATAATCGTAAAAGACTGGTAGCCCTTCATCATTACCATTTGAAATATTTGTTGTTACTGTAATCATTCTGAAATCATCACATAATAAAGAAATTTTTCAAACACTGTGAGCCTGTAATAGTTAAAAAATAGGAAATTAAGTAAAAAAAATACATAGGCAAAGTAAAAGATAAAGAAAACATAAAAAATAATAATTAGAAAGAAAACGTTAAAACATACATCTTACTGAATTTAAAATACTAGAATCCTGAACATCAGTATCAACTCCCCATCTGGCTTAGAGTTATTACACCATCATAGCATTCTAGGTAATGTAAAATCCATCTTCATCAGTACTATCATCATCTTTTAATTCAGAAACATCATACTTGTCCAGATCATGGTCAGCATAAACAGAAAGCAAGTCTGTATCATTACTGATCTGCACCATAGTGGTATCAATTATTTTCATTAACAGTTTCTTAACCATTGGAATAATACAGCATGAAAGAAAAATCAAAAAGAAAATAGAATTCCTCCAATCTTTATTAACCAGGAGGTACAACCACCAGAAACGAGCCAAGACACAGGATCCTAGGATTAACCACTATTTATTTTTTTCTTCTGCTGGATTGTCAGCATTAATTTTATCATGAATGTTGATCATGTTTTTAGACACATCAGGAATGAAAATGCAGTATTGTTCCACAATTATGTGACAAACACCTCCTTTATTTCCTACCCTCTTGTACGTAATCTAGGACCAGTTTGTTTTGCAAGGTCACAGTTCTGACAGCCTGTTGTTCCTTTGTCAGAGAGGAGAAACCTTTTTCAGTTAAAGCAGTGAGATTTTCTAACTCAACAGACAAGTCTTTGGTTCTATGTGCTGCATTAGTAACACCATAATGAGGAAATAAGGTACCCAAGATCCCTTTTGCTGTTTAAGCCTTGCCTTCTGTTCCAGTAATGGGTAAATTGAATCATACGTAGTAATGGCAGGTAGTAAATGAGCTAAATAACACACTCCAGACCAATCAGCAGGCAGATACAAATATGATCTAATTCCACACATCCAAATCATGTTCTTAAGACATGAAAATCCATCTCTGCTGGGAAAATTCACCACAACTGCAGTTAAGTTACCTGTACCATACAGTTTACTTCTGTCTGGCAAGATGTAAGATTAAAGGCATACTATGCAACATTTTTCAGTTAATTAATGTGCTCCATACCGTTTTGGATGATTAAATGAGTCATTTCAGGTCGAACAAAGGTTTTCTCGGCCGCCCTGGTGGTCTGTGGGGGAAATACCGCACTTGCAATTGCAAGAGCCCTCGGCCTGCACACACAGGCTCAGAAATCTCGTGCAAGACCGCGAGAGTCGGTCTTGCTTTACGGCGAGAACTCCATGTGTTTTTGCCCTGCCATTCACTATATGCACGCGCAAAAGCAACAACAAAGAACCGCGTGTTAACGTCAAATAAACATGCAAGCATATCGAGTTTTATTATTATTATTATTTTCTTTTTTCTTTTTTTTTTTGAATGTTGGCGAGACGCTACCGCGGCGGTCGCGGCGAGGCGGCTGCGGGGAGGCGGCCGCCTCCCCGCAGCCGCCTCGCCAAGATAGCGCTGCGGGAAACCCTGATGTTCATACTTTCACTGTGTTAGTCATTGTTTGTACTGCCGTTTTTTTTACTTTTCGTTGCGTTCGCCTGTCTGCTAAGCTCAAAACAACCGACTTGGAGGGGTGATTTCTATGGGTCATTGCACATGAAGCAGTTATGATTACTTTACAATCTACTGTCCTTCCCAGAAAATGAGGTGTGGATTCTTCCTGAGCCACGCGGATGTCTGGATCCCTTATGGGATTCCTACTACCTCGAAACCTGTAAAGAGTTTCTGTTATGGCACAAGTTAAATTAGTCACATCCTGTCCTCAAGGATATAGCTACCTCCAGAAAGCTCGCAGCACAGGGCGTGGAGGCGGCCTGTCAGTCATCCATCGCAGTGATCTGGAGTTATCTCTGCAACCTTTACCCAAACTGTCCTCATTTGAATGCCTTGCATTTAACTGTCAGTCCCCTTCCCCTGTGCTGTTCCTCCTCATCTACCGACCACCAAAACCAAACCCATCATTTATTACTGAGATGTCAAATCTCCTCACAACTTTCTGCACATACTCTGCCGATGTTATAATTCTAGGTGATATGAACATCCACGTTGACACCCCCTTCTGACGTTTTGCAGCTGAACTACTGGACTGCTTTAACTTAAAACAACTTGTTGATGTCCCCACACACACTAGGGGGCATACCCTGGACCTGGTCATTACAAACTCTGCCCCTCTCACCAACCTGCAGGTGCATGACCTAGGTGTATCTGATCACAAAGCCATTTCTATGGATCTGCCATCCCCATCCAGTTTTTTAAGCCTAAGCGGAATATCTGTTTCAGAAATCTTAGAAACATAAACCAAGAACTCTTTGCAGCAGGCTTTCAACATCTTTCCACACACTTTCCATCAGCCGATGAAGCAGTGGACTACTACAACAGCCATCTGAGCAGCCTCCTGGACCTTCATGCCCCGGTTAAAACAAGAACAGTCACCTTCACCCGCTCAGCACCCTGGTTCACAGATGGGCTTCGTAAGATGAAGGCAGCAGGGCGGGTCCTTGAGCGCCGCTTCAGGGCCTCTGGCCTCACTGTCCACAAACAGATTTACCGGGAGCACAAACAAAAATATGCACAGTCCCTCAAAGACGCAAGATCACAGTTTTACTCTGATGCCATCAGAAATAACCCAGGAAATTCCAAGCAGCTTTTTTCCACTATAAACCACCTTCTCAAACCCCCCCCCCCCCCCCCACTTACTGCCACTACAGAAGAGCAGTGCAATAAATTTATGGATTTCTTCACATCAAAACTGCCCTTATTCGCTCTGCTCTCTCCGGTCCTCCCACCTAAACTGTTCCCCCAACTCATACCGTCTCCAATCCCATAAACTACTTTCCTGAGATTTCATCAGAAGAGGTGCAGAACATCATCAGGAAGATGAAATCCTCCACCTGTCCCCTGGACCCTCTCCCAACATCCCTGGTAAAATCCCATATCACTGCCCTAAGTCCCCTGATCACTGCTGTTATAAATAGTTCCTTTCAATCTGGTCATGCTCCCTCTGTCTTAAAAAAATGCCATTATCCCACCATTGCTTAAAAAAAAACACTCTTGATCCGGAAGTCCTATTCAACTATAAGCCCATCTCAAATCTCCCTTTCATAACAAAGGTACTTGAGAAAGTAGTTGCCACTCACCTTCAGGACCACCTCAAACATAATAACCTCTTTGAAAAATTCCAGTCAAATTTCCGCTCTGCCCACAGCACAGAGACAGCCCTAGTCAGTCACAAACGACCTCCTCATATCATCCGATGCTGGCTCTTCATCCCTCCTCATCCTTCTTGACCTTTCTGCTGCATGGGATACTGTCGACCATGGCATTCTCTTAAACCGGCTCCACCTCACTACTGGACTAAATGACACTGCTCTCAGTTGGTTCAGATCATATCACAAACCGGACAGAATACATCTCCCTAGGCCACTCCAAATCACATCCACACACAGTTACATGTGGTGTCCCCCAGGGTTCAGTCCTTGGCCCCATCCTCTTCATCCTTTACCTCACTCCCCTTGGTCAAATCATCAGCTGCCACAATATTTCATTTCATTGCTATGCTGATGACATACAACTCTATGTTAATGTCACAGCTGACACCTCACCCTCACAGTCATCCCCATCAAAACTCACCACCTGTCGGGAGGAGATAAAGGTATGGATGGAGCAAAACTTTCTTCAACTAAATAGCTCAAAAACCGAAGCCATACTGGTTGGAACCCCTCATCAAACCAAATCCTTATAACCAGCATCACCTTTTCTGGCAGTAACATCCCGCTTTCATCAACAGTTAGAAATCTTGGTGTAAAAATGGACTCCCAACTCACTTTTGAAGCCCATATAAATCACCTATGCAAGACCTCTTTCTATCACCTCCGAAATATTTCCAAACTTCGTCACATTCTCTCCCTCCCAGACGCAGAAAAGCTGGTTCATGCCTTTGTCTCCTCCAGACTGGACTATTGAAATGCACTTCTCATTGGGATCCCTAGAAAAAGTCTGCAGAGGCTTCAGTACATTCAAAACTCTGCAGCTAGGATCCTGGTGAGAGTGCGGAAACATGAGCACATTACCCCCATCCTCCATTCACTACACTGACTTCCCATCTCCACCAGGCTTGAGTACAAGGTTTCCCTCCTCACACATCAATGCATCCATGGACATGCCCCTGCCTACCTCAAAGAACTTATCAACCCACAGAAGACAACCCGCTCCCTTCGCTCCACTCACTCAAACCTCCTCCACATTCCCAGAACCAGACTCAGGACAATGGGAGATCGGGCATTTAGTGCTGCTGCCCCATCTGTGGAATGCCCTCACTGACACCTTGTGGGCACCTCAGTTCACTGAGTGTTTTAAAAAAGGCCTTAAAACATTTATTTTTAGCAAAGCTTTTGGTCCCCTTTAGATGTTTTATTTTTATTTCTTTTTTTCTTTTTCTCTTCTAAAAAAGCTTTTTTATTTTATTTTTTATGCTTTTTTTCTTTTTTACCTGTAGCACTTGGAGATCTTTTGATGGAAAGTGCAGTATAAATTAAATGTATTATTATTATTATTATTAAAAGCATGTAGAATCAGAGAACAAACATAACTGTCATTTCTTGTTTTCCGTACAGTCTGATGTATTAGTTGTCACTAGATGTTATCAGCATGATCATGATAGTCACTGAAGTGATGGGTCTCTCTTTGAGTCAGCCGATGGGTGTGATTGGTGTGATTGATCAGTTTAGTCACAAATTGTTTGTGCTGTACCTTTTCTCCAGTGAGCACAGGAGTGATAAAAATGAGTGTGATGCTAGTCACTAGTTTTAAAAACTTCAGTCTTCCATACCGCTGCATGTTGATCTTGGCTGCAGAGTCGATTGTCCTTTCTTCTGGTACTCAGTACTTTTTTTTTTGTATAAACAGAAACGAAAAACTAAATAAAAATCCTGCTGCCTCTCACGTCACGCTGCCCTGTTACCGGCGTGGTACAAGTGGGCGGTCGTCGGAAGCCCCTGTAGGCAGGGGGTTCGAATCCGGACGCTGCTTAGGTGGTCCCTTGAACAATTTGCACTGTGTGGCATGGATCCAGGTGTTCCTTCCTTGGACCTTCACGGCAGTGTGGGTCACCAGCAGGATCTGGAATGGACCAGTCCAACGCTTGTCTCTCCAGTGACTCCTTCTGGCGTCTCGGATCAGCACCCACTGTCCTGGCTGGAACTGGTGCAGGATTTTATCAGCCACTGGGGTTAATGCAGCTCTCACGGCCTGATGGGAAAGAGAAAAAAAAAACGTGACAGAACCTTACAATATTCTAACATTGAATATTTAAAATGAGCAGTTATTAATGTGGATAAGTTAGTATTGGGTCCTCCTCCCCTGTGCTCGCAAAAATAATTTCAAAGGACTTAGATTAGCTCTGGATCTATTTCTCATCTGCATGTACAAGAGAACAAGGGGGAGAGCTTTTGGTTAAGATAAATATGTTTCTTCACAACATTTAGCCAGTTTGCTTTTTATGGTGAACCTTTCCTTTTCTACAGCTACTCCTGATTTGGATGATAAGCACAATATGTTTTTAATTAAGGTGGAGTGGTGGCCTAGTGGTTAGGGCAGTGCGCCTGCACCCAGAGAAGGATGCAAGTGCCCGGGTTAATCCCCACAGCCTGCACTCTGGGTCCCTGAGCAAGACCCTTAACCCCAGTTTGTTCCCCAGACGCCGCACAGTGGCAGCCCACCGCTCCCCAAGGGGATGGGTTAAAATGCAGAAGTGAATTTCTCCACTGTGAGATCAATAAAGTTCAATTATTATTATTATTATTATTATTATTAGAAACGTATTTCCTGCTGATTTCCTGCAGAGATTTGTTTACTAAATGTGTCCCATTAACACTGGAAATTAACTCCTGGACCCCCCCAGCGTGGAAAAGATCTCCATTAATAAGGCTTTAGCGACGGCCCTGCTGTCTGCGTGCTTCATTGCAAAAGCTTCAACATACATGGAAAACATGTCCATGACCACTAGACAATATTTATTTCATTCAACAGGTGTCAGCTTAATGAAATCCATTATCAAATGTTGGAATGGAAATTGTAGAGGCGGATGTGTAGTTTGTGGCTGTGCAGGAACCCTAGACGGGTTGTAAGAAGCACAGATCAAATACTTTTTGCAGTAATTTTCAGCTATCACTGAAAACCCATTTTCGTACCAATATTTTTTAACCATATCCAGCATCGCCCCTCTGGACGCGTGATCCAATTCATGTGTCCATACCAAAGTTTTTCCTTCCACCAACTTACCAGCCTCAGTTAAAGAGATGAGTTGAGCTGTTTGAGCAGAATAGGAGTGCTGTAAAGGACCTGAGCGCAAAACACCTGAGTCAGAACACAGCAAATCCATCTCAGTTCAAACCTGGAGCAGAACGGGAGGAGGAGCCGTCAACATACAATACGAGATCAGTGTTAGACAAAGGGGTGCCTTTTTTTCCAAGATGGCGCTGCGCAGGCAGCAGCCAGTCACATCGGCGGTATCCCTTCTTTTCCAAACAACGTCAGGGATGTGTGGAGAGGTCTGAAGAACATCTCCGGTTTCGGACAGAGGACCAGCAGGGCTGCAGATGGAGACACCAAGACTGCAGATGAGTTGAACTCATTCTTCACTCGGTTCGACTCCCCCCACACTGGCCCCCTCCTTGCCCTCAACTCTCCACATGTCTCCAACCACCAGCGCTCCAGAGACCTACCATCCCCCCCACCGCCACTCCGATCAACGACTGACCCATCCACACCTTCAGCCCTACCTTCCTCCCCCCTCACAGTCACACCAATGCAGGTGAGGGGACAGCTGACGAGGCTGAAACAGAGGAAAGCCTCAGGACCGGACGGCATCCCCCCCAGGCTGCTGAGGACCTGTGCAGATGAGCTCTGTGTGGTCCTCAGCTACATCTACAACCTGAGCCTCAGCCTGGGGGTGGTGCCCACCCTGTGGAAGACCTCCTGTGTGGTACCGGTTCCCAAAACGCCGCACGCCAGGGAACCGGCCGACTTCAGACCAGTCTCCCTGACCTCCCACCTGATGAAGACCATGGAGCGCCTCATCCTAGCTCACCTGCGCACCGTGGTGAGCCCCACCCTGGACCCGCTGCAGTTTGCCTACCAGCCCAACATCGGAGTAGAGGATGCCATCATCTACCTGCTGCAGCGGGCGCTCACCCACCTGGAGACCACCAGGAGCGCTGTGAGAGTCATGTTCTTTGACTTCTCCAACGCTTTCAACACCATCAGACCGGTACTACTGAGGGAGAAGCTGGAGGACGCTGGGGTGGACAAACATCTGGCTGACTGGACCATCAACTACCTCACTGACCGCCCTCAGTACGTGCGGCTGCACGGCTGTCAGTCAGAGGTGGCACTCCGCAGCACCGGGCCCCCCCAGGGCACCGTCCTGTCTCCGTTTCTCTTCACCCTCTACACCTCGGACTTCACCTACAACACGGACAGCTGCCACCTTCAGAAGTTCTCCGACGACTCGGCCATTGTGGGCTGTGTGTCTGAGGGGAACGAGCTGGAGTACCGGTCGGTCATCATGGACTTTGTGGACAGGTGTGAGAAAAACCATCTGTGCTTAAACACCAGTAAGACCAAGGAGATGGTGATCGACTTCAGGAGAAGACCCCCACCTCACTCACCTGTGAACATCCAGGGGCAGGACATAGAAACTGTGGAGAGTTTCAAATACCTGGGTGTTCACGTCAACAATAAACTGGACTGGACTCATAACACTGACGCTCTATACAAGAAGGGCCAGAGCCGCCTCCACCTCCTGAGGAGGCTGAGGTCCTTTGGAGTGAGCAGGCCTCTGCTAAAAACTTTCTATGACTCTGTGGTGGCCTCAGCCCTCCTCTACGCTGTCGTCTGCTGGGCTCCTGGCAGCACAGAGCGGGACAGAAAGAGACTGAACAAGCTGGTGAGGAAGGCCACTTCTGTCCTGGGCTGCACTCTGGACTCAGTGGAGGAAGTAGCTGAGAGGAGGGTGTTGTCCAAGTTCACATCCATCATGGACAACACCTTCCACCCCCTGCACCAGACTGTAGAGGAGCTGAGCAGCTCCTTCAGTGCAAGACTTAGACATCCTGTCTGTAAAAAGGAGCGCTACCGCAGGTCATTTATTCCTGCTGCTATAAGACTATACAATGCTGCACTGTAACTGCAACTGTGACCATAACTGTAATAATTAATGTGCAATAACCAAGGTGCAATAATCTATTTAATACACTGTCCTACAACCCGTGCAATAATCCTGATGTAGTGACTTCTGCTGCTATCACCACCTGAACATAAGTCAGTACACATGTATGTATGTATGTATGTACAAATGTATACAATGTATATGCACATACATACGCGTAGGTGCGTATGTAAGTAGGCGCATAGATATATGTATATATTTAAGTATATAGATATGTTTATATATATATATATATATATATATATATATATATATATATATATATATATATATATATATATATATATAGACCACTAAGAATGTAAATGAGACATCATATGCCCATTCCTATTTCCTTTTTTGTATTTTTTGGTATTCTTTCTGATCCATTGTATATATGAAGATTCACTGTATATAACTGAATGCACCTTCCCTACTCTGCACCTTCTTGTATGAGCCGATGTGACGAGTGAATTTCTCCATTGTGAGATCAATAAAGACTATCTTATCTTATCTTATCTTGTAAGTCAGCACGAATGGTACAAACAACATTTAAGACAGCTGCGCAGTCATGACTTTACTCATCCTCCTCTGTAGGCAAGAAGTGTGGCTGTGTTTAAAATACTGCATCATTTAACAGTGATGTTAGGCATGTCCAATGAAATTCAAGAAAATTTAAGCCATCTTGCAATAGCAATAGCGTGCAAACAAACAGGTAAACCAGCTGCAACAGCGTGAAGTTTACTGGAATAATAGGCCGCAGGCTGCACTTTGTCACCATGAGATTGGAACAAAACAGATGACATGAAACCAGATTTTTTTATCAATCATTTGAATAAATGGTTTGTCAGAGTTTGGCAAAGCCAGCACCGGTGCAGAGGACAAGGCTGCTTTCAAAGCAGAGAAAGCCAGTTCTGCCTCAGACGTCCATGTGATTTTACCAGCAGCTGCTAGTCCCCGTCTGTGTATTAAAGCAGCCAGCAGAGATTCAAGCTTTAGTAGTTTGGAATGTGAGCCCTGCAGTAACCTGTTGTTTTATGAAATGTTTATTTCGGAATCGGAAGAGATCGGCAAACACAAATAAGGACTCAAACACTGTTTCTGTTAGAATATAAGGCACACACTTAATATTCCCCACAGAACACAGCAACACAAAACAGCAAGCACTTTGCACACGCAAAGTAGCAAGCACTTAAAGCCTGCAAAGCTTTCAAACAGGTGTGTTGTTCCATCTCTTACCATGGTTAGGACTGGGAAGTCGGTCAGTCCGGTTAGAGCACAATCCACGCGGCCGGGCGTCCACACAACCCACGGCTTACTTCAATGACTGAGGACGGTCCCCTCCTTTGTATACCAATAAACAAAGTATCAGATGGGAGCGTGAGTGGCCACTTCTCCCTCCCATCTGAGCTGTTAGTCCCGTTTCCAAAACAAAACCGTTCCCAGCATCTCAGCAGTTTGTGAAGCAAAATAATATTGCAAACTCAGATAATAGCGCAAATATAAGCAAAATAAGTAATAATCAGTCTTTCCCAAAACACATTGTCATAGGTTCCCACCACAAGTTAAAACAAGTTATAACAAAATAACACATGTGGTTCTTAGTTTTATGCGAGCAACATAACAGACAAGAGCATGTATGTTGCTCTTAGTTTAAAACTAACCAGTTTTTCCCAAACTACATTGTCAAAAAACAAAAATAATTCTTTACTATATCACCTGTCATACCCAGAAATGAAATAATTTGTTTCTTTGTGATTTGTTTTAGGATTTTTAGAACCGCTTTGATCCACTGAGGTGACTACTTTTTGCTTTTATGTTAAAGAACATGTCCCAAAAATGTGACTTCCTCCTGCACAAACTGCATTTAGATTTTGAGACTTTATGGCCTTTTTTATAGAGATGTTAAAGCTATTTTAAAATGTCTGTAATTTTAAACAAGGGGTCATTAGCAGCACAACCAGTATTGTCACGTCTGTTAACCATGTCCCCAGAAAAATATTTCCCCCTGCCCTCTGTTTCTGTTCAGAATTTAGTTTTAGCATTCATTGCAGCACTTTATTCATATTTCCCGCAGATCTAAATCCCTATTTTTTTTGTTTTAATATATATATATATATATATATATATATATATATATATATATATATATATATATATATATATATATATATACATATTAGGGCTGTCAATCGATTAAAAAAATTAATCTAATTAATTACATACTCTGTAATTAATTAATCTAAATTAATCGCATATAATTTTTGCTGTGAAAGTATTTTAAATATTTAATTTCAAATGATTCAATGAATAATCAGCATTCTTTTAACAAAGTAAAAAAACAATTCATAAAAAAGGCCTATTCATAAAATATACATCCAAATATTTCCATCTTACATGCTACTTTTACTGAAACATCACGGAGAGAGGGCTTAGTTTTAAAATTGAGCTCTCATTAGAGCAAATTCATAAACAATTGTTTTCAACAGCAGACAAACTGAACTAAACAGATGCCAATGTCAAACTGAACTCACGTCAACAGGAGACATTAACTGAAATAATAATAAAAAAGATAACCTGAATTTAACAGATGTCAACATATTCCTAATTCCAATCTACTTTTTAGGCTAATTATACACAATTTACACCTAGTGCTATTTTAACAAACAAGCATTTTATTAGTTGTTATCTCTTATCTGATGTATTTCTGATGTTTGGCACTTTGTTTTACCTCGTGTTAAAGTGCTCTTTAAATAATGATGACATTCATGATGATTATGATCAGAATAAACTTTTCCATCACCTCCCAGAAGCTGGAAAGAAAAGAGACAGAAACATTTTGTCTCCTTTTCACACCTCACTTAATAACTCTAATATTTTTGTCTAAATACTTTAGCCTAAATATTTTAGGCTAAAATATTACACTTTTTTATTTGTTTTTCTTCAATCCCATGGTTATGTTTAGTAGTTTCTGCCAAAGGCTGCAGCATTTTGATTTAATTCATCTGAATGCAGTATTTGCAAGCCATACTCTGTTTGGATGAAAAAAAAAACTGCCTGTGATTGGCTTTAACAGCCGAGCGAGCGCACAGCTGGTGTTGAGCGTGGAATGAGCAGGTGCGCGCGAGCAGAGATGGAACTCACCGTGAGGACAGTGGGTTGAGAAGAGTTTTTCAGACCGTGCCAGACCGGTTTTGAGTGTTGAGGGTTGTTTCTCTGCGCGCTCAAACAGAAGGCACGAATATCGCTACACTGTTTCACAGAATTGAGCGGCAGCGCTGTCTTCTTCTCTGTCTTCTCGCGCGTCCCCTGTGACTCTTTGGCACCCCCCAGGGGAGGCGCGCCTCACCGATTAATCTGCGTTATTTTTTTGTAATGCGTTATTTTTTTTTTTATTAATTAATCGAAATTAACGCGTTATTTTGACAGCCCTAATATATATATATATATATATATATATATATATATATATATATATATATATACACATATATATAATTTTTACTTTTCACCTAGTCTCTCTCCATCACCTTATTTGACTGATTTATAACTTATAAACTTATAAACCTATTATGCTTATAAACTTATTATAATATATCTTACCAATTAAAGCACTAGAATAACATATTATTATTTTATCCAATTATAATTACTAATAATATTCATAATCAAATTGGTAAAACTGCACAACTGTATTTAATAATTCCACAGAAAAGGTGATCAGCTACTGCAGTTTACATATACATGTAATGACAGCAAGAAAAGGAGCTGCATAGTGTGAAATGTTTGCTGTTATAAATCTATCATTTGCAACCTTGACAAGCAATCGACAGCAAAATGTTATTTATCGTTTGTTACAAAGCTTGATTTCTCCACTTTAAGAACCATTCATGTTTACTTTAATGCACTACTCTTTTAATTTTACTCACTAACTGAAAACCAAAGAATATATTATTCTAAAGTGTGAACATATTGTTAACATGTGAAGTGCACTCAATGGCTAGCACTGCTTTCACTAGTGCTGCGATTTGTACAAAAAACAATCTGTTTGAAAGCCCTGTACCACCCACACACAAGCAGCTCTGACCTTCCCTCGCAGTGCATGGTGAAAGTGGTTTCTTTGCTTTTTTGTAACTAGGTTTTCCATCACCTTCTCACAAAATACATGCATTTTTGTCTCCATGAAATACCTTACATATTATTTATAGGATTAAATAGGAGTCTCTGACTTTAAACCCCCCCCCCCCCCCCACAATCTTACATGAGGTCAAAACCTAATGGCTCCTCTTATTTCTTAGAGAACATTATCTCTGTTCTTTGTATGATTCATAGAGACTTAGGTATATCAGGGGAATTATAGAATATTTGGTGTGTTCGCCAAAGCCTCTCTGGCCCTTTCCCCTCTTTTTGCCATGAGTTACACAAACTCAGAAAAGGACACTGAAACGCCTAAATGGCACATGAAACCTTCAAAACCACTGGGCCAGGCATACTTTAGTAGTGGGAATTTCTGATAAACTCTGTTCATAGTTACTGAAATGTGGGTACTGGATTATTATTTTGAAATATAAAATTGAAACATAGGAGCCTTTTCATTTTTGTGGTCAAAAATAGGTGAGAATTTTTTGATTAAGTTTTGTTTTCATATGCTGGTTTGCTTTGTAAATATATATAATAAATAAATGTAGCTGTAAAAAATGCCGAAAAAAGCCTGATCCTTTGCAATGCCTCACAGTGAAGCAGCAGTGAAGCAGCAGTGAAGCAGCAGTGAAGCAGCAGTGAAGCAGCAGTTCACCATGATCGAAGACCAACCATTATTAATTAAATACACCGATCTACAGCAACTTTAAGAGCCTCATATCCGAATGTTTAGTCACATCAATCAACTCTATGGTTGCATCTGAGCAATCGGCAGGTTTAGCATCCACTTCAGTGAACACCAACGTTCATACTGTATTCCCATTGATATTCCAATCTTTTCCCTCTTGGAATCATACTTTTTTTTTTCTTTTTTTTTTCTTACTGGTTCTTGGATTTTACTTTATTAGGTCCCCAAAGTGCAATTTTTTGCAGCAAGTAATAGTAGTGGCAACCATCACACAATCACACAAACAATACAGACAATTGACAAGACAAAAGGATAAGAAGCAACTTATAAAAGTTAAAGGAGATCAATCTAAAACACGTGCTTGTAAAAGATATATGATTGGAGCTAAGACTTGAAGTAAAGATTAACCTCCACTGTCTGTCCATAAACGGACAGACAGTAAAGGTTTTGGTGGGAGATGCTAATAGCTGTTTCCTTGTTTTATCCACTGCTGTGCATGCATGTTGTTGTACCTCCCCTTTTATTAAGAATTAACCTGAAAGGTTTTATATACTAAAAACTGAGCAAAAACAAAGCAGAAAACGACAAAATAATAGCTAATATTACAGCAGGATGTGATAATCTTTCATAAAAACTTTGTATGCAACCAGAGTGAGCTACTGACATAAACTTTAAAATAAGTCAAATAACGTGGCTATGCACCTTAAACCATTTCCTTCACCAATCACTAGTTAGTTACCACACTAACTTCTCACTGTCCTCCTCTAAGATGGACTTTGTAATCAGAAACTAAATCTTAATTTTAGAAAAAATTCCAAAAAACCTTTTTTTTTTCTCTGGGTGTTGGCAGGTGCATAAAACAAATGAGCCCCAGCATGACAAAATGGACCCATTATGATGTTCTTATGCAGATCATTATATATTGTGACGCTAGGAGGCGCCGTTTCCTCTAAACACCTCAACATGCCTTCAGAAAGAAATGTTCCATGTGTACATTTTTTGAAAGCAGTGTCCAGATTACAAACCAGTCAGGCTATCAAAATATATGTACAGAAATTAGCTTGGTGCACATGTTGTTCATTCACATACAATAAAGCACCAGATTGAAAAAAAATCACATTACATTGTCTTACAATATTTTAACTGTTGTGTTGACCAGAAATCACATCAGCTTGCTGATAAGACTTTTATACCTTCCAGAACATCACACATCAAAAGGATGCAATTGTGAGTAATAGGCAGGCTTGTAGCTGAAAGGAGAGCTGTGAGAATTCTTGGAAGTTATTTGGGCCACTGGGGTTGGTGTAAAGTTAAGTTTGTAACTGGATGAAAAGCGAGGAGGCAGGTCTGCATGCTTGCTTATGCACTCTTGTAAAGCCAACTGTTTCATGTGCAAGAGAGTAAAGTGATTTAAATAGCTTATAAGCAGTGTTTAGATAAACTGAGTAAATGTTATTTGGTAACCAGTAATAATTAATGTTGGTAAATGCAAAACTGGTTTTGTTTGAGTTGTGTATGCATTCGATCAATTTTCCAATGATGGCATGTAATGCACCCTGCAGGATTCAAAACTTTCATCTTAAAATCAGCAAGAAGCATTGGTGGGCAACAAAGCATATTTTCACAGTGCACTGTGTCAAGTTAATTCGGAATGTCATCTCTAAGCACAAAAACTTAATGTACTTAAATATATTTAATCCAGTAATCTAATTGGGCAGAGAAGTTTCTAACATAACCTGAGGATGGCTAAAAATCCCACCAATTTCTTAATGTGTATGAGAAGCAGAAGCAGGAGTAAACACAGTGTTTACACTGTACTGTGTTTACACAGCAAACTTAAATAAGAGGCAACCAAACCTTCGGTCAATCCTTCTAAAAACGTTTCAACACCTATCCAGGAGTCTTTGTCAAATCTTTGTCAATCCTTGAGCAACCTGCAGTTGGTCGGCTGCTGTTTTTAAAAGATATGGAGGCCCATCTTCCTAACTGCATTCTACTACTACTACTACTTTATTTATAAAGCTCTTTTAAACAACAGCACCTGCGACAAAGTGCTGTACAGACAATAGTCGATAAACATTTAAAATGGAAAGAAACAAAAGATTACAATATAAACACAAAAAGGAATAAGAGCAAAAGTCTCAACATGTGTTAAAAGCCAGGGAATGTATCTTAAGGCGAGTTTAAAAAGTGGACAAGTAAGGTGCACTTTTAATATGGAACAACAAAACTTTCCAAAATTTAGTAGCGGCAACACTAAAAGCTCTGTCTCCTCCGAGCTTAAGTTTAGACCTGGGTACCTCCAGGAGTAGCTGGACCCTGAGCAGGAGAGTATGGGTGAAGGAGCTCAGAGAGGTAAGATAGGGCAAGACTATGTGAACTTTTAAAAACAAATAAAAGAATCTTAAAATTAACAGTAAAATGCACAGACAGTAAGTAGAGGGAAGCCAGGCTAGGGGTGATGTGCTCTTCCCAACTCCAGTTAAAAGACAAGCAGCAGTGATTTGGACCAACTGAAGATGCTTAAGTGAGGACTGGCTGAATCCACTGTAAAAGAGTATTATCCTACCCTTGCCCTGGGTCTTTCTGCATGGAGTTTGCATGTTCTCCCTGTGCATGTGTGGGTTCTCTCCGGGTAATCCGGCTTCCTCCCACAGTCCAAATAACATGACTGTTAGGTTAATGGCGTACCACGAGCGAGCTATTTTTAGAAACGTAATGTCACGATGACGTCACATCACGTGGTACGCAGTAGGGCAAGCTTGCATAGTCTGCCGCTGTGTCGCTGTAAAAGAGACGTGCGTTACCCTTGGTTTTACTCGGTAAACGACTGCTTTTTCCTAATCTAAAACCATGGTTTTTAAACATTGTTGCTATGGAACGTGCAACAGCGACTCGAGGTACGCTGATCGGCCGTATATGAAGGATGTTTTCTTCAAGACTGCCAAGGAGAAATGTGTGCGCTGGGTACACCGGTGCGGTCGGCCTACATATGTTGCAAGCATTTTGTTGGAGGAAAGGGCACAACCGAAGAACATCCTGACCCAATTCCAGCGACATCAAGTAGTGAACAGGTAAGAGTATTTTGGTGGCCGACATGTTAATAATGAAGCGCCTGCTACCATGATAGCATATAGGCTATCATGGTAGCAGGCGCTAACATGATACCCTGCTACCAGGATAGCTTACTCAAAAACATTTCAAATAAGACAAACATTAAACATATACCGATTCCTGGACGGTGATTACAAACAAAAAAACGTCCGACGACGCCATGGCCGCCGCGCAGAAAAAAAACCCAAAGCTTACCGTTCGATCAACTCGGCTCTTTTCTGGTCTTTTTAGCCCTCGACTCTTAAGCCATCGTTTGAGCTGAAGGTTGGTGTGTTCTTCGACAGTGCGACCAGTAATCCGTGCGCCTGGAACATCGTCTTGGGAAAGTTTAACGGCTGCAAAATCGGTCATATCGCTGGTTCTGTTGTGCGTGTAATAGCTGGTTGCTACGGGCGTTCTCTACCTGTATGTCCTACCTAAGCGGCAAAAGGGGCGTTGCTCTTGAGACGGTGACGTCACGTGCGCGGTACGCCATTGGCCTCTATACATTTTCCTTAGAGAATGATTGTTTGTCCTGTATCTCTGTGTAACCCACCTCTTGTCCATTGACAGCTGGAGATAGGCACCAGCACCCCTTGCAACCCCACAAGGGATAGACGTGTTACAAAATAGATGGATAGGTGTAGGGCTGCATGGGGTAAGTGATGAATCCGTAATTTTAAGAGACTCCCACCATGCTGTCAGAGAAGAGCTGATGTTGATATTTTTAAAGCATGTATGCTGTTTTATATTTGAGCTAAATCAGAAATCTGTTCTGAGTCTTGTCATGTTTTTCAAGTGTTTAGCCCACATGCAGATACGAACAGAAGACAAGCACACTTTCCTGAAAGAGGAAATTATTACTAGTGATCGAACCAGGGAAGGTCTACCAGAAGCTGTGCCGCTTACCATTTAGTCGACCTAACCTGACCGGGGAAGTAGTGACAGGGAAACTCTGTGACCGAAGCTCTCAGTGGATGGCGGTGGCTAGTAGCTGGAGGGCAGACAGATGGTAAGCTGGCGAAGGATCCGGAGCGTGCCGCAGCAGACTAGAGGGACAGATAGATGACCAGAGTGAGTGCACCAACAGAATCCAGGGAAAGGATCTCAAGCCCGACTGGGTAATATCCAGGGAGTATGAGTGGAGTGCCAGAGCAATATCTGAGCGTCAGGGATTCTTGAGGTGCTGGTTCTTCGAGCGAGATTTTGAGGCGAGTGAGTAATCCAAAGGCATTAACTAGAGACAAACAGGAGACTTAACGTAGTCAAAGTTCAGAGTGTGAAAAAGGACTCACAAGTTCAGGTTCAGGATCTTGGTCAGAGGCCACGTCGTACCATGACTGAGTTAAGGCTCTGACATCTTCCATCTGTCTGAGCTCTCCTTAAGAAGCCAGAGGAAGCCGCTTCGAACGAGCCGCAGGTGTGGGCCACGCCCCCAGCCAACTAGAACCACCTGTGGAGCAGAATGAGAGCACGGAAAACAGAGCACCCTGACAGGTCTAGCCAGGCCTCATCTGAGGGATTATGTTTTGTAACGTTCCTGGCACTGGAGCTGATCTGATTATTACTCAACACACCTGATCACTCTCCACACTGCTCGCAATCAACCTCCACTGGCTTCACCTGTTTCCACCTGCATAAAAGCTCTGTTCTAGTCAGTCTCCAGTGCCAGAACGTTTCTACTCATCTCGCCAGTAAGAGCCCTCCTGCACCTTTGTTTATGAGCCTGTTTTTTGTTGCCCGACCTGCTCTCTGTCATTTTTTGTCTCCGAGCCTACCGAGCCCTCTTCGATTCAGTCTGCCTGCCTGGAGCTGCATTAATTTTGGTTTTGGACTGTCTGTTAGCTCACTGGACCTGCCTGGATTGTGCTGGAGCCCTGCCACCTCTTTAACCTTCCCTTGGTCTGGGTCTACTTATCAGTGCCTTTTTTTCCCCTGGACTATGTTGTACATAGCCCTGTTTTCAGCTTTTGCCTTCCCCTGTGTTAATAAATCCTTTGAATCTTTTTTTACTGTCTGGTTGAATATCTGGTTCAGACATAATCATTACAGTACGTTCTGGCCAGTATGAACCCGTCCCAGACACAAGCTTTTTGTTCAGGTAGAGCCATTCTCTGTAATACCAATTCTCTGCCCCAACACCACAGTAACTCACCGGAGGAGGTCCAGTCTTATTCTCCGCAGCGGTTCCGACCAGACCGCAACCTCTTTGTGGAAATAGACGTGGTTGTGGTGCAGGAGCTCCGTCCCAATCTTTTTCCAGATCCACAGCGGATCTCCTTTCCTGACAAAGAGGTGCCTGCGTCACCAAAGACTCTAGCGGTTCCATTCCATCTTTCTGGTCCTGTTTCCCTGCAAGGTCCGCAGCTCCATTGTCGGAGGAGAAGACGAAGGGCTGTTAGTAACTCCTCCAGCGGCTCCGAGTGACAGTTAGACGAGTTTACCCAGCAACCGTCTACCTCGCCGCCTCATTCCCTGCCCGTTACCTACAGTGCTCCTGCTGCTCCTTCCTGTTCGGCAGACCAGCGTCCTCCACTTGCCGGCTCTGTGACGCCCACAGCTCCTCCTGGTGGCACCCCTGACGCTGAGCATAATTTGTTGGAAGACAAATTAAGAGCTTATGCCCCCATCATTAAGCGTCTCAGGGAGTCTCTATTTATGCAGTATTCAGAAGAGTTGGAGATCAAATTAAAGGAGGTAGAGGATCACTACAGATCGGCTCTCTAGTCTTTTTATAGCCGACCAGCACCGGTCCCCGAGGGTCCGGCTGAGGCCTCGTTACCTGTACCTGTCCCCGAGGGTCTGGCTGATGCCTTGGCACCTGCATCCCTCAAGAAGGACCCGCCTCTGCTGAAGCCCCGTGAGGGGGTCCAGGAGGACCTGCCTCCGCTCAAGCCCCATGAGGGGGTCCAGGAGGACCTGCCCTCAATCTCAACCCCAGTGCCTGCTCCCCGCAGCTTTAAAGCCCAGTCTCCAGTGCCGGCTCCCCGCAGCTTTAAACCCCATTCTCCAGTGCCGGCTCCCTGCAGCCTGTAGCCAGGCTCCCTCCTTAGCAGCCTGTAGCCAGGCTCCCCTTTCAGTCGCCTGTAGCCAGGCTCTCTCCTTAGCAGCCTGTAGCCAGGCTCCCCTTTCAGTCGCCTGTAGCCAGGCTCCCCTTTCAGTCGCCTGTAGCCAGGCTCCCTCCTTAGCAGCCTGTAGCCAGGCTCCCCTTTCAGTCGCCTGTAGCCAGGCTCCCCTTTCAGTCGCCTGTAGCCAGGCTCCCCTTTCAGTCGCCTGTAGCCAGGCTCCTTCCTTAGCCTTTAGTCCGGCGCCTGCCTTAGCCTTTAGTCCGGCGTCGTTCTTTGCTTTCTCCCCCTCCAGGCGTCGGCCTCTGAGGGTCCTGGTCCACCGCCGTTGGCCTCTAAGGATCCTGGTCCGCCACCGTCGGTCTCTGAGGGTCCTGGTCCGCCGCCGTTGGCCTCTGAGGGTCCTGGTCTGCCGCCGTCGGCCTCCGGAGCGCCTGAATCTCCCGGGTCTTCCTCCGGGACGTCTGCCGGAGCGCCTGAATGCGGCTGAGCGGTTTGGATCTTTTGCCTTCCCCTGTGTTAATAAACCCTTTGAATCTTTATTTACTGTCTGGTTGAATATCGGGTTCAGACATAATCATTACATGTTTTATCCATTTTGAGATGTATTGTAGCCTATTTGCTAAGAAGTAGTAATGGAAAGTAGGCAGATCTAGTCACCCTCTATCTTTAGTCTTCTGTAGCGTCTTTAAGCTGACGCCCCCCATGGGGGGGCAATCTTGCAAAGAAATTTAGAGATGGAGGAGTCCAGAGATTTAAACCAGTCGAGTGATGGTTTATTTTGGATCATTGAGAATAAGTAATTGATTCTAAGTAAAACCATGATTTTAATTGAAGCAACCCTACCCATAAGTGAAATCAGTAGCGATTTCTATCTGTCAAGATTTTATTATATCTTCTTTAAAAGAGGGATGTGATTAAATTTTGTTAAATCTGCCAATTTAGGTGACACAGCAATACCCAAATATTTAATACTCCTTGAATGCAGTTGTAAATCTCAGGGGTTCCGTGAAGAGCAGTTAATTGGCAGGACTGTAGATTTTGACAAATTTATAGTGTAATCTGAGACTTTTGAGATAGATTCTAGTAATCGAATCACTTGAAAGAGAGAGAAAGAGAGACAGAGAGAGAAAGAGGTGTTTGAATGTATATAGAGTAATACATCATTTGCATAAAGACTAATTTTATGCTTTATTTTCATGCATTTTATACCTTTAACAGCATTAGTTTGTCTAATTGTTGCTGCTAATGGTTCAATAAAAATAGCAAACAGTGAGGGGGAAAGCGAGCATCCTTGCCTGGTGCCCCTCTGGAGACAAAAGATGGAAGATGTTTGGTTATTTCTCCTGTCACATGCTGTTGGGAAGCTCTATACATTTTTTTTAACCAATTTACTAAAAAAGTTCCAAAACCAAATTTATGTAGAGTAGCACATAAACATTTCCAATTAACTCGATCAAATGCTTTCTCTGCATCTAAAGACAATATATCGGATTTAATATTTTTACTATAGAAATAATCTATTAAATTAAGTAATCTGCGTGCATTTGGATGACTCCAGTTTGATCAGGGTCTTTTATGAGAGGAGTGAGTGACTTTATCTAATTGTGTTGCATGAGCCTTACAGATTATTTTAATATCAACGTTAATAAGAGATATGGAATGATAGCTGGTAGGAAACACAGGATCTTTGCCTGGCTTAAGCAGGAGACTAATGGTAGCAGAATTCATATTAACCGGGAATTGCAACATTCTGTGAGTTGATGCTAGAATAATCCAGAATTCTTTATAAAACTCAGCTGGGAATCCATCTGGCTCTGGAGCTGTAATGCACGGGAATCAGAGCCAAGATTCAACCACGAAAGGTCAGTGATGTTTTACAAGCTTTATTGAAAAAAGGGATGCACTAACGCGCAGGGCACGCTGCTTGTGCTCGGGCTGGAGGCAGAGACACAGGTTAGTGACCAGCGGAGGCAGGTATAATGATTCCTGAGGCATTGGGTGCCAGCTTGAGGCGGAGGAGCGAGTTCAGGCCTGAGCTCAGCTTGCAGGCAGAGTTAGCTGGGGCGCAGGCCAGGGGACGGCCGACAGGGAGGCAGACAGTTCCAGTAGGGCTTTCCAGAGACGTGATCCAGAGGGGTCCGGGTTCGGTAACAGTGAACCTGACTAGCCGCCCTGGAGAAGCTCTGCTCTGTGCCCTGGTGTCTCCAGAGAACTGCTAACCTGACTAGCCACCCTGGAGAAGTTCTGCTCTGTGGCCTGATGTTGCTACGAGGCCTGCTAGCCGAGCAGTACTGAGCTTTCCTAGCCACCTAGTGATTGGGGACTATCTCTCTCTGAACCATCAGCTCCTGCCATCATCTACATCCCTGTTCCCGTGCAGTCCTGTCTCTCTGGTTTTATCATCAAACATCTCATTCAATAAACTCACAAAAGATTCCTGCCTCTGTGTATAGTGTGTTCGGGTCATCAGAACAAAACATGACAGTAACAGGTCAAATCAGTGACTGGGAAATGGTAAATGGACTGAACTTATATAGCACTTTTCCAGTCATGCTGACCACACAAAGCGCTGTACACTATAGCCACATTCACCCAATCGCTCTCACTAACGTGCAAACATTCATACATCGTGACGCACCTCGGTAGGCAACTTGGGGTTAAGTGCCATGCCCAGGGGCATGTTGACATGTGGCTAGGGGAAGCTAGACTCGAACCTTCCGATTGCCAGATGACTACTCCACCCATCAAGCCACAGTCGCCCTGTGAAGGTTAATTGTAGGTGGGATGGAGCTGAGCAGGTGTGCTGAGTGGATAGTTAGACCAGCACCAGTGCCGCGATCATTACAGAACAGCCCCCCCCCCCCCCCCCTCCCCCCACCTCACTTGCGGATTCCAGGTGTCCTAGGCTGGTCGGGATGGACTCTGTGGAACTCCCTGATGAGGGACTAGTCAAGGATGAACCAGGAGGGAACCCACTGACGTTCCTCTGGCCCATAGCCAGATTGCATCCGCCAATGTGTTTGTTTCTAATGGATTTTTTTTTTTTTTTTGTACAAGGAAACTGAAGTGAAATGCAGAGGTGGTGTCTGTCAACTCATTATTTTTTAATTATCTGCTCCACTGTCCATAATTATTTTTACTACAACACTTTATAATATCACATAGGTCGACCTGGAAGGTGGTTGTCGCCCCCAGAGTGTAATTTAATTCCACACTTTTAAGCACTAGTCATTGGATGCTGCTGTAATAGCGCGTTTTGTGGAATCAGCTGGACATGTTTGGAATGGAAGGTCGCAAAAATACCACAATATACCTGTAACAATAACAACTGATAACTAGAATCGTTCAACTTCTGAAGAAGTTGAAGAAGGCGCCCGCCTGGTGGTGCGCAAAACCGTCAAAGGCAAAGCTTTCTTAGTTCCTTGGTCGTAGGCTCTCATCGCTTGGGGATTTTAAATCAAACCTTCTGAGTGGAAAGGATTCGTCTTCGTCAAAACCTGCCGATCGGGAAAACTTGGTGTCTGCAGAGATGCAAACTTCGTATATCGATCTGAGACGCAGCTAATGAGCTAATTGGCGACAGCCGACAGTCAACGTTTGCCATTCATTTGCTATGGTAGTCCTAAACCACTACTGACGTAATACACTTTTTGGCCACAAGCGTCATTTTGGGGGCGTTGTTTCCACTTCTTTTCATAGAGCCGTTTTTAATAGAAAGAAGAAAAGGCAAAAACGGTCCAAACAAAAGGTCGTAACGTTTACATTTGTAACCTCTGCCTTACATAAACACTAGAATTAAATCTTAATAAATAAAAGTATAGACAACACCTCTCATTTTAGTGTGGGAGGTTTCATGGCTAAATTGGACCAGCCTGGTGGCCAATCATCATTAATAGCACATTGAACCAATGAGAGCAGAGTGTGAAGGTCCAATTAGCAGGGCAAGAGCACAGTTTTGCTCAACATATTGCAATGCACACAACATAATGGGTGACATGGGTGAGTTCAAAGGAGGACAAATTGTTGGTGCACATCTTGCTGGATGTGTCAAAACTTTCTTCAATGGAATAAAAACAAAACAGAAGTAATAATATTTGGACCAATAGAGGAGAGATCAAAAGTTAGCACACAGCTTCAGTCGCTTCAGCTAAAAACCACTGATCAGGCCCGAAATCTGGGTGTAGTGATGGACTCAGACCTGTGAAAACACTGCAACGGTGTTTTCACAGGTCTGCCTAAAAAGTGGATCAGACAGCTGCAGCTGATCCAGAACGCTGCTGCCGGCGTCCTCACTAAGACCAAGAAAGTAGAGCACATCACACCAGTTCTAAAGTCATTACACTGGCTCCCTGTATCTCAGAGAACAGACTTTAAAATACTTCTGTTAGTCTATAAATCCCTAAATTGCTTAGCACCTAAATACATTACAGATTGTTATCAGTGTATCAACCATCCAGACCACTAATGTCTTCTGGCTCCAGCCTACTCTGCATACCTAGAATCAGAACTAAACAAGGAGAAGCAGCATTTAGTTCCTATGCTCCGCTTATCTGGAACAAACTTCCAGAAAACTGTAAAAGTGTGGAAAGCCTGAGTTCTTTTAAATCAAGATTAAAAACACATTTGTTTAAAATTGCTTTTGACTGTTCTAGTTAAACTGTTAAAACTGTTAAAATGTTCTTCTTTGTTTCTACATTCTATCTCTACTTGCTTTTATTCTATTTTCTATCTACATTTTCTTCCTACTTGCGTTTATTTTGCTATATTTTAATCATATAAAGCACTTTGCATTGTCTCTGTACTGAATTGTGCTATATAAATAACTTTCCCTTGCCTTGCCTTGCATCTGTGACCAAGACAGCAAGTGTTTGTGATGTATCAAGAGCCACGGTGTCCAGGGTAATGTCAGCATATCACCAAGAAGGACGAACCACATCCAACAGGATTAACTGTGGACGCAAGAGGAAGCTGTCTGAAAGAGATGTTTGGGTGCTAACCCGGATTGTATCCAAAAAACATAAAACCACGGCTCCCCAAGTCACGGCAGAATTAAATGTGCACCTCAACTCTCCTGTTTCCACCAAAACTGTCCGTCGGGAGCTCCACAGGGTCAATATCAACGGCCGGGCTGCTATAGCCAAACCTTATAGCTATAGCTGCTATAGCTGCTGTTAGGGTTGAACTGCCATCCTTCCAGACTTCCATAGGCCATTGACAAATTTAATAAAAAGTAACTTAAAATTATCCTTAAAAGACAAAATTATTATTATTATTTAACGCTTTGAGAACATATCTTGTATTCGGCCACAAAATCAACAAAAGTAGAATGATCTTTTAAGCTATAAGACCATTTTTAAGATGCCAATACGTGTAGCATATAGCTCAGTGGCGTGTAGCCTAGCCCCTGCATTTCTACCATAATATAAAACTGACATAAAATAAACGACTCAGCATCGAGTAGTTGCAAGGAAAACACCCAATGGAATCCTTCGTCTGGGTTAATTGGACTTGATTCAACAATATCCTTCAGTAACTTAGGAAAAACAGCAGCACTAGCTCTTACTAGAACTAGTAGCAAACAAGATGGAGGAGTTCACCTCTGACCCGGAACTGCTAGTTGTCGGCTTTGAATAATACACAGCGCCACTCGTGGACAATATAGGAATGGCAGGTTTTTAATTGAACGAAGTACGTTTTTTTTTCAGTAATCATTGTTGAATGATGATAATGCATTTGGCCGCCGCGTTTGACACCCCTGCCCTACACCATATGATTGTGATTGTGGTCTAAAACCAGGTGTTTCAGTTTCAGAACCAAGTCATGCAGCTGGCCATGCTCAGGGGTGTGTCATCAGAAGAGTTATCCCCTTTCAGGGGTACTGACCTTGTGGAGGTGAGGTCATGTTAGGATTTGGTTGCTCCATACCAGGCTGACCTGCTGGTGGGGGCGAAAACAGCCCACAGTTGTTCAATGTCCAGGACAACCACAGTTGTATATCGATGGGTGCTTTAACATGTCCACCATATCAGCTCCAAACACTCATCCGTCACGCCCTGGTTACCTGGTCATCTGCCCTCATGTTCAGTAACCAACAGACCTGTAATTATATAAAGAATAGAGAAAAGGAGGCAATAGGCTAGCCTCCTCCTTGGAGTTAATTAAACTGAGGTGACACCTTCAGGGTTGAAAATCCAACTGCCGAAAACTTTTTCTTTTACTCTCTTTCTGTTTTGTTCCCTGTAATTACAATTTAAATAACAGATCTTGTGATATCTTTTTTTTTTTTTTTTTTTTTTTCTTCCTCTCCCCATCCTGAGCCACATTGGAAAATGATGTACCAAATGTTTTGTCCCAGTGAGCATGATTACTATTAGTTATATCTGGCATGTGGAACGTCCAAGCATCATTTTCAATATAATTTGCAGCAGAAGAGGGCACACAATCATGTGTGCCTTTATTCAAATTATCTAATTCAAAGAACGTGTTTACATTAAAGAAATACTTTGGGATCTTTTTCGTTCCTGTTGATTTTTGCCGCTTTGCAAAGTTTATGTTAAAATGTGTTAAAATGATTCAAACCAATAACTGTCATGGTTGAGTTTTGGTTTGGCTTTGTTTTTCTGTTATTTTCATTTTTTCATTTCTTTTGGGTTAGGTTTGACTTTTTTTATTGTTAGTTTTCAGTCATCAGTTATTTTCTGTCAATTTTCACTTCACCTCCTCAGCAGTCAGTCACACCTGATAATCATTTACCAGTTAATTAGTCAGACCCTTGTTTCACCTGTTAGTGCTCTATTTAAACCTCCCTCTGTCTTCAGTTCAGCACTGGGCCGTCATCATTCCACACCTCTCCATGCCAGTCCCCGGTTTGCCTTGGAAGCTTTGTTTTGCTCCTGTTGTTAAGGTTAGTCCTGCCAGTCACTCTAAAGACTGTTCGTTCACTGTTTGTTCCTGGAGAGGTTCTGCTCTGTGCCCTGGTGTCTCTCAAGTTCTGCTAACCTGACTAGCCGCCCTGGAGAAGCTCTGCTCTGTGCCCTGGTGTCTCTCAAGTTCTGCTAACCTGACTAGCCGCCCTGGAGAAGCTCAGCTCTGTGCCCTGGTGTCTCTCAAGTTCTGCTAACCTGACTAGCCGCCCTGGAGAAGCTCTGCTCTGTGCCCTGGTGTCTCTCAAGTTCTGCTAACCTGACTAGCCGCCCTGGATAAGCTCAGCTCAGTGCCCTGGTGTCTCTCAAGTTCTGCTAACCTGACTAGCCGCCCTGGAGAAGCTCAGCTCTGTGCCCTGGTGTCTCTTAAGTTCTGCTAACCTGACTAGCCGCCCTGGTGAAGCTCAGCTCTGTGCCCTGGTGTCTCCAATGAACTGCTAACCTGAGTGCTATGAGGCCTGCTAGCCGAGCAGCACCTAGCAAGTGTGGACTCTCTGTCTCCGGGCCGTCAGCTCCTGCCATCATCTACATCCCTGACTTTCTGCAGTCCTGAACCTCCGGTCTTCATCACTCATCACCCAGCATACTTCTTTCAATAAAGACTCAAACTTTTAGTTCCGTGTGTGCGTCCTGAGTTCATCGGTAAACAAAACCCTGACAGTACGGCCCAGTCCTGAGGTGAACTCAGGCGCCATGCGGGACTTGCCTGCAGGAGTTGACGACCCGGACATCCTCGCATATGTGGAGATGTGCGAACGCCAGATGAGGGAGAGGTATGCCAAGATGGCTTCCGCCCGGGACCCTGCGCCACCCGTCCGGACCGACTCCACTCCCCAGGTGGTTTACGTGGGCGTTGTTACGGCTACCCCGGAACCCAGGAAGAGAAGCCACTCAGCCTCTCGTCGTCTCGGTCATCACCTCCATGACTCGCAGCTGGCCCCTCGAGTGAGGCTCATCGTTCCACCTAGCGGAGCTCCACGCATCAAGGAGAGTCAGTCAAGGACACGCTTCAGCCTCCAACCCTGCCGCCCTCCGAAGCCTGTAGCCCGGCGCCGCCCTCCGAGGCCTGTAGCCCGGCGCCGCCCTCCGTGGCCTGTAGCCCGGCGCCGCGCTCCGAGGTCTGTATTCCGTCACCGCCCAAGCCTCAAGAGGAGGTCCAGGAGGACCTGCCTCCGCCCAAGTTCCGTGAGGAGGTCCAGGAGGACCTGCCTCCGCCCAAGTTCCGTGAGGAGGTCCAGGAGGACCTGCCTCCGCCCAAGTCCCGTGAGGAGGTCCAGGAGGACCTGCCTCCGCCCAAGTCCCGTGAGGAGGTCCAGGAGGACCTGCCTCCGCCCAAGTCCCGTGAGGAGGTCCAGGAGGACCTGCCTCCGCCCAAGTCCCGTGAGGAGGTCCAGGAGGACCTGCCTCCGCCCAAGCTTCGTGAGGAGGTCCAGGAGGACCTGCCTCCGCCCAAGCTTCGTGAGGAGGTCCAGGAGGACCTGCCTCCGCCCAAGCCTCGTGAGGAGGTCCAGGAGGACCCGCCTCTGGCCTCGGTTTCCGCCGAGACCTGTAGCTTGGCACCGCCTCCGACTCGACTCTGCCTCGTCGGGGCCGTCCACCACGGCGCCCGCCTCTGACTTCTCTGTTCGGCCGGAGCCGCAGACTGCGGACTTCGAGCCATTTGACTTTGCCTCGTCGGGGCCGTCCACCACGGCGCCCGCCTCTGAGTTTCCTGTTCGGCCGGAGCCGCAGACTGCGGACTTCGAGCCGCTCGACTCTGCCTCGTCGGGGCCGTCCACCACGGCGCCCGCCTCTGAGTTTCCTGTTCGGCCGGAGCCGCAGACTGCGGACTTCGAGCCGCTCGACTCTGCCTCGTCGGGGCCGCCCACCACGGCGGCCGCCTCTGACTTTTTTGTTCGGCCAGAGCCGCCGACCGTGGTCTCCGGGCCGCTTGACTTTGCCTCGTCGGGGCCGCCCTCCTCGAGGGTTTAGTCGGGCGATGCTGCTCCGCCGCCTGCCTCGTCCAGGACGACCTCCACGAAGACTTTTCTTTTTTGCTTAGCAGCCGTTTTTGCCTGAGCCCTTAAGGCCAGTGCCTTATTTTTTGGGCTCGATTTCAGTTTTGATTTACTTAGGATTTTTGGGGTTTTAGAGTTATTTAGGGGGTTCTTTGTTTTTCTTAGAGTACTTGAGTTTCTATTTTCTTTTGTTTTTCCACCTCTGTTCTGGTGTTCCAGGTTTGCCTTTAGTCTTCCGGTTTTTGCTTTGGTTATTTGTTTGCTTTAGAATCCTAGTTTTTTGCCTTGTTCTCTCAGTTTTTGTTTTTGTTCTAGCTTTAGTTGTCTAGTGTTACATTAGTTTACCCGTTCCTGCCCTAGTTTCTTTGTTTTGGTTTTGCATTAGTTTTATAGTTCTTCTTGAATGTCTTGATCTTTTTCCTAGTTTTTTTTTGTTTTATTTTGATTTTCTAGTTTTTTGCTTCGGTTTTTCTTTTGTTATCCCTACCCTAGTTCTTCTGGTTTTGTTCTATAGGTTAGTTCATGCCTGGTTTTCTAGTTTTTGGTTTAGATCTGTAGTTTCCCAGCGCTTCTTAGTTTTGTTTTGGCCCCCTAGCTCATAGTCCCCTGGCGTGTTTGACGCTCTCCATTCTCCGGAATTTAGACGCCCTTAGTTCCTGGTATTTTTGTTTCCTGGCGTATTAGGATGCCCTTTGTTCTTGGTTCCCTGGTGTTTAGATTTCTAGCGTTTAGATTTAGTGTTCCCGGCGTGTTAGGACGCCCTCTGTTTTTGGTTCCCCGGCGTGTTTAGACGCCCTCTGTTCTCGATTCCCCGGCATGTTAGGACGCCCTCTGTTTTCGGTTCCGCGGCGTGTTAGGACGCCCTCTGTTTTCGGTTCCCCGGCGTGTTAGGACGCCCTCTATTTTCGGTTCCCCGGCGTGTTAGGACGCCCTCTGTTTTCGGTTCCCCGGCGTGTTAGGACGTCCTCTGTTTTCGGTTCCCCGGCGTGTTAGGACGCCCTCTGTTCTCGGTTCCCCGGCGTGTTAGGACGCCCTTGGTTCCCCGGCGTGTAAGTACGCCCTCCGTTCTTGTTCCTAGGCGTTTTAGATGTTCCTGCTTCCCTCACATCCCGACGTTCTCTTCCCCAAGCCCCGGCGTTTTCCTCAGGCCCCGGCGGGTTTCCCTTTGGCGCTGTCGTGCGCCCGTTCCTTCCCTTTGGCGTTAAGTACGCCCGTTCCTTCCCTTTGGCGTTAAGTACGCCCGTTCCTTCCCTTTGGTGTTAAGTACGCCCGTTCCTTCCCTTTGGCGTTAGGTACGCCCGTTCCTTCCCTTTGGCGCTGTCGGGCGCTCGTTCCTTCCCTTTGGCGTTGTCGTATGCCTGTTCTTCCCTCTGGCGTTGTCGTACGCCTGTTCTTCCCTCTGGCGTTGTCCGCCTGTCATGCCCGTTTTTGCCTGGTGGCGATGTTCGCCTGTCAACGTCGGTTAGACGCCTTTTGTTTTGCCTACCAGCATCTGTTAGACATCCTTTTTAGTTCGCCCTAGTGGGTAGTTTTGGTTTGATTTTAGCCCACCATCCTACCTTCCCTCCACCCACCCAGGTTAGATCAGCTTGGTTATGACTCTTGCCCGCCATCCTGCCTTCCCTCCACCCACCCTGGTTCGGTCACTTTGTAGTTTGTTTTGTTTTGATTTTAGGCCGTCCGGAGTCCGGCCTTGGGGGGGGGGGGGGTGTAATGTCATGGTTGAGTTTTGGTTTGGCTTTTTTTCATCTCTTTTGGGTTAGGTTTGACTTTATTTATTGTTAGTTTTCAGTCATCAGTTCAGCCGCCCTGGAAAAGCTCTGCTCTGTGCCCTGGTGTCTCTCAAGTTCTGCTAACCTGACTAGCCGCCCTGGAGAAGCTCAGCTCTGTGCCCTGGTGTCTCTCAAGTTCTGCTAACCTGACCAGCCGCCCTGGTGAAGCTCAGCTCTTTGCCCTGGTGTCTCCAATGAACTGCTAACCTGAGTGCTATGAGGCCTGCTAGCCGAGCAGCACCTAGCAAGTGTGGACTCTCTGTCTCCGGGCCGTCAGCTCCTGCCATCATCTACATCCCTGACTTTCTGCAGTCCTGAACCTCCGGTCTTCATCACTCATCACCCAGCATACTTCTTTCAATAAAGACTCAAACTTTTAGTTCCGTGTGTGCGTCCTGAGTTCATCGGTAAACAAAACCCTGACAATAACATTTTTCATAAATTTTTCAACATCAGTAACGCCATCTGAGGATAACTGTAAAACTGATGCTTGACTAGACCTAGGGCGGATAAAATCTATCTAATCAACGGGGTTCTACTTTTACCAAACACCTTTAAGCTCCATTTTAACTTTTAACTTTTGGTTCTGCTGACTGGTGATTCCTATACTTACAATTAGCAGAAGTTGTTAGTGAACTAATTCCTGCTTTCTTTTGATCAGCCAGGTTTAAGTCTAGTGTATTATTTTTAAACTATGGCTGTCAATCAATAAAACATTTTAATCAGACTTAATCGCATATTTTCTTTGTATTCCTGAAAGTATAAAAGCTCATTTGGGAATTTTAATATGCACTTTTGCAATAAATGACACTCGTTAAAATTTTACTTGTAAACAACAAATATTTTTCTTTTTTAGGCACTTTTCATCCTGGTGCCATAAAATGATAAATTCTAGGAAATAATGAGCTAAATCACAAATCATAATGCCCTGATGTTTACACAATGTATAAACAAATGTGTGAATAAATAAATATTTCATGCTGAAATATTTTTTAACTTCTAAACAAAGATATAATGGTGTTTAGCATTTACATATACATTAATACATTTTACATTTACATAAAATCTAAAGTTTTATTGCTCATTTATTTGTACTCTCCCTCAAACACATTTAATCCAGAGAGGTCCCTTAGTTTGTCAATGCAGAGACAGCAAGTCTGCCCCTGGAGGGGGTGGGCTGTGCACTGAGCAGCAGGCGGGACATACCAACTATCAGTGACCAATCCTCGGCTGTTTTCAGCAAGGTTGATGCTGTAGATGTAGTAACAGATGACACACATGGTTGATGGGTGTTTCTAATAACATGTTGTTACTGTAAACTCTTCGCCCAACACATCCTCGCCATAAACATTCAGATGTTTACATCATGGTCAGATTTGTTTATCATATCTATTGTCCTGTTTTAGGTTAAACTGTCCCTCTGAGGTTCGCCTCAGCTCAGCGTAACTGGATAACCACAAATGATTGTAACAGATGACGCATTTAATGTGGCCATCTGATATTTTGATGCTCTTCTAAATTCCTCTTTTGGCAGCAGTAAAATTCTAGGTTAAATATATCCCATCCAGTTCCATTTCTTCCATCTTATCTCCCATATTCTCCCCATATGCTGTTTACCATTTTATTAATGTTCTAAAATTACAATATAAAAAGCTTCTAATCTGGTATTTTTACAGCTGTCGTGAATCCATTGTCAAATACAAGCTGCGTGCATTAATAGTGTAACTGAATACTTTCCCCACACCTCTGGTTAACTGTACTCCATAATTTTCATTTAAATCATGTTAATAATGTTTCAATTTTATTTGGGCTGGACAAACTTTTATATTATTATTTCAATTCAATTCAATTCAATTCAATTTTATTTATATAGCGCCAAATCATGAAACATGTCATCTCAAGGCACTTTACAAAGTCAAGTTCAATCATATTATACAGATTGGGTCAGATTATACAGATTGGTCAAAAATGTCCTATATAAGGAAACCAGTTGATTGCATCAAAGTCCCGACAAGCAGCAGTCACTCCTGGGGAACCGTAGAGCCACAGGAAGAGTCATCTGCATTGTACATGGCTTTGCTGCAATCCCTCATACTGAGCAAGCATGAAGCGACAGTGGGAAGAAAAACCACCCATTAACGGGAAGGAAAAACCTCCGGCAGAACCGGGCTCAGTATGAACAGTCATCTGCCTCGACCGACTGGGGTTACAGAAGACAGAGCAGAGACACAACAAGACAGACAAACAAGCACAGAAGCACACATTGATCTAGTAATCTGTTCTACATTAGATGGTAGTAGCGGGTGAGCCGTCTTCTCTGGATGATGTCACAGTTAACAGAACGCCAGACCAGGTGTACCTACTATGAAGAAAAAGAGAGAGAGCAAAAAGTTAAAAGCTGAAATGACGACAGTCATTTCAATGTAATACAATGCAAAACTGAAGAACAGTAGAAATCAGTAGAGTGAGAAAATTAGACCCTGATGTCCTCCAGCAGCCTAGGCCTATCACAGCACAACTATAGAGATAGCTCAGGGTATGAGCCACTCTAACTATAAGCTTTGTCAAAAAGGAAAGTTTTAACATTAGTCTTAAAAATAGATAGGGTGTCTGCCTCACGGACCAAAACTGGGAGTTGGTTCCACAGGAGAGGAGCCTGATAGCTAAAGGATCTGCCTCCCATTCTACTTTTAGAGACTCTAGGAACCAGCAGCAGACCTGCAGTCTGAGAGCGAAGTGCTCTGTTAGGAACATACGGGGTAATCAGAGCTCTGATATATGGTGGAGCTTGATTATTAAGGGCTTTATACGTTAGAAGAAGAATTTTAAATTCTATTCTTGATTTAACAGGAAGCCAATGAAGGGAAGCTAAAATTGGAGAAATATGATCCCTCTTGTTGATTTTCATCAGAACTCTTGCCGCAGCATTTTGAATCAGCTGAAGACTTCGAACTGCATTTTGTGGACTTCCTGATAGTAAAGAATTACAATAGTCCAGCCTTGAAGTAACAAATGCATGGACTAGTTTTTCAGCATCACTCCTGGACAGAATGTTTCTAATTTTGGCGATATTCCGGAGGTGAAAAAAGGAAACTCTGGAAACCTGTTTAATATGGGATTTAAATGACATGTCTTGGTCGAAAACAACACCAAGATTTTTAACTTTATTACCAGAGGCCAAGTTAATGCCATCCAGATTAAGGGATTGATTAAGAACTTTATTTTTTGAAGACTCTGGCCCAAAGATTACAACTTCTGTCTTGTCAGAATTTAAATGCAGGAAATTTAAAGTCATCCAGCTTTTGATGTCATCAAGACATGACTGCAGTCGAAGTAACTGATTGGATTCATCAGGATTTATGGATAAATATAGCTGAGTGTCATCAGCATAACAGTGGAAATTAATCCCATGCTGTCTGATAATTTTGCCAATCGGAAGCATATATATAGTAAATAGAATTGGTCCAAGGACTGAACCCTGTGGTACTCCACAAGTGACCCTAGAGTTTGAGGAAGATTTATTATTAACATGAACAAACTGGAATCTGTCCGACAGATAAGATTTAAACCAGCCTAATGCTTTTCCCTTAATCCCTACAGTATGCTCAAGTCTTTGTAGGAGAATATTGTGATCAACTGTATCAAATGCAGCACTGAGATCTAACAGGACAAGTATAGACACAAGTCCATTATCTGAGGCCATGAGAATATCATTAGTGACCTTCACCAGAGCTGTTTCAGTGCTATGATGAGCTCTGAAGCCTGACTGAAACTCCTCAAGTAGGTCATTACTTTGTAAATGTTCACATAGTTGATTAGCAACTACTTTCTCAAGAATTTTAGATAAGAAAAGAAGATTAGATATAGGTCTGTAATTTACTAACTCATCTTGATCAAGAGATGGTTTCTTAAGTAAAGGTTTAATAACAGCTACTTTAAAAGCCTGTGGTACATATCCATTTACCAAGGATACATTAATCATGTCTAAAATAGGACCACTGATCAGAGGGAATACCTCCTTAAACAACTTGGTTGGGATTGGGTCTAACATACAGGTAGAAGGTTTAGATGAAGCTAAAATTTTAGATAGCTCAGAAAGCTCTACTGCTTTTAAACAGTTCAGACACTGCGCAGGTTCTAAGGATTCCTCCAATGCTGCCTCACTTACTGAGGATGAGGTAATCATGTTTGGGAGGATGCCAATTATTTTATTTTTAATGGAATCAATTTTATTTATGAAGAATCCCATAAAATCATTACTGCTAAGAGCTAAGGGAATGGATGGATCAACAGAGCTGTGGCTCTGAGTAAGTTTGGCAACTGTACTGAAGAGAAATCTAGGATTATTCTTATTCTCCTCAATTAATGATGAAAAATATGCTGCTCTAGCTCTGCGAAGGGTCTTGTTATACAACAATAGACTGTTCTTCCAGATTAGGTAGGATTCCTCTTGGTGTGTAGAGCGCCATTTTCTCTCCAATTTCCTAACATTGTGCTTCAAGGAACGCAGCTCTGAATTAAACCAAGGAGCCAGCTTCCTGTGAATAATCACCTTCTTTTTCAAGGGAGCTACATTGTCTAATGCAGAACGCAATGACGAAGTCATACCGTTTACAAAGACATCTATTTGTGAATTGGAAGAAACAACATTGCTGCTATCTGCAGGGCATTTCTGCAATACGGAGGATATTAAAAAGGGGACAGACTCTTTAAGTTTTGATACAGCATTATCCGATAAAGATCTACTATAATGGAACCCTCTTTTGGGGGTGGAGAACTCAGTTAGATTAAACTCAAATGTTATTAAAAAATGATCAGATAGGACAGGGTTGTGAGGAAATACTGTTAATTCTTCACAATCAATGCCATATGTCAGCACAAGGTCTAAAGTATGGAGCCAAGAGTGCGTCGGTTTATGCACATTTTGAGCAAAACCAATTGAATCTAGGATAGTTTTAAAGGCTACACTAAGGTTATCACATTCTGTGTCAACATGGATGTTAAAATCACCCACTATAATAGCCTTATCAGTATTTAACACCAAATCAGATAAGAAATCTGACAACTCATCCAAAAACTGAGTGTAAGGGCCTGGTGGACGATACAAAACAACAAACAGAAGAGGTTTTATTGCTTTGCAGCTTGGATGAGGGAAACTGAGGGTTAAATGTTCAAAAGAACTGTAGTTATTAATTGGCCTGGGACTAATTAATAAATCAGACTGAAAGATAGTTGCCACTCCTCCTCCTCTTCCCACAGATCTGGGAATGTGGAAATTTGAATAATTGGAGGGAGTTGACTCATTTATACTAACGTAGTCCTCTTGTAGCCAGGTTTCTGTGAGACAAAACAAATCAATCTGTTTATCAGAAATCAATTCATTAACTAACAAAGTCTTTGGAGGGAGAGACCTTATATTTAATAGACCACATTTAATTGTTTTATTTTTAGGTTCAAGGTGAACCGTATTGATTTTTATTAGGTTTTTATGATTTGTTCCTTTTAGATAAGTTTTTGATCTGTTAAGTTTTGGCCGTGGGAAAGACACCGTCTCAATAGGATAATGGGTGGGTAACAGTACAGAAGCTGCAGAGAGGTGTGTTAAACTACGGCTCTGCTTCCTGGTCTGGACCCTGGATTGTCAGCATTTAGGAGGACTAATAAATCCGGCCAGATTTCTAGAAAGAAGAGCTGCACCATCCAAAGTAGGATGGATGCCGTCTCTCCGGATCAGACCAGGTTTTCCCCAGAAAGTTCTCCAGTTATCAATGTAGCCCACGTCGTTTTCAGGACACCACCTAGACAACCAGCGGTTGAATGATGACATGCGGCTAAACATGTCATCACTGGTCAAATCAGGCAGGGGACCAGAGAAAATTACGGAGTCCGACATTGCTTTAGCAAACTCACACACCGAAGCAACACCAACTTTAGTGACCTCCGATCGGCGTGATCGGGTGTCATTACCGCCAGCGTGAATAACAATCTTACTGTATTTACGCTTATCCTTAGCCAGCAGTTTTAGGTAAGATTCTATGTCGCCCGTTCTGGCCCCTGGCAGGCATTTAACTATGGTCCCTGGTGTCTCTAGTGCCACGTTTCTGACTATTGAGCTCCCAATAACCAGGATCGGCTTCTCAGCGGGTGTGTCGCTGAGTGGGGAAAATTTATTTGAAACGCAGACGGGTCGGTGGTGAACTGGGGGCTGAAATCTAGAGCTATGCTTCCTACGAACTGTCACCCAGCCGGCCTGCTTACCCGGCTGCTCGGGTGCTTCTGGAGGACCACTAAGTGAACTAACGCTAGGTCTATGTGGCTCCGCGCTAGCAGAGGGGCGGCTATCAGCTGGTCTTTCCATAGCACGGAGCCGGGACTCTAATTCTGACACCCTCGCCTCCAAAGCTACAAAAACACTACATTTATTACAAGTACCATTATCACTAAAGGAGGCAGAGGAATAGCTAAACATCTGACACAGAGAGCAGGAGATAAGGGGAGACTTAGTCAGAGACGGAGAAGCTGAAGTAATAGTAGGAGAGGAAGCCATTGTGGAGCTAAGGCTAGGCTAGGCTAAAGCTAGGCTAGCGCCCTTCTACCACGCCAAGAGAGCAAACCGTGAAACACGAGGAGTTCCCAAGCGTGATGTGCAGCAACAGAAAATGTTTTAAAAGTGCTTATGTGTTAGAAACAGATGTTACAGCAAAGAGATTAAAGATAAAAGCGAGAGAATCTGGAGCAACAAACCGTTGCTCACGCAGTGAAAACAGGAAGTGATACAATACGCCTTACCGCAAACAGGAAGTGACGTCAGTCAGAGCCGTCAGTCCGGACCTGCAGAGCAGGTCCGGATTTCGTCTGTCTTTTTCTATTACAACCTTTTAGTTAAACCTTTTCTTTTTAATGGAAGTCTCCAAAGTGCATTTGTTTTGAATGCTGCAGTCGTACAACACAAATAAACACTTTTTGAAACCGTGGTTTCCAGAATTTTAATCTGGATTATTTTCCAGAGACGAACAGAGCTTTCACACACCAATAACACATACAACAAGACAATTAGACAAACAAAACACACACATGCCTAATCTTACAGACTATTTTACACAGATTGTGTTTAAAAAGTTTAGATTGCCAAAATATATATTTTTGTTTATTATCCAATGCGCCGCTGTTAGTTCAGATGGGAGGGTATGTGGGCATAATCACACCGCACCGCCGTAACCGTTCTACTCACCGGCTGTCCAACGCTTCACCTTAGCAAAGACAAGGTTCAACATCTCGCCGCTCGTCTGTCTTCTTTTATTTCCTTACATTTCACTGTTATTTTTAGTCATTTTCCCCCACTAGTCAAGAGAAGCATCTATCCAGTCCGTTACTAAAATGTTTCCCCCCCACAACGCTGCGCCTCTTAAGTGTCATTCCTTTTTCTTTCTTTCTTTTCAGTGCAGCTGTCATGCTGCACAATCCTATTTATTTTCACTAATATCGTGATCAAATGCTTCCTCCGTGATGAACACTTTTTACTTGTTCTTCGAGAGTAAACTCACTCCAGACGGTGACTTTCCACCGTAAATCTCCTACGCTCCAGCTGCTATTCTCAGCTCTCTCATACGCACAAATCTACACACACAGATTTACACACAAAAACCCATTTGCTCACAGACATATTTTTAATCTCCGCGGATCCAAGCAGTGTCTTCCCCACTCACGCAAACACAATGATCTAATTTCAACAGACACAATATGTTGTACAAGACATGACCAAGACAACTTATTAGACAGACAGCTTGCGTGTAGTCTTCTGCGAGACCTCTCTCTTTTTTTTTTACTTACGTAACCTCCTTGTCTAACCGCCGTGTTTCTAAAAAACTCCCAAATTGTTGCTCTGGGATCCCCCTTTAAATTTCCTGATTTATTAATAATAGCATTCTGGAATTTTAGCTTTTATTGTTTGTTAAATCACCCCTTAAACCTGTGTGTATATATATATATATATATATATATATATATATATATATATATATATATATATATATATATATGTTTAATACCCATGGAAATCGCTTGCGCTTGGTTTTTTTTTTTTTTCAGTCACGCTCCTCAGCATTCACACTGTTTCCTGATAAATTAGTCTGTTATAGCTGATTGTGTGTTCAGCTTCACAGCTCATTTATTTTATCTTTATCTCTATTCTCTGTCCGGTTTTCACTGGGTGTGTGTGTGCCCAGCTCACGGCTCTTACCGGTCTCCCTGTTTCTACGTCAGGTCACGGTTTCTTATAAAAAGATTTCTTGAACTCACAGGACTTATTTTCTTGTTGTGTTATCGTGAATTTTCTACTCTGTTCTGAGTTCTGTAATTTTATGTCAGAACTTTATACGTCTGTAATCAGGGTTTTAACAGAGTCACCCTCTGTCAAACTTCTGCATTCACACCATTGTGTATTTGCCTGATCTTGCTCTCAATCTATATTCAGAATTTCAGGCGTCTCAAGTCCTCGGGCCTCCAACCCAGCAAAATACGATTCCCCGTTGAGAACCGCAGTGAGCCGCCACGCTCAAGACACATCTCTGAACCACACTTATTCAGTACTGCTCCAGGGCACTCCAAAGCATTAATTTAGCAGATTTGGTTCTACTGAGACTTGGGACACATAATTTAGACTATATTTCTAAGCCGAAAATGCAGATTTGATAAAAATGTTGAAGCCGTCTTACTTCTTCGGGTTCGATGATTCGTTGTGCAGGACTTAAAACAAAAACTCAGCCATGGACACAGAATTCAGTTTCACCTTCGCGAAGGGAGAGATGCACCTGCCAGCCTCTGCGGGCAGCAACTCTGGACAACTCCCAGCTCCGGCTTGTTTTATTGACTTTAACAAGGTTTCACATGAACAAAGTGACGTATGCAGTTCCGTTATACTCCCTAACATCTGGTATACCATAATTGGAGTTGTTGTTCTCTTGGTTCGCTCAGTGGTGGCTTCGAAACCATTTTCCTCTGCTAATTGTGACCTGGCCTTGGGACTCTCCTCTGGTACCTTGTACGACCAGCACATTTTATCCTAATTTACTCTCATTCTATTTTGAAGCATTTCTAAGCATATAAAAGCATATAAAAACATGTTAAACCTTCATAAAAATGTATAAAAACGGATCCAAGTTAATACATTCCACACTGGCAAGATGAAGCCCTGCCTGAGGTCCTGGCTCTCCTTCTCTGCCTTGAACATCTTAGACAGGGTGGCAGGCTTTACATTCTTGGATCCAGGCCCATAAGAGAGATTGAAGTTAAAACGATCAAAGAACAGGGTCCACCTGGCCTGTCTGGGAATGAGCTTTTTGGCAGTCTTCAGGTACTCCAGGTTCCAGTGGTCTGTCCACACCAGAAAGGGGAACTTGGATCCTTCCAACCAGTGCCTCCATTGCTCCAGAGCCAACTTGACCGCCAGCAGCTCCCGGTTGCCCACATCATAATTGTGTTCTGAGGAGGACAGTTTCCTGGAGAAAAAGGCACAGGGGTGAATGCGACCATCACTGGACCTTTGGCTAAGAATGGCTCCAACGCCGGAACTTGACGCATCAACCTGCACAATGAAGTGCTTGTCTGGGTCGGGAAGACCAGCACTGGGTGGACAGTTCTTTTAGGTGCTTGAACGCCTAGGCCGCCTGTTCATCCCAAGCGAACTTAATCTTATTCGATGTGAGAGCATGGAGCGGGGCGGCAACCTGGTTGTCGTTGCGGATAAACTGCCGGTAAAAGTTAGCGAAATCCCAGAAATCTCTGGAGCTGCTTTCTGACGGCCAGGAGGAGCCAATCAATAACAGCACGGACCTTGGATGGGTCCATTGACATCTGTCCCGGGGACAAAATGACGCCAAGGAAAGAAGTGGATGTGACGTGGAATTCGCACTTCTCTGCCTTGACATATAGCTGGTTCTGTAGGGGCCGGAGCAAAATGGAGCAGACATGTTGTCTGTAAATGATGATGTTCTCAGAGTAGATCAGGATGTCATCCAGGTAGACAAACACGAAGCGTCCTATCATGTCTCTGAGAACCTCATTAACAAGATTCTGGAAAACATTGGTGAGGCCGAACACCTTGGCCCCCTGAATCTGGTCAAGGCTGTGTTCATAAGGGGGATCAGATAACGTTTCTTCACAGAGATGTCACCCTTGGGACTCTGGAGCGGATAGAGAATAAAGGGGTTGTTCCAGGAAGCAGGTCGATAGCACAATCATATGGATGGTGAGGGGGGCAATGTGTAGCCTTAGCTTTGTTCAAAACCTCCCTTATCTCATGGTACTCAGGGGGAACTCTGGACAGATAAGTGTAATTATCCTCCGCCTTACATTTAGGGCCCTGGATAGGCTGAGCATAGAGCAGGAAGGACGCAGAATAGGAGGGAGCCCACCCCGTAACCTCTACCCATCGCCAGTCTATTTATGGGTTATGTTTCCTGAGCCAAGTGGCACACAAAACGATGGGAACCTGTGGGGAGTCAATAATCATAAAAATAATTTTTTCTCTGTGGTTCCACAGGCTCCGTGAGGCAGGAGTGGTTAAGTCTGTGACCATCCAGGGTGAGGACACTGTGAGGGGATAGAGCCGGGTGGAGTTTAATATTCAGCTTCCTGGCAAATGCTTTGTCCATGAACTCAGTGTCAGCTCCAGAGTCACCAAGGACAGAAACACTGTGAGATTGATCAGAGTGGGTTAGTGAGGCAGGTAGCAGTAGGTCTGGTGAGATGGAGAGTTTAGTATGGCTCAGTAGGGAACCCCCCCTCCCAACTGTTCCCCACAGCCTGACCTTTCCGGCCAGCAGGGAAATGATGTAAGCGACCTTGGCATGATCAGTGGGAAACGAAGATGGTTGCAACTCAAAATGAATCTCACATTGAGTGAGAAAGGCACGACACTGATCAGGATCGCCTCTAAAAAGTTCGGGCAGGGTGAGGCGCGGCTCTGTGAGCGAGGATGTCACCGTGTGTGGTGTGATGACATGGGGGAGGTGTTTGCAGAAGTGCGGGAGCCAGAGTAGCCTGGCCGCGGAGTTAAGTTAGGATCTCGGTGTCGCCAGCTTCTAGTAAGGAGATGGACATCTCAACGCCTGCCTGCCACTGACTGGTGGGTGATGAATCCATCTTTGCCAGATCGTACTGTAATGCACGGCATATTGGAGATATTCAATCACGACAGGTCAGTGATGTTTTACAAGCTTTATTTAAAAATGGAAGCACTAACGCGTAGGGCACGCTGCTTGGGCTGGAACCCCCGGAGGCAGAGATACAGGTTAGTGACCAGCGGAGGCAGGTATAATGATTGCTGAGGCGCTGGGTACTAACCTGACTGAGGAGAACCAGGGCACAGAGTGCCGGCTTGAGGCGGAGGAGCGAGTTCGGGGCTGAGGTCCGCTCGCAGGCAGAGTTAGCTGGGGCGCAGGCCAGGGGACGGCCGACAGGGAGGTGGACAGTTCCAGTGGGGCTTTCCAGAGACCTGATCCAGAGGGGTCCGGGTTCGGTAACAGTGAGGCAGAGATCCAGCGGCAGTACAGGCAGGGAGATCCGAGAGGGAAGGTCCAGGTCTGGTCCAGGTTCGTTAACTGACGGGTTCAGAGATCCATAAAGGTTAGACAGGTTCCAGTACTCACAGGCAGGAGGGTCAGGCTCAAAGGCAGGCAGTCGAGGATAAACAGAGTCCAAAGTCCAGAGGCAGATCCGATCAGGTTTCCAGGCAGGCAGACAGAGGCAGAATGGGGAAAGGCAGGCTCGGCAACAGAAAGCAGATCAGGTCGGGCAACAGACAGGCAGACAGACAGACAAACAGGCTTGCAAAAAGAATGGCTGGAAGGTTCTCACCGGTTGGTTTGAGACGATCTGGCACTGGTAACTGAACTGAACGGGGTTTATATACAGTTGGAACCTGTTAGGAACATGAAAGAGGCAGAGCAAGTATTCAAACCAAACAAGCGAGGTATGATAACACAGGATTTTAGTTTTAGTTTTATTGAAAGGATCCCCATTAGCTACAGCTATGCTGCAGCTATTCTTCCTGGGGCCCTGAAAAATATATACATTAAAAACAAAACAAGGAATACAACAAATAATTGAAAGAAAAAGAAAATACACAAACACATATACAAATGTCTCGGCTGCAGAAGCTGGCTCTTGGGACGTGGAATGTCACCTCTCTGGTGGGGAAGGAGCCTGAGCTTGTGCGCGAGGTTGAGAGGTTCCGACTAGAGATAGTCGGACTCACCTCGACGCACCGCTCTGGCTCCGGAACCAGTCTCCTTGAGAGGGGCTGGACATTCTTCCACTCTGGAGTTGCCCATGGTGAGAGGCGCCGAGCTGGGGTTGGCATACTTGTTGCCCCCCATCTCGGTGCCTGCACGTTGGGGTTTTCCCCGGTGAACGAGAGGGTGGCCTCCCTCCGCATCCGTGTGGGGGGACGGGTTCTGACTGTTGTTTGCGCTTATGCGCCAAACAGCAGTTCAGATTACCCACCCTTTTTGGAGTCCTTGGAAGGGGTACTGGAGAGTGCCCCTCCTGGGGACTCCCTCGTTTTGCTGGGGGACTTCAACGCTCACGTGGGCAATGACAGTGGGACCTGGAGGGGCGTGGTTGGGAGGAATGGCCCACCTGATCTGAACTCGAGTGGTGTTTTGTTGTTGGACTTCTGTGCTCGTCATGGATTGTCCATCACAAACACCATGTTCAAGCATAAGGGTGTCCATATGTGCTCTTGGCACCAGGACACCCTAGGTCGCAGTTCAATGATCGACTTTGTTGTCGTTTCATCTGACCTGCGGCCGCATGTCTTGGACACTCGGGTGAAGAGAGGGGCGGAGCTCTCCACCGACCACTACCTGGTGGTGAGTTGGCTCCGATGGCGGGGGAGGAAGCCGGTCCGACCGGGCAGGCCCAAACGTACTGTGAGGGTTTGCTGGGAACGTCTGGCGGAGTCCCCTGTGAGGCGGAGCTTTAACTCCCACCTCCGGGAGAACTTTAAACACGTCCCGAGGGAGGCGGGGGACATTGAGTCTGAATGGACCATGTTCCACGCCTCTATTGCTGAGGCGGCTAGTCGGAGCTGTGGCCGCAAGGTTGTCGGTGCATGTCGTGGCGGCAACCCTCGAACCCGCTGGTGGACACCAGCGGTGAGGGAAGCCGTCAAGCTGAAGAAGGAGTCCTACCGGGCTTTTTTGGCCTGTGGGACTCCGGAAGCAGCTGATGTGTACCGGCAGTCGAAGCGGCAGGCGGCTCGGCTGGTCGCCGAGGCAAAAACTCGGGCGTGGGAAGAGTTCGGAGAGGCCATGGAGAAAGACTTCCGTACGGCTTCGAAGCGATTCTGGTCCACCATCCGGCGTCTCAGGAGGGGGAAGCAGTGCAGTACCAACACTGTTTACAGTGGGGGTGGTGTGCTGCTGACCTCGACTCGGGACGTCGTGCGTCGGTGGGCGGAATACTTCGAAGACCTCCTTAATCCCACCAACACGTCTTCCATTGAGGAAGCAGAGCCTGAGGACTCTGGGTCGGGTTCTCCCATCTCTGGTGCTGAGGTTGCCGAGGTTGTTAAAAAGCTCCTCGGTGGCAAGGCTCCGGGGGTGGATGAGATTCGCCCTGAGTACCTTAAGGCTCTGGATGTTGTGGGGCTGTGTTGGTTAACGCGGCTCTGCAACATTGCGTGGACATCGGGGGCAGTTCCCCTGGATTGGCAGACTGGGGTGGTGGTCCCCCTATTTAAAAAGGGGGACCGGAGGGTGTGTTCCAACTACAGAGGAATCACACTCTTAAGCCTCCCTGGTAAGGTCTATTCAGGGGTTCTGGAAAGGAGGGTCCGTCGGATAGTCGAATCTCGGATTCAGGAAGAGCAGTGTGGTTTTCGTCCTGGCCGTGGAACACTGGACCAGCTCTACACCCTCAGCAGGATTCTTGAGGGGGCATGGGAGTTTGCCCAACCAGTCTACATGTGCTTTGTGGATCTGGAGAAGGCATTCGACCGTGTCCCCCGGGGGATCCTGTGGGGGGTACTCCGGGAGTATGGAGTACCGGACCCTTTAATAAGGGCTCTCAGGTCTCTGTACGACCGGTGTCAGAGTCTGGTCCGCATTGCCGGCAGTAAGTCGGACTCGTTTCCGGTGAGAGTTGGACTCCGCCAAGGCTGCCCTTTGTCACCGATTCTGTTCATAACTTTTATGGACAGAATTTCTAGGCGCAGCCAAGGTGTTGAGGGGATCCGCTTTGGTGGCCTTAGGATTGCGTCTCTGCTATTCGCGGATGACGTGGTCCTATTGGCTTCATCAGGGCGTGATCTACAGCTCTCACTGGAGCGGTTCGCAGCCGAGTGCGAAGCGGCCGGGATGAAAATCAGTGCCTCCAAATCCGAGACCATGGTCTTGAACCGGAAAAGGGTAGAGTGCCTTCTCCGGGTTGGGGAGGATGTCCGGCCCCTAGTGGAGGAGTTCAAGTATCTTGGGGTCTTGTTCACGAATGGGGGGAAGATGGAGCGGGAGATCGACAGGCGGATTGGTGCAGCGTCTGCTGTGAAGCGGGCGCTGTACCGATCCGTTGTGGTGAAGAGAGAGCTGAGCCAAAAGGCGAAGCTCTCGATTTACCGGTCGATCTACGTTCCTACCCTCATCTATGGTCACGAGCTTTGGGTCGTGACCGAAAGAACGAGATCCTGGATACAAGCGGCTGAAATGAGTTTTCTCCGTAGTGTGTCTGGGCTCTCCCTTAGAGATAGGGTGAGGAGCTCAGTCATCCGGGGAGGACTCAGAGTAGAGCCGCTGCTCCTCCACGTCGAGAGGAGCCAGTTGAGGTGGCTCGGGCATCTGGTCAGGATGCCTCCTGGACGCCTCCCTGGAGAGGTGTTCCGGGCACGTCCCACCGGGAGGAGACCCAGGGGAAGACCCAGGACACGCTGGAGGGACTATGTCTCCCGGCTGGCCTGGGAACGCCTTGGGATTCCTCCTGAGGAGCTGGCCCAAGTGGCTGGGGAGAGGGACGTCTGGGCCTCCCTACTGAAGCTGCTACCCCCGCGACCCGACCCCGGATAAGCGGAAGACAACGGACGGACGGACGGACGGACATATACAAATACATATACAACATATACACATATTAACGTACATATGTACCCTCATGTGGGCATGAAATATGACAAATATAAAACACATTCTGCACTTACACCTGTAAACATACCTACACATATACATACATATTTGCACACATATATAAATGCATAAAAACATTCAGTTATATTAATATGTGTTTATTTAATAAACACATCTTGATAATTTTTGACCAAGACATGTAATTTAAATCCCATATTAAACAGGTTTCCAGAGTTTCCTTTTTTCACCTCAGTGTCAGAATGCAGCTTGTAGGCTGCATGCTGAGCCTCCCTTCCCCTCTCTCTTCTCTGCACAGCCTGATTGGTCCCACCTGTCAGGCTAAAGTTACCCCTAATCTGTTGCCACCTGTGTTCTCCTCTTTATAAACTCACCTCATTCTGTTCTCATCGCCGGTCCATAGTGTTCACTCCTGCTCAGTTTCTGTCAGTATCCTGTGTCAGCTCAGTTTTTGTTACAGTCAGCCTGAAGACGTTACTTCAACTTGGTTTTTGTTCAAGTCACTGCCTAAGACTCTGCTCAGCTCTGCTCCAACGGAAGTTCTCTACTCCTGACCACGACTCCTGTGCTGTTCCACGTTCTCAAGTTCCTGTGCTGTTCCACGTTCTCAAGTTCCCGCAGCTGTTCCATGTTCTCAAGTTCCTGAGCTGTTCCACGTTCTCAAGTTCCTGAGCTGTTCCACGTTTTCAAGTTCCCGCAGCTGTTCCACGTTCTCAAGTTCCCGCAGCTGTTCCTCGTTCTCAAGTTCTGCAGCTGCTCCACGGTCTGTAGTTCTGCAGCTGTTCCACAGTCTCAAGTTCTGCAGATGCTCCACGGTCTCAAGTTCCGCAGCTGTTCCACGGTCTCAAGTCCTCCGCTCCGGAGTTTCCTCCTGGTCAGTCACCCCTTACTCCTCCTGTCAGCCAGCTTCTGCACCCTTCATCTCCATCCATAAAAAGACTCTGGTTCCTCTCGTCATCTATCTTCCATCCTGTTCAATAAACTCACTTTATGAACTAGCTCTGTGTGTGCATGCTGTGTCCGGGTTCATCCAAAGACAAATCATGGCACTCAGGAATATCGCCAAAATTAGAAACATTCTGTCCAGGAGTGATGCTGAAAAACTGGTCCATGCATTTGTTACTTCAAGGCCGGACTACTGTAATTCTTTACTATCAGGAAGTCCACAAAATGCAGTTCAAAGCCTTCAGCTTATCCAAAATGCTGCAGCAAGAGTTCTGATGAAAATCAACAAGCGGGATCATATTTCTCCAATTTTAGCTTCCCTTCATTGGCTTCCTGTTAAATCAAGAATAGAATTTTAAATTCTTCTTCTAACATATAAAGCCCTTAATAATCAAGCTCCATCATATATCAGAGCTCTGATTACCCCGTATGTTCCTGACAGAGCGCTTTGCTCTCAGACTGCAGGTCTGGTGGATATCAGGATCTAATTTTCTCACTCTATAGAGTTCTACTGTTCTTCAATTATGCATTATGTGTTGTCATTTCTGCTTTAACTTTCTGTTCTCTCTCTTTTATCTTCATAGTAGGTACACCTGGTCTGGCATTCTGTTAACTGTGACATCATCCAGAGAAGACGGCTCACCCGCTACTACTATCTAATGTAGAACAGATTACTAGATCAATGTGTGCTTCTGTGCTTTTTTGTCTCTCTTGTTGTGTCTCTGCTCTGTCTTCTCTAACCCCCAGTCGGTCGAGGCAGATGACCGTTCATACTGAGCCCGGTTCTGCCAGACGTTTTCCTTCCCGTTAATGGGGAGTTTTTCTTCCCACTGTGGCTTCATGCTTGCTCAGTATGAGGGATTGCAGCAAAGCCATGTACAATGCAGACGACTCTCCCTGTGGCTCTACGCTTCCCCAGGAGTGAATGCTGCTTGTCGGGACTTTGATGCAATCAACTGGTTTCCTTATATAGGACATTTTTGACCAATCTGTATAATCTGACCCAATCTGTATAATATGATTGAACTTGACTTTGTAAAGTGCCTTGAGATGACATGTTTCATGATTTGACGCTATATAAATAAAATTGAATTGAATTGAATTGAATAATACAGGGACTGGCAGGCTCAATGGTCAGTGTGGCAGTCCAAAAACTGGTACACGAAAAGCATTCCAAAAAAGGCAGAAGTAATGACTGGGGTAAGGCTAACTCAAATAATCTTCAGGCAGGTCCAGGTCGGAAAAACAGGTAAGCAGTCAGACAGAACAGGAAAGTCAGAATAAGGCTCAGAGGTCAAAAAGACTGCAGTTGGGTTAACGTCAACAGGATGACAGAAGGGAATGCTGGACAAAAACTTACCCAAAGGCTCATTAATGATCTGGCAGAGAACTGAAGGCTGAGGCAGGACTGTATAGTAGAGTGCACAGGTGAAATGGAGTGAAACTAATTACAAGAAGGCAGGTGGAACTAATCAGAGCAAGGGAGCTGACAGATTTCCGAGGGGAGACCAAACTGAGCTGATAATGTGACAGGTGGAAAACAGGTAACCTAAACAGTACAACACGTCTAAATCAAAACCAAACAAGAAAGAACCCAAAAGCAGAAACTGAACTAATAAATCAGATAACATGAACCTGTAACGAACAATAAAGTAGGACCCAAGATTCAACACAGCACAGGTCAGTGGTTGGTAACAGGCTTTATTTTGAATGTTACGGGCGCAGGTAGCTCTCGTACCAGTAACCCCATGAGACGGAGACAACAGGTTAGTGATCAGTTAGGGGGGGGGGGGGAATAGGGCAAAAGAGGTAAGCTGAATCACTAACCTGCTAGAGGGTTTGTGAGCTCGGGGAATGGCTCGACAGGACAGGGTTTGCAAGTGTTGGAGCCGTTGAGCGGCTGGCGGTCTGGGAGTAAAGTCCAGTGAGCCAAATCCAGGCAGACGTACAAGGAGGGAAATCCAGAAGGCAGGTCCAGGTCCAATCCAAAGTCCAAAAAACTGGCAGATACACAGACATAAGGGGTTAGGCAGACTCGAAAGACTCACGGACAGGCAGAGGTCGGGTTTACAGGTAGGCAATCCAAGGCGAAGGCAGATGCAGGAATCCAGGGACAGGTCGGGTCAGGTTTCCAGACGTGGGCAGACAGAACCAGTTAAGGGATAAGGCAGTCTCGGTGGTCAAGGCGGAACAAGGTCAGGTACAAACTAGCAGGCAGAACAGGGAATGCTGGAAAGAACTCGATAGCAGACTATGAGTTCTTTCCCTTAAGGGTGGATTCCAGACGGCCTAGGCTGGTCAGGATGGGCTCTGTGAAAATCCCTGATTAGGGATTTGTCCAGAACGGACCGAGAGCGGACCCACTGGCGCTCCTCAGGTCCATAGCCCTCTCAGTCGATCAAGTACTGAGTTCCCCTTCCCCATCTCCTGCACTTGAGGATACGCCTAACAGTGTAGGCTGGGGAACCATCAATGATCCAGGAGGGTGGTGGGGATGTGGAGGCGGGTGCAAGACTTGAGGTCTTGACCGGTTTAATGCGGTAAACGTGAAATGTGGGGTGGATTCTCATGGAAGAAGGCAGATGGAGGCGGACCGCCACTGGGTTCACCACCTTGGTGATGGGAAAAAGCCCGATAAATCTGGGTGCCAACTTCCTGCTCTCAACCTTGAGGGGAAGGTCTCTGGTTGAGAGCCAAACCCTGTCTCCTGGCTGATATTGGCTGCCTTAGCCTGGACCTGAGAGGAGCGGTGAATGGTTCTCTTGGCCCTCCTCCAGGCTCGCTGGCACCTCAGAGCAGACAGATGAGCAGACGGAACCCTTGCATCCCTCTCCTGGATGGAGAACACCGGAGGTTGAAAACCATAAACAACATAAAAGAGAGAGAGGCCGGTGGAGCTGGAGGGAGTGGCATTAATGGCATGCTCCACCCAAGGCAGATTCTGGGCCCACTTAGTGGGGTCAGACTTGCAAAAAAGGCAAAGCTTCTATTTCCTGATTAAGCCTCTCCGTCTGACCATCGGTTTGCAGGTGGAAACCGGAGGAGAGGTTGACTGTTATGCCCAACAAGGAACAGAACTCCCGCCAGTATTGGGCCACAAATTGTGGTCCTCGGCCAGAAACTATATCGGCCAGTAGGCCGTGCAGGCGGAATACCTCTCTAGCCAGGATCACTCCCATGTCCTTGGCAGAGGGGAGTTTGGGTAAAGGAACTATATGGACCATTTTGGAGAAACGGACCACAATGGTGAGTATGACTGTGTTACCATCAGAGGCAGGGAGACCAGAGATGAAGTCCATGGACAGGCTTGACCAAGGCCGAGAGGGAATAGGCAGGGGCTGGAGAAGACTAGACGGGGAACGACGGGAGGCTTTTGCCTGGCAGCAATGGGTACAGGCTGAAACAAAGTCCTTGACATCCTGGGTCAGGGTTGGCCACCAGAACTGGGAGCGGACAATGTGTAATGACTTGGTGATGCCAGGGTGGCAGAACAGGTGGGAGCAGTGACAGAACTCGAGCACCCTACCCCTCAAGGGATCAGGGACGAAAAGTGTCTCTGGGGCAGGCCTCAGGAATACAAACCCCAACGAGTGAGCTCCTAACCTCTTGCTCCAGACTGAGCCGTGTCACTGCGCACGGACCAAATCAGGGAGGATGTACTCCTGTGTCTGTTTGGGACCTTTCTCCTCAAACATTCGAGAGAGGGCATCTGGCTTGACATTCTTTGAACCAGGTCTGTAAGACAGAGTAAAATTTAACCGACTAAAAAAAAAAACAGTCCACATGGCTTGTTGGGGGTTGAGCCTCTTTGCCGTCCTAAGGTACTCCAGGTTCCGTTGGTCCGTCCAGACCAGGAAAGGGAGTCTTGATCCCTCAAGCCAATGCCTCCACTCCTCCAGGGCTAACTTGACAGCGAGGAGCTCTCGGTCACCCACATCATAATTTCGCTCTGCTGGAGACAGTTTCCTAGAAAGGAAGGCACATGGATGAACTCGGCCCTCCTCAGTCCTCTGGCTGAGAACTGCCCCGACGCCGGAACTGGAGGCATCACCCTTAACGATGAACTGCCTCTCAGGATTAGGAGAGACCAGGACTGGAGCAGAGGTAAAAAGGAGCTTAAGTTGCCGAAAAGCCTTGCCTGCCTGATCGTTCCAGTTGAACCTCGCCTTAACTGAGGTCAGGGCATGGAGCGGGCCGGCGACTTGACTATAATTTCGAATAAAATATCTGTCAAAATTGGCGAACCCCAAAAATCTCTGTAGTTGTTTCCGGTCGGTTGGTGTGAGCCAATCTGTGACTGATCGTACCTTGGATGGATCCATGGCCATTTGGCCAGGGGACAGGATAAATCCCAAGAAAGTAGTCGTTGCAACGTGAAACTCACATTTCTCTGCCTTCACATATAATTGATTCTGTAGTAGGCGAAGCAGGACTGAGCGGACGTGTTGACTATGGATCGTGGGGTCTTCTGAGTAGATCAGGATGTCGTCAAGATAAACAAAGACAAACTTCCCAATCATGTCCCTGAGTACCTCATTTACGAGGTTCTGGAAAACAGCTGGGGCGTTTGTGAGCCCAAATGGCATAACCAGGTACTCCTAATGACCTGTAGGAGTGTTAAAAGCCGTCTTCCACTCATCCCCCTCCCTAATACGAACCAGGTGGTAGGCATTTCGAAGGTCCAACTTTGTGAACAATTTAGCCCCACTGACCTGATCAAAAGCAGTGTTCATCAGAGGAATAGGGTAGCGGTTCTTAACAGAGATGTCATTCAGTCCCCTGTAGTCAATACAAGGGCGAAGTGAGCCATCCTTCTTCCCTACAAAGAAAAAATCCGCACCAGCAGGTGAGGAGGAGGGACGGATAATGCTTGCCCTAAGAGAGTCTTCAATGTACCTCTGCATGGCCTCAGACTCAGGGGCGGACAGAGAATAAAGGCGGCCCCTTGGAGGAGTTGTTCCGGGAAGCAGATCAATACAACGATTGTAAGGGCGATGGGGAGGCAGGCTTGTGGCCTTAGCTTTGTTAACCACCTCCCTCAGGTCGTGGTACTCAGAGGGAACCCTGGACAGGTCACCACAAACAAGAGACAGAACAGGACGGAGCCCATCCTGTGACCTCCACCCTCCGCCAGTCAATGAGGGGGTTGTGTCTCCTGAGGCAAGTTGCACCCGGGACAACTGGGACCTTTGGAGAGTTAATAATCATGAAAGTGAGGTAGCGCGGGTAGCTCTCGAACCAGTAACCCCCTGAGACGGAGACAACAGGTTAGTGATCAGTTAGGGGGGGGGCAAAAGAAGTAAGCTGAATCACTAACCTGTTAGATGGTTTGTGAGCTTGGGGAACGGCTCGACAGGACAGGGTTTGCAGGGGTTGGAGCCGTTGAGCGGCTGGCGATCTGGGAGTAAAGTCCAGTGAGCCAAATCCAGGCAGAGGTACAAGGAGGGAAATCCAGAAGGCAGGTCCAGGTCCAATCCAAAGTCCAAAAAACTGGCAGATACACAGACGTAAGGGGTTAGGTAGACTCGAAAGACTCACGGACAGGCAGAGGTCGGGTTTACAGGTAGGCAATCCAAGGCGAAGGCAGATGCAGGAATCCAGGGACAGGTCAGGTCAGGTTTCCAGACGTGGGCAGACAGAACCAGTTAAGGGATAAGGCAGTGGTCAAGGCGGAACAAGGTCAGGTACAAACTAGCAGGCAGAACAGGGAATGCTGGAAAGAACTCGATAGCAGGCTATGAGACGATCTGACACTGGAAGCTGATTTGGATGGAGCTTATATGGAGGTGAAAACAGCTGAGGCCAGTGAAGGATAATAGCAAGGAGGGCGGAGAGGAGCAGGTGTGCAGAGTTGTAGATAAATCAGCGCCAGTGCCAAGAACATCACAGAACCAAGACAAAACCCAAATCATAACAGGAAACTGGTGAAGCCAGTGAATGTTGATTGCAGGTGGGATGGAGCTGAGTGTTATAAGAATTATTATTCTGAAGTCTCTATGTCCTCACACCACTCGGACAGAGGAGGCCTGGAGACCTGATGTCTGTGTATAAGATCCACTGTTTGCTGATTGCAAGGCCAAATACTGCAGCTGCTGAGGGATACTGATTGTCTATGATAGACTGTCTTTGTTATGTCTCAAACCAAGGCCACGGTGCAGTGTTAGGGGAAGCCCGAAAAGCGAGGCATGCAGAAACAGGGCAGACGCAGACCGCAGCGGAACCGTGGGGTGCGATTTACTTCCCAACTATGTGAATCTCTGCTCTGTCTCTCAATAAAAGTGCTGGAACTATATCACTCCACCGGTCTCCTTCTTCAGTAACTCAGGGAGGTCAGTTATCTGTTCAGAACTCCCATAACACTGAGCAGGTGTGATGAGTGGATACTTAGACCAGCACCAGTGCCACGATTATTACAGGAGGCTTTTTATTGGGCATGCTATTTAGAGCTTCTTGAATTTCCACTGTTGTCAGAGGTGAATCCAGGGTTATTGTTTGACGACATGATAATTTAGGAAGTGTTATTTTATCCAGAAATTGCTTGATGTTATTATTTGATGGATGGATAGGTAAGAAACTTCCTGACTTGATTGCCATCTTCAAAGTTTTCTATTTGAACTCTTTCAATAAAAAATTTCTTTAGCTTTTCAAGCTGTCGCTTCATGCTTGCTCATTATGAGGGATTGCTACAAAGACATGGACAATGCAGACGACTCTCCTTGTGGCTCTACACTTCTCCAGGAGTGAATGCTGCTTGTCGGGATTTTGATGCAATCAACTGGGTTCCCTTATATAGGAAATGTTTGACCAATCTGTATATTCTGACCCAATCTGTATAATATGATTGAATGTGACTTTATAAAGTGCCTTGAGATGACATGCTTCATGAATTGGTGCTATATAAATAAAATTTAATTAAATATATACATTTAATTCTAATTTTGCTTTACAGATTTTACCCAGCTTTCCCTCTACCTGAGAGGTTTCTAGTAACATAATTTTTTCTTATATGAGAATGAAATAATTTTACTGCTCATCACTGCTTTCCCTGCCTCCCAGAAGATAGATGCTGATGTCCCTGGTAGATCATTGTACTCCAAGTATGAAGCCCATTCTAAGGTTAAAGAAACAGGAGCATGATCACTGACAGCAGTAGGATGTATTACAGCATCTGAAATATCAGAGTGCAGTGAGCTGCTGATTAAGAAATAGTCCAAACGAGAGTAAGAATGTTGGACATTTGAAAAGAAAGCATATTCCTTACTGTTAGGATGAAGAGATCGCCATGCATCGCAAAGACCATAATCACTCATGTATTGTTTGACTACATTTAATGATTGCCAACTGCACTGATTCCCTGTTGTATTCAACCTTTTTCCTCATTTAGAGCAAAGTTGAGGTCACCCCCAATAAATAGAAAGCAATCCAGGTGTTTTGAAAGTGCAGGGAACAGTTTGTGGAAGAATGAGGGGTCATCAACATTTGGGCTATATATACTGACAATACATAACTTTTGGTTTCAAATAGATATTTTTATTATTATGAATCTACCTTCAGGATCTGTAATTTGGTCTAATATTGTAAAACTAACGTTTTTGTGGATTGTCTAGAGTTACAGCAGGCAGCAAACACAGTTAAGATAATTTACAGTTTTAGCTGATTTATTAATTTCTTGCAATAAGACCACATCTGCCATTAGTCTTTTAAGCTGTTTAAAAATCTTCAACTTTTTCTCTGTGGTGCCGGATCAATATCAGAGAGCAGCGAGCTGCTGATTAAGAAATAGTCCAAACGAGAGTTCACACCTACAGTTGTGGTCAAAAGTGTACATACACTTGTAAAAAAATCATAATGTTATGGCTGTCTTGAGTCTTCAATAAGTTCTACAACTCTTATTTTTCTGTGATAGAGTGATCGGAACACATACATGTTTGTCACAAAAAACAGTCATAAAGTTTGGTTCTTTCATAAATTTATTATGGGTCTGCTGAAAATGTCACCAAATCTGCTGGGTCAAAAATATATATACAGCAACAAAATTTGTCAACTTTGGTGATGTAGCGAGTTGTGTCAATCAAATTAGCTTCATATCATGGCCTCTTCACTTCTTCTAAGTGATTCTGATTGACTACAGCTGTTGACTTCTCATGAGCCCATTTAAATAGGGCTCATTTGACCCAGTGATTAGACTCAGCTACAAAAGCTACAATGGGAAAGTCAAAGGAACTCAGTGTGGATCTGAAAAAGCGAATTATTGACTTGAACAAGTCAGGGAAGTCACTTGGAGCCATTTCAAAGCAGCTACAGGTCCCAAGAGCAACTGTGCAGACAATTATACGCAAGTATAAAGTGCATGGAACAGTTGTGTCACTGCCACGATCAGGAAGAAAACGCAAGCTATCACATGCTGCCGAGAGGAGATTGGTCAGGATGGTCAAGAGTCAACCAAGAATCACCAAGAAGCAGGTCTGCAAGGATTTGGAAGCTGATGGAACACAGGTGTCAGTCTCCACAGTCAAGCGTGTTTTACATCGGCATGGACTGAGAGGCTGCCGTGCAAGAAAGAAGCCCTTGCTCCAGAAAAGGCACCTTATGACTCGGCTGAAGTTTGCTGCTGATCACATGGACAAAGATAAAACCTTCTGGAGGAAAGTTCTCTGGTCAGACGAAACAAAAATTGAGCTGTTTGGCCACAACACCCAGCAATATGTTTGGAGGAGAAAAGGTGAGGCCTTTAATCCCAGGAACACCATGCCTACTGTCAAGCATGGTGGTGGTAGTATTATGCTCTGGGGATGTTTTGCTGCCAGTGGAACTGGTTCTTTGCAGAAAGTAAATGGGATAATGAAGAAGGAGGATTACCTCCAAATTCTGCAGGAAAACTTAAAACCATCAGCCCGAAGGTTGGGTCTTGGGCGCAGTTGGGTGTTCCAACAAGACAATGACCCAAAACACACATCAAAAGTGGTAAAGGAATGGCTAAACCAGGCTAGAATTAAGGTTTTAGAATGGCCTTCCCAAAGTCCTGACTTAAACCCCATTGAGAACATGTGGACAGTGCTAAAGAAACAGGTTCATGCAAGAAAACCATCACATTTAGCTGAACTGCACCAATTCTGTCAAGAAGAGTGGTCAAACATTCGACCTGAAGCTTGCCAGGACCTTGTGGATGGCTACCAAAAGTGCCTAGTTGCCGTGAAAATGGCCATGGGACATGTAACCAAATACTAATGTTGCTGTATGTATATTTTTGACCCAGCAGATTTGGTGACATTTTCAGCAGACCCATAATAAATTTATGAAAGAACCAAACTTTATGACTGTTTTTTGTGACAAACATGTATGTGTTCCGATCACTCTATCACAGAAAAATAAGAGTTGTAGAACTTATTGAAGACTCAAGACAGCCATAACATTATGATTTTTTTACAAGTGTATGTACACTTTTGACCACAACTGTATGGTGAATCCATGTCACATACTTTAGATTCACTATAGGCGTGAGTGAGAAGCTGAAGTTGGAAAGTTCATGTCCCTATAGAAATAGATAGGTGACATCATATAAAGTGCTTGTGATTGTTTGATCCACAGGAAACAAGCAGAGGAATAAGACGAAGAAAGACAGAGAATTAAGGAAGTGCAGAGTGAGAAGAGGTGAAAGAAAAAGGATTACGATCCATAAACCCAGCCGTGACTAAGAAACACACTGTGCCAATGTGCTCTTGAGCTGTGCATACATTTAATTCATCACCGTGTTCAGTTCTATTCTCTTTTAACAAGTGTCACATTGTGGATTGAAATCTAAACAATAACTGACTTCCCAGCATTACAAACTTGTAATGCGCACTTTAGCTAAGATCAACCGAGGTTGGATTTTATCGAGCCTCTTACCTCTGAGCCGTCTCAGAGGAAGGTGATGTGTTTTACCTTGTCAGCAGGGATTTTCAGCTGCTGTCGGAGGAATTTGCAGATTGTTCCATCGGCATCCTCCTCTTGCTTCTCCAGGATGCTGGCAAAGATGAGGTCATCACTCATCCTTTAAGACTGAATGTCCAGAATGGATTCCTTCATCTTACTCTTTTCACTGGACAACTGAACCATGGTGAGCTTCCTGATTTCCTCCCTCAGCGATTCATTCTCTGCTTTGACGGGAGCTAGCTGTTCCTGGCTGTATTTCAGTGATTCTATCAGGGCTTGAAAGTCCTTGTGTAGAACTTCTACCAAGGTGAGACGGGCATCCAGGTTAGTTAATGTATTATCTATGGATTGCAGGACGTTGCTGTAGCTCCTCTCTGGAGATATTGTGGAAGCCAGGCTGGGTAAACTCAAACTCAAGGCTGGTCAAGGTCTCCTTGTCCAGTTTGTTGTTCTCATGGTTTTTAAGTGTTTGGCCCACATGCAGATACAGACAGAGGCAGAAACAATTTTAAGATGTTTATTAAAGGCTCAGATAACGGGGAAACACACAGCGTGTGGGACAGGCGAGGTCTGAACATCAGTGCTGGAACAACTACGGGAAGAAAGGGGAATAATGTTACAGAGGATCGAACCAGGGGAAAATACCAGAAGCTGTTGCGCTTACCATTTGGTCGGGAAGACCTATCCAGGGAGAGTAAGTGACGAGGGAACTGTGACCGTAACTCGCTGATGGAAACAGGTGACTGAGTGACTGGAAGGCTGACAGATGTAATGCTGGCAAAGGGATCCGGAGCTCACCACATCACAGCAAAGCTCACTGTCGATAACTGGTTTAATTTGGGAAACATGAAAAGTTGGGTGTACTCGGGACTGTGGAGGCAGGCACAGATGGACAGAGGTGGGACTGATGACGGTTTTGATTTCATAGGGTCCAGTGAATTGGGGGCAAGTTTCTTGGCAGACGGATTAGCTAAGACGTCTCTAGGTGATAACCAGACCTTCTGACCGGGGCGATACATGAACACGGTGCTGGTCAGCGAACCTTTTGTTCTGCTCTGTGGTGCGAGTGAGAGCAGTGACAGTGGATCTCCAAGTTTCCTGACAGCGGTTGATTTACTGGCTGACAGATGAGACTGGTATCTGGAGTTCATCGGCAGGTAGGAGAGGAGGTTGATACCCGAGGGCAATTTCAAAGGGTGAATGTCCAGTAGCTGACGAAACGTGGAAGTTGAGGGCATACTCAACCCATGGCAAAAACTTGTTCCAATCGGTAGGTGATGAGGAGGTGAGGCAGGAAAGGGTGGTCTCTAATTGTTGATTAATCTTTTCGGTCTTGCCGTTGGTCTGAGGGTGATATCCGGAAGTGAGGGTGTAGCGGGCACCGAGAGCAGAACAAAAGTGCCGCCAAACCTGGGAGACAAACTGGGGACCCCCATCAGGGAGGATGTCGACGGGGATGCCATGAAGTTTAAATACATGCTTAATGAGTAGTTGGGCAGTTTGCAGGGCGTTAGGCCATTTACGTATTGGGATGAGATGACATGATTTGGAAAACTGGTCAATGACAGTCAATATAGTGGCCATTCCTTGGGATGATGGGAGTCCAGTAACAAAATCCAAAGCGATGTGGGACCAGAGGCGTTTAGGGATTGGGAATGGATTGAGCAAACCGGAGGGAGGTTGATTGGAAGGTTTGTTCTGAGCACAAATGGGACAGGCACAGACATATTGACGCACGTCTTTCGTCCAAGACGGCCACCAAAACCGACGGGACACCTGAGACTGTGTCCTATATATTCCGGGGTGAGCTGAGAACTTCAAAACGTGGCTCCAACATAACACATCAGGACGGACAGATTTGGGAACATATTTTAATCCAGCGGGCCCGGTACCTGGATCAGGATTTAGGAGCAGGGCTTGGTTTATCCGATCCTCCAGATCCCAACGTAGAGCTCCAAAGGTGCATGTAGGGGGAAGAATTGGCGCTGGCTCCCTTTCCTGTTCCTGAGGTGCAAACTGTCGAGAGAGGGTATCAAGTTTGATGTTTCTGGAGCCGGGGCAATGTTTATGGAGAGGTTGAATCTGGAGAAGAAAAGGGACCAGCGGGCTTGACGGGGATTCAGACGTCGGGCAGACTGTAGATAAGCGAGGTTCTTGTGGTCTGTCCAGATTATTATGGGCTGCTCGGACCCCTCCAACCCGTGTCGCCACTCCTCTAATGCTAATTTAATGGCCAACAGTTCACGGTCCCCCACGTCATAGTTTCGCTCGGCTGGAGACAGCCAGCGAGAGAAAAAGCCACAAGGATGTAGTTTGTTATTAGAATTAGATTGCTGAGATAATACTGCACCAACACCAGTATCTGATGCGTCTATTTCCAGGGTGAATTGTTTAGCTGGGTCAGGATGAATGAGTATGGGGGCCTGTGAAAACCTAGTCTTAAGTTCTAAAAAAGGAAGCTTCAGCCTCAGAACTCCAGACAAGCAGAAACATAGTGGAGGTTAAGGCACGCAGAGGGGATGCGATCTGGCTGTAGTTGTTAATAAAATGTCTGTAAAAGTTAGCAAAACCTAAGAATCTCTGAAGTTGCTTCCTAAAGTCTGGGGTGGGCCACTCTACTACTGCTTTAATTTTTTCTGGATCTGATCTGACTTGTCCTCCCTCTAAGATGAGACCAAGAAAAGAAACTGAACTCTGGTGGAATTCGCACTTTTCTGCTTTGACAAACAAACGGTTTTCTAAGAGGCGTTGGAGGACTAGGTGTTGTCGTTGCTGATCTGGATCACTAGAGTAAATCAGAATGTCATCTAGATAGACAAAAACAAAGACGTTCAAAAAATAACGTAGGGCATCATTAACTAATGCCTGAAAGACGGATGGAGCATTATACAAGCCAAAAGGCATGACCAAATATTCAAAGTGACCAAGCGGGATCTTTAAAGCCGTCTTCCATTCGTCCCTCTGACGAACCTGGACCAAATGGTAAGCGTTACGCAAGTCGAGCTTGGTAAAAATGACAGCTTTCTGGACTGGTTCTAGGGCTGAAGACAACAGGGGAAGCGGGTACTTATCCTTAACAGTGATTTGATTTAGCCCTCGGTAGTCGATACACGGCCGGATGGAACCATCTTTCTTCCCAACAAAAAGGAAACCCGCTCCTAATGGAGTGGAGGAAGGGCAAATTAATACAGCTGAAAGAGACTCACCAATATATTTCTCGAGTGGACGTTCAGACCTCGAGATATTGTAGAGGCGGCTGGAGGGTAGCAGAGCCCCCGGTAGCAAATCAATAGCGCAATTGTATGGGCGATGCGGAGGAAGTGAGCACGCCTGACTCTTACAGGTCGTGATACTGCTCAGGAACACGGGTTGAGTCAATGGCATCCTCCAATTCAGTGGAAGAATTGGAGGGATGGGAAACTGGCTGAGCTGACTGTAGACATCGTAAATGGCAGGCAGGGGACCAGGATTCTAGCCGAGACTCGGCCCAGTTCAAATGAGGATTATGAATAGTTATCCAAGCCAGACATAAAACAACAGGGGAGTGTTTTACCGGGAAAACAAAAAAAAGCTGTTCCCTGTGATTACTGGATACAATTACTTCCAGAGGCTTGGTCTGATCCTTGGTCAATCAGGTTAAAATCGGAACCAGAGTCGACTAAAGCTGAGATATTAAGACTATCTTGGTCAAAAAACAAAGTTACAGGCAGACAGAAATGAGACGAGACCTGATTATCAAAAGATTTGGGGGAGGAAATTCGGCAACGGTCCGCCGTCTTCCCCACTACAGGCGATGGACCCGGTCTTTTGGTCGTACCGGGCAGGAGTTTACAAAATGTCCTTAAAGACACTGATTCTCATAGAATCGTTGTTGACGTTCCTCACAAGTTAAATGAATGCAGCCTATCTGCACGGGTTTGGGGGGCGATGGCGGTGTTACTGCTGGGCGCTGCGAACCTATTCCCTGTGCAGGTGGACCAGATGGCCGTATAGGTCTCTCAACACGGCCCTGGTTCCGACTACGTAACCGGGAGTCCAGCTAAACGGCTAACGCAACCAAACCCTCAAACGTGCTCAGCTCTTCAACTCGTGCTAACTCATCCTTTAAACTTTTGTCCAATGTTTGAAAAAAAGACTTGCTGATAAATTCCAAAAAAGTGCAACCCAAAGATCTACAATCGGGAAAACGAGCTTCTGTCCATCTAAGGGCTCCTGCTGTTAATAGTCGTAAAACAAACAAAATCTTGGCTTGGTCGGTGGAAAAGGTATGGGGGGAACGATTAAAGACTAGATTACACTGGAAAAGGAAACCTCCACAATCCCCACTGTCTCCCGAAAACTTCTCTTGACTCGGTGACAAACTCTCAGAGAAAGGGGGTTGATCGGTGGCTTCAGCTGTCTGGTTAGATGAGGGCGGAGCTCTAGGAGACTGAGTGACAAGCTGACTCGATGCAGAAATGAAGGAAGCCGTCAGTTGGCTAAGCTGAGCGGTGACTAGCTGTAATTGTTCTGGTGTAGACTTAACTGCTAAACCAAGAGCCTGTAATTGTTCCTGCTGGGCGACCAATTGCCGACCGAATGCATCTGCTGAGCTTTGTTAGCCAGAGTGTTCTTCTGTCATGGTTTTTAAGTGTTTGGCTCACATGCAGATACAGACAGAGGCAGAAACAAATTAAAGATGTTTATTAAAGGCTCAGATAACGGGGAAACACACAGCATGTGGGACAGGCGAGGTCTGAACGTCAGTGCTGGAAATGACTACGGGAACAAAGGGGAATAATGTTATAGAGGATGGAACCAAGGGAAAATACCAGAAGCTGCGCCGGTTACCATTTAGTCGGGAAGACCTATCCGGGGAGAGTAAGTGACGAGGGAACTGTGACCGTAACCCGCTGATGGAAACATGTGGCTGAGTGCCTGGAGGGCTGACAGATGTAATGCTGCCGAGGGATCCGGAGCAGACGGACGACGGAAGGAGCAGATGGAAGAACCGGAGTGTTGTGGGTGAACCAGGTGAATCCAGGAAGGGGGGTCTCACGCCCGGCTTTGTACCACCAAGGGAGTATAAGGAGAGATGCCAGAGCAAAATATGAGCGGCGGGAATTCTGAGGAAATGGTTCTTTGAGCATGACGCCAACAAGACAGGTGAGTAAATCCAAACACGACAAACCGGAGAACAACAGGAGACAAAGTTAGTCCAAAAACAGGGTTTTGAGAACTCACATGTACGAGGCACAGGAGACAGGTCAGAGGCCTAGGCATACCACGACTGGGTTACCACTCTGGCGTCTTCCATCTGTCTGAACACTCTTTAAGAAGCCAGTGGTGATGGCTCCTGACGAGCAGCAGGTGTGGGCCACGCCCCCTAGTCAACTAGAACCACCTGTGAAGCAGAGTTAGAGCATGGAAACACAGAGAACCCTGACAGTTGTATTGTGAAATATGAGACAATTGTCCATCCTTCCATCCGTCCGTTTTCTTCCGCTTATCCGGGGTCGGGTCGCGGGGGTAGCAGCTTGAGTAGGGAGGCCCAGACGTCCCTCTCCCCAGCCACTTGGGCCAGCTCCTCCGGGGGAAATCCCAAGGCGTTCCCAGGCCAGCCGGGAGACATAGTCCCTCCAGCGTGTCCTGGGTCTTCCCCTGGGCCTCCTCCCTGTGGGACATGCCCAGAACACCTCACCAGGGAGGCATCCAGGAGACATCCTAACCAGATGCCCCAGCCACCTCAACTGGCTCCTCTCGACGTGGAGAAGCAGCGGCTCTACTCTGAGTCCTCCCCGGATGACTGAGCTCCTCATCCTATCCCTAATTTCGGCCGCTTCTATCTGGGATCTCGTTCTTTTGGTCACGACCCAAAGCTTGTGACCATGGATGAGGGTAGGAACGTAGATTGACCGGTAAATCGAGAGCTTTGCCTTTTGGCTCAGCTCTCTCTTCACCACAACGAACCGGTACAGTGCCCGCTTCACAGCAGACACCGCACCAATCCGCTTGTCGATCTCCCGCTCCATCTTCCCCTCATTCGTGAACAAGACCCCAAGATACTTGAATTCCTCCACTAGGGGCAGCACATCCTCCCCAACCTGGAGGAGGCACTCTACCCTTTTCCGGTTCAAGACCATGGTCTCAGACTTGGAGGCACTGATTTTCATCACGGACGCATCGCATTCGGCTGCAAACCGCTCCAGTAAGAGCTGTAGATCACGTCCTGATGAAGCCAATAGCAGAGACACAATTCTAAGGCCACCAAAACTGATCCCCTCAACACCTTGGCTGCGCCTAGAAATTGTGTCCATAAAAGTTATGAACAGAATCGGTGACAAAGGGCAACCTTGGCGGAGTCCAACTCTCACCGGAAACTAGTCCGACTTACTGCCGGCAATGCGGACCAGACTCTTACACCAGTCGTACAGAGACCTGACAGCCCTTATTAAAGGGTCCGGTACTCCATACTCCCGGAGTACCCCCCACAGGATCCCTTGGGGGACACGGTCGAATGCCTTCTCCAGATCCACAAAGCACATGTAGACTGGTTGGGCAACCTCCCATGCCCCCTCCAGAATCCTGCTGAGGGTATAGAGCTGGTCCAGTGTTCCACGGCCAGGACGAAAACCACACTGCTCTTCCTGAATCTGAGATTCAACTACCCGACGGACCCTCCTTTCCAGAACCCCCGAATAGACCTTACCAGGGAGGCTTAAGAGTGTGATTCCTCTATATTTGGAACACACCCTCCGGTCCCTCTTTTTAAATAGGGGGACCACCACCCCAGTCTGCCAATGCAGGGGAACTGCCCCCGATGTCCACGCATTGGTGCAGAGCCGCGTTAACCAACACAGCCCCACAACATCCAGAGCCGGGCAGCCTGCTGACCTCGCAGCCGGGCAGCCTGCTGACCGGGCAGCCTGCTGACCTCGCAACCCCCACTGTATACAGTGTCGGTACCGCACTGCTTCCCCCTCCTGAGACGCTGGCTAGTGGACCAGAATCGCTTCGAAGCCGTACGAAAGTCTTTCTCCATGGCCTCTCAGAACTTTTCCCATTACCGAGTTTTTGCCTCGGCGACCAGCCGAGCTGACTGCCGCTTCGACTGCCGGTACACATCAGCTGCTTCCAGGAGTCCCACAGGCCAATAAAGCCCGATAGGACTCCTTCTTCAGCTTGACGGCTTCCCTCACCGCTGGTGTCCACCAGTGTGTTCGAGGGTTGCCGTCGCAACAATAGAGGCTCGGAACACAGTACATTCAGACTCAATGTCCCCCGCCTCCCTCGGGACGTGTCCAAAGTTCTCCCGGAGGTGGGAGTTAAAGCTCCATCTCACACGGGACTCTGCCAGACGTTCCCAGCAAACCCTCACAATACGTTTAGGCCTGCCAGGTCTGACCGCCTTCTTCGCCCACCATCGGCGCCAACTCGCCACCAGGTAGTGGTCGGTGGAGAGCTCCGCCCCTCTCTTCACCTGAGTGTCCAAGACATGCGGCCGCAGATCAGATGAAATGACAACAAAGTCATTCATTTAACTGCGACCCAGGGTGTCCTGGTGCCAAGAGCACATGTGGACACCCTTATGCTCGAACATGGTGTTTGTGATGGACTTTCAATGACGAGCACAGAAGTCCAACAACAAAACACCACTCGAGTTCAGATCAGGTGGGCCATTCCTCCCAACCACGCCCCTCCAGGTCCCACTGTCATTGCCCACGTGAGCGTTGAAGTCCCCCGGCAAAACGAGGGAGTCCCCAGAAGGGGCACTTTCCAGTACCCTTTCCAAGGACTCCAAAAAGGGTGGGTCTGAACTGCTGTTTGGCGCATAAGTGCAAACAACAGTCAGAACCTGTCCCCCCACACGAATGCGGAGGGAGGCCACCCTCTCGTTCACCGGGGAGAACCCCAACGTGCAGGCACCGAGATGAGGGGCAACAAGTATACCTACCCCAGCTCGGCGCCTCTCACCAGGGGCAACCCCAGAGTGGAAGAATGTCCAGCCCCTCTCGAGGAGACTGGTCCCAGAGCAGTGCGTCAAGGTGAGTCCGACTATCTCTAGGCTCCTTCCCCACCAGAGAGGTGACACTCCACGTCCCAAGAGCCAGCTTCTGCAGCCGAGGATTGGAACGCCAAGGTCCCCACCCTCTACTGCTACCCGTTGCACAATGCACCCGACCCCTTTGGCCCCTCCGACAGGTGGTGAGCCCATCGGAAGGGGGACCCATGTCGCCTCTTTGGGCTGAGCCCAGCTGGGCTCCGTGGGTAAAAGCCCGGCCACAAGACATTCGCCAACGTGCCCCACCTCCAGGCCTGGCTCCAGAGTTGGGCCCCGGTGACCCGCGTCCGGGCAAAGGAACACAAGATCCAATAATCCAAGTTACTTCGACTGCAGTCATGTCTTGATGACATCAAAAGCTGGATGACTTTAAATTTCCTGCATTTAAATTCTGACAAGACAGAAGTTGTAATCTTTGGGCCAGAGTCTTCAAAAAATAAAGTTCTTAATCAATCCCTTAATCTGGATGGCATTAACTTGGCCTCTGGTAATAAAGTTAAAAATCTTGGTGTTGTTTTCGACCAAGACATGTCATTTAAATCCCATATTAAACAGGTTTCCAGAGTTTCCTTTTTTCACCTCCGGAATATCGCCAAAATTAGAAACATTCTGTCCAGGAGTGATGCTGAAAAACTAGTCCATGCATTTGTTACTTCAAGGCTGGACTATTGTAATTCTTTACTATCAGGAAGTCCACAAAATGCAGTTCGAAGTCTTCAGCTGATTCAAAATGCTGCGGCAAGAGTTCTGATGAAAATCAACAAGAGGGATCATATTTCTCCAATTTTAGCTTCCCTTCATTGGCTTCCTGTTAAATCAAGAATAGAATTTAAAATTCTCCTTCTAACGTATAAAGCCCTTAATAATCAAGCTCCACCATATATCAGAGCTCTGATTACCCCGTATGTTCCTAACAGAGCACTTCGCTCTCAGACTGCAGGTCTGCTGCTGGTTCCTAGAGTCTCTAAAAGTAGAATGGGAGGCAGATCCTTTAGCTATCAGGCTCCTCTCCTGTGGAACCAACTCCCAGTTTTGGTCCGTGAGGCAGACACCCTATCTATTTTTAAGACTAATGTTAAAACTTTCCTTTTTGACAAAGCTTATAGTTAGAGTGGCTCATACCCTGAGCTATCTCTATAGTTGTGCTGTGATAGGCCTAGGCTGCTGGAGGACATCAGGGTCTAATTTTCTCACTCTACTGATTTCTACTGTTCTTCAGTCTACTGTTCTCCAGTTTTGCATTGTATTACATTGAAATGACTGTCGTCATTTCAGCTTTTAACTTTTTGCTCTCTCTCTTTTTCTTCATAGTAGGTACACCTGGTCTGGCGTTCTGTTAACTGTGACATCATCCAGAGAAGACGGCTCACCCGCTACTACCATCTAATGTAGAACAGATTACTAGATCAATGTGTGCTTCTGTGCTTGTTTGTCTGTCTTGTTGTGTCTCTGTTCTGTCTTCTGTAACCCCAGTCGGTCGAGGCAGATGACCGTTCATACTGAGCCCGGTTCTGCCGGAGGTTTTTCCTTCCCGTTAATGGGTGGTTTTTCTTCCCACTGTCGCTTCATGCTTGCTCAGTATGAGGGATTGCAGCAAAGCCATGTACAATGCAGACGACTTTCCCTGTGGCTCTACGGTTCCCCAGGAGTGACTGCTGCTTGTCGGGACTTTGATGCAATCAACTGGTTTCCTTATATAGGACATTTTTGACCAATCTGTATAATCTGACCCAATCTGTATAATATGATTGAACTTGACTTTGTAAAGTGCCTTGAGATGACATGTTTCATGATTTGGCGCTATATAAATAAAATTGAATTGAATTGAATTGAATTAATCGTACTTCATTATTGTCAATAATGAAGTCATTAATTAAAAGGAATTTTCCTGACAGAGATCTAATGTCTAATAAACCCAGTTTATATGACTTAGTGGTTGTTAGTGTCTCCGTGACAGGTTGCATCTGACAGTTTATGACTTTTCGGCGCTGAGAACCAGGAAGCCCCCGGACAGGTGAGTGAGCGCTGGGATCGAGATGGGACCAGCAGCACAGCCACAATAGTTCTTAGGCGTAGGGAGACACGAAGAAGGTGAGCCGAGCAAGCGAAGGAGGCGATGAGAGAAGCGACGTAAGATCCCAGGGTGGGCGGAGGGAGGCTCAGGACGGGGGGCTATGATACAACTGCAAACTATTCAACCAGGGCGAATGAAGGGAGTCTTGAGATGGTAGGCCAAAGTCCAAACAAAAAGAAGAAAGGGTTCCGGTGGTCGACGAGGGGGTTGATGGCCATGGAAGAGCTGAGGGATCCAGGAGAACTCAGGAGACAGCCAAGGAGCACCAGAGGGCCCAGGCAGCGGCTTGGGAACGCCTTAGGGCTCGGGAGGAGACTAAAGAACACTTTTTTTTTTTCAAGGAAGAAATATTTTTAACTTGCTTTCAACGCCGCAATATCCGCTCCACACTCACCATTTTTGGTCAGTTTGTAGTCACATCTTTCTGCTTTCAGAAAATAGGTTCAGAATTGCTCTAAGGCTCATAGTTTTTTGTGAAAGCTGTCCTGATTGCACAAAAATCATAACATTGTGCAGGCTTTTTGAATGCAAAGAGTGCAGGTTTGGCCAGAAAGGAAGGAGGTGCACACCATTTTTACATCATAATATCTTTGACATTTAATCAAGTATTGCCATGAAAAGCCCCATGATTGAGGACGCCTGTCACAGTTCAAAGAATGTTCAAATACGTTTTACGATTTTCATTTAGTCGACAGTTGTTTGGGGCTTAGTTTATCATTTTAAAACATGCTTCTTCTGGTAAGTTCTCTCTCTCACACACACATACACACAGGTGCAGCTGTCAGTGAGTTATAGAAACGGAACTCTGCTCTCCAAAGGTCACTAGAGGGCAGGACCCTGGCTCACTCACTGAAAACACATTTTTAACTTGCCCGCTTGCACACAATTTTCGCTCTACATTCACTATTTTCAGTCAGTTTGGTGTCTCACCTTTCTGCTTTCAAAAATATGTGTTCTTACTGTTTTCCACCAAACCCCTTTCGATCACACACATCATCTCTACCATTTATACTGCATTTTTAATGGCAGGACGTAAGGAGGCACACAATATCTTTACAACTTTACACATCCACTATCTTCTCATTGAAATGTAAAAAGATTTGTAGTTTGCAGATAGGTGTCCCTATTTTTTGGCCGTTTTTGGAATTTGGAGTTTTATGGGAAGACTAATAGGGGTTCCCTCAATGTCAGACTAAGACGTCTGCCACTGGGTCTCAGACCCCACCAGGAACTGGCAGCAGGCCCAAAAACGACCCACCTTGTCTCCATAGTGTCACCAACCCGTGTGACATGGCACTACAACCTTTTTGTTCAAACGCTTAAGTTTTATTTATTACAAAAACTGAAATCCAGCCATTATGTGGATCCCATATACAGAGTGATGTATATGGGATTGTGGACAAAATGTGACTTGTAAAAATATTTTTTTTCTTTTCTTTGTGTCCAAAACTTCAAAGATGAATTTTACTGAATATGCATTTCCATCCAAAATACATATTCAGTTTCATATTTTGTACTTTAAGATAAAACCATCATGACAAACATACTGTGATTTTAGATTCTCCAAATCACAGTTGTATGCTGCGAACAACCGAGTAAGAAGAAAAGGCAAAACCTATACATTGTAGTTTTTCATATTAAAAAAGGAAAAAAATGTGGACTTTTGTAAAAATACCTTCAGAAAGAATACAAAAATTGTAACAGCTATAGTTTAATCTTGTCATTTTAGTGTTTTGTCACAGTATGTGGAAGGTAAATGAGCCAAATAAAAGTGACTCCTTATATTAAACACTCAGGGCACATCTGTAAAAGAAAGGTCAGGTAGCCAAATCTAACACTGTAATAATAATGACAGTCACTGTGTTATCATTGTTTTACTTGGCTTGATCACCAAAACAAGGTATAGGGAAGTGCTGGTGATGCTTTCTGTTCATCTCTACAAGTACTTAGTCCTCTGCCCTTCAGGAAGGCTAATATCAGATATGTAAGTAAATAGCGTGACCTGTTCTGCTCCACATGGAGTTTATTTGCTGTGGTTTTAGTTGTAGCTTTCACCCTCTGCCCCAAGGCACGAATATGTCTGTGATACTCCCTCCCAGAGAGCAGCAATCTGACAAGTAGCACAGACCTAATCCAGGCCAGGTCTGGGGCTGTGTTTGGTATGCATCCCCTATAGGTATGGAATACATACAAGGCCAGTTAGCAGATCCGCTTGCATGAACAACCGCAGGGGAGTGGTATGCTTTCCAAACTTATGATACGCCTTGACAGGATATCTCTTATCCTGATATGTAACCTCATAACATTCAAGGCTTTTCACAAATAAGAGCGGCTTTGATCTCCTGTGGAAAGTAATGCAGTTTTAACTCTGACTTAAAGTACATTAACTACATATTCATATAGTAGCAAGTCTGCTTGGCAAAGTTTTGAATGTGAATACAGGGGGTGTAGCTAGCCTTGAGGTAAGGAAAGCTGTCTTTTGACTGGAGAGTTGTCAGATTGAGTTCCTCTCAGGAAGAAGGTGGGAGGAGAAAGTGGATAAGTAACTTTCTCCCCTTCCTTACAGCACTTTAGCTGATTTACCTCTGAGCAATGCACTAAGCATCCTGCAGTAGGCAAACAAACAAATTTGATTATTTAAAGCAAATAGCACCTGTAAATAGGGTGCATTTAGCCAATGTGAGGAGCAGTACTTTAACAATCTACTTTTCTAAGACTTTCATCTAGGTTTAATCCCCCACCCTCCCTTCTTACCTTTTTGCCTGCACAACCAGAGTACATCAGACGTACTTGTCCAAACCTGCAATGTAATTTGTGGATTAGCAGTTGACTCTAATTGTTGAAATTATCTGAGTTTCCCCTCTGCTGCTGAGGGGGAAAATGGCAGAAATGATGTGAAAATGAAACACATATATAACAGGAAAGGACACTGAGATTAATTTATATTTAATGTAGTTTGGGCTTTTTGGTATATTTATTTTGAGGAAAATCATTTTACTCTATTCTTAATATTGAAAAAATCTAGGCTTTGCTGTCAAGAAACAAGAAATAACTGACGACCCATCATCAAAAAAATCAGAAGTCATTGAAATTTTATGAAAATAGGAACACTTCTGTAACTTGAAGATTTAATTTAACTGCACAATATTTTACTGTATGCAGAGATGTATTAAATAACAGCACGTTTGCATGATACACTGCAAATCTTCATCATCTGTAAAAGGACTGCTATCTGTCGTTTTTAATCGAAAATGAGTCTCATTAGATGCTGAGGACTACTTTCAGGAGGTGTTTTTGGTCAGTGCAATCAACTTGGTTCATGGGACAAAAAATAAAACATGTATTGCTTTGGCTGCATGTTATGTGAAATCTATGTGCTTCTGAGCAAGTATTTCATCAAAACGTTTAGCATAGTAACACATACTGACAAAATGGATTCTTTGTTATTATTAATTGAATGAAGCCCTTTTCTGTGTGACTGTAGATTTACTTCAGGTTAATGGATTTTCCAAGGGTTAGGGAAGACTGTTTGGTCCATTTTATGCTGTAGCCAGATGGGTGTCAATCTCATTTCTATATAGGGCCACTTTGGCGTCATGAAGTCATTAAAAGGGCCGGTTGCACGTGTATAGACGATACTTTTCATTTAATAATTTCATTCCAGTTCACATAGAATAATAAAAAAACGCACAGTAATTTAAAAGTAGCAACCTTAGGCCTAGTTTATACAGTTTATCTGCAAAAAAAGTTGATATTGGGGTGAGTTACACTTACAGGAGGCACAGTTTTAGCCACTTTATACACTTTAAAAGGATATATGCCTCTATTTTATGACACGAAGTGCCTTTTTTTTTGGCTCTTGAGGGCCGGATAATTTACCTTGACGGGCCGGATTCGGCCCGCGGGCCTTGAGTTTGACACCTGTGAGGTACAGGAACCTGAACTCAACTTTCCAAAGCTCTTTTCTGCTTTAAATTGGGTTAGTTTTGGATGACCTTATGTATCCTATTACCTATATGTGCTGTTCTTAGCCTATCTCATGATGCACTATGTGCCTCCTTCTGGCTGGATGTATTTTCAGTTGTCCGTCCGTCCGTCTTCTTCCGCTTATCCGGGGTCGGGTCGCAGGGTAGCAGCTTCAGTAGGGAGGCCCAGACGTCCCTCTCCCCAGCCACTTGGGCCAGCTCCTCAGGAGGAATCCCAAGGCGTTCCCGGGCCAGCCGGGAGACATAGTCCCTCCAGCGTGTCCTGGGTCTTCCGCTGGGCCTCCTCCCGGTGGGACCTCAACTGGCTCCACTCGACATGAAGGAGCAGCGGCTCTACTCTGAGTCCTCTCCGGATGACTGAGCGCCTCATCCTATCTCTAGGGGAGAGCCCAGACACACTACCCTCATAGATGAGGGTAGGAAGGTAGATCGACCGGTAAATCGAGAGCTTCGTCTTTTGGCTCAGCTCTCTCTTCACGACAACGGATCGGTACAGCGCCCGCTTCACAGCAGACGCCGCACCAATCCGCCTGTCGATCTCCCACTCCATCTTCCCCTCATTCCTGAACAAGACCCCAAGATACTTAAACTCCTCCACTAGGGGCAGCACATCCTCCCCAACCCAGAGAAGGCACGCTACCCTTTTCCGGTTCAAGACCATGGTCTCGGATTTGGAGGCACTGATCCTCATCCCGGCCCCTTCGCACTCGGCTGCGAACCACTCCAGTGAGAGCAGTAGATCACGTCCTGATGAAGCCAATAGGACCACATCATCCATGAATAGCAGAGACACAATTCTAAGGCCACCAAAACTGATCCCCTCAACACCTTGGCTGCGCCTAGAAATTCTGTCCATAAATGTTATGAACAGAATCGGTGACAAAGGGCAACCTTAGCGGAAACCGGAAACGAGTCCGACTTACTGCCGGCAATGCGGACCAGACTCTTACACCAGTCGTACAGAGACCTGACAGCCCTTATTAAAGGGTCCGGTACTCCATGCTCCCGGAGTACCCCCCACAGGATCCCTCGGGGGACACGGTCGAATGCCTTCTCCAGATCCACAAAGCACATGTAGACTGGTTGGGCAAACTCCCATGCCCCCTCGGCACGACGTCCCGCAACCCCCACTGTAAACAGTGTTGGTACCGCACTGCTCCCCCCTCCTGAGACGCCGGATAGTGAACCAGAATCGCTTCGAAGCCGTACGGAAGTCTTTCTCCATGGCCTCTCTGAACTCACAAGTTTTTGCCTCAGCTACCAGCCGAGCCGTCTGCCGCTTCGACTGCCAGTACACATCAGCTGCTTCCGGAGTCCCACAGGCCAATAAAGCCCGATAGGACTCCTTCCTCATCTTGACGGCTTCTCTCGCAGCCAGTGTCCACCAGCGTGTTCGTGGGTTGCCGCCGCGACATGCACAGACAACCTTGCGGCCACAGCTCCGACTAGCCGCCTCAACAATAGAGGCGTGGAACGCGGTCCATTCAGACTCAATGTCCCCCGCCTCCCTCGGGATGTGTTCAAAGTTCTCCCGGAGGTGGGAGTTAAAGCTCCGTCTGACAGGGGACTCTGCCAGACGTTCCCAGCAAACCCTCACAATGTGTTTAGGCCTGCCAGGTTTGACCGGCTTCCTCCCCCACCATCGGAGCCAACTCGCCGCCAGGTAGTGGTCGGTGGAAAGCTCCGCCCCTCTCTTCACCGAGTGTCCAAGACATGCGGCCGCAGATCAGATGAAACAACAACAAAGTCGATCATTGAACTGCGACCTAGGGTGTCCTGGCACCAAGAGCACACATGGACACCCTTATGCTTGAACATGGTGTTTGTGATGGACAATCCATGACGAGCACAGAAGTCCACAACAAAACACCACTCGAGTTCAGATCAGGTGGGCCATTCCTCCGAACCATGCCCCTTCAGGTCCCACTGTCATTGCCCATGTGAGCGTTGAAGTCCCCCAGCAAACCGAGGGAGTCCCCAGGAGGGGCACTCTCTAGTACCCCTTCCAAGGACTCCAAAAAGGGTGGGTAATCTGAACTGCTGTTTGATCTGCTAAGCGCAAACAACAGTCAGAACGCGTCCACCCACACGAATGCCAAGGGAGGCCACCCTCCTGTTCACCGGGGAGAACCCCAACGTGCAGGCACCCGGATGAGGGGCAACAAGTATGCCCACCCCAGCTCGGCGCCTCTCACCAGGGGCAACTCCAGAGTGGAAGAATGTCCAGCCCCTCTCGAGGAGACTGGTTCCAGAGCTAGAGCGGTGCGTCGAGGTGAGTCCAACTATCTCTAGTCGGAACCTCTCAACCGACTAGAGTTGTCTAGGTGGTGTCCTGAAAACGACGTGGGCTACATTGACGACGTGGGCTACATTGATAACTGGAGAACTTTCTGGGGAAAACCTGGTCTGATCCGGAGAGACGGCATCCATCCTACTTTGGATGGTGCAGCTCTTCTTTCTAGAAATCTGGCCGGATTTATTAGTCCTCCTAAATGCTGACAACCCAGGGTCCAGACCAGGAAGCAGAGCCGTAGTTTAATACACCTCTCTGCAGCTTCTGTACTGTTACCCATCCATTATCCTATTGAGACGGTGTCTTTCCCACGGCCAAAACTTAACAGATCAAAAACTTATCTAAAAGGAACAAATCATAAAAACCTAATAAAAATCAATACGGTTCACCTTGAACCTAAAAATAAAACAATTAAATGTGGTCTATTAAATATAAGGTCTCTCCCTCCAAAGACTTTGTTAGTTAACGAATTGATTTCTGATAAACAGATTGATTTGTTTTGTCTCACAGAAACCTGGCTACAAGAGGACTACGTTAGTATAAATGAGTCAACTCCCTCCAATTATTCAAATTTCCACATTCCCAGATCTGTGGGAAGAGGAGGAGGAGTGGCAACCATCTTTCAGTCTGATTTATTAATTAGTCCCAGGCCAATTAATAACTACAGTTCTTTTGAACATTTAACCCTCAGTTTCCCTCATCCAAACTGCAAAGCAATAAAACCTCTTCTGTTTGTTGTTTTGTATCGTCCACCAGGCCCTTACACTCAGTTTTTGGATGAGTTGTCAGATTTCTTATCTGATTTGGTGTTAAATACTGATAAGGCTATTATAGTGGGTGATTTTAACATCCATGTTGACACAGAATGTGATAACCTTAGTGTAGCCTTTAAAACTATCCTAGATTCAATTGGTTTTGCTCAAAATGTGCATAAACCGACGCACTCTTGGCTCCATACTTTAGACCTTGTGCTGACATATGGCATTGATTGTGAAGAATTAACAATATTTCCTCACAACCCTGTCCTATCTGATGATTTTTTAATAACATTTGAGTTTAATCTAACTGAGTTCTCCACCCCCAAAAGAGGGTTCCATTATAGTAGATCTTTATCGGATAATGCTGTATCAAAACTTAAAGAGTCTGTCCCCTTTTTAATATCCTCCGTATTGCAGAAATGCCCTGTAGATGGCAGCAATGTTGTTTCTTCCAATTCACAAATAGATGTCTTTGTAAACGGTATGACTTTGTCATTGCGTTCTGCATTAGACAATGTAGCTCCCTTGAAAAAGAAGGTGATTATTCACAGGAAGCTGGCTCCTTGGTTTAATTCAGAGCTGCGTTCCTTGAAGCACAATGTTAGGAAATTGGAGAGAAAATGGCGCTCTACACACCAAGAGGAATCCTACTTAATCTGGAAGAACAGTCTATTGTTGTATAACAAGACCCTTCGCAGAGTTAGAGCAGCATATTTTTCATCATTAATTGAGGAGAATAAGAATAATCCTAGATTTCTCTTCAGTACAGTTGCCAAACTTACCCAGAGCCACAGCTCTGTTGATCCATCCATTCCCTTAGCTCTTAGCAGTAATGATTTTATGGGATTCTTCATAAATAAAATTGATTCCATTAAAAATAAAATAATTGGCATCCTCCCAAACATGATTACCTCATCCTCAGTAAGTGAGGCAGCATTGGAGGAATCCTTAGAACCTGCGCAGTGTCTGAACTGTTTAAAAGCAGTAGAGCTTTCTGAGCTGTCTAAAATTTTAGCTTCATCTAAACCTTCTACCTGTATGTTAGACCCAATCCCAACCAAGTTGTTTAAGGAGGTATTCCCTCTGATCAGTGGTCCTATTTTAGACATGATTAGTCTATCCTTGGTAAATGGATATGTACCACAGGCTTTTAAAGTAGCTGTTATTAAACCTTTACTTAAGAAACCATCTCTTGATCAAGATGAGTTAGTAAATTACAGACCTATATCTAATCTTCTTTTCTTATCTAAAATTCTTGAGAAAGTAGTTGCTAATCAACTCTGTGAACATTTACAAAGTAATGACCTACTTGAAGAGTTTCAGTCAGGCTTCAGAGCTCATCATAGCACTGAAACAGCTCTGGTGAAGGTCACCAATGATATTCTCATGGCCTCAGATAATGGACTTGTGTCTATACTTGTCCTGTTAGATCTCAGTGCTGCATTTGATACAGTTGATCACAATATTCTCCTACAAAGACTTGAGCATACTGTAGGGATTAAGGGAAAAGCATTAGGCTGGTTTAAATCTTATCTGTCGGACAGATTCCAGTTTGTTCATGTTAATAATAAATCTTCCTCAACTGTAGGGTCACTTGTGGAGTACCACAGGGTTCAGTCCTTGGACCAATTCTATTTACTATATATATGCTTCCGATTGGCAAAATTATCAGACAGCATGGGATTAATTTCCACTGTTATGCTGATGACACTCAGCTATATTTATCCATAAATCCTGATGAATCCAATCAGTTACTTCGACTGCAGTCATGTCTTGATGACATCAAAAGCTGGATGACTTTAAATTTCCTGCATTTAAATTCTGACAAGACAGAAGTTGTAATCTTTGGGCCAGAGTCTTCAAAAAATAAAGTTCTTAATCAATCCCTTAATCTGGGTGGCATTAACCTGGCCTCTGGTAATAAAGTAAAAAATCTTGGTGTTATTTTTGACCAAGACATGTCATTTAAATCCCATATTAAACAGGTTTCCAGAGTTTCCTTTTTTCACCTCCGGAATATCGCCAAAATTAGAAACATTCTGTCTAGGAGTGATGCTGAAAAACTAGTCCATGCATTTGTTACTTCAAGGCTGGACTATTGTAATTCTTTACTATCAGGAAGTCCACAAAATGCAGTTCGAAGTCTTCAGCTGATTCAAAATGCTGCGACAAGAGTTCTGATGAAAATCAACAAGAGGGATCATATGTCTCCAATTTTAGCTTCCCTTCATTGGCTTCCTGTTAAATCAAGAATAGAATTTAAAATTCTCCTTCTAACGTATAAAGCCCTTAATAATCAAGCTCCATCATATATCAGAGCTCTGATTACCCCGTATGTTCCTAACAGAGCACTTCGCTCTCAGACTGCAGGTCTGCTGGTGGTTCCTAGAGTCTCTAAAAGTAGAATGGGAGGCAGATCCTTTAGCTATCAGGCTCCTCTCCTGTGGAACCAACTCCCAGTTTTGGTCCGTGAGGCAGACACCCTATCTATTTTTAAGACTAATGTTAAAACTTTCCTTTTTGACAAAGCTTATAGTTAGAGTGGCTCATGTTACCCTGAGCTACCTCTATAGTTGTGCTGTGATAGGCATAGGCTACTGGAGGACATCAGGGTCTAATTTTCTCACTCTACTGATTTCTACTGTTCTTCAGTCTACTGTTCTCCAGTTTTGCATTGTATTACATTGAAATGACTGTCGTCATTTCAGCTTTTAACTTTTTGCTCTCTCTCTTTTTCTTCATAGTAGGTACACCTGGTCTGGCTTTCTGTTAACTGTGACATCATCCAGAGAAGACGGATCACCCGCTACTACCATCTAATGTAGAACAGATTACTAGATCAATGTGTGCTTCTGTGCTTTTTGTTTCTCTTGTTGTGTCTCTGTTCTGTCTTCTGTAACCCCAGTCGGTCGAGGCAGATGACCGTTCATACTGAGCCCGGTTCTGCCGGAGGTTTTTCCTTCCCGTTAATGGGTGGTTTTTCTTCCCACTGTCACTTCATGCTTGCTCAGTATGAGGGATTGCAGCAAAGCCATGTACAATGCAGATGACTCTTCCTGTGGCTCTACGCTTCCCCAGGAGTGAATGCTGCTTGTCGGGACTTTGATGCAATCAACTGGTTTCCTTATATAGGACATTTTTGACCAATCTGTATAATCTGACCCAATCTGTATAATATGATTGAACTTGACTTTGTAAAGTGCCTTGAGATGACATGTTTCATGATTTGGCGCTATATAAATAAAATTGAATATTAATATATTAATAATATATTAATGTCTGTGTTGTCCGGTCCACTCTTTACAAACAAATAGATCTGAAAAGTGCTTTAAATTAGCGTTGAATATCTGCTAGCATAGCGCTAATGGCTTCCTGGGTAACATTAAGTCCTACCACCGAGTCAAAGCGACTACGGTTTGATTTAACATAATGCTTGTTTTCATTTTGCTCCGCCAGTTCGACAGTGTTATGAGCGTTAGTACATAATTAATATGGAAGATTAATGTTGAGTTAATTATGTTTTGTATAACTTTAGGATTAACCCATCAAGCGACGTATTGCCACAGCGCCCCTAGCTTCCCAAATAAATAATTGCATTAATAAAATCAAGGGTCCTAAAGATATTTATTTCTACTGAGCGAATCATTCTTTAAAATGTTATTTTATCAAATAATGTTTAACTCAGCATTTGCATTATGAATGGGTTTAAATACATACCAAATGTCGTTCTAAATTAGTCAAGATAATCTAACCTCATTCCACATTCTTTAAGAGGAACTTTGGTTCTCTAACTTAGATCTGCAGTGAACCAGGATTCACTGAATCATTCTGATATTTTCTTTTGTATTTTTGTTTCTTTTGTGTGTACATAGTTCCTTATCTTCTTTTTATCTTATTATTGATTGGCAGTTTTAGTTAAGTTTCACTAGCCAAGTAGAGAGGATTTTTTGATAGAAATATGGTGTTAATTCAGATAAACAGCATTCTATAGTGATGTTCTCTGGATGTTCATTTTATTTCTGTTAATAAATTCTTGAACTTGAAGTTATCAAATCATTCCTTTCAACTATTGCCCTGATATTAGCTGTTTGGGACCAGACAATACCCAACAGACCGAGAGTTATTTATTAAACATTAAATAACTTCAACAGTGCGTAATACCAGCACAACACCTCCATCCTGTTTTGATGGTCCTTGTGTCATGTTTGGCTTTATATGTTTTGCCCACATGCAGAATACACTCGGGAATACAGGTTGATAGGTAAATGGGTTTATTGAAGTCAATACTCGTGAGCGGATTGTTCAGCAGGATGAATCTCGGGCTGGGACCAGGAGGACGGGAAGCCGGTGTGATCTAAAAGACGAGAGGATCTGTTATCTTCGGCAGAGGTAACTGGGAGGATGCTGCTGGACGTGGACGTAAGCTTACCACACGGTGGAGGACCCAGGCCGGGGAGGTGGCGACTTGAACTAGGTGTGGAGCTGATGATGGGACCACAGGTGTCCGGAGAAAATGGCGGGTGGATGCGGAAGCGGGTCCGAGCAGCACCGTAAATTCCAGGAATCCAGATCAGCGGGAGGAACCAGTTGCTTGCCTGGAGATGGCTGGGTTCTTGGGTTGTCCGGAGGAAACGAGAGGAGACCACGAGGTGAGCAACAGATGGGATGACCGATGGATCTTGACAGTTGTCAACACGGGAGATGATCGTCCGGATGCAAAGGTGGAACCTGGGAGACACAAAGGTAGGAGCTCTTAGTCGCAGATAAGGTTAACAAGGCTAGAGATCCGAAGCTGGCTTTCATACCACGACGGTAACACTCTGGCATCCTCCCGCTGTCTGAGCACAGTTCTTATAGTGCTGTCTAGTGCTGCTCAACAGCCCGCAGGTGTGTGGGCTCCGCCCACCCGTCAACCACGAACACCTGTGGAGAAAACTAGCAGAACCATCACCAGGCTGCACAGCCCTGCTGACAAGGTTCTGACACCACCCCCCCCCTCAAGGGTCGCCACCTGGCGACACAGAGGAAGATGTGGATGGACGAGAGGCGAGGAAGGCATCAATAAGGGACTGGTCCGGGATGGAGGAACCGGGGAGCCAAGACCGATCCTCCGGACCGCGACCAACCCAATCCACGAGGTATTGGAAGCCTCTACCCCGTGGACGGGAGGCCACGATCCGTTGGATCTGGCGTCCATGGTGGTCCAGGGTGGGTGGAGGGGGTTCGGCCGGAGGGCACAAGGGACTGGACGTGACAGGTTTAATCTGGGATACGTGAAAGGTGGGATGCACACGGGAGTGAGATGGGAGACGAAGACGGACTGTAGTGGGACTGATCACAGAGACGATTTCATACGGGCCGGTGAATCGGGGAGACAACTTCCGGGAGGCTGCTCGAGAGGGAAGATCGCGGGTAGATAACCAGACTCGCTGACCAGGGTGGTATGTGGGGGCTGGAACCCGCCGCTGGTCAGCGAATCGACGGTTCTGTTCAGCGGTTTCCTGGAGGGCCTGAATGGTCTGAGTCCAAATCTGTTTGCAGCGGGTTATGTGTTCATGAACAGAGGGGACAGTGATCTGGTGGTTGTCGTCAGGGAGAAGTGGAGGTTGATAACCAAGGGAGATTTCGAAAGGAGAGTGACCCGTAGCAGTGGAAACATGGCTGTTATGGGCGTACTCGATCCAGGGGAGGTACTTATTCCACTCGGAGGGATTCTTGGAGGTGAGGCAACGCAGGGCGGTCTCCAGCTCCTGGTTCATCCTCTCTGTCTGACCGTTGGTCTGGGGATGGTACCCTGAGGTCAGAGTATACCGGGCTCCAAGGGCCACGGCAAACTCCTTCCACACCCGAGATATGAATTGGGGACCACGGTCAGACAGGATCTCACGAGGTATACCATGGAGCCGGAAGACATGTTTTACCAGGAGCTGGGCCGTGAGGAGAGCGGAGGGAAGCTTGCGAAGTGGAATGAGATGACAGGCCTTGGAGAAGCGGTCGACTACAGTGAGTATGACAGTCATGCCTTGGGAGGAAGGTAGTCCGGTGACAAAGTCTAGGGCAATGTGTGACCAGGGACGTTCAGGAACTGGTAAGGGTTGAAGAAGGCCGGCTGGTGGTCTATTGGATGGCTTGTTTTGTGCACAAACTGGGCATGAGAGGACAAACTGTTTCACGTCTTGGAACATGGTGGGCCACCAGAAACTACGGGCCAGGAGGGTCTGGGTTCGATGAATTCCTGGGTGTGCTGAGAATTTTTCTGCGTGGGCCCACTGGATGACTTGTGATCTGACGGAGGATGGTACGTAGGAGCGATTGGGTGGGCCGGTTCCTGGATCTGGATCTGAAGGCAGGGCACGGGCGATGAGGTCCTGTACCTCCCACTGGAGAGCACCAAGCACGCAGGAGGGAGGTAGAATTGTGGCAGGTACGTCCTCGGAGTCAGGGGTGGAGTGCAGTCTAGACAGGGCGTCGGGCTTCAAGTTCTTAGAACCAGGACGGTAAGAGATGGTGAGGTTGAAACGTGAGAAGAAGAGGGACCAACGGGCTTGGCGGGGGTTTAACCTTCTGGCTGTCTGGATGTATTCCAAATTCTTTTGGTCAGTCCAGATGAGGACGGGCTGCTCGGACCCCTCCAGCCAGTGGCGCCACTCCTCCAGGGCGAGCTTGATGGCTAGTAACTCTCTGTCTCCGACGTCGTAATTTCTCTCCGCCGGAGACAAACGCCTGGAGAAGAAAGCACATGGATGGAGCTTCTGGTCTTGGTCGGACACCTGGGATAAGACGGCCCCAACACCAGTGTCAGAGGCGTCAATCTCGACAATGTATTGTTTAGTGGGGTCTGGGTAGATGAGAATGGGTGCCTGAGAGAATCTGTTCTTGAGATCGACAAACGCAGAGTGGGCCTCGGGAGTCCAGATGAAAGGTGACTTGACTGAGGTGAGTGCGTGAAGGGGGGCGGCGATCTGACTATAACCTCGAATGAACCGTCTGTAGAAATTGGCGAAGCCGAGGAAACGCTGGAGTTCCTTCCTGGATTCAGGTTTGGGCCAGTCGAGGACGGCGCGGATCTTCTCAGGGTCAGACCGCACTTGTCCCCCTTCCAAAATTAATCCCAGAAAGGTAACAGATGATTTATGAAATTCGCATTTTTCTGCTTTCACGAAGAGCCTGTTTTCGAGGAGTCGCTGGAGAACAAGACGAACATGTTTATAATGCTCGGATGGGTCACGGGAGTAGATCAAAATGTCATCCAGGTAGACGAACACAAAAACGTTGAGAAAGTCGCGTAAGACATCATTCACCAGTGCTTGGAAGACAGCTGGGGCATTGCACAAACCGAATGGCATAACTTGATACTCGAAGTGTCCTAAAGGGGTCTTGAAGGCTGTCTTCCATTCGTCTCCCCGGCGGATCCGCACCAGGTGGTAAGCGTTACGCAAGTCCAGCTTAGTGAAAATAGTGGCTGACTGAACAGGTTCTAGCGCAGAAGAAAGGAGCGGGAGAGGATACTTGTTCTTAATGGTGATGGCGTTTAACCCCCGGTAATCAATACAAGGTCGGAGAGAACCATCCCTCTTTCCTACGAAAAAGAACCCTGCCCCGAGGGGTGAAGAGGAAGTGCGAATAAGCCCTGCGGCTAAGGATTCCTTTATATACTTCTCAAGCGCCTGACGTTCACTCTGGGAAATATTATACAGGCGGCTAGTAGGTAGTGGGGCACCAGGTAACAGATCAATTGCACAGTCGTACGGGCGGTGTGGAGGAAGGGAACTGGCTTGTTCTTTACTAAAAACTTGCCCTAGGTCATGGTATTGTCGTGGCACTAACTTTAACACATCGGGGTCCATCTGAGCGTTGGGCTGGGTGGAGGTTGGGGACGATGGAACAGCCGACTGTAAACAATTGGCATGGCAGCTGGGTGACCAGGTAACCACCATCCGGTCCACCCAATTAATTTGTGGATTATGATGCTGTAACCAAGGAAAACCTAAGACTATAGGGGCTTGTTTAACTGGAAAAACTAGGAAAGTAATACGTTCACGATGATTTCCAGAAACCACGAGTTCCAAGGGAGTAGTTCTATGAGTGATTCATGAGAGAATTCCACCATCTAGGGCAGAAACCTGAAGGGGGAAACTTAATGGAACCGTCTCTATTTTGGCCTGCAGCACAAAAGATCGATCAATCAAATTGAAATCACAGCCAGAATCTATCAACGCAGATAGTTTAAATGTGTCTCGGCCTGAGACAACAACAGCGGATAAACACAGGCGCGGAGGGGACGAAGGAGATGACTTGTCTTGATCCGCCGGTTTCTCCTCTACAACCGACGGATCTGATCTTTTGGCCGAATGGGACAATCCTTAATGAAATGATCGGGAGAAGCGCAATAAATGCAGAGCCGAGAGCTCATACGCTGCTGTCTCTCTTCGGGGGTGAGTCTAATGCGGCCCAGCTGCATGGGCTCTGGTGGAGAGGGAGGTGCTACAGCGAGTCTGGCTGGGGTCCGCTCGATTGGCCGCTCGATGGGAGCCGGCCGGAAAGCTGGCGGCCGTTCAGAGCGGCTCTTACCCCGTGCACGTAAACGGTTGTCTAACCGTACTGCCAACGCTATAACTTCATTTAATGAGTTGGGCCGTTCAATGCGCGCCAGCTCATCCTTTAGGGACTCATCTAAGGACTGTAAAAAGACGGAAATTAGGGCGCGCTGTTCCCATCCAGCCGCCGCCGCCACAGTACGAAACTCAATTGCGTAATCGGCTACTCGTCTGCCTCGCTGACGTAAGGTGAGTAACCGCTGGGAGTCCTGAGCTTCGTCTGATTCGGCTGCAAAAACTGTCTTGAACTCGGTGATGAATTCACTAAAAGTGCAGCCGAACTGTTCACAGTTAGGGAAGCGGGCTTCTGCCCACCTCAGTGCTCGGCCCGTGAGAAGACGCAAAACATAAGAGATCTTAGAATGATCTTGGGCAAAAATATGGGGGGATCTGTTAAACACTAGGGAACACTGGAAAAGAAAACCGCCGCAGTCCCCGATCTCCCCGGAGTACTTCTCCGGAGACGGGGAGGAGGTTTCAGTAACCGGCGCGGATGTATCCGCTGACGTAGGCTGGGGGGATGGACTTGGAGACGCGGAAGCGGCGGGCTGCATGCTAGCGCTGACCATACTTGCTAGCTGGTTCATCTGGGCGGCTATTCCCTGCAGCTGTTCTCGTAAGCCAACTACCGAAACTTCCAAACCCCGAATCTGATCCTGTTGCGCTGTAATGGTTCGCCCGAGTGTATCTGTGGGATTTGTTTGGCCAGAGTGTTCTTCTGTCATGTTTGGCTTTATATGTTTTGCCCACATGCAGAATACACTCGGGAATACAGGTTGATAGGTAAATGGGTTTATTGAAGTCAATACTCGTGAGCGGATTGTTCAGCAGGATGAATCTCGGGCTGGGACCAGGAGGACGGGAAGCCGGTGTGTTCTAAAAGACGAGAGGATCTGTTATCTTCGGCAGAGGTAACTGGGAGGATGCTGCTGGACGTGGACGTAAGCTTACCACATGGTGGAGGACCCAGGCCGGGGAGGTGGCGACTTGAACTAGGTGTGGAGCTGATGATGGGACCACAGGTGTCCGGAGAAAATGGCGGGTGGATGCGGAAGCGGGTCCGAGCAGCACCGTAAATTCCAGGAATCCAGATCAGCGGGAGGAACCAGTTGCTTGCCTGGAGATGGCTGGGTTCTTGGGTTGTCCGGAGGAAACGAGAGGAGACCACGAGGTGAGCAACAGATGGGATGACCGATGGATCTTGACAGTTGTCAACACGGGAGATGATCGTCCGGATGCAAAGGTGGAACCTGGGAGACACAAAGGTAGGAGCTCTTAGTCGCAGATAAGGTTAACAAGGCTAGAGATCCGAAGCTGGCTTTCATACCACGACGGTAACACTCTGGCATCCTCCCGCTGTCTGAGCACAGTTCTTATAGTGCTGTCTAGTGCTGCTCAACAGCCCGCAGGTGTGTGGGCTCCGCCCACCCGTCAACCACGAACACCTGTGGAGAAAACTAGCAGAACCATCACCAGGCTGCACAGCCCTGCTGACAAGGTTCTGACACCTTGTGGATAGAAATAACCCCAGCACCAGGTGTGATTAGCAGATATAAGCAGATGTGGCACCATCTAGAAACAGTATCACAGAACTATCATATTGCTAGTTGCTTTATTAATAAATCAAAGTTAAATAATGCCAGACCGAGCCTGACCCTCTGAATACATTGCAGTAAAGCGGCTGCTCGGCTTTATGGAAGACCAACTGTTATTAATTAAATAAACAGTTCTAACAGCAACTGTAAGATTCTCATATCAGAACATTTACTCACATTATTCAGCTCTGAGCAATTGGCAGGTTCAGCATCCACTTCAGTGAACACCACCATACTGTATTCCCAGCAACATTCCAGTCTTTTCCCTCTTGGAATCGTATTTATTTATTATGAGTTGTTTTAACTAAATCTTGAAACATTCTTCATAGTTTCCTTTGGAGATGCTAATAGCTGTTAGCCACTTCCATGTTTTAATCCATGCTGCGCATGCACAGGGTTGTACTTCCTCTGTTATTAAAAATAAACATGAAATGTTTTATTTACTAACAAATTGAGCAAAAACAAAGCATAAAACATTACATAACTAATACGACAGTAGGATGTGATAATCTTTATAAAAACTTTGTATGCAATGAGAGTAAGCTACTAACGTATATATTAAAAAAAAGTCAAATAACGTGGCTATGCATCTTTAAGGTGCAGTTTCCTCCACCTGTCACTGCTGGAGCAATCCTTGTCACAACAACAGCAAAGCTTTGTATCCTGCAGTTTAGTTTGTTAAGTTTAAAGTGAAGACAATGGCATTAAATTCAAATTGTAGCTGAGCTGTGTTCCTGGACACCCATACACATACCAAATGCTCGCCCTTAAAAACTGCAGTATACATTATTATTAACACCCAAACAGAGCTGTTTGTTGAGCTGTGCTCACTTCAAGTTTGTCAGGTGAAAGCTTCATTCAGTTTAAGGTTCTCAATAAATTCAGTTTAACTCATGAACATGTTTATGCACAACACTGCCACCCACAATACAAAAAAATGCTGTTCAGTAATCACTTTGAAAGCACAATAAAGGCCCTGTTCCTAACAGGTGACATACGTCCTGCCACTGCACAACCCAAATACTGTCTCTTTCCACCTTTAATTGCTTTGTTCTTAGTGTTACTTTATGTGACATAAACGCACAGGTTATGATAGGATGTCATCATTTAACAATCTGCTCTGTGATATATTCCACAATCATTCATTACAGATTTCTTTCCATTGTCCAACAAACAATTCTATTGTTGCAATGGATAAAAAATGTGTAAGATTTATTGAGGTTTTAGCCAATTACTGTTTTGTACCTATTTTTGTATTTCATAATTTCGAAAATTAAACAAGATATAGTACATATATTCCTAAAGATAACAGTGTTTGTAATGTGTGAAGTCTCCCTCTTCCTGAGAAATACCCAGCACAGACACCTACACATTCCTGACGGCACAAGGCATAACTTGTTATGGAGGCTCTTCACAGCGTTGTGTTAAGGTGAATGCAGGCACACACACAATGGACTGTGTGCATCAAGAGGGGCAGCGTTGATTTAGGGCATTACTCAGACAGAGAAGGAGAGAAGGGGGGAAAGGGAGAGTCTCCCCTGGCTGCATTAGGAGAGCCTCCAGCCTTTGTGATTCCTTTTGATCAAATCTCTGTGAAAGATGAGTGTCATGCCCTCTTCCAGCCAGCTGTGAGGAGACTGCCCTGTGACTCGAAGGGGGTAGATATGTCTGAGTCTGTGTGCGTGAAAGGACACACACACACACACACACATTTGTGTGTACGAATGTGTGTGTTTCCTGTGTAGACTAGAGAGGGGGCAGGCAGTTCCTAAGGTGAGAATGCTGAGTGGGAGGATCTCAGGATCTCATTCCAATCCCTGTGCCCAGTTTCAATAAACACTCACACACTGAACATCTTGAGTAGTTTAGAAGGAGTCCACTGCAACATTAGGGGCAAAAAATTCAGAGAAGGCGCATGTGCACTTGCATCTGTACACCCAAAATAACGCATAGTGACTTTTCTTCTTTTGATTGCTCATAGCTATGTAAGAGGGTGTGTTCTTATGAGAGAAGAGCACATGTTTGTCTGTTGCTGAAGGAGCCACTACTGGGACATATAGCTCTTTTGCTTTGGTACTTGTGTGAACAAGAGAGTTGTTTCGTGGAAATCTCAGAGAATGGCAAACTCTGCTATATCCTCGGAAACATCCCACTAAGTGACAATGGCCGAGGTAAGAAACAGACTATTTTCACTTCCTTTCTCTGTCAGCTCTGACACTTCTTAGTATGCCGGTACACTTGACTGCGGTTTGCTTGACAAATCCAATCAAGGCTAAGTTTAATACATTAACAGTAATCAGAAAAAGAAAAGATGCTTAATGTAGTCTGGATGTATTTTAGGGGAAAGTTAGTCATTTCTCACTTGATGATTTTATATCTGTCCGTGATCTAGATGAGGTAATACTACTGGGGATTATTCTGACATGTCAGAATACTCAGTTTAAAGAAAAACATTAATTATTAAAAAAAACTTTTCTTGCATCACCTTTTAATATCTGATGTTTTCCTGAATATGACTAGAAAAAAAAACAATAGTCATATTAATGTTAAAAGAAGGAACCATCTAGTGGATGCAGCTGACATTAAGGAGTTTTTAAAAAGTTCTTAAGATGCTCACATCTGTATGCATTGGATTTCATCACATGTTTTAATTTTAGACTTCATAAGTGTACAACAAAGTAAGATCAATAACTATGTGCAGATTGGCTATATGTTTTCCAAGTTTCTAAAAAAAAAAACTTTTAGGTAACCAAAAATGAGAGAAAAACAGGTCTTGTTGTCTTTCTTTTTGCCAGTGAATTTAATCTTCTCTCCATACAAACTGTTTTCCTTTTACATTCATTGATTTACTAAATATGCAATGTATAATTTTGTAGTTATGTATTTCCTGTTTTATTGTGAACATCAGTTTAAGTCAGTGTTTAAAAGCTCATCACTAAGAAAGCCTCATTTTGTTATAAAAGGGAGTGTAACACACACACACACACACACACACACACACACACACACTTCCTACCTGGGTATGTTCCTTATCCGGCTGATTGTCAGTCACTCTGCACACAGTTTGGGAAGCAGAGCTCCTTGACCTTCTATTGCCTTCTGGACACTGAGGGCAGCCTATTGGAATGCATTTGAAACATGTTTGCACACATAATATAACAAATATCTGAGTTGTCTGTATCACAGTGAAACACTACATATGTTCATGTGTTTTAAAGTAGCAATGTTTGATGTACTGTCAGATTAGAGCATACCAGGACAAAAAAATCTAAATAAACTGAATATGACTAGGTAACAAACTGTTGGAATGACAGATTTATTAGGAAACAGCTGGGAATAAAAACTGAAAAAAAGTTTTCAATCTCTGACTTCTCTCTCAATACATTGAATTTGTCAATTACAAATTTAAAATGTAAAAATTGAAGTTCCAGGCATACTTCCTTTTTACCTAATTTTGTTTATGAAAGTGTTCATATTACATTTTCAACATCTCAGATGAAAATGAAGAAATACTGAAGAGTTTCCAAAAATACTTTCTGTTCACCACGTTGCCCTTTGCACTTTGTTGAATGAGAGTCTATTATTCCACAGATTTACACAATGTTTACATAATTTTGTGTGTGTGTGTGTGTGTGTGTGTGTGTGTGTGTGTGTGTGTGCGTGTGTAAGACAAAGTAAGTGATGTGATTACAACTGCCTTCCATATTTTATTACTGCTGTGATCTCTCTCTCTCTTACACACACATACACACACACACACACACACACACACACACACACACACACACGCACGTAAATGGGGATAGGATTAAAACTTCCTAATTTGTTGGTTGTCTTGGTGTGGATGTGCGGTGGCTGATATCAACTGTAAACTCCATCAGCAACATTTGCTTAATGATAGTTTGCCTTTTGAACAGAAGAGGGGCAGGGAGGGTATTTGCTCCATACTTTTACCCCCGTGAGCATCTCCTTGAGCTGTGCTCTGCCTACCCTGTCCTTACACTTACCATGTAACACCCCAAAACCCACATATACTACACTGTGCGTAGTATTCGTTGCATCTGCTCTGCGCTGCCACCAAAAGGCTTGTAAGGATGTGTCAGCCAGATGTGACAAGATATTCAAGAGGCAGGCGAGGAGAGAGGGAGATCTGATATTAATCAGAGCATAGCTGGAAGCCAAACTCTCTCAGACTCAGTGTACTAACATGTTCCCCTCATTTACTCTTTCTCTGAGCCAAACACTCCCTCTGCGTGCCTAACAGCAACCAACCAACCCTGGAAAGCCATCCAAATTTTGGTTTGCCTTCTTCCAACTTCACGCTCATGTCTTTGTCTCTTTAAAACTTATTTTTGTGAAGAGGCTAGCTTTTTTCTCATGGATCGTCAGGTAAATCTGTGCTGTCTTTTGCCTGTTTGAGATTTGGAACATCTAAGGATTTATTTGTGCATGTTGGCTTGTGATTGACTACAGGAGGAGTTTTAAATGATGGATTTTCCCATGTTGTCTTTAGGCTGTATGATCTCTTAACAGGTATTAACACAGCCTGTCACTGCATGCTATTTTCCAGATTTTTACTGGCTTTTTCTTCTTTTATTTTGTATTTCACTTTTCTGTTTACTACCATCATATTATTAAATAAACTTTTCTCTCATTTCTTTCAAGTAGTTTTAATGCAGGTTAGGGAAAGGCAGGCTTAATGACCTTATGCGTATATAAATTTAAATGTTTGCAATGAGATTGAACAATATTAGAGCTCATCTGCCTTTTCATTTCTTACTGTGTCCTTAGTATGCCTTTACTGTGACAAACGTTTTTTTTTTTTAAATACAGGCGTAACCTCACTTTAGCTGTATACAAATAAATAAATACCATTTCCAGTGAGGTAATTATATTTATCATTTAAAGAATCATATTAATGTTTTCTAGTTTGATAACTAGGATTAATTTAGAAATGGATGTACTGGACTTGAAATCTGTCTGTATGATTTTACTGAAGTTATTTGTTTTTTGGTAAAGTATCTTGAAATTATATGTATATTGGTATTATGTAAATAAACTGAATTGAACTGAGTTTATGAATGTTTTTCAGTTCATCACCTCATTTTGTTGTTATGCAATGGCATAAAATATAGAAAACTTTCCTCCACAAAATCCAAATACCATGGCCTCAAGGGCGGACCGTGGCTTAGTGAGAAGGGAAGTTGTCTTTAAATTTGAAAGTTACAGGCTTGATACCAGCTTCATCTTGTCACATGTCAATGTGCCCCTAGGAAAAACACTTAACCCCAAGTTGCCTGCTTATCTGCGTATCGATGTATGAATGTGTGTTAGTGAGTGTGATTCGGTGACAGTGGGTCTGATGCAAATGCTTTAAGTGGTCAGGATGACAAGGAAAGCATTATATAATTTTGGTTCATTTATTTTATGGAAGTAATAACATAATGTTTTGAGTCAGACTAAAAACTTTCACATTTAAACAAAACTGCAAGGCTTATATTTTAAGTTCTATTATAATCATTACTATTATCATTCCTGTTACTATTTTATATGTTTGACTTGAGTCATTCTAATAAGTTGCAAGAAGAATTTTGAAGGAGTCCAATGCGTTTGGTTATGGATTAGCACATTTTAATGGTCTCAATATAGTCTAAGAATAGACTTCAGAACATTTTATTTCAACAATCACAACAATTTGTTACTAATTTGTCAGTATGCAATCTCCTGTACAAGTAATAAGTTATTTTTTTGCAATTCTAACTATTTCATATTTTGTTGTGTCAAACTAATGTAAATGTATTTAAATTCTTTAACTGTTCAAAATTTAATACTAACTTTTTGTATCACTTAGTTGAATATAATTAAATTTTCCTACTAAGTATTTAATTGCCAATTGATTCACAGTAAACACCTGCGTTTTCCTTTTCCTCTCAACTGCCGTTTGTCTTATTATAATTTCTTCTTTGGCACCATCACTTCTGTTTCCCACAGTGAGAAAGGTAGTGTGAAGATGCTGCTTATTGATTAGCTTTCCACCACATTAGGCCCACAAGTTCCTGTTCGTTCGCTAACATTCTCTGTCCAAGTAGCTGTTTACTTCCCTTTACTCTCCAAAGCTGTTTACAAAGAGCACAGTAAGACCCTTAGATTGTAAGCTATCAACCAGAGGTGGGTCATGAACATGTGAGCACTTTTTATGGCATGCATGCCTACCTTTTTCCACCTTTGACAGTTATTCATTATTAACCATGGTCTCTAGCTATCCATCTGTCCATCCTACACAACATGACCTGTGTGCAGTCTTACAAAAAGGAAGCTTTTGCCTGCAACTGACAGCTTCAAGATTAGCAGAATTAAAACTGACATAAAACATGGATACATTTCCCTCTTCTGTAATCTGACAATGCATTAAAAAACTTGCCATGAAGAAACTATCGAGTTAAAGACATTCTACAAAGTCAAGGCTGTAACGCTTCATAACATTTTATTTTATTTCTCCACATGTTTAAAATAGAGTATCAGTCATAAGACTTTTCAGTGGCTACACACAAACGCAAACACACAGACACACATTCTTGTTTAAGGTCAATAGTGAGGACTGTGCCTTGTCTTCCAAAGACTTCCATTCATCTTCAAGCCTTTCTATGGCCTAACCCTGACCCTAACCCCAACCATTACTGGTTTATGCCTACCTAATTGACACCATAGTGCTTAACCCAACCCTTAGACCAGAATAAAAGTGAGAACCAACAAAAGGTCCTCACACTACATCAAATTCCTCACGTTACTAGTAAAATTAGCAAAATGTTCTCAACACACACACACACACACACACACACACACACACACACACACACACACACACACTCACACACATTTCAATCCCATTTTCATTTCCAAAAAGTGATACTTAGCTCAACTCTATGCTGAACCTATAATATTTTTTTATTTCTATTTTTCTTTTTTTAATTTTTTTCCATCAATTATCAGAGATTTAATTTTGACAGTGATTATTTGACAAACAATTCATTGACATGTCAGTGAGTGGTAGTACTGTTGATCAGAGACATTTGTTGGTGAAGATTCTCAGTCATCCAGGTCATGAGCAATCCAAAAAAAGGTTAAAAAATAAAACAACTGGACTTCTATTCTGAAGCTGAAGACGTTTCGCTTCCCATCCAGGAAGCTTTCTCGATTCAAATTATCTGGAGTAGTGTGGAGTTCCAAGCTTTATAGACCTGCTGGCGAGGCCTTGTTAAATTTGCATGTATGGCAATCATTTTCTAGTGAATCTACATGCGAATGTAGATTTACTGAGGGAATAGGGGGTGGGTTGCTGATGTACCTTAGTGATGTAAAGAAAGCAGCACCATTAGCTTTGGCATTGAGAGTGCTGAAGGACCTGAATCATTTTCTGCAATTAGTCTTCTTGTCATTGGCTTCATTGATGCATACCAACAGCTATGGCTTTGATGTGACAACGGCAAAGAGAAAAAGACGGGGCAGGGCATTCGCTGCCATACAGTATCCCTGTCTTCATCTTCTTTACTTCTTATTTGTCTCCCTCTCAGGAACTCATGAAATGAATTACTAATTAAGACAAAACAAGAGCAAGGACACTGAATTATAATCCGTGTGTGTGTGTGTGTGTGTGTGTGTGTGTGTGTGTGTGTGTGTGTGTGTGTGTGTGTGTGTGTGTGTGTGTGTGTGTGTGCAGTGCAGCTCACCTGATTGAGATGTATCTTGGGGAGCAGAGGAAAGGTGTGTGTGCACTTACAGTGGGATGAGATTAGTGTAATTGGGCTGTGTTGGGTCTGGCTGCTCTGTAATGATGGGATTAAGCGTCTGAGATATGAGCAAATGTGTTTTTACACCTCACCAGTTGTATGAAGAAACCTTGGTTTTCCAATTCAGACACAGAAACTGATCGAAAAAAAAAGCAATGCCAGAGGACGTCTCATGACTGAAAGTTACTTGTGTATCAAAGCCAGGAAGCTGCCACCAACTTCATCCCTGGGCAGTTTGATTCATACTAATGACGAGAGGTTAGTGCAAGGTGAACTCATGTGGCTCAGAATTACAAGAACATCCCCAGCTTCAATCATAGAACCAAGTGACTAAATAAAGAGGCGGAGGCTACCAACCAATCCACCCACACCTTATTCATTGTCTGCCTGGGAAGAGAGATCGAGCAAGAAGCTAAGCATGCTGCTCATGTATACTAAAACTCAACTGATCATCTATTATAGATGCAGCGGGAGAGAGGTGCTGGAGTACAGCCATCCCAAGGTTTTCAGGATGTACCAATAAGAACAGCACCTTTGATCATAAATCTGATGATGCTTTCTCTGCTCCTAGTCTTGTTTCTCTAAGGCAGAAACAAAATATGTTCTTCTGTAATTGCATCTGAATGCACCTCTGCTCAACACAAAGGAATTATTGTTGATGTGTATATCTCACCAATAATCCTGTTTATTCTGACCACTTAGCTTTCCTGGAATAACTTCCTGAAATATTTGCACTTATCAAAAAATAGATTGGCAGACAGGTTTAAAGCCAATATGCCATGAGCTATATATATAAGATAAGATAGTCTTTATTGATCTCACAATGGAGAAATTCACTCTAACATATATGTTAGAGTGCTCAGGGTTTTATGTCTTGTTGCCACAGAGAGGACATGTTCTATAGTAAATCAGTCATCTTCTGCTCCCAAGAAACTAAATAACTTCAAGCATTTATGTCCTTTGGAAATCTCACAATTGTAAATTTTTCATGTCATCATTTCAGTCAAAAACACATCTACGATGCTATTATATTTCCATCCTCCATCTTTATATGTTTGCCCTCTGGATTAACAGAAAAAAATCATTTCTATAAAAAAGTGATAATCAAGTACTTATTCTTGAACAAAAGAAACTGAGCCAACAGAATTTTTTGTTTCCTCTTTAAATTTCTGTCATTTTCATAATTTACAGGCCATCTGTTGTACCTTGGTGAACTGTAACTGTGACAGCTTTGAGCCCGGGAAGCTGAAAAGGAGGCAGTGTGAAAAATGCAAACATGGCTGGGTAGCACACGGTAAGACCTGGAACAACAGTTTTACCATAGAAACACACACACATTAAAGACATAAATAAATTTAGAATACATGTTTTGAAAGCTTTTGAGGTCTGCCTTTAAAAGGTGAAGGATGAATGGGAATTAGCTTTTCTATTGTTCACTGTTTCTGTCAGTAGCTATGTTTACATGCACAAAATTCTTTAATTGGATGGAAATGTATTTCGGATTGAAAAAAAAAAAAAAATCAAATACAACGTTTTTATGGCCACGCAATTAATTAATCCAATCATAATGTGCATTTACATGCACCAGGCTTTAGCTTGAAGACAAGCCCTGTGACATGCTCAAGGTCCTCAAATTCCCCTAAAAACCACAAAAGTTGTACCTTAGAAAATGTTTATGTTTTAAAACAAACAGAAAACAACTACATATACAAACAAACACACAAGGGACAAAACAAAGGGAACACTTGGAGTTACATTGTGTTGTTTAAGTATTCCCTTTATTTTTTTGAGCTAGCTAGCTAGCTAGCTAGCTAGCTAGATAGATAGATAGATAGATAGATAGATAGATAGATAGATAGATAGATAGATAGATAGATAGATAGATAGATAGATAGATGCAAAAAGATTTTTTTGATATTTTTTGGGACTGTTTGTAATTCAATGGACACAACATCGGAAGGTAGAAAAGAAAGAAAGGAAGAGAAAGGGGTGAGACAAAATGTTAAAAGGAAGAAAAGGTGACAAAAAAGAGTAGACGAAAAAGAGAGTACAAGATAACATCCTTTGAGTCTGTTTCTACACCTGCAGAGAGATATATAAAATTAACAGCAAAACCAACCAATAAGGTATTACAGGTACAAACAACCAACGCCTTGTTAACATCAGTGAAAATATGTAGTATTATTTAATATTAATACTAATACTAAACATTAAGATGTTTAAAGTGACAGCCAAAGCTAATGATAGGATAGGGTTTTCTCTGTATAAAATATGTAAGCACCTGGATCCAAGCACCCGTAGGTGTTTGCAAGAGTGCATTTGTATATGTAAGGTTTATCCATAACAAAAATGATCAATAATGGTTGTGGGGAGCCAAAGACCCACCCTCAGAGCGCCAAGGCAGGACACCAGACACCCAAGATGAGCCCAAGATGAACCAACACAGCGATAGCTGTCTCCCCCATCCCATAAAGGAGCAGAGGAGAGCCCCAGGACCCCCCCCCCCCCACACACACACACACACACATCCCCCCAAAAAATTCACATGGAGCCCAGGCCCCACAAAGCAACTGCCAGGTGTGTGTCAGCGCCCTGGGCGCTGAGAACTATCAATGCACCAGCAAGTCAGCCAACAGAGGGGAGCTGGATGGATGGATTGGCTCCATGCTTGATGGAGACTTATGATGGCCCAGAAGAGGGGCAGACCAAAACCCAATATGACAAAAAGAAAAACAAAAAACAGGTACACAGTCACATTCACATATTCCCACCCTAGTGCCCCCACATGCAGACAGTTTTACCCACACAAGAAAAATAGATGGACGCTGTGTGTACAGCATCCATCTAAATAATGGACACTGTACACACACTCACCACACACATCCAATACTCCCAGGTCTAGGTACTGGCACCCCAGAAGGATATCTAGCCCCCAGATCTGGTAGGTGATCCCCGTCATCAGGATAGGGGGGATCACCCCAAACCTGACATGTCCAGTCCATACTCCAGCCCCAACCCCCCCACATCAATCCCAGCCCTGATGACCCAAGAGCCCGTCCACCCTGAGACGGGGCCAACACGATCCGAATGGATCAGTCAACCAGAGCCCACCCCACTAAACCTGGAAGCACTGCCTTTCCCACACCCAGCCCCTCATACCCTGTTCGACCGGAAGAGCAGAAGTAAAGGACTCAACAACCATTCCCAGCCAGCCAGAGGTGTTTTCCATCTAGGTGGAGCACTTGAGGCGACTGGAGATGGATGAAAGACATCACAGTATTAGCTGACCAGGTACCTGACCAGATCCTTGCTCCAATTTGTTCCCTGTTTCCAAGTTTTCCACGACTAATTCCTCTGTCCCTCTCTTGGGTAAAACCTTGTCCAAGTCTGGCTACACCTAGAAATCTCCTTGGAAAGATCACTCACTCTTCTGGCAGTTCTGAGTCCCGAGAACCTTACCGACACTCCAGTCAGCCACTGCTCCTCTGACTCCACTGGCATCCCTGTCTTTCATAATCAGTAGGCCTGTCCACCTTCCATCGTGGGAGAACCAATGAGCCCTGAGCCACACCTCTACTCATAACCAACAACAATCAATTGTTCCCCTTCTCTGGGCTTTTACATCCACAACAGCCACATCTCCACCACCACCAGTAAGTCACCCTTAGAAGCTATGCAAAAAGTATGCAAGAATATCTGGAACCAAACTAAGGCAGTTTTGGACAGAACTCAAAATAAGAAGCATCTTGACAGGAAGAGGATCCAGGCCCCTACCTACCAGCCTGGTGTGGCTGCCGTTCAGAAAATTCCCCTCAAGAAGAAATCTTTATTTTTTAATTGCAATTGTACATTCCAATGAAATGTGTCTTCTGCATTTATTCCATCCTTGGGGAGCAGTAAGCAGCTATCACAGTGCCCAGGGAACAATCTGGGGCTAAGGGTCTTGCCCAGGGCAAACCATCATCATCAAACCATCCTTTGTTTGCCTTGAGCCACTGGACTTCCTGCAAGCTCATCCTGTCTTCCAAGTCTCCGAGATCAAGCCTGTCCTGTCCCGTTCCGTGTGCCTTCTGATCAAACCCCCTCCACCTGCCTGGTCCGTCGATGATTATTTAGGGGGGTATGCAGTTCGGTGCAGTTGAGGTGTGGTGTTGTTCTTATCTTTCTTCAGCAGGGTGTCACAGGTGGACGCCAGCCAGAGGTATTTTCCAGCCACACGAATTAGATGGAGCACTTAAGGCAACTGGAAACAGATGGAAGGTATAAGCTCATCTGAGTGGTGCCTGACCAGATGCCTGTGCCAGGTTGTTCCTTGTGTCCATGTTTTCCTCAACTAATTCCTCTGATTCTCTCTCAGATGAAACCTTGTTCATGTCTGGCTACACATAAAACTCTCCTCAGAAAGATCACTCACCCCTCTGGCAGTTCTCCAAGAGCCTTCCTGTCACTCCAGTTGGCTGCAGCTCCTCTGCCTCCCCTGGTCTATGGCTTTGAACACCATCAGGCCTGTCCAACCTTCATCATGGGAGAACCAACAAGCTCCGAGCCACACCTCTCTAGTCCAACAGCAGCAACTGCTACCTTTTTCTGTCCCTCTGGTTAACCATTCATCACCCTGCCAGTAAGTCAGCCTTAGCCACACACTTTTGCCAATAAGCCTTTTGTCAGTGACTACCTCTACCCTTTAACTTCCCAGAGTAGAAGACCAGAGCCCTCCCAGCCAGCCAAACCCCAGAACTATTTCCACATCCCCCATCTTCTCTATCTTCAATAAACCTTTTACATTACACTGTTGTCTCTGTGTTTGTTGCTTCTTGGTCAATCATGGAAAGTAGCCGCATGACACCATGCCACTGTGAGTCACTGGTATTACAAACAACTTCTTTTCATGTTTCCATAAATTTATTTAGTTCTAAGGTCAGTTTAGCAGTGGTTTTTACTTTTAGAGATTTTAAAGGCTAAATACTCATTCTGGGGAGATCCAAATTTTAACCTAGAAAAATCTTGTATTGACTTATTTACGCTTGTGAATAACTCAACTCTTCTATTCGCCATGTAAAATTAAACTTTATATCTTGACCCATAGGGCCTGATTTTCAAAGATACAAAATAATGCCCACTAAATTGCGTTAAACTGTAAGAGCAAAAAGTGGGCGTGTTGCACTTGATCATCAAAGATTACGTCCCAAGTGGATGAGAAGTACAACACAGATTAAGTCTGCCCCATTTAAATGAGTAAACTGCGTCTACTACTGGCAGTTCGGGAGCTTTTTTCAAAGAAAGTGGAAGATCAAATTTCTTCACATAATCTCTCTTGGTATCAAGGACACACAAAACCATTTTTAATGAATCAAGAATTTCTGCTGTTAAATCTTGTCTTAGAGACAATAACAATTAATGGTTGCTTTAACCACTTATTGTTTTTACCTGTACAGTGTCATGGACTGTTTTAAAAGGCGCTTGAAATAAAATGTATTATTATTATTTAAAATAAAGAAAAAGTTTTATTTTGTCAGCAGATGTTCTCCAAAAATGTCTCACTGTAAAAAGAAAATTGTACAACTTACAAATCAGATTTATCCCTGTTTATCATTATTCCACTGGTTCGGGTATCTGATGGTGGTCATGTAAAATGTCACAGCTGATCAGAGCTTCTTCAGCACCTGTTGACTGAAAATTCCCTCCAGTCTTTGGAGGTAACAATGATAAGAACAATTTAAATGAAAATAATAACATAAACAAATCTGGGCCTCCCTACTGAAGCTGCTGCCCCCGCGACCCGACCCCGGATAAGCGGAAGAAGACGGACGGACAGACGGACGGACGGTCTGTCCATGGTTTACCTCGTCTCTCCCCCATTGACTGCTGGAAAGAGGCACCAGCTCCCCTGCTATCCTGCATGGATAAACGGACCGCATAGGAACAACAAGGGAGGGAGTTATGGGTCACTTGTGGACCTGCTGTTCTAGAATGACCACCAGTCCCAGAATAACACACAAAGACACAAGTGCGTGGTCAGACCTGCACAGAGCCCTCCCCCCCTCCAGCCCCTTTTCTCCTCTCAGCGACTCCATGTAAAATAAATTTTTCCAGGTTGTAATGTCTTTACAGCCTCCAGGCTGTTCTTAGGAGATGGTTAATTCAATTAATTAATATTCAGCTTTGTTTATTTGCAAGCATGCCACAATGTTTAGGACCAAGTTTGGTATTTATCGCCTTGGTTTAAGTCCATGAAGATTAATACCCCATCCCGCCCCCGCCCCCACTGTGGTCCCACAGACGCTGTGCCTAGCAGCCGTCCTTTTTCCCACTAAAATTATTCTACTGTTGTCATTCTGACAGCTCAAATATGTTCACTTGCGGATAGACTCTATCTTTCTTCTGTCATTATATAAGTGCCTCTTTTCTGGCCTAAAGGACCACAGGCATTGTATGCATGTGAATTTGAACCTGACTCTCGGAGGTACTTAATATAAAGGCAAAGATTGTGCCTCATTTTCAGCTTTGGAATATTGCACGTATTCACGAAGGCACAGTTTGTCCTCACTGTTCTGCTCATTTTATAAACGCAAATTGCTTTGCTCCTGGTTTGACGATCAGCTTTGCACAAATGAATCACTTTTTACCTGTTTTAAATTGTACAAACCTTTTGAAAAACAGGCACATGGAGAGGACTTCTGTTGCCATCGGAACTTTGTTGGTTGGGTTCTCACCGAGCTGAGATATATGGTGCATCTGGTTATATAGTTGGAACTATAATTAACAAGGTGGTATTGTGCTGTGGCATAGTTATGTTTTCAGTTCATTTAACAAAAATTTTAAATACATCATTGTCATTTCTTTTATTTTGTCATGCTCACAAGGCTTGTATTTCACTACACTTCAGAAATTAATTCGAATAACTTGTTTATTTGCTTTTAGCAGCAAAGTGGTTTTAGTAATTTAATTAATGAAACTAACATCTGTTCCTTCTCCCTTGAAATTGGTCTCTTTATTTCATTTTAGTAGCTTATATTACCTACATTTTTGCAAAAACTGAGATATTAGTAACATCCTATTTTATAGCCTAATCCCTGACACATTTATTTATTAAAAAAATTATTTGTCTCCCTTTACTCCTATTTTATTGCAGTATTTTTAAAAGAAGTTTTTCATGCCATCTAATCCAGTAAAATTTGGTTTATATATTCTAGCCCTGAGCAAGCTGAAGGTGCACCATGTGTTCCAGAGCAGCCAAGTGGAGATTGTGCAATCCAATGTGGTGTTCGACATCTGCAGTCTGATGCTGTATGGCACCCAAGCCATCCCAATCAGGCTCAAAATCCTTCTAGACCGTCTTTTCTCTGTCCTGAAACAAGAGGAGGTTATCCAAATCCTCAATGCACTCGACTGGACACTGCAGGATTACATTAGAGGATACATGCTACAGGTGAGTGGTGTGGAGAACACCTTTTCTACTGAAAGTGTAAATGCCTCACTTTGAGGGATATTAGTAAGTAAGTAAACTTTATTTATATAGCACCTTTCACAGAATAAAAAAACAGTGTTTCACAATTTAAAACAACCATAAAACAAGACAAAATCAAAAGATAAAACTGCATAAACACAACATCATAGCATAAGTCTAGTTAAAAACTAGTCAGTTGGAACAAGTGGGTCTTAAACTGCTTCTCAAAAGAATGAACAGAGTCAAGACAGCGTAAAGATAAAGACTACATATCACAATTAGTCTTTTTAATCAACAAGGTAAACTTTAAAAAGAGCTTTGAAGCAGAATGTTATTGTTGACATATCAAACCATGTCAGTGTAATGTCAGTAATGCATCAACTTTTTATTGACAATAATGTTTAAGCATTAACAAGGTTTAATGTAATAATACATTTTATTTTAAAAAAGCACCTTTCAGAACACTCAAAGACACTGTACAGAACAAGCAGAACAATAGATAAACATAAGATAAACAAAAAATGAAAGTTGCAGTGAACAAGCGATAACAGAGTGAACAGATGAGTTTTAAGTTTAGATTTGAATTGGTAGAGGGTAATGATATTGCAGATGTCTGGGGAGAGAATTACAGAGATTGGAAGCATAGCAGGTGAAAGCTCTGCTCCCCATGGTGCTGAGGCAGGAAGTAGGAACAGTGAAGTGAACAGAAGAGGAGGATCTAACCCCGGTGTTCCACTGAATGTAGAAGTTGGTGTGCTGTGGTATGGCTAAACCGTGCCTGCTGCCAGGTACCCTATACAAATGGGAGTGTTTCAGAACAGCGCACTTCTGTGTGAGATAGTAGTGGCTTTAAAAATAACATTAAACCAGTAATGTGGTTATTTGGCTAGGACCAACCCTGTCTTGTGTGCCTGCTCGTTATATAGACTTAGACAACTTAATTTGTCATTTTGTATGCACAGAGTGCGTACAGAACGAAATTCTGTTGCATACAGCTTGTAAATTGCAGTAAAAGATAAATTACAGTTTTAGGTGCAGCAGAGATTTAAAGGTAAACAATTTAAATGTAGACAATGCAGGAGAAGTCACAGTGTACAGGTGAGTATTATTTTTTTTTTTTTAGAAAAACCATTTGTATGTGCAGAATTGATTGTGCAAGGGCATTTGTGCAAGAAAACAGCTTATAATTTATAGTAGATTTAAAATACAGCATAAGGTGCAGCAGTGATTTAAAAGTAAAACAATTGAAATGTAAACAATGCAGAAGAAAGTCACAGTATACAGGTGAGTATTTAAAAAAAAAACATTTGTATGTACAGAATTTTAGTGTGCAAAGGGCATTTGTGCAAGAAAGCATTTAATGACTAAGAGTTCGGTAGCATTTGTAATGCTAGATGGAGATGCAATGATGCAAAATTTGCAAATATGCAAATATTGTGCAGCGTTTATGGGTTGTAGTTCAGCAGTTCAACAGCAGTTCGACAGTCTGATGGCAGCAGGGAAAAAGCTTTTGCAGAACCTAGTGGACCTGCAGCGGATGCTGCAGAACCTCTTCCCAGAAGGTAGCAGGGAAAACAGTCCATGGTGGGGGTGTGAGGGGTCTTTTATGATGTTTCGGGCTCGGGACACAGAGCGCTGAGATGAAATGTCTTTTATGGAGGGAAGAGGAGCCCCTATGATCCCTTCTGCTGCCCTCACCACTCTCCTCACGTTCTTCCAGTTGGAGGCACTGCAGCCTCCACACCACACAGAGAGACAGCTGGTCAGAATGCTCTCTATGGTGCTTCAAACAACGTAAGGTAATCACCTTACGTTGTTTTCTTTGGATCTATCATGGGTAAATGAGTTCAAATATTGTGTTTTTCAGATTTGTATTTTAAATTCAGTGCTCATGTTTTTTATGGCTGTTGAACAACTGTGAACAGAATCTGTTGATGTGTCAAATATCAAGTGAGATCCTATGGTGGCTTGGTGCTGGAGCTGCAGGTAATGACGTATTGACGTTTCAGAGTAAAATGCGATCCAAAGTCTGCACATGTAGTCTTTTACTAGTAAACTTGACCAAATTCACTCTGCTTTTCATCAACTGACTTCCTGCCTAAACAATACACTCTGCTCCAAATTGATTTTGAGTCGTTGCAGCGAGTGGCTAAAATTTAAATGCCACATATTTTACAGAAGCAACAAGCACTGGTGCATCTGTGATGGTTAAAAAATGCTCCACAGCACACCAGGAGGAACCACTCTGACTAAAGTTTCTGCAATCACGTGCGAAGGTACTGTGCACCTGCACCAAATTGCTCCCACATTCAGTGGAACAAGGGTCAGGCAAGGCAAGTTTATTTATATAGCACTTTTCAATTCAATTCAATTCAATTCAATTTATTTATATAGCGCCAAATCATGAAACATGTCATCTCAAGGCACTTTACAAAATCAAGTTCAATCATAATATACAGATTGGGTCAGATTATACAGATTGGTCGAAAAAGTCCTATATAAGGAAACCAGTTGATTGCATCAAAGTCCCGACAAGCAGCATTCACTCCTGGGGAACCGTAGAGCCACAGGGAGAGTCATCTGCATTGTACATGGCTTTGCTGCAATCCCTCATACTGAGCAAGCATGAAGCGACAGTGGGAAGAAAAACTCCCCATTAACGGGAAGGAAAACCTCCGGCAGAACCGGGCTCAGTATGAACGGTCATCTGCCTCGACCGACTGGGGTTACAGAAGACAGAGCAGAGACACAACAAAAGAGACAAAAAAGCACAGAAGCACACATTGATCTAGTAATCTGTTCTACATTAGATGGTAATAGCGGGTGAGCCGTCTTCTCTGGATGATGTCACAGACCAGGTGTACCTACTATGAAGAAAAAGAGAGATAACAGAAAGTTAAAAGCTGAAATGACAACAGTCATTTCAATGCAATGCAATGCAAAACTAGAGAACAGTAGACTGGAGAACAGTAGAACTCAGAGTGAGAAAAATAGGCCCTGATGTCCTCCAGTAGCCTAAGCCAATAGCAGCATAACTATAGAGGTAGCTCAGGGTAACATGAGCCACTCTGACTAGAAGCTTTCTCACAAAGGAAAGTTTTAAGATTAGTCTTAAAAGTAGACAGGGTGTCTGCCTCACGGACCAAAACTGGGAGCCTGATAGCTAAAGGATCTGCCTCCCATTCTACTTTTAGAGACTCTAGGAACCACCAGCAGACCTGCAGTCTGAGAGCAAAGTGCTCTGTTAGGCTCTGTTCTGTGATTACTCCGTATGAGTAATCAGAGCTCTGATATATGATGGAGCTTGATTATTAAGGGCTTTATTCAATTCAATTCAATTTTATTTATATAGCGCCAATTCATGAAACATGTCATCTCAAGGCACTTTCCAAAGTGAAATTCATTCAGATTATACAGATTGGGTCAGATTATTCCTACTGTAAAGTTAGTTTATTATTTTCTCTATATGGTAAATGGCCTGTACTTGTATAGCACCTTATACAGTTCAGAGGACCCCAAAGCACCTTACACTACATTCAGTTACTCACCCATTCACTCACACTTTCCCATGCTGACAGTGGTGAGCTACATTGTAACCAGAGCTGCCCTGGGCTCCACAGAAGCAAGATTGCCAGACATCGGTGCCACCGGGCCCTCTGACCACCGCCAGCAGGCAATGCAGGTGAAGTGTCTTGCCCAAGGACACAACACCTGAGATGGTCAGAGCTGATGTTCGAACCAATAATCCGGCTGTTACAGGACAAACTCCTTGTGCTACTGTCTCCCCAAACAATGTTTTATATCAACAAGTCTCTATTCCTGTGGCGTGTATTTAAAGGAGACCTACAAAATACATGTTTTGGAAAATTGGTGACATTTAAAGGAAAAAAGACTTCCAAAATAGACAAATTATCATTACAAGATCATAAAATGTTGAACAAAAACATCACTTCCACTTCTAGTTTTACCCTATATATGAAATAGGCTCTTGTATAGTCACAGGAACAAAGTTTGGAGAGAGTAGAACAAAATCCCGTCTTTTCTGTTTAATATGGGTTTGTCAGATACCTTGGAAACACGTTTGCGTGGTGGGAGACCAGGTAGCAGTTAAGACTATGAATCTGATTAAGGGTGGGAAGACACAGGGAGAGTTAGGAAAGCCTTTGGAGATTAAATGTAGCCACCAATATCAACAACTCCTCATGTCCTAAATAGAAGCTGCCAGTTTACTGCTGTGTAAACCTCAATTCAGAAAAATCTCCAGAGTAAGCTGATAGATTTGTAAATATAATGTATTTTGCTCCACAATTCCACTGAGGTTAATGCCAATCCGACTGAGAGCCAGGGTTTAGGCTCTGTGACAGCACAAGATCTCACTTCTATTTGTGCATCATCGAAATGTTTGATTTGAATGTTGAATGTTTCATTTATTAGCAAATGCAGAGTCTGAACCCTCAACGAATACTCTCTAATAAAAAATGTATCTTGGTTATGGCATGAAGCTTCTCTTTCCTTTCAAGGTTTCTTATCAAAGTCACATGTGATTAATGCTGGCCTGGGAGGGCGAGAAGACCTACTGGTTCATTAAAGCTCTGTCTAATAACCCGTGTTGTAGCAAGTATGTGTGAGGTATTTTATGCACAGCTTTATTTTTAATGTATTTGGGGGGGTGTGTGTATGTTCATAAACATGGATCCTTGTTCGAGTGTGTCATTGTGTACATTCTTTGCAGATACATTGCAGGCAAAATAAATAATTAGATCAAGACAAATTACATGTTTGTATAATGAGGGTTCTTCAGGGTTCTGCACTGCCCCTTGAATTAGCACTTGAAGAGTTTCATCGCAAAACGAGATATATCCATTTCAGCATTTTTGAGAAAAATTACTTTTTTACTATAATCATATATAACAAAGGAAGAAAACCATATAATCTTTTTTAGACTTTATTTCATAAGTGCATAAAAATACTGCATTAAAAATAAATTGAAAATGTACAATTTTTGAGAAAAATTTAAATTTCATAACCTTTTTTGCAAAACGCAACATATCCAAGTGCAAATAATTTCACAAAGTGAGACATATCCATCTTGGATTGAAAATAGATTATAAAACAGCATCTTCACATTGCTACTGCTTGAATATTATTCAAACTGATTTTATGACCCCCCCCCCCCCCAGACATTCAACTGTCAGTAAACCAACATAACTTCCTGAGATTTACGTTTTTAAAACAATATATATATATAAAACACTGTGTAGTGACTGTAAAACTGTAGTAGCTTAGTATTTCACCATCCTAACTGAACAGAATAAGCAAATTGCACAAATTCATAGTGCATCATCAGAACAAATGACACAAAGTCAAAGTGCATCATCAGAACAAACAACCTTCATAAACTCCTCATTCCTCATTTTCAGTCTCCCGGTTAGAATGAACATCACTGTCAACATCGGTGTTATAACTTGCACAAGACAAAGCTTGACGATAGAACTCAGTGACATCGGCAGAAGCTCCAATTTCAGACAGGTTTTCAACATCAGTCTTTTTTGCTGCCTTCACAGTAGACACCATCTCAAGAGGCTTTGGGTTGAACTTCCTCCATTGCTTTCCACGTTTTAGAACAGAATGGTAGCAATATTCTGCAGAATAGGACGTTTTGTAACCAATCTGATCATTCCTGATACACAGCATCCGGGCGTCACTCAGCTTGAATGACCTTTGTGATTTAACAAAGTTTTGTGTTTCAGATTTAAAGTCTCGTGCATTCCAATCAGTGCCATAAATGTGACATAGAGTCACTGAACAGTCTGAGTTTAGTTTTTTGATGCAGAATACCATTCAACCGAACTCGAAAGCAGTCGTCCAGTGCAGCGGCAATCGTGTTTGAGTCCTTTTTGTTTTCATGCTCCATCCACACATGAAGATGGACATCATTTTTCGTTTGATTACTGCCTTCACCATGATGTACCATCACGCCAAACAGATACAGGTAGAGCTGCCTTGAATAGTATGCCTGCCCGATCGGTGTTCGTGGCAGAGCCATGTTTTGCATCATGTCAAAGCAAACGGTGAGTGCAGTGGGGTCCACAATATTCAGCTGGTCGTAAAATACTAGAGCTTGTCTTCGATGCAGGATGAACATTGCACTTTTTGTTCGTTTTTCTTCATCTGTCAAACTTGGATCCTTCATAGAGAGTCGATGTTTTGTGCAGGTAGCACAGGCATCAGTTGCTGGGTGCCCAAACCCGAGATTATATTCTTTGGAAAAAAATGTGTAGTACAGAGAGTAGCTGACTTGGTCGTGGTTCTGTTGTTTAAATAGTTCATGCATGCGTCAAACTGAAAGATCAGAAGGCAAATATTTGCGTCCAGGGGCTCCTCTCCATTCATAATGACTTGCACGACAGGTGAAAGTCTGTATGTGTGTCTTGATCTGCTCTCGCTTCCTAACCGCTTCTTCAGCATTGCGCAGCCCTCTGCGGTTTTCAGGACGAGGCTCTGCATTGGTGGAGTAATACTGGGCGATGCGGGATGGTCTGTCCTTGCTGATGCCTGAAATGACACAAGAAAAGCACAGTTTAGAATAAGAATATACATGTCATGAAACCAAGATCTATTTCATCCAAACAGATGCATAACTGCTTACTCAATCGGCTTTCCCCTACAGAACTAAACATAAATGTAGAAAATGTCCTCCCCATCTAAATTGTTTGTCTCCTAAAATAATCATGATAATAATATTAATAATAATAATATTGCGATATGCTACTGTGACATCTTCTTACCCATCATTCCTGACCCATCTTTTGTGTTTGTTTTTAATGTAACTAAGTACTTTCAAAAAAGTAGACACTAAGAGGACAAAGATTTTTTCCTGTCTGTATTGTTTAATGTGTGTTTGTCTTATTTCTCAATTTTATGATACACAAAAACAAAATAAATTTATTTGTGATGGTGACAAAATAACGTTTTATATTATGGTGTGTACCCATCCTCTCTAACACTTCATGAGACAATGACAGCTTGACATAAATAAATTTAGCCTAAATGTTCATAATCATCTTAACCTAAATAAACACCGAAAGGCAGCCACTTTAAGCACTAGGGATACGAGCAGCTAGTAGCTAGCTAGCAGCTAGCTAGCAGCTAGTAGCTTGCAGAATTGGCGCTGCTGACGTTATCAAAAAGTTAACTACGTAAAACAAGAAAACAAATCTGACTTACCAAACACTTTAACAAAAGTTTTCTTGCAAACTGGAATCTTCTTTGGGTGTTCTTTCTCAGAGAGAAGTGTGTACTTCACAGTGACATCCTTGTGTTTTCGAACATTTTCATCTTGCACATGCCAGCGTTTTGGTTCAGAAATGTCCATTAAACTCAGAATAAAGGCATCCTGGACTACCTTACTAGGATTGTCATAGAATTTAGCATGATTTAGAGCCAGGTCGGCGTCCGTAATGAGATCGGCATGACACAGATGAGGATTGTCTCTAGCATTGTGAGCGCAGGAAATCTGGGGAATTTTTCCGCCACCAGAATGCCTGATTTTGCGCCTTTTCTCGCGTTCGTGGAATTCCGTAGATCGCCCCCGCTTCCGTGGGCGAGGGGCGAGTAGTATTGGTTCCTCAAAGCCGTCAAAAGTGTTCATTTTCTTGTGTTTGAGCCAGTTTTGTGCAATGTTTTGTTAGCAATGCGGCGAGCGCGGGCTTCGTCTTCTTTGTTTCTGCAGCGGACCAATGCGTGTGCTGATTGGCTGAGAGGATGCATTGCTGTTTGTGTGGAAACGTTCAGGCTTGTATTGCGTTTTGAAAAGAAGCCGTGTTTTAGAGCCTCCGTGTCTGTGGGATTTAACTTGTTTTGCAGAAAAATGATTCAGCACCCACATTGCCCTCTCCATCAGCAATGAATTGGTACGGGTAGTTTAAAAAATTCAAATTTGGCGCATATCGCGTTTTGCGATGAAACTTTTCACTTGTTCCAATTTCTGTTTTAGGCCTTGCTGCCAATCTATTTTATAAGGTGTCTCATATAAGCAGCTCCATGAATATGTATGAGCAACTCAACATACAGTTTTGAAGCTGCTGATGAAATTGCTCTACCCTCCCCCTTCACTTTTTCCTTCAATCTAACCCATATTGTCCTCATCCACCCTTTTTCCTTTTCTTCTGTTCTGTCTTTAGGATGTTGCTGGTAAGGTATTGGACCGGTGGACTATCATGACCTTTGAGGAAGAGATTGCTACTCTCCAGCAGTTTCTGCGTTTTGGTGAAACAAAATCAATTGTGGAGCTTATGGCTTTACAGGACAAGGAGGGACAGGCAGTGTTGGTTCCCAGCACCCACGCAAACTCAGATATCCGCACCTTTATTGAGCGTAACAGCCCTCAGGCAACTGTCAATCTCTCTACAACTGAAGTTGAAAAGATTAGTGGCAACAGTATGCACCACTTTGAGAACTTCATCAATAGCATGGCCTTTGTGCTTCCATTTCAGCTGTTAGGCCCTGTGTCTGCACCTTATTTAAGCTTACCACCAGGGGCAATGCAACATGAGCACCATCAGCCATGTAGTGCTTCAGTTGAGCAGCACATTCGGAGGAAAGATGAAGTGAGGGACAATCTTGGTAGGGACAACCCCCTCTATCTTTCACATCCCACAGAGAGCAGCCTGCTTGGTTCTAGCATTGTCTTATACACATCTAATTTGGACCAAACTGGAGAAAGAACAGTAAACATACACTCCACAACTACAAAGATTGAGGCTGAGGATTTTTCCACCAGTGACAACTACTCAGATGGATCATCAACACCATGCACGCCGTCCATGACATCTGATGTCCCACAAATGTCACCTGAGGGAAAGCTGCAGTCAATGAACAGGAATGGGAGCAACACTGGAGGGGTATCAGGGGGTGGAGGCTCTCTGAAGAAGGGTCGTGTATTTTGCAATGCTTGTGAGAAAACATTTTATGACAAAGGAACACTTAAAATTCATTACAATGCAGTTCACCTAAAGATTAAACACAAGTGTACAATTGAGGGCTGCAACATGGTGTTCAGTTCGCTGCGCAGTCGCAATCGGCACAGTGCCAACCCAAACCCCCGGTTACACATGCCCATGAACCGAAACAACAGGGACAAAGATTTACGGGAAAACTTGTCTGCTGATGAAGGTTCACAAGGAGAAAAGAGGCCCGAATATAGCAATACAATTTCCATCTCTTCCTCAGATAGCCACAAGTCAGCACCCAACTACATGGTGAATAATGTAGACACTGTTTCCAAGCTCCACACCAGTTCTTTTTCCAGCATGGGCCAGACTGGCATCCTTTTCCCTAATTTGAAAACTGTACAGCCAGTCTTGCCTTTTTACCGAAGTTTGGTAGCCCCAGCAGAACTTGCGAACACCCCAGGAACACTACCTTCTCTTCCAGTTGTATCTTCATCTGTACCTGTCAAACCCATCACAGCACCTGAACCCTGTCTGACAGATCCTATACCAAAGAAAAAATCACGGAAGTCAAGTATGCCAATAAAAATAGAGAAGGAGGTAATAGAGCAAGATGAGCGGATGGAAAATGGAAGCAGCTGTGAAGAGGAGGTTCCTCTGCACTCTAGGGACAACGATAACTGTGATGGGAACCAAGAAGAGCAGCATATGTGTAATAAGAAACCTGACAAGCAGACTGAGGCCAGAGAAGATTACACTGACATAGAAAAGGAAAGGGATTGTAGCAAATATCGAATCGACCAAACCTTTGCTAGATACTCAACTGAAAGGGATGATAAACATGACAGACCAGAGCAAAATGAAACAGGGGTCATCACCGTTTCACTATCCTCATTAGAAAAGAGACTCTTGAAATGCGGCAAAATCTCAGTTGGTATTGAATCCACTTGCAGTGAAGAAAAAGCTGACACAGAAAATTCAGACTCCTTGCATGCACCCAATAAGATCCTAGAGCAACGGAATGAAGTTGGGAACAGGGTTACTAATGCGGGTGGCCTCCTGTTACATGAGAAGGGAGGGCTTGATAGATGTGCAGAAGATTATGGGGTCTTCGGGTTGTCTTACCTTGAACCTGATGCTAACCTTCCACAACATTGTGAGATTTGCAGTAAGACCTTTAAAAATTATTACAGTGTCAAAAGCCACTACCAAAACATCCACTTGAAGGAGCTGCATATGTGCACAGTGGGTGGCTGCAACGCTGCTTTTCCATCCCGCAGAAGCCGAGACAGGTGAGGCGACTCTATGTTTTTTTTGTATGTTGTAAGTGAAGACATCAAATGATTTAGTCTATAGAGAGGGAACATATTCATTCAAGTTTTGAAGGTCCCATTATGTAAACAAAACTTCTTATTCCTTGCTAATAGGGAGAGCAAGAATGGGGTTATGCATAAATGTTCTGATAAATTTAAACCAGTCCAGGAGCTGTAATGGGAACAGCAATGCAACATAACAATCACAGAAACATGAATAGCTGCAGTAGGCTTCCACTAGCAGTCTTCCACCATCCCTTGAGTATTTTGGGATGTATTTCATTTAGGGCTGGGCAAGTTAACGTGTTAATTTCGCGTTAACTCATTAGACTATTAACGGCGATATTTTCTTTAACGCGCATTACCGCATGTTGCTCACATGCTTTTATTTTGTGAAGGTCTGTTGCTGCGGTGTAGGGGTTTGAATCAGAACAGTAGGTGGCGATAATGCGCCAATAACCTCGCTGTCAGCCAAACCTCGGATTCAGAGTAAGAAAGGTGCTGGCCGGAAAAAAACTAAGCCGACAATTTGCTTAGGCGAGGCGGTGAGTTGAACAAGTTTTGTGCGGAGCGGAGTCTGCATCGACGCCGTCGGTGAAGTCGCTTCTCGTTTCAAAGTATCCATGTGTTTTTGCCTGTTTTTCCCTGCCATTCACTATATGCACGGGAGAAAGCAACAACAAAAAACCGTGTGTCAACGTCAAATAAACGCAAGCATATCGAGTTAGCAAGCATTTCAGTTTAAAGTTCTTCCAGCATCGAATATGACAGAAACAAGTTATTTGTAACCACTGCCAAGTTAAACTTTGGTATTGAACATAAAATGGTAATGCTGCTCCCTGCGGTTACCTCAGAAATTGCCTATTTTTGGTAGATTTTTCCCCATAAAGAGAATTTCCTGTCAGTGGCAATAAGCTTTAATTTATTATTATTGCTATTTTTTGTTTTACATGTTTAAGTTGAGCTTTACACTAAATATGTGTTACTGATAAGTGCTACAAATGTTACAACACTTTTGTTCATATGGCAGCAGAACATTAAAATAAAAGTGCTCTTTACACTACTTTTGAATTCATTCTTGGAGTTTATAAATACAATGTGATTAATCGCGATTAATCGCGATTAATCAGGCAAATTATGCGATTAATCGCGATTAAATATTTTAATCGTTGCCCAGCCCTAATTTCATTACATTATGTCATCTGCCTCCGTGGAAGTTTTGTTCTGATTCCTAACAGGAGTTGTTAGAAATTATGCTATGCCAGTGTCTGTATTAAAGATCAATTCACCCGTGAAAGCTTATCAGGTTTAATTTAAAGCAGTACAATCCACTTTCTCATTGATAAAGCAAATAATTAGTTCATCTCTTTGGGAATTGAAAGTGCAATCTGAAAGGATCTAACTATACATGCTTGAATGTACTCAGAGGTTCTTACCCTAACCCAAGGCCTACAGACCAATTCAGTAAACCAGAATATTATTGAAATGTTCAATTATTTCAGTAACTCAGCTCACTAAGTGTAACATTATACTGTAACATTATATAGATTAATTCCACACAGTTCACATTTTGCTGTTTGTGGTATGAAATCAAAACTCAGATCCTGATTTAAGAAGCCAAATAAATATATTTAAATAGTTCAGTCAAAAGTGAGAGCTGTATTTAGTCCATTGAGTGCGACAGCTGCAGGGTAGAAATATTTTCTGAGCCTGGTGATCTTGCTCTGTATGCTTCTCAGGCGTCTGCCTAAGGGGGGGGGGGGATGAAAGCAGTCTGTGTTCAGCTGGAGTGCAGGTAGAGTTCTTCGTGATGCAGAGTGCTCCCTTCCTGCATCATGATGTGTAGAGGTCCAAGGTGGAGGGAAGGCTGCTCCCAACAGTCCTCTGTGCTGCCTTAACTACCCTCTGCAGAGCCATCCTTTCAGCAGCTGTGCAGCTGCCATGCCATACGGTGATGCAGGTCTAGAGAACGCTTTCTACCACACAGTGATAGAAGCTCCTCAGGATGGAATTCCTAAGTCCAGCCTTCCACAAATTCCTGAGAAAGTAGAAATACTGGAGTGCCTTCCTGACCAGATGGGAAGTGTTGGCACTCCAGGTGAGGTCACTGGCACACCCAGGTACCTGTAGAGCGAAACCACCTCCACAGCTCCTCCTCCGATGTTTAAGGGGAGGAACGGAGAACTTGTCCCTTATGAAATCCATCACCATCTCCTTGGTCTTCTTTAAGTGGATGCAGAAGTTATTTTCTCTACTCCACTGCATCAGGTGTTCCACCTCCTCTCTGTATATGGAGTCATCATTGTTTGTGATGCATCCAGCCACTGCTGTGCCGTCCGCAAATATCATTATATGACCGCTGGAATGTATTGCATAGCAGTCATACGAAAGCAGAGTGAACCAGAGGGGGCTTAGCACACGACCCAGTGCTGAGGGTAATGGAGATGCCGTTATGGGTCCTGACAGTCTGAGTTCTCTTGGTCAGGAAGTCCAGGACTCAGTTCCCCAGGGTGGGACCGAGTCCAATAGAAAAGAGCTTCTGCACCAGGGTCTATGGGATGATGGTATTAAAAGCCAAGGAGAAATCCAGAAACAGCAGACTGATGTAGGAATCCCTGCTCTCCAGATCGGTGAGGGCTGTGTGGGTTTGCATCAGCAGTGGAGCGGTTCTTCCTGTAGGCATACTGATGGGGGTCCACAGTCACATCAATGGAGTCCGTGATGTGGGTCAAGGCCAGCCTTCTGAAGCACTTCATGACCACAAAAGGTTAAGGCTATAGGTCGGTAGTCATTTAGGATTGTCACTATTGTCACTATTGTCACTATTGTCACTGGAGCACTTGGGGACCATGTCCCCAAGTGCTCGAGTGGCAGTTTTAAGCAGGTGGGGACCGATGCTAGTAATAGTGAGGTGTTGAAGATGTCGGCCAACACCTCAGACAGCTGGTGTTCACAGTCCCTCAGTACCCGCCCTGGGATATTGTCAGGGCCTGCAGCCTTACGGGGGTTGATTCCCTGGAGTCTTCTTCACATGTACTGTAGTCACACAGAAAGGCATGTCACTGGGTAACCTGGAGTCTGATGATGGTGTTAGAATTCTCAAAGAGGGCAAAGAGCTTATTGAGTGCATCTGGTATGAGGGGTCCTTTGGGCATTGTACATCCCTGATGTTGTAGTCTATGATGCACTTGATGCCCTTCCATATGCACCAGTGGTTATTGGTGATGATGTGACCCTCAATTTTCTGGGCGTTTATGGCTTTGGCCCTCGCAATGCCTGCAGTCAGTCCTCTCCTTGCCTCTCTGAGTGCTGATGCCTCGCCTGTCCTGAGCGCTGCATTCCTAGCTTTCAACAGAGCTCTCACTTGAGCCGGGGTTTCTGGTTCGGATAAGAGGTTACTGTCCTGGTGATGATGGCATCATCAGCACACCTGGAGATGAAGCCAGGAACAGAGCAGGTGTATTCATCCAAGTCTACCTCACCATCATATGTAGCCACCTCTCTGAAGATCTGCCAATCTGTGCATTGAAAATAGTCATGGAGCACAAAGGTTACATCCCTGGGCCACACAGTTACTGTCTTCATTGTTGGCCTAATCAGTCTCATGAGTGGACAGTATGCCGGCACCAGCAGGATGGAGAGGCCAAGATGAGGGCGAGGAACGGCTCTGTATGCACTGTGGATGTTAGTGTACTCACTGTCCAGAGTGTTGTCTCCCGCGTGGGAATGGTGACATGCTGGTAAAAACTGGGCAGAGTGTCTGTCAGTTTCCCGTGAATAAAGTTCCCAGAAACCACGTAAAATGCCTCAGGGTGCTTTATCAGAATCAGAAATACTTTAATAATGGAAATTCCCTTATTATTTAATTAGAATAAGGGAAATTACAAAAAATCTGCAGTGAGCTAATGGTGTCATACATGGTGTCATACAGCTCCTTTGGTGCGTCGCTTGCATTAGCACCCTGCGGGATGGAAACAATGGTGACGAACACCGCAGTAAATTCCCGTGGCAGATAGTATGGCCAACATTTCACAGTGATACGTTCTATCGCCTCAGAGCAGAAGGTTTTTACCAGTCCACAGTTTGTACACCAACCTTCATTCACGTAAATGCAGAGTCCTCCACCCCATGTTTTTCCCGACCATTGATTGCGATCTGCTTGGAAAAGCTGAAGGCCGTTGATCTGGAAGGCGAAGTCTGGCATGTTGTTGTTAAGCCAGGTTTCCGTTAGGCAAAAAAACAGCACATCTTTTCATCCTTTTAGAAACACCCAGCCTCAGACGAAGTCCACTTTGATATCCAGTGAGCGGACATTGGCCAAAAAGAGAATTGGGATCGGTGGCTTTCTAGCTTTCTAGATGCTTATCTGTTTTCGGGCACAACGTTTCCTCTTGACTGTTGATCCCCTCACTCTGCTGCGCCAGCCCATTGTCCTTAGGGGCCACTTTTTGCCAAGTTCAGATTTCAGCTTTGGTGCTATAGAAATATATGTACTGTCTCTGATGACCATCAGTTCGGTTAAGCTGTTTCTCACTTGTGAACAAAGCACCAAAATAGTGTCTAAATCAGCCTAATGGGTTTTAAAACAAGGCTTAATCTTGGGAGCTCAAGAAGCCACTGCACCTCTGGACGCCTCTATAGCAACCACCAGTTCCATTATGTGTCAGAAAAAAATATTTTATTAATCTTTTATAAAAATACATTTTATAAACAAATCTGGAAGGTTTATTAATAATTTTAGACTTAACTTTATGATTATTATTGGGTAGAGTATGTTCCTTTTCTAAATCAAACTATGAACACCTGTTTACCCCTGAAAAATGTGTTAGCAGTGAAAAGAATCTTGGGTCTAAAAACTCTACTAAACTATGGCACTGTTATTTCCATATGGTTTGTACATACTGGGCATAATATAGAAATACTGCTTTTAACAGTAATATAGTGACATTGTTGAATTAATCACATTTATTTATTATTCTACAGACACAGTGCAAATTTGAAGCTGCATCACAAGCTGCTGGCCAAAGACTTACTCAGCCCAGTTACCCCACCCTTCCCTCCTTTATCACATTGCAGAGACAGAGACTCTCGGTGCCTGGAGCCTTGCCAAAACCTGCAAGATAAGGATCTGCTGCATCAAGACCCAACCTGTCAGACTTCTGTCATCTTCCGGGGACATAATCGCATGGGACTGGTGTTTCCTATGAGCAAGGTGCCTGCTACACTTAGCAGTGCTGAGACATCACCCATACCAGAGTTGGAAGGATTAGGAGAGGGAGACAAAAGTAGAAATGGGAATGATGGGACAATCCTTGACCTGAGAACCTCAACTTCTGTTCTACCTTGTGGAAGTGGCAGCGGTCAGTCTTCCTGGGACTCAGATGGAGCTGAGAGTGATGAGGGGGAGGCAGGTGAAGAAGATGAGGAGGTCCTCCCCCTGGAGGACAGTGATATAAGCTGTGATGGGATGGGTGTGGGGAGGTCTGAGACTGAGGAACTAGCACTTGGCATACACAGCAATCAAGGCTGTAGCAGGAACGGACAAAAAAGACTTCAGGGAGTGGGGTCTCCGATTACATGCCACATCTGCCAAAAGGTGTACAGCAACAAAGGTACATTTAGAGCTCATTACAAGACTGTACATCTCCGACTGCTTCATAAGTGTAAGGTCCCTGGTTGTGATACATCCTTCTCCTCTGTGCGGAGCAGAAACAGACATAGTCAGAACCCAAACCTGCACAAGAACATATGTGTTAATTCAGTGCCCACAGTCAAACAGGAGTAAAGAGCAGGGTTTACATGGCAGCAAACTGGTCATGTTTCTTTTCATTTTGAGGGTGGGGTATCAGGGAGAAGGCTCACTAATTAGCCCTTTTACAGATGAATATCACAATCCACTAAAATATCATGTTTGGAATAGGGGAAATTCAAAAGAAAAAATATAAAGTTAGGAATTATTTTGCTGTATATGTTGTGCCATTATGCACCATTATCCAATGTGTATTAAATAACTCTTGGTCTGTTAGGTATTGTCCAGTAAATATCACCCCAAACAGCTGATATTAGGACAATAGTTGAAAGAATGATTTGAGAACTTGCATTATTTAAACAGCAAACTCTGCACACATATGGAATAAATGAGTGACAACTTCTCTTCAAGTTCAAGAATTTATTTACAGAAATAAAATGAACATCCAGAGAACATCACTATAGACTGTTGTTTGTCTGAATTAACACTATATTTCAATCAACAAATCCCCTCTACTTGGCTAGTGAAACTTAACTAAAACTACGAAGCAAAATGAAGATAAAAAGCAGCTAAGGAACTATGTGCACACAAAAGAAACAAGAAGATAAATAAAATGTTTAAAAAACCATCATCAGAATTATTCAGTGAATCCTGGTTCACAGCAGATCCAAGTTAGAGAACCAAAGTTCATCTTAATGAATGTGGAATGAGATCAAATTAGCTTAACTAATTCAGAACAACATTTGATATGTGTTTCAACCCATTCACAATGCAAATCACGAGTTAAACAAAACATTATTTGAGAAATAACATTTTAAAGAATGATTTGCTCATTGAAAATCAATGCCTTTAGGGTACTTGATTTTATTAATGCAATTATTCCTCCGGGAAGCTAGGGGCACTGTTGTGATCGCTCACTTGATGAGTTAATCCGAAAGTTATACAAAACAACATTAAACTGACATCAATGTTCCCTATTAATGATATACTAACGCTCATAGCATTATCAAACAATGGCTTAGTGAAACGAAAACAAGCATTATGTTTAAAATGAACCATAGTTGTGTTGACTCAGGGGTAGCACTAATGTTATCTGGGAAGCAAATAGGGCTATGCTTGCGAACTTTCAAAGCTAATTTAAAAGCACTTATAAGCTCTACCTGGTTGTAATGACCGGACTGGATAACATAAACATTAATATTCTATCTGTGTATAAAACCTTTCAGGAAATAAAGTTTGTTAGAGCTGTAAAAACACACTCAAACCACATAGGCAAAGCTTGGTGTCCACAATATTAGCGGAAGCTCGGTCAAGCTTTAAAAACACTGTGAAAACACATTTAAGTAAGCTATTCTAAACTTTCCCTGTATATTTCTCTGCTTTTATCACTGGTTGTGGCGACGGAGTGTCCTGTTGCAGTGAATTACTCCAAGGTAAAGCTGCCTATCTGAGCAGCGAGTAGGCAGCTAGCTCGAAAGGGGGAAACAGCCGGCATTTGGGAAGCCAGGTCTGGCTGGGCGAGCTGTACATGGCTCCGGGGAGAGGTGCACTCGGCTAGTGAAGGGGGGGGGTCGCACCGAGGGTTCTATGCACAGCCTTTCAAGCATCAGGGACCTCTGCATGGCCGCCCTGGCATGGCTGTGTTCTTTCTCTGGAGGCTGCAGCATACTCAGCTCTCCTGCAACAGCTGAGAAAAATCGTAAGGCTGGTTTCAGTATGGACGGACTCTTTACTGGAGCATCTGATTACGTAGAAGCTAGGCTGCAGACTTAGCTTCGATCCAGACTCCATATGAGGTGGTTTGCTGAACTCCAGTCGGATACTTAGTAGAGGAAGATGAGACTGTTCTCCCCAATGCTGCTCCAACTTAGCAGCAGGCAAAAGAGGACAATAAACCTGGGCAGCTACTCTTTATACAGTGAGCCCCACTCCTGTGAGAGGCAGTCCCTGGGCGCCTGTAAAAGTTATTCCACATGGCGATTGCACAACATATAAAATAAAAGCAGATCATTTAATTCCTCTCTGTGTTCGCTCATGAAGCATAAAGTACAATCAGTGTGTCTGTAAAGAAATATCTACATTATGTTGTCCTGTTGTATAGTGGAACTGATTTATCTTTCTGTTCTCCTTTAACCCGCTGTTCCAGTGAAGATCCCTGAAAATATATTTTTAGGTGCTGCATTTTCCCACCTTTTCTCCTTGCAATAGCCGAATAAGGAAATCATGTTATTGAAGGGATTTGTTTTTGCTATGGATTTATTAAAAGCAGTTTTTAGGTAGCCCCTATATGTATAATTTAATTAATCAGAAAAGTATTTCAATAAGTTTCATTGTTTAAAAGTTCTAGTATTGTGAGTGTGACCATATTTGCTGTTACATGTTAGATCTGTACAGTTCTGTGTTATATGCTGCCAATATCAACCAAAGAATTTCCTCTCTTCCTAAATAGGTGCAAAATCCCGTTCATATTTTCTGAGGGATATGTTGTATCCAAGGAGCTCAGCAGGGTCTTCACTAATCAAGCCTGAACACAGAGGCTGTGATGAAAAGCAAATGCTTATTTAATTTGTGATGAACAGCAATAATAAAGTGTGGCCATCACTGTAGAACAATACAATTACGAAAATAATATAGAAAACTGGCTCAAAGGTTAACAATCCTCAGCTTCTGTGGCATCCTTGTTAATACATTTGCTCCCCTGACTGTTTTAGCAGAGGTGTTGCACTTGTATTATTTGTGTTTTGCAGTAAGTTGCCTAAGTAGACATTGCACAATGATGCCAGGTCTAGAGGCTAGAAGCATGTACTGTGAATGAGTCAAACACTGAAAATAAATACAGGGACCATACAATTCCTTACTGGGCCCACTTACACTATAAATAAACAGATCTGTTGAACAAAATGGTTATTGAACTGGATATTAAGTAAACGAGTCATTTGTTGTCAAGGAAGTCAAAAACATTGTTTTAAATAGGAAGATTTTGACACTGATATTTTGTTCTTGAATAAAAAAAAACAAGAACACTGTGTTGTTCTTTTATTTCCACAATAAGTTTGCTCTGTATCACACATTTTTGTATTATGTATTTAAATTCAGTGGGCCATTCTTTTCTTTACACAGATTTGTCTAAAAATAACAGTGAAAGCTGATATGTGTTAGTAGACATTTCTTTAGAATTACTGTCACATTTGTTTGCAGTTAAATAAAGAGCCATAAGTTGGAGGACTCACTCTAATTATTTTTCATAAGATTCTACAAATCACTGAATAAACATGCTAGATAGGGAGCGAACAGGGATTAATTCCCCCCCCCCCTCTCTCTCACACACACACACACACGCGCCTACACCATTAAAATAGAAAATCTTCCTTATCAAGTCAATTGAACATAGTGTTCTGCAAAATTAATGCCCAGATTTGTTGTGCGTTTTAACTTATTCCTCTTCTTTTAGTCTTGAATTACCATCAAACTTTTATCCTCTGCTAAACTGTTCCATCTTGTCCATCTCTCCAATGAGTTTTAAACAAGGACGTTATTATTAGTATGTTTTAGGATGCCACATGCAGTGGACCATATCATCACAGAAACATTTATCTGCAAAGAAGATTTGGGACTAACCTTGCCTGCAAAATTAATTCTCAGAGTATTTGTGCATTCACAAACACGAGAATCCATCTTGTGCCACTCCAGCTTCAACTGTTTGTGTCCAAACCAAAAATAGTTCAGATAGATTAATATTGTGCAGAAAGGAGTGTTGCACATTATTGAGGATAATGAGACCGAAAGAATTATTTAATTTATTAGTGTTTGGAATTAGTGGATGAGCATAACGTGAAGAGGTTGAGCTCATTTATTTGGTTATTTCATGGAAAATTATGGGCTGCGCAGTGGAGCAAGAAGATCCTGAATTTGAACCCAAGGTCCAACCTGAGCATGCATGGATTCCCTCCGGACACTCCAGCTTCCTCCCAAAGTCCAAAAACATGACTGTTAGGTTAATTGGTTACTCAAAATTATCCTTAAGTGTGACTGTGTGCATGATTGTCTTGTATATCTCTGTGTTGTTCTATGATATGTAACCTGTCCACAGTGTACCTCGCCTCTTGACCGCTGGAATTAAGCAACAGCTCCTCCACCAGTTCTGAAGTTTAAATAGAACTTCAGGAATAAAGGTGAAAAGAAACACATTAACATGGATGTCCTGCTATTATATATTGTACAAACAAACTTTTGGCAAAAACGTTTTTGTGTTTAATTCAAACCAAAAATTTTATACTACTACTACTACTACTACTACCACTACTACTACTACTACTAATAATAATATTATTAATAATACTAAAGGAGACCACCCGTTCCATCATGAAATCATTAAGCCCCACCCACATTACAATCTGACAGGAAGTTTTGCCCCCGAGCCCTCCCCCTTCCAGTATGACATCACCACATGACCTTTTTATGATGTGTGACCTATGAACCATGATTTATACCCTAAAACCTAAAACGTATGACCTATAATCTAAGACCTATAACCTAAGCTATGATTTATGACCCGTGACCTTCTTAATGACTGTCACTACCAGATCTGTACTGGTTGCACAACCTGTACTGTCAGCTCCTTTGCCCATGTGGTAACAAAATAACGTGCCGTTGAATGCACTTTATTAGTATAAAAGGACCAGAAAAAATAGTTTTCATCCTTTCCTACAAAATTTTATGGTTCACTTTATAACAACTGTCATTATTTGGCACGAAAAACATATTGCATTAGAAAATAACGTGAGTGAGCTCTAACGCATCTATGCTGTCAATGCGTCCTCGGGTGGATCCATCGAAGACAATAGACAAAGACAATGGTAGCCACATTGTTTATTTCTTGCAAAAACATGACTGCAGGTGAAAAAAAACTGCAAACAGATCCATTTTTCATCAACTCTGTTGGATTGCACAGTGAAGTATAGAGTAAAAAAATATTCAAATGAAATAAAATGTTTGCTCTATGTGACATGACCATTGTGCACGATTAAAGCGGTCAAAGCGTCCATTGAAATCCGATTTAACCATTTTATTTGTTATTCCTTCCGAATCATGCAATATTCACACAAAAACAACAAAATACAAAAATAAACATCCCACCTAAAATAAGATAAAGAAGAAAAAGTAAGAAAAACTAAAAAAATTCCTCCCTGGAAGTTATTCTCTTTGCACATGTGCAAAAGAGCGTAGGGCAAGGGTCAGCAACCCAAAATGTTTAAAGAGCCATGCTGGACCAAAAAGCAAAAAACAGATCTGTCTGGAGCCGCAAAAAATTCAAAGCCTTATAATAAAGGTAACATGGGCTGTATGATGAGGCTTTAAATTTAACTTCCATAACAATATTAACGTATTATATTTCATTACAAATATTTATATTTGTAAAACAGCCACTTTGTTACAAAATATTTGCCTATGACAGGATCTTGTTCTTACCCATTTAATGTGACTTCTGTTTTCGGACATCACTGAATAGCTTCTCAACATCGGGCATGTAAGATGTAACTTTAATTTTCAGTACCGCAAGCTCTTATCTGTGAGGCGGTTGCGGTATTTGGATTTTATGTACTTCAGGTTTGAGAATATCTGTTCGAACAGGTATATTGATATAAAGTAGAGGTGGGCGGATCGATCCTAGGATCGATACTATCGATACCAACCCGGGTATTGATATTGAACAATATTCTTTTAACAGGATCGATCCTTTTTATTCTCTCCCGCGCGCGCTGACTGCAGCAGATTCACCAGACCAGTCTCCCCTTCTGTGCCAACACCGGCACTCTGCTCTGCTAGCTGCTGGCTGCTCCCCCTCCCCTCTCGTACATGTCTCAGCGGCGCCAACCAATCAGCACGCAGGCTCAGCCTGTCCCGCCCACTGTGCTCTCTCAACTCAACATACACAAACAACCGCCGCGCGCGGCTCCTGTTCAGACACGGAGAGAGAGAGAGAGAGAGAGACCGCCAGAGCGCAAAAACTTGAAGAGAGAAATATGTTTAGTAAAAAGCTGGTTAAATTTAGTGGAAACACAACAAACAGAGGAAAGAGTGAAAGCGACAGAGGAAACTTCTCTGATTGCCCCGACACACCAGACCCACAGACTGACGTCACTGACTGAGGCGTTTCAGTCCTTGGGAGGACATCCAGGTAGATCAGAGCAGCAGTTCATGTTAATTTTCAAAGTAGATATTATCTATCATATGTTACTGGAGCCCACACAGAAAATGTAATTAAGACCTTGAAAGAACCCAGTACATATATCCTATTAAAAAGTGTTATTTAAGATAACATTAGCTAATCCTTTATTTATCCCACAACGGGGAAAATTATAGGATTAAAGCAACAAGCAGGTGCACACAATACAGACAAAATTACATGAGGATTGAAAGATATAAGAGGTGGATTAGGAAAAAAACACTGAACATAACATTATTATTATTATATTGTAATAATAAAATAAAAATCAAATGTTGAAAGTATCGTATCGGATCGATATCGGCGATACTGCCCCTTGTATTTACTTGGTATCGGATCGATTCAAAATTCCCGGTATCGCCCACCTCTAATATAAAGATGGATAAATCTCCTTCTTCATGTTCCTATAACTGTCAGGAAGAGCATTCCATGTGTCAAACACAAGTTTCTCAGGTGTTGGGACGCTTTTAATTTCGCTCCATTTGTGGTTCTGGGCAAGCTGGCATGTGACATCTTCAAGCTGGGCTGTCAGACTTTTGAGCATGGACACCCATAAATATTTGTCAACTATATCGGCTATTTCAAGGTCAGCTTGATTTACTCCTGGGAATTTGTTCAATGAGGACGGGTCAATCTCCAGGGGTGTGACAGGGAAAGATAGCGTAATTTTTTGCTTTCGGAACTCGCTGAATCTTCTCCCAAATGCAGTTTGCATATCAACGATTGCACCTTGTAAATAATCACGGCTGAGTGTGTGATCGTGATGGGCTTCTATGAACTCTCTGAGGGAGGGGAAGTGAGAGAGTGTGCCTCGCTGCACATCTCTGGCAAATACAGTCAGCTTGCGCTCGAATGACAAAACATCTTCGAGCATTTGGAGTGCAGTGTGTCCCCGCCCCTGGAGACTTTTATTCAGCGTGTTTAGGTGACTTGTCATATCAACCATAAAGTCCAGCCACTCTGTATCTTCCAATTGCAGGTAGATCAGGACTTTGCTTTTCAGGAATGTTTTCACGTGTTCTAAACAAGCAACAAAGCAGCGTAAAACTTCACTCCTGGACAGCCATTAGACTTTGTTGTGCAGCAGGAGATCGGAATATTTGCTGTCAACTTCATCTAGCAATGCACAGAACTGATGGTGGTTTAATGCTTTGGCAATTATCTTGTTCACCATCTTGATGACAAGTTTCATCACCTCCACACACTCCGGTGGGAATGTTTGTGAACACTATGCTTCTTGGTGCAAAATGCAATGAAATGCAAGCAGATTTCGCTCCAACGCTTTCTGTAGTAAAGCCACAAACCCCCTTTCTGATCCTCTCATACTGGGTGGTTTGTGTTTTTTTTCAGTTTTCCACGTTTTATTATCTCCCGGGTTGCAACAAAACTAGCAGTTGTAGTGGAGTTTGGAGATGCAATCCACTTTTTAAATCTATCCTTGCGGTCCTCTAATTTCTCCAGCAGCAATGCAATTACTGTAATATTCTGGTTTCTGTTCTGGTTTTATTTTTAAGTTATTTTACTCTCCTGCTTTAGGTTCTCTGGTTACTTTGAGTTTTTGTTTTGTCTGGGTTTTTATTTACTGTTAGTTTGTGAACACTAACAGTATTCATCAGTTTTTTCATCAGTTTTAGTCTTAGCTTTATCTTCTGTTTTTAGATTTGTACTTTAGAGGGATTTTGTTTCTTAGTAAGTTTGGTGTAGTTTCTGTCCACTTGTCCTGTCACCTTGTACAGGCTAAATTAAGTGGTGCTGTGGTTTAAGATACTCTCTTCTCAAAATATCAGAGGCTGAACAGTATAACTAGGTTTGAATGGAATTTATGTTGAAACCAAGAAATGATTGAATGGGAATTATGTGTATGTCCATGTAAACTTAAATAGATTAAAAGCCAAGAAGCCGTAAGTGGTGAGGCTGTCGAAAAATACAATAAAACAAAATAAAAAAGATATAACATAAAGGCAAAAAAATATGTCCGGGGACTGGCCACACGGAAACCAGCCTGTCAAACTGGTGATATTAGGGCTGAGGTGTGTTCTACCTCTCGAGAATTAGGGACACTCAAAAAGTATCAGGGGATAGGAACTGCCAAGATACGTAACATCTTTAAGTTGAGGCTAGGACAGCAAGACCCTTAAATGGTGAGCTGCTATAAAAGAGAAATGGATTAAAAGGGGCCACAGGAGGACAATTGGATTGTTCTCTAGCGACAGAACTGGGTTCTGGAGCACGACAGTTAGACTGAGGTGATTTTAAAGAAAAAGGAATGTTCCGTCGAAACCATGGAAAGGTCTAAGGGTAGTCCTTCTGTGTCGCGCCAGCTGTCTGTCTTAAATGTTATGTTTGTTATATATTGTCTAATATTTTGAATGTCTCGGTTGTGATTGGGATCCATGCTGTGTGAGTAAAAGAGAAACTGGTGGGGCCTGCGATCTGCAAAGAGTGGGTGTCTGTGTGTGGGTATTTCTGTGTGCGTGCATGTCTCCAGGATGGTGTGAATTTCTCCATGTGCATGGGCTTTAAAATAAGAGCAGTGACTGTGGAGCAGATTTAATTTTGGTTTGGAAAAAAGGATGATGCATTAATGATGTTTGTTGAAGTGCAGGAGATCTTTCAATGCAGTAAAGCATTTGAGGTATTGGCTGCAAGCTGATTGGGTGAGTTGCATTGGAGAGAGAGCACGGCCAGCTGCATCTTGGTGAGTTTTGGAGAAACATTTTATTTTAAACTGTAGCCTAAAAGTTAGAAAGAGGTTAGAATTTTGGAAAAGTTGTTGAAAATTTGGGAGAACATTAAACATCTGTTTGAGGCTGTCAGGACTCAGCTAGCAGGGCTGTGCAGCTTGCTGCCGGCTCTGCTGCCTCAGACTTTTCCCACAGGTGTTCAGAGTTGACTGGTGGGCAACTGCCCACACCTGCGGGCAGTTGAGCAGCATCGGGTGGCACTACTTAAACACCACGCAGACGGCGAGAGGACGCCGGATTGTTATCATTTGTGGTATGCAACTAGCCTCGGCCTCTCGTTCTCTACGACCACTAAGAATTAACCACTCACCACTGTGTCTCCCAGGTACCTCCTCGTGTCGGTCCACTCCCTCTCGTGACCCAGTGAAGTCTCTTGTGGCAGTAGTTCCAAACATCGTCATTCTCCGTTTGGTGTTGGTCTCACCTGCTAACCTCCTGGTTAGTGATGGTGAGATGAAGCCTCATGAGGCATTGAACCACTTGAGCCAACTGGTTCGAGAAAGGGTTCATTTCTTGATGCTTCATGTGCACACGACACCACCTACTGGCGAGGTGTATAATCACAGCCAGCTGTATCTTAACATGTGTGATGCATTGATTTTTTTTCTATTATGGCTCTTGGGAATGACTTCACAAAAGGTGTAGGATGAAATCATTTGTCTAAATACATTTTGTATACACGTGTAAAATAAAATATTGTTTGAATGTATTCTGTGTGTAATTATTCCCTAAATAGTAGTGTCATGTGATGTGGCATGTTGTGTAATAATGTTTTTCTGTGACTCTAAAAATATGGAATGGGCTTAATCAGGCAGAGGACAGTGAAAGTGCTTATGGAACTAGGGAGGGGGTAATGAATACGCTAATGCTTGTGTAACTTAGATGATTTCATGCATTTTTATTAAGAAACAACAATTTCTCCACAGTTTTTGGTTTCAAACGATTTCTCTTTTTTGAAACTACTTCTCCAGCCTTTGAAAAGACACGCTCACAAGGCACAGATGATGCCAGGGTGCATAAATAAATAAGTGCAAGTTTGTACAGATTGGGGTACAGAGACCGATGATTAGCCCAGTACTCCAGAGGGTTCTCCAGCCTGCTTATGTTTGCCTCTGACAGGTAGCGCTGGACCTCTACGGTGGCATCTGCTGACACATTTTGAGTCCTCTTTGCCTCCATGACACTAGTGTCCAATCTTTGCCAAAGTCTGCTACCTAAATGGAAACCACAGGTCATGTTAGTAAGTGTTGTAATAGGAATAAGTAATCTGAATAAGTAATCTTAAAATGTAATATAAAAGATTACCTCCAGTGAATTCTTGAGAGGTGGAAGCCTGGGGAATCTCGTGAGTGTTCTCTTCTAGGTTTCGTTGGATGACGGTGGTACACTCTGAAGTCAAGCGCTTCACTGCTTCAGCCGCTTTTGTGTTGCTGAAAAATGCTATACATTTAAATCGTGGGTCCAGGAGTGTAGCCAGCAACAAGATGCTCATTGACTGGAGCATGTGCAGCTTCTGCCTGAGCTGTCTGATGAGCTGCTCTCTTATTTCCACTGCTACTGCAGGTGCCGACTTAGTGTCTTCCTCCTGAAGGGCATTCTCTATCATCTTCGGGAGGGGGATAACTTTTGATGCCGACACATGTTCTTCTGCAGAGAGCTCCGTGGTGGCGTCATAGAAAGGAGAGAGTAATGAAAGGCATGCTACAACAATGTCAAACTCACTGGCAGTGAAAAAGGGAATGTCAGTGTGTAATCCAGCCAATGCCGCTCCTACTCGCTCCCTCAACTTCACCAGACGTTGCAGCATCAAGTAGGTGCTGTTCCATCTGGTTTCCACCTCCTGCATCAGCTTGGTTGCTTGCTTGCCCAGCTGAAGCTGCACTTGTGTAAGCTTCTCCTTTAAAGATACAGAAGAGTAGACCATTAGGTCACTGCAGTAGGAGTACAGACAAACTATTAACATTATATATTGGAATAAAAGAAAAGAACATACCATAGCAGTGGTGCTGCTTCTAAAGTAGCCAACCAGCTTCCTTGCTTTGGCCCGGAGGCCAGAGAGCACAGGGTGCTGGTCAAGCGCCCTCTTCACAACAAGATTAAGGGTGTGAGCAACACAAATGTGGTGGCGAAGCTTCAGCTCTTTCATGCATGCCACCATATTAGGAGCACCATCGGTGACCATGCATGTCACCTTGCCTGAGATTCCCCATTCCTCCATCAGGGAGGCTTTCACACAAGCAATATTTGTAGCAGTGTGAGACTGGGGGAATGCCTGCACTCCCAACAACACCGAGCTCAGCTTTTCGTTCTCCTCCACAAAGTGGCATGTCACTGCCAGGTAGGCATCCATGTTGATGGATGTCCACATTTCTGATGTAAGGCTAACAGCAGCCACCTTCTCTACTTTAGCCTTAGCGTGCTCCTTAGCAGACTCATATTTGGCCTCCACCATGGCCTTCAGAGCCTAATATACAAACAAATATATAAATATATATATATTGCTGAATTGTGACACATACAATAATGTAGTCATTCGTTTCATGCATGGACCCACACATACCTGCCTTGTAGGGAGAACATAACTGGGATCCAGCTTAGACACAAATGTCCTGAAACCAACGTCATCCACAATAGTGAAAGGCTGGGTATCCTTCACTATCATGGAGACTAGAGCTTCATCCAGCTCTTGTTTTCTGGTGGCTGGTTAAAAGGGAATAAATACAGTGTCTGTTACCTGTCTTTATTTGCACAACAAGCAAACATCAGCATGCACAAAATGTGATAGTGTGTCTGTAAAACACCTCACCTTTACAGAAAATAAGAAACAGTGAAAAATACAGTTCCTCATAAGCAAACCTAATGCATCTGCAAATGTTCAGTTCACCATACCTTGTTAAGGCTTATCAAATCAAAATGTTCCCACATAGGGGACATCCTCCTCTTTCTCACCGCCTCCATCCTACTCCTATCCTGTCCTCACACTCCTAAATCTCCTGTCTATCTATCTCTCTCCTAAACTCTCTAAACACCAAACTGTCTCAAACTAAATAACCACTATCCAAACTCTGCTATCCAAACTATCCAAACTCTACTATCCAAACTCTATCCACTCTCACAACTGACCGCAACTCGCCTACAACAACCCACATTTTGAATGGAGCCTGTGGGGTTTTTAAAGCTGTCGAAGCCGCGCCAAAATCTGAGCCCCTTCCCGAAGCAGTCACGTGGTACAGCCGGGCAGCGAGGCTTCAGACGTCATCGTTTTCGGCTCCTCCCCTAAATGAAGCAAGCCTCGATACGCGCTTCACGGAAACGCCCCCTCCATTACTCGACACACGCCTCGACACATCACGTAACATCACTACTCCTGGTTCCCTTCCTCTGGACCCCAACCACCTCCGGAAGGTCATCTGGTTCCTCTCGCCGTCCTGGTCCTCTGGATTCCCCGGTGCTGCTCGGACCCGGCCCCACCTTCGACCCACCGGTCTCTCGGACACCTGTGGCCACCATCACACGGCTGGCGCTGAGTCCCCACTGCTTCCTCCCCGGACGGCTCTCCATCCGCTGAGTGGTAAGCTTGCGTCCAGCAGCACATCCAGCTTAGTCAGATCAGGTCCTCCTCACGTTTCCCGAAGTAACTACTGTCTCGTTCCCTCCCAGTAATCGACCCGGTTTCCTGATCCCTGACCACTGCCTGACGCTGCCTCCGCTGTGGCAGAATTCCCCCGTTTCCTGGTTCTTAAATAAACCTTTAAAACTTACCTGTTTCTCCCGAGTGTGCTTCTGTATGTGGGCAACATACATAAAGCCAACCATGACAGAGGCATTATAAATTGGAAAAAAACAAAAAAGGGAAGATGCCTTCTGTTAGAGTGTAATTCTAACTAGCATTACCTATTGCAAAATAGCATTTTAAAATGCCTAATGAATGTATACCCTTTCAAACATAAAATATAATTTGCGATTAAATAGTGATTAAAAGGTTTTTATTGTTTGATAGCCCTAGTTATAATGAATAAATAAATAGATATAATCCGTCAGACTTCAATCTAGCTGATTAATAGAGAGTAGTAAACTCTATCAGCTTTTGCTCATTTGCAGGCCTGGGAAAACATGAGTAAGCAGAACAAAAAGAGTTAAAAGTTAAGGTTAAACTGTACTTTAATAATGTGGGCAAAAGGATATTGCGGCTGATTTGACAGATTTTGTTAACCCTGCTTTTAGTCATGAGTCAGTTTTGAAGTTATCCTCAAAGGAAGCAGCTACAATTGAGGAATTTATGACCAATGTTAATGGTTTGCATCGTTTTATCATAGATACTGATATTACAGAACAGTAGAAATTAGTAGGAATGGAAAATATTGTGGGGTAATCACAGGATGGTCCCCAAAGTATTCATTGTATGTAACCATATTTTCATAGTCCCACAAATGTAGATGCCCTTGTTACACAGTAATTTAGAGGCAGAGGAATCTTTTTTCTTTGTTCATTTGGCAATGTGCAAATTCTGGTGAATAAACTTTTCAACATCAGTTGCTGGTGATCGATCGTGGCTGGCAGAATTTGACTTATAATTTTCTAAACAAAGGCACAAAACTGATTTTAGAGCTATTTTAAAATGTAACTTTAGTGTTTTTTTATACTTTCTTCCTCGATAGATGTAGTTACATAACATTTTCTTTATACACTTTAGCAAAGTTTGACTGGGGCTCTCAACATTTACCGGATGACAATCAGTAGGATGGATCAAACACATAGGTGTGGATCCTAAAACAATTCTGTCCATTATGGGTGGATTATTTAGAGAAATAATGTTAGACAGCCTGTCCTCTTCAGTGTTTCGGCTGATGAACTTAAATCCTGATACGCTCGCTGAGACAATATCTTATACACCATTTGCCTGTGACTCAAAGGAGGGGTGAAACACAATATTTGAGTTTGTTAATTACTAAAAGTTAGTAAAATTACAGTTATTGGAAAACAACATAGGATGGGAGTAACAGTAAGCAGCAGATTACACCTAGAAATGTCTCTACTTTAATTTAAGCAGGGGGAGCTCCCTCCCCCCTATTTTTCTTTTTTTATCTTTTATTTTGTTACAGGTCTGTTCGTTCTGGAGTATGGACACGGATGACATAAGGCGCAGATCGGTGCCGATTTGGGGTTGGAGGAATAAAACTGAGCATTTACAGCCGATATGTGTATCCATGGGACACCCATCACATCTGCTATAGTCGCTTACGCCAGACACTGAGCAAGAGGCTGTCTCACATCACAAGCAAGTCAGCCTGGCATGAAGTCCCAATACGACCTCACCTCCAGAAGGTCAGTACCCCAGCAAGGGGATAACGCTCCCATGAACAATGTTTACACACCATGGAACAATGGCCAACACCTATGAACAGCACAGATCCTAAGCTGTCAAGGGAAATAACTGTCTGCATACATTGGAGCTGCATACTTCATCCAGTTTCTGAGTTGTGGAACTTTGTCACTGAGGTGCGTCGACAGCGAATCACTGTAACACGTGGGGGACGAAATGTGGAGTTACACACATGGAAGCTGTGAGTGCGAAGTCTAAACTCCAATCTCCTCTCTGCCTGATCTGCTGAAAATGTCAGTCTGAGTCCATCTCAGGAACCACAGACTGATAAACATTTTTAAGGTAAAACACAGACAGTTATTTCTAGCCATATGATACTGACCAAATTTAATGGAATGTGTTTGGATGGTCAGTATTCTCATATTCTGTCTGTCTCTCCATGTTTGAGCTCCTAGGCAAACGGAACTGGAGCTGGTTAATACTTTCTAAAGGCAGCCACTTGAGCATACCCCAGCGCACAGGTTTGCGGTTTTGAAAATATAGTGATGTCTATTTACTTTTCTGTTATATAACTGATGGGTCCTTTTAAACGTGAGTTTTAACCATGTAGATCACCATTAAACAGCAGCAGGTGTATTTTACCATCACAATTATGGGCAGAAAATTCACTGGGGTAGGAATATTTTTAGGTGATACTTTCACATTTAGGTTTCTGTGAGTTGTCTCTGGTTTACAGCTGCATGCCATAAATTTACAAACTGGGAGTTATCAGCTTTTACGATGTGGGGCCTCTCGTTGTATGCACAGCGGTGCATTGGGTGAGACGTCTTGTTTTTAAACCAAATATTATTCATTACCAGACACACTTTTTAGGTTACATAAATTAGTTAGGTTATTCCTTATTAGCTCACAAGTATTGAGATTTTTCTATTGTACATATAGCAGTTGCCTGCTACAATAAACCAGCTTGTCACCAGGATTTGTATATTACCAGGTATTTTTAAGTTGTACACAAAGTTTTATCTGTTTTTTGCCCAGATACACAAACCCTGTCTCAGTATGTAAATACAATGGAACATCCAGCATTCTCATAAAGTCAAATTGCTGTGTGCCACTGAGAACATACACTCGTAGTTATTATTCCATCTAGATACATCGATCTTATGCAACCTCTGCATACTTTAACACAGATAAGCACTTGCAGTTAAGTTTTTGTAACAAAATAATTTTTGTTCCATGGGCAAATTAGGATAAAATAAAAAACTACACAGAATGGAAAAGAAGATACCGTTAATTGACCCGGATGAAGGGTTCTTTTGCAGGACCCAAGGGGAGGTATGTCACTGCGTTGTTAATTAGATAACAGTTGTTTAAAAACCCCAAAAGAATTCTTCAAAGACTCTCCGAATGTTGGTTTAGTTGACTCCCAAAGATACAAGCCTGGACCATAAATTAGAAGTGTCGGAAAAGCCCGTATCTGCTAGAGGAGGATTTTACGAGGGGGGGTTTTGGAAACAGGCCCACAGTCTTAGCAGTACAATAAAGTGAATGTTAAATGAAATAGAACAACTATATATACTACGAAAAACTGGTTAAAATAGAGAAAGAGAAAAACAGAGGGTAACTTAATGTATAACTAAACTAATTTTATTAAAGACCCTGTTAAAATAGGATTCAAAGCCACATATATCTGTCGCAGTTAACTGGATCAGGGTTTTTTACACTTGATAAAACGATAGGTGAACAAAATGGGGGTTTGCTTTTTCTCTCAGATTAAAAATACTTTTTTGCAGCATGGACATCTGAGTATGGAGTAAAGGGTACAGAATTTAATGGAGTGGTGACATGCTGAGAAGTTTTGTGTGCAATGTCTGGTAATTTTTGAATTCCAAAAAGCATGCTGACATTCTTACAGGATGAATGTACTTTGATTTCAAAACCGCATTAACTAATTTTTGATTTTACAGACAAGGGGATCCTCACCAGAGATTAACGTATTTGTGTGGTTGCTGCATTTCTTATAGGACGGCGTAAGGACGGGGAAAGTGGAATTGCGATAAAGTGTCTCATTAACTATTACATTTCTAAAATAGGTTTCCCATAGGATGGAGATGGAACAATGGAAGGTGGTAAGGATTAATGGGGATAATTCTAAACACAATTGGCTAAAATTCTGTGCACAGTACAAATTGAAAATGGGGTGAAAAAGCTTTGAAGTGTGTTTCTTGTGGAAGTGTTCAGTTAATTTCATTATAGGATATGATTCCATATGACTGAAAGGAGCTTTTCTTGACCGAAGTCAACCTCCGGAATTACAGGTCGCACATGACATTTGATATCTAAAAGATTGTCGTGGAAGTTTCAGGTTGTATTGGAGACATAAAATTAGGAGAGTCCAGGAATGGGAGGGGGAGTCCACCGACCCCCAACCTCGAAGGATGCGCGCTAAGGTAATCAACAGGCAGATGTGGGGGCCGAAGAGGTCAGGGGCCCATCACATTCCAGGAGCCAAGTGTACCAGCCACCTGAGGGTCAAAGGGAACAACACCTGGCCAGCTTTCGGGTCAGACTGGCTGACTGGAAGGGTTTTCAACTACCGCCCACCTGCACCAACGGGTGACAGGGCAGCTCGAGACGCCGATAGCCACTCAACGGATGAGGCAGCTGGATGTTTATTTTGTTTTTGTTTTTTATTTTTAATAAAACGATTCACATACATCTGTGTGGAGACCGTGGTTGGAACATTGACTCTATAACCCATCTTCTTTAAGGGCGAAGAGAAGACATCTCTGAGACGCAAGACATCATGACAACAATTGAATGCATTGTGTAAAAAAAATGAAAAAGAATTTTGTAATCACTGTAATTCCCATATGAGTTACATATTCCTTGGATGGTAAATGCTAGTACTGATAGAATCTTGGTTTTGCATTGCATGATAATCTGGTTTTTATTCTGTGGTTTGATCTGAGTGTAGTGCTTTCATAGGTTATATTAATTTCTAAAAAGATATCTTGTTAATACAGGTTAGGACTCTTAAAGTCATATTTAGATCATATAACAGTTTCTGGTAGTTGCATATTTATCTTAGCCATGCACCTCTCGGATAAAGGTGCTTACTTTTCTTAATTCTAGTAGGTTAGAGATTCAGATAGGTTTAGTAGCTTATTAGCTTATACTTGGGTTACTTTACATTTAAGGGGTAAATTTGAACTTAATTTGATTTCATAAGTCGCCAACAGAGGACACAATGGGTTACACTATTACATTTTACCATTTACACTTTGTTTAAGGGTTTCAAGACATGGACTTAGTTTAGCCTAGTTATTGGTTTGATCTAGTTATGATCAAAACAGAGGGAGTTGTTGAGAATTAAAAAAATATATCTTAGTGGGGGTGTCTCCCTGGGTAGAATAACAGCAGGAGGAGTTTTAAAGTTGATAAAAAGAGTCTTTGTCCAAAGCTTACTTCAGACAGACTTTTCGAACGCGCGGGGAAATCATCTTGATTGGTAAATGTATACTCTGTCTCCATATTTAATTTCTATTAATTAAATATGCATTTAAACTGTTCTAGCTCTTGATTAATGTCTTCTCACTTGCGGCCAAATCCGTAACTGGGGTAAGATGCGTTTTCAATAGACATGTAACAGCAGGCCGGTAAACCCAATCTTTAACACTTTGGTTTCTGATTTATTTCTTGTTTTGATCCTATGCACTGTTGTCTGGTCTAATTACCCACTCTGCACACCTGCCTTACTCCACCCCTGTTGCAATCATCTCTGACCAGTCTCACCTGCTTCCTCCTCCATATAAACAGTTGAGACCAGACATCAGTGCCAGGTCGTCTTGTTGAGTGTAGGTGAGTTCTCCTCTTGCAAGTTTTGTTATATTTTGCTTTTGGATTTTGAACCACTTTGTCTCAGAAATCTGTGCCATCCCGTTCTGTCTGGTCCTGCCTGGTCTGCCCCGAGAATCCGTCCGCTTCTGTGCCGTCTCTCGGATTGACGGTCCTTTTTGTTTTTTTTTTCCTGTTTTGCTTTTTGTTAATAAAGAAGATCAAACTAAACCTCTGCTCGTCTGGCTGAATTCTGGGTCCGCTTTCTCAGTTCATTACAATTACAATTTTTCTCTCACTCCCAGCTGGGTACTCGGCTGCAAATGCAGCATGCCTTACCTGGGAATGTCTTTCCACATTACTCTTTTTTTGTTTGACAACTTCTCATTACAAAGCAAACATGTAGCAACTTCTCATTACAAAGCAAACATGTAGGCAACCCTTCCACTGGTTTGTTTACAACAGTGACCAGCTTGGCGCTACGCCAAGCTGCAAGAAACGTGTGTCGCAACTTATGACGCAAATCTCCGATTACATTTTATTTATATAGCGCCAATTCATGAAACATGTCATCTCAAAGCACTTTCCAAAGTCAAATTCAATCAAATTATACAGATTGAGTCAGATTATACAGATTATATAAATAAAATTGAATTGTCCATGACTTTGCTGCAATCCCTCATACTGAGCAAGCATGAAGCGACAGTGGAAAGAAAAACTCCCCATTAACGGGAAGGAAAACTTTCCAGCGGAACCAGGCTCAGTATAAACAGTCATCTGTCTCAACCAACTGGGGGTTACAGAAAACACAGCAGAGACACAACAAGAGAGACAAACAAGCACAGAAGCACACATTGATCCAGTAATCTGTTCAATATTAGATGGTAATAGCAGGTGATCTGTCTTCCCTGGATGATGTCACAGCTAACAGAACACCAGACCAGGTGTACCTACTATAAAGAAAAAAAACAAGAGAGAGAACAAAATGTTAAAAGCTGAAATGATGACAAGCAATGCAAATTGGAGAACAGTAGAGTGAGAAAAATAGACCTTGATATCCTCCAGCAGCCTAAGCCTATGCCAGCATAACTATAGAGGTAGCTCAAGGTAACATAAGCCACTCTGACTATTGTCATGGTTTTCAGATGACGAGCCCACATGCAGATACGAACGGGAGGCAATGCACAGTTTAAAGATTTTTATTAAAGGAAAACAGGCAGGTCTATGGACGGAACTACAGGTGACTCGGCTGGGTCAGAACGTCACGGCTGAAGAGTCTGTAAGAAAGAGCAAGTGAGTTCTTCTGAAATAAGAGCCAGGAAACTTGCTAGGAGTTGCGCTGCTTACCATTAGGCTGGGCGGACCTAACCGGGAAGAAGTAGCGTCAGGAGAACTCTATGTGACTACTCAGATGGAGATAGGTGGCTAGTGGCTGAGGGCGGCAGATGTAGCTGGCGAGGAATCCGAGGCGACCTCATCGGCAGCGGTTGACAGATGGATTGACCAGAGTGAGCACAGAACCAACAGAACCCGGGAAAGGGGATCTCAGGCCTCGCTGGGTAACTTCCAGGAAGTATGAGGGGAGCACCAGAGCAAAATCTGAGCAGACAGGTCTGCTGGTCTGTTTCTTCGGACGGGACGTCAAGACAGGTGAGTGCATCCAAGCACCAAAATCTGGAGCAACAGAGAGGTACAAAAAATTACTCAAAAAAGAAGAGTAACAAAAAAACTCACAAGCTGGTTTCCGAGAGTTGGGACAGAGGCCACGTCGTACCACGACTGGTTAAGGCTCCGGCGTCTTCCATCTGCCAGTGCTCTGCTTAAGAAGCCAGAGGAAGCCGCCTGCAACGAGCTGCAGGTGTGGACCACGCCTCCTCAGCCAACTAGACACACCTGAGGAGTAGAGTTAGAGCAGCCAACACAGAGAACCCTGACACTACCCCCCCCCCCTCAACGGCCGCCTCCTGGCGGCCCAGACGAAGAAGTGCTGGGCTGAGTAGACCAGAAATCCCGAATCAAATCCTGATTGGCGATGGTAGCTGCAGACACCCATGAGCGATCCCCAGAGCTGCGACCCTCCCAATCGACGAGGTATTGGTGACCCCTACCTCGTCGACGGGCATCCACAACCCTGATGACGCGAGGATTCTGACTGTCTTGGGAGGGTGGAGGGGGTCCGGAAGGAGGGTAAGAATCATTGTCCAAAACGGGCTTAATCTGGGATACATGAAAAGTGGGATGAACACGAGAGTGAGGGGGAAGACGTAAGCGGACGGTGGTCGGGTTGATAACTGTCTCTATTTCATAGGGACCAGTAAACCGGGGAGCAAGCTTCTTGGCGGATGGGTTAGTCAATACATCTCTGGATGATAACCAAACCCTCTGACCGGGGCGATAATGGGGAGCTGGTCTGCGGTGCTGGTCAGCAAACCTCTTACTCCGCTCTGCGGTGCGAGTGAGTGCTGTAACCGTTTCTTTCCATATATTCTGGCAGCGAGCAATATAGTCGTTGACGGGGGTGAAGGGAATCCTGAGTTCGTCTGTGGGTAGGAGTGGAGGTTGATATCCTAAGGCAACTTCAAAAGGTGAACGTCCCGTGGCTGAGGTGATGTGAGAGTTCAGGGCATACTCTACCCAAGGCAAAAACTTGTTCCAGTCGGTAGGTGAAGATGACGTGAGGCAACGGAGAGTGGTCTCTAATTGTTGATTCATTCGTTCAGTTTGGCCGTTGGTTTGAGGATGGTATCCGGAGGTGAGCGTGTAACGGGCACCCAGAGCGGAGCAAAAGTGCCGCCAGACCTGAGAAATAAACTGGGGACCCCGGTCAGAGAGAATGTCAACAGGGATACCATGGAGCTTGAAAACATGTTTAATGAGGAGTTGGGCAGTCTGGAGGGCGTTAGGTAGCTTACGGATGGGAATGAGATGACAAGACTTCGAAAAACGGTCAACAACAGTCAAAATCGTTGACATGCCTTGGGAAACAGGGAGTCCAGTAACGAAATCAATGGCAATGTGGGACCATGGACGTTTGGGGATAGGAAGAGGATTCAACAACCCAGAAGGTGGCTGGTTAGAAGACTTATTCTGGGCGCAGACAGGACAAGCTAAAACATAGTCTCTGACGTCCTTGGTCCACGATGGCCACCAGAATCGCCGGGACACCTGAGACTGGGTTCTATAAATGCCCGGATGGGCGGAAAACTTAGCATCGTGACACCAGCGTAAAACCTCCGGACGAACAGATTGGGGAACATACTTTAGTCCCGGTGGACCCGTACCAGGATCCGGATCTAATAGTTGGGCCTGGTTAATCCTGTCCTCCAGATCCCAATGCAGACCTCCAACAGTGCATGTGGGGGGAAGAATAAGTTCCGGCTCCTTCTCTTGTTCAAATGGGGCAAATTGACGAGACAGAGCATCTGGTTTAATGTTTCTGGAGCCTGGTCTGTAGGTTATGGTGAGGTTGAAACGCGAAAAAAATAATGACCAACGGGCTTGCCTTGAGTTGAGTCTACGGGCTGTCTGCAAATAGGAGAGGTTCTTGTGATCTGTCCATATTATGATGGGCTGCTCGGATCCCTCTAGCCAGTGCCGCCACTCCTCCAAGGCTAACTTAATGGCTAACAGTTCACGATCACCTACATCATAGTTCTGCTCGGCAGGGGACAAGCGACGGGAGAAGAATGCACAAGGGTGTAACTTTTTATCTATCTCAGACTGTTGGGATAGGACCGCTCCCACACCTGTGTTTGAAGCGTCTATTTCAAGGGTGAATTGTTTCGCAGGATCAGGGTGAACGAGTATGGGAGCCTGGGAAAAACGGGACTTAAGTCGATTAAATGCCTCATCGGCTTCAGGACTCCAGATAAAAGGGACCTTGGTGGAGGTAAGAGCATGTAACGGGGAAGCTATCTGGCTGTAGTTCCTGATAAAACGCCTATAGAAATTAGCGAACCCAAGGAAACGTTGAAGCTGTTTACGTGACTCAGGAACTGGCCACTCCGTTACTGCTTTTATTTTTTCTGGGTCTGACCTCACTTGACCGCCTTCCAAAACAAGACCGAGGAACGAAACTGAAGTCTGGTGGAACTCACACTTCTCGGCTTTTACAAACAGGCGATTTTCTAGTAATCGCTGGAGAACAAGTCGCACATGTTGCTTGTGTTGTTCTAGGTCACGAGAGTAAATCAGGATGTCATCTAAATAGACAAAAACAAAAACATTCAAAAAATCCCGCAGGACGTCGTTAACCAATGCCTGAAAAACTGCCGGGGCATTACACAAGCCGAAGGGCATGACTAGGTACTCAAAGTGACCTAACGGAGTCTTAAAAGCCGTCTTCCACTCATCCCCCTGTCTCACCCGAACCAAATGATAAGCGTTGCGCAGATCAAGCTTAGTAAAAATCTTGGCATTCTGGACTGGCTCGAGGGCTGATGATAATAGAGGAAGCGGGTACTTATTCTTGACGGTTATCTGGTTAAGCCCTCGATAATCTATACAGGGTCGAAGGGTTCCGTCCTTCTTGCCCACAAAAAAGAAACCAGCCCCTAATGGGGAGGAAGAAGGACGAATTAACCCCGTAGCCAAAGACTCACTGATGTATTTCTCAAGCGATTGACGTTCTGACCTGGAGATGTTATAGAGCCGACTCACCGGTAGAGGGGCCCCAGGTAACAAGTCAATCGCACAGTCGTATGGGCGATGTGGGGGCAAAGAACAAGCCTGAGTTTTACTAAATACCTGCCGTAAGTCGTGGTAATCCTCTGGAATGCGAGAGAGGTCAATCATGTCTCCGGAATCTGTCAAGGAAGTAGAGGAGATGGCTACGGGCCGAGCGGACTGCAAGCAACGGGAATGACAAGTAGGTGACCATGACTCCAGTCGGGACTCAGCCCAATTAAACTGCGGATTGTGGACCCTTAACCAGGTTATTCCAAAAACCACAGGTGAACGCTTTACCGGGAAGACAAAGAAGGAAAGCTGTTCCCGATGGTTACCGGAAACTATCACTACCAATGGTCGGGTGCGATGGGTAATAAGAGTCAATCTCTGCCCATCTAATGACGAGACCTGGAGTGGCTCGGGTAAAAGATCGACAGGTACTCGAAGCTGGTCCACAACCGCCTGATCTATGAGATTAAAATCAGAGCCTGAATCTACTAGAGCTGAAACATCAAAACTTTCCTGGTCGAATATTAAAGTAACTGGTAAACAACAACGAGAACCAAATGACGCCTTAACAGCCTCCCGGGGAATAGATCCCAACCTGTCCACCGATCCCCCCGTTAAGAGCGGCGGACTCGGTCTTTTGGCCGAACAGGACAATCTCTGAGGTAATGACCCTCACCTCCACAATAAAGACATAAGTTTTCCGAGACACGCTGCTGACGTTCCTTATTGGAAAGACCAACCTGCCCCAACTGCATGGGTTCAGGAGGAGGTGTAAAGGAACGGGGTTCCTTCTTGGTAAATGTAGAAGAGGTGGAGGTGGATGATTGCAAGGCAAGGTTGGATCTAAAACGGGTTCGGCTGCGTAATCGAGAATCCAAACGGATAGCAAGTGCTACAAACTCCTCAAAATCCTCAGGTTCCTCAACCCGAGCTAACTCATCCTTTAACGACTCGTCTAGAGCCTGAAAGAAAGCTGCCTTTAACGGTCTCGGCTGCCAACCCGCAGCAGCAGCAAACGTACGAAACTCCACGGAAAAATCAGATACGCGTCGACCGCGCTGTTTCAAAGTGAGGAGATGACGAGACTGTTGTGCCGAATCCAACTCAGGTGAAAAAATTGTCTTAAATTCAGCAATGAAGTCCTGAAAAGTAATCCCAAACGACTGACAATCAGGGAATCGAGCCTCGGCCCACCTAAGAGCCCTACCCGTTAGTAGACGTAAGACATAAGATATCCTTACCTCATCAGAGGCGAAAGTCTGGGGAGAACGGTTAAACACCAGTTTGCACTGGAAAAGAAAACCACCGCAACTTCCACCGTCACCGGAGAATTTCTCCGGACAAGGTGACGCGCCCTCAAGTGGTGGAGTCCAAACCTGATTCTCCATGCTCGGAGCGTCGGAAGGCGGGGTAACGTGATCCTGAGTGACAGGTGACGTCTTCGCGGAAGTGACTGTGTCCACAAGTAGGCTAACCTGAGCGGCTAATCTCTGAAGCTGTTCCTGAGTAGAATTGACAGCAAAACCTAGCGACTGCATTTGTTCCTGCTGTGCGGCTATCTGCCGCCCGAACGTATCCGCTGGACTCTGGTGGCCGGAGCCTTCTTCTGTCATGGTTTTCAGATGACGAGCCCACATGCAGATACGAACGGGAGGCAATGCACAGTTTAAAGATTTTTATTAAAGGAAAACAGGCAGGTCTATGGACGGAACTACAGGTGACTCGGCTGGGTCAGAACGTCACGGCTGAAGAGTCTGTAAGAAAGAGCAAGTGAGTTCTTCTGAAATAAGAGCCAGGAAACTTGCTAGGAGTTGCGCTGCTTACCATTAGGCTGGGCGGACCTAACCGGGAAGAAGTAGCGTCAGGAGAACTCTATGTGACTACTCAGATGGAGATAGGTGGCTAGTGGCTGAGGGCGGCAGATGTAGCTGGCGAGGAATCCGAGGCGACCTCATCGGCAGCGGTTGACAGATGGATTGACCAGAGTGAGCACAGAACCAACAGAACCCGGGATAAGGGGATCTCAGGCCTCGCTGGGTAACTTCCAGGAAGTATGAGGGGAGCACCAGAGCAAAATCTGAGCAGACAGGTCTGCTGGTCTGTTTCTTCGGACGGGACGTCAAGACAGGTGAGTGCATCCAAGCACCAAAATCTGGAGCAACAGAGAGGTACAAAAAATTACTCAAAAAAGAAGAGTAACAAAAAAACTCACAAGCTGGTTTCCGAGAGTTGGGACAGAGGCCACGTCGTACCACGACTGGTTAAGGCTCCGGCGTCTTCCATCTGCCAGTGCTCTGCTTAAGAAGCCAGAGGAAGCCGCCTGCAACGAGCTGCAGGTGTGGACCACGCCTCCTCAGCCAACTAGACACACCTGAGGAGTAGAGTTAGAGCAGCCAACACAGAGAACCCTGACAACTATAAGCTCTGTCAAAAAGGGAAGTTTTAAGGTTAGTCTTATAAGCAGACAGGGTGTCTGCCTCACAAATCAAAACTAGGAGTTGGTTCCACGGGAGAGTATACCTAAATGATCTGCCTCCCATTCTACTTACAGAGACTCTAGGAACCACCAGACCTGCAGTCTGAGAGCAAAGCGCTCTGTCAGGAACATACGGGGTAATCAGAGCTCTGATATATGATGGAGCTTGATTATTAAGGGCTTTATATGTTAGAAGAATTTTAAATTATATTCTTGATTTAACAGGGAGCCAATGAAGGGAAGATAAAACTGCAGAAATATGATCCCTCTTGTTGATTTTGATCAGAACTCTTGCCACAGAATTTTGGATCAGATGAAGACTTTGAACTGCATTTTGTGGACTTCCTGATAGCAAAGAATTACAATAGTCCAGCCTTGAAGTAACAAATGCATGGACTAGTTTTTCAGCATCAGTCTGGAGAATATATTTCAAATTTTGCAGATATTCCGGAGGTGAAAAAAGGAAACTCTGGAAACCTGTTTAATATGTGATTTAAATGACATGTCTTGGTTAAAAATAACACCAAGATTTTTTTACTTTATTACCAGAGGCCAAGTTAATGCCATCCAGATTAAGTGATTGATTTAGAAGTTTATTTTTTGAGCACTCTGGTCCAAAGATTACAGCTTTTGTCTTGTCAGAATTTAAATGCAGGAAAGTTAAAGTTCTCACTGGAGCGGTTCGCAGCCGAGTGCGAAGCGGCCGGGATGAAAATCAGTGCCTCCAAATCCGAGACCATGGTCTTGAACCGGAAAAGGGTAGAGTGCCTTCTCCGGGATGGGGAGGATGTACTGCCCCTAGTGGAGGAGTTCAAGTATCTTGGGGTCTTGTTCACGAATGGGGGGAAGATGGAGCGGGAGATCAACAGGCAGATTGGTACGGCATCTGCTGTGAAGCGGGCGCTGTACTGGTTAGTTGTGGTGAAGAGAGAGCTGAGCCAAAAGGCGACGCTCTCGATTTACCGGGCGATCAACGTTCCTACCCTCATCTATGGTCATGAGCTTTGGGTCGTGACCGAAAGAACGAGATCCCTGATAAAAGCGGCCAAAATGAGTTTTCTCCGTAGTGTGTCTGGGCTCACCCTTAGAGATAAGGTGAGGAGCTCAGTCATCCGGGGAGGACTCAGAATAGAGCCAATGCTCCTCCACATCGAGAGGAGCCAGTTGAGGTGGCTCGGGCATCTGGGCAGGATGCCTCCCTGGTGAGATGTTCCAGGCACGTCCCACCGAGAGGAGGCCCAGGGGAAGACCCAGGACACGCTGGAGGGACTATGTCTCTTGGCTGGCCTGGGAACACTTTGGGACTCTCCCAGAGGAGCTGGCCCAAGTGGCTGGGGAGAGGGACGTCTGGGCCTCCCTACTGAAGCTGCTACACCCTCAACCCGACCCCAGATAAGCGGAAGAAAACGGACGGACGGAGGAAAGGTGGCATGAGGCTCTGCATGGTTCCTGTCTAACCTGCTGTCCTCAGTTCAGTTAAAATCACCTCCAATAAATAAATATTCATCACTGCTACATTTCTCAATAACTTTATTCAAAGCATCTAGAAATATGACCCTCTCCACTCCCACAACTGGAGCATAGATCGTAATGAACACCATTTTTACTTTTTCATACACTGTTCTTATTTTCAACAAACGGCCTTTAATGACCTCTTCAGATTCCACCGACTGAGGAATAAAGTTTTTGTCAAAGAGAACCCCACCACTGTTACTTGTCTTATGACTTAAGAAAGATTCACCAATCCATTCTATCCTCCAGTCAGCCTCATTGTCAGCAGTACTGTGTCTCTTGTACAAAAATAATATCTAACTTTTTTAGAGAGCACAGCTTGAAAAGAGAAGCTCTTTTCCAATCATCCTTTGCCCCATTTAAGTTCAAGCTGCCTATACGCATACCTCCCATAGCATAAAAAAATAGTAGTGACACAGAAACCAAAGAGCAGAACAAAAGAAAGATTCTGAACGTTATTCGTTATCTTCTAACTGCTTTTTGACCTTTTGCACAAATTTTTTAATACGGTAGATTTCCTGGTCAGTGAAAGCTTTCTCTCCCAGGACTCCAGGACTTCTCAGAAAAACCTTCACTGAGTCAAGGAAGAGCTGCAAGTCAGGAAAAACTTTCTCCACTTTAACATTTCTGGCTCCCTTTGTGTCCTGCAGAAAATTCTTAATACTCGTTAAAGAGTAGCCACTCTTCTTGTGAGTCCATGTCTGTGAAGAGGCCAGAGACTCCATATCACTCTCCTCATCACCTTCACTGTCACCTGACTGCTGACATTCACTATTAGGAGAAACTTTCTTCACTTTACAAGCGGATTGACGCTTTTCATTTGGTTTCCTCTGTTTAGTATCATTAGAAAACTCTTTATCTACCATCATTTCCTCCTCCAGAGAACATCCTACCTCCCCTGTTTTGGTCTGTGTGGTAATGCTATCAGTATGTGACTGCTCACTGATTCCTACTACTGAACCAGAGAAAGCAACATCAGAACCAACAGCACCAAAGTCCCTGGTATCTAGACTAGGATCTTCTGGGCAATCAGAAACTACATCAGCACCTGAACTAACTTTTGCTGAACCATCAGAACCCAGTACAGCATCAACAGAAGCAGCTGCCCCTTCATGCCCAGCCTGTTGTGTACCCTGTGTGTTCCTCTCCTGTGAACTCTGTGAATTCCCCTCCTGTGAACTCTGCGGATGTTCATGCTCTGAAACTGATGAAGTGGTCTCCACCGTTGTCCTTAGCATTTTGTTTTTGTGGACAGGAACGGACTATATGGCCCTCCATTTCACAGCCAAAGCACTTCATTGTTTCAGAAGAAGCATAAACAGTGTAATCAAAGTCATCCACTCTAAACTTCAATATTAAATTTAGCTCCTCTGTGTTATTTTTCAAAACCATAAAGGCCTGCCTTCTAGAGAAACAACGTGTTTAAGGTGCGGTGATTTACAGTCCAGAGGAATCAGTTTAACGGGTGACATTAGCTGCCCGTGCCTCGCCAGTTCTCTTTGTAATGTTTCATTACTATTAAATGGAGGGACTTGAGACAGGATGATCCTTTTGGCCGGATTAACTAGCCTAAACCACCTGAACAAAGGTGTCTTGAATAACCACACCTTGCTCAACAACCACGCCAACTTTATCAACACTATCCAGAAAAATTATGACCCCATTGTACATTCTAGAAGCGGACTTCACACTTTCAAAGCCGACAGTTTCTCAGATTGCTAGACTGCAATCCTCGACGGAGCAATTAAACGCTGGACAAAGTTTAACTCTGTGTCGGCATGTGAGCTTCTCCAGCCCCACACTCCCAACTCCAGGAGTTGGCATGACCCCGGTGAAAACCGGGCGTCACCGCTCAGGAAACCACCCGCCACAAACACACAAACAGCAAAACTAACAATGAACAAACAAACAAACAAGGAATAGAAAACATAGAAAACACACTCACGCTGAAACGCGCACCCACTCTCACAGTCCTGCACTCCCAGCATGCACTCAGAGAGAGAGAGAGAGAGAGCAAGGGAGAGAGAGGAGAAGAAGGAGTGAGCGAGAGAGAGAGGAGAAGAAATGATCAAGAGAGAGAGGAGGAGAAGGAGCGGGAGAGAGAGAAGTAGAAAGAGCAAGCGGGAGAGAGAGAAGTAGAAAGAGCAAGCGGGAGAGAGAGAAGTAGAAAGAGCAAGCGAGAGAGGAAAGGAAGAGAGAGGAGAAGGAGCGAGCGAGCAAGCGAGAGAGGAGAAGAAGGACAGAGCGAGAGAGGAGGAGAAGGAGGGAGCGAGCGAGAGAGAGAGGAAAAGGACTGAGTGAGAGAGGAGGAGAAGGAGCAAGCGAGAGGAGCCTAGGAGCCTAGGAGAAAGAGCGTGTGAGAGAAAGGAGGAGAAGGAGCAGAGGAGAAAGAGCAAGAGAGAAGAAGGAGCGAGAGAGAGAGAGATAAAGGAGGAGAAGGAGCGAGAGAGAGAGGAGAAGGAGCAAGGGAGAGATAGGAGAAGAAGGAGCACGAGAGAGAAAGGAGAAGGAGCCTAGGAGAAGTAGAGAGAGAGGAGAAGAAAGAGAAAGAGGAAGAGGAAGAGAAGGAGCAAATGAGAGAGAGAAATGAGAAGTCAACATCGACATCTGACCCAAAAGGGGTGTAGCGCCATTTCACTCAGGTGGGTGGTGCTGTATAGGCCGGGTGGGTCGTGTCTGGGCATCCTGCCAGGTCCTGTTGGAGTCCAAGGCCCAATAGGAAAGAAAGTGAAATCCAAAAAGTGACAGAAAAGTGAGAGACACGTGATTTCAATCTGAAAAACTCACACGGATAGAAAAGGATATTAGAAGAATTTATTGATACAATATTTTAAGACTTTGGCGCTCAGACCTCGGCAAGACACATTCACACTGAATTATACTTCAATATGCATAAGCAGGTGTATGAGAATAGGGATATTCCCCCACAGGCCTGAAACTGGTGGCGGAGTGGAGATAAACTAAGTTTGTTCAGTCCATGTGATGATCTGTTTGAGCTAGATGTCCAACTTGATAAACAAGGGTTTACATGAATGGTCCATGATGAGCAAGCATGAAGCGACTGTGGAGAGTTAAAACTCCCCTTTGGGAAGAAACCTCTGGCAGAACCAGGCTCAACATGGCGGTCTTCTGCCGGACCGTTTTAAGGAGTGACAGGGAATTCCGTAAGAGTTCGAGAGGAATTACACTCTAAAAGGGACGAGTTGAAGGAGGACCGTAGGAAAGCCAGGTGGTGCTTGCTGCGATGGTGGAAAAAGGGATGGAGGTGGGTTGAATCCAGTCATCAGAGTCCAAACCAGAGACGGCGGAGCCACCGCTTGTTCGCTGTACAGAAGGCCGAGACAAGGATGTGAAGTTCTTTTAAGATGAACCCAGGATGCTGATTGGCTTCGAGGAGGAGCAGTTTAAAGCTGATAGGCATGGGATGAAGGCGGAATCTCTGATTGGATAGGAGGTAGGCAATAGAGTTTCTTCAGATTGAAATCCCGCCTTAAGCTCCACAATCACTGGAAAATTAAAAAATATTGATAGGAAGTTATTTTGCGAATTTCAGATTCCTACGTTCATCACAGCCCCTGCAGTGGCCGTCAAAAGGTGCCATGCTAAGCCAATGGAGCATATCCCTGGTCTCCAGCCAGCAGAGTGCCGTTGTCACGGAAACTCACTCATACCTGCGCTGCCTACTGCATGCACACACTTTGGGTCAGAGTATGTCTAATTGGAATGCTGGTGAAGATTCTCAGTCATCCAGGTCATGGTCATTCCAAAAAAAGTAAAAAACAAAACAACTGGACTTGTTTTCCATAGTTGAAGACGTTTCGCTTCCTCTCCAGAGAGCTTTCTCAATTCAAAAAGTCTGGAGTAATGTGAAGTAACAAGCTTTATACTACTGCCAAACAAAGGCCTTGTAATGGCTTAGATAACATGCAAATTCAACAGAAACAGGTCCACCACTTAGTAATGGGCGGTCGTTAAAGCCATTAAGCCAGCAGATTGGACTGAAACTGGTCCACTCCTCTGTAACGAGGAGTCGTTAGAGTGTTATTGGCTTGGCTTAAAGGAACAATGTTTTAATCACCTGAATGAGGGTGAGAGTTAAGTTGACGATTGGCTGGAATTAATCCTATAGCTGTGTTGTAAGTTTTTGAGAGTTGGAACCTAAGGCCTCCTCCTCTGCTTAAGGTTGGTTTTTCTCTCTTAACGTAGATGGCTTCCTTCACACCCCTTTTAAACCATCTGTCTTCTTTGTCCAAAATGTGAACATTTTGGTCCTCAAAAGAGTGACCTTTGTCCTTAAGGTGTAGGTGAACAGCAGAGTCTTGACCTGACTCGGTAGCTCTCCTGTGTTGAGCCATGCGTCTGTGGAGAGGTTGTTTGGTTTCTCCAATATAAAGATTAGAACATTCCTCACTGCACTGAACTGCATAAACCACTCCACTCATCTTAGGTTTGGGTGTTTTGTCCTTGGGATGCACAAGCCTCTCTCTGAGGGTCCTGTTTGGTTTGAAATGTACTGGGATTTTGTGTTTGGAGAAAATCCTCTTGAGTTTTTCAGAGACTCCAGCAACATATGGGATGACGATGTTTTTGCGTTTATTCTTCTCACCATTATGTTCTGCAGAGGGTCTTTTGGATTTTCTTGCTGATTTGACAAAAGCCCAGTTAGGGTACCCACAGGTTGGGAGGGCATCTTTGATGTGTTTCTGTTCCTTGTGCTTCCCTTCTGTTTTAGTTGGGACATGCTTGGGCCGGAGGTCTAATTGGAATATAATGGCAATACTTTGCCTTGAACAACACTTGATATTTCGTCATCCATAAGGGCTAGAGACGTAAATGTTTCTGCGTTTAATTTTGAACGGATAGGGCAACAAGACCAAATGTCTTTGTTTGCTGGAAATATTTTAATAAAGGCCCAAAAAAATCATGAAATAAAAGGGAATTTTTACAAAAATGCAAAAATGCCCGAAACATTGTCCCGGATATATTGCTATAGCTGAGAAAGTATGAAAGATATCAAAATAATTCTTTCATCTTGAGTATCAGACGGCTTTGGAGGACAACTGTGCTTATTTTTGTTTGTACAAAAATCAGTGAAGGCATGGCGATGATGTAAAAAAGTGGATCATATGGAAGGATGCAGGTCCAAAGCGTCTTCAGGATTTTGCACATTCACTACTTCCGAACAAATTGTTCCTGTGGCAAAACCGTAATATTTATCGACAAAATTCCTTTTTTGTGAGTGCCAGCACCATCTTTGTGAGTGCCAGCACTGTCTGGACATGAATGTGTGAAAGTCTCATGCCTGTACATCAAACAGTTTAGGAGTAGCGATGCTGCGAAAAGTGTTGTTTGGAATTTTTCAAGTGTAACTTATCACAACACCTCCATAGAAAATCAATGGGGAGCGTTTGAAATTTTTGGTGCTCTGAGGTGATTTGTGAAAAATCTATAAATCCCACACCAATGACGTATACATTTCCAGAATCCAGACAAAAATACCTACGTTTTGGTATAAAACTTCTGTGCTAATAATTTCAAAGTACTGGCCTAATCCTGTTTAGCTCTGAAGACCAATTTTTACCCCGGTTTAAGATTCGGCAGTATATGAGGAAAAACATTGATCAGAGGTAAACATTGTAATATGCATATTTAATTCATTAGGAATTCCCAACGGAGACAAAAGTTTACATTACCAGTGTACCTATATTCTTCTCCCAGGCATTGCAGCTTTTGTCTGATCTAAGTTTGCAAAGACATCCTTTTAATACACTGACTGCCCTCCTCCACTGAGTTCGGGAGGGAGGGGGTCTGTGAGCTATCTGCCTTGCCTGCCTACATGTTCCTTAAACAAAGAGACTGTTCTACTCTGCAAAGGATCAAGCCAAATGACCTACCCCTTGCCATAAAACCCAACTGCACGTTTTCTTACTCACAGAGGGGAGAGACATACCTGAGGCCTGGGAGGTTTGTTTTGTTATTCTCCATATAACTGCCTTATTAATATAACAACTAAGATATTTTCCTCAACAGTGCATAGAGTGAAAATTGAGCGAGTGAGAAGAAGTTGTTCAGAGAAGAAAAATTAATTGGAAAAGCTAGAGCTGCCACTCTAACTGAGCTTCCTAGCAACCATAGCAACACATTAATTTTTCTTAATTTTATTAAAATGCAAAATTATTTAAAGGAGGAATATGAAAATGGTTAAACATATGAAAAAGCTGAGATATACCATATTTGCCAAAACATATCACTGCATTTTAAAAGTTTAATGGCTTTTCTAGCTGAAAGTACGCTGAATTCTTCAAAATTTGAAGAATTTGAAGGAATTTGTAGTAGTAGCAGTATCAGTAGTATCAGTAACAGTAGTAGTAGTATTAGTATCAGTGGTAATAGTAGTAGTAGTTGTAATATCAATTGTATCAGAAGAATTTGAAGGAATTTGAAAAATGTAAATAAAATTATTAACCCTAACCCACAAATCTGCTCTCAAACAAATCCGGATCTGTGGCCCACGTTCACAGCACTGGTTCTAGCATAAAGTGTTTGCGGTGGAAAAGACCTATCAGAGAAAGCAGGAAGAGAACTCAAGCATGAAAAGACTTCACTGGTAGCCTAGCCTACAAAATAAAATTATTTAAACAATGTTGTTATCCTTTACTGTTTTTTTTAACTGAATAACTTATTTATGTGTCCTCGTGTTTGTACTTTATAATAAAGTACAAAAACATAGTAACTACCTTGGGGGCAATACAGTGGCCCATATTTTTTTATTCTTGATGTTACATAAAAAATTGTATGGTTGAACTGGCAAGGTTTCATTTTACACCTTTTTTACCAAACATAGTTTTCATTGTATATTAAAAATTAAGTAGCTTTCCATGTGATCTTCCTGACAGGAACAGAAATGGGTTGAGCTATGCTACACGAGCTTGTCAGGTGGGGAAGGCAGACATGTCATACGTAAAAGCATCTTACAGCACTTACTTGAATCCAATATGTATCAATAAGATTTAGTTTGATTTAATTAAATTTTCCAAAAATGCAACATCCACTGGGTAAGCCTTTTTATTAGACTGGCAAAAAACTAGGGGAGACTAATACTACAGTCCCAATTATCAAGGATTCAAATTTGGATTGCTGAAAAATGTAATATTTAAAATGACCAAAAAAAGCATGAAAAAGGGGGAGAGCTCTCACAGTTACTGAAGAGGTGAATTAATCACTGCAATACTGCAAGGCAAGGTTAAAGAGCATGGATGCAAATGGACCAATAACAGTGAAAGTATCTATGGGCCCAAATGGAAAAGCAGGGAGGAAATCTGTTACACAACATTTCTGAGTATCATACCATTAAAGAGAGCTGAAAGCCTTGCATAACTCAACGATTCAACCTACCTATCACATTTACTGTACATTAGTATGACTGCAAAGCTGTTCTTTATCACTCTAAAAAGAAAAAAGCTGTTCTGACAAGTGTCAGAAATCGAGTACCACTCAGAGATAGCCTCATGTATTATTTTAGTCTCTCCTATGTACTGTATGTAGGCAACGTTATTTAACAAAAAAGCAGCATGATCTCTAAAGGTGCGGCACTCCCTTACTCATCCAAGCTGCTTTTATATCAGGATTAACTAACTTACTTACTTTTAGAAACATTTAAGTGGAATAGCTTTTGACCTATTGCTGAAAGAAATTTACAAATGGACACAGGAGTACAAAAATATTAAATTGAATCAAAAATATTTTTTATATTTTGCAGTGGCCTGCACTCAGATGGTCACTGGTGCAAATCCACTGTCAAGTGCATTCTCTCGATGCATGTCCGGGCAAGACATATAACCCAAATTATAATAATTATTAATAAATATTATCTTTATTTGTCATTGCAACATACATTCCAATGAAATTTGTCATTTGCATTTAACCCATCCCTTTTTAAGGAACAGCGGGGTGCCACTATGTGCATTGTGGGGCTAAGGGCTGTGCTTGCCCAGAATGGCAGTCTGTGGGATTCAAACAAATAACCTTTGCAGTCTACCAGGACGCAAGCATTAGTGTGTAATTGGGATGGGCTCAAGGGTGTAGAATTTCAGCCATGCTCTCACCACTGAGGGAAAGATAGTAAGTCAATTTTATTTATATATCAACTTTCTCAGGCAATAGTCACAATGTGACTTGTGACAATTGCCTGAGAAACTGTAAGTATTTGTACTATTTACTGGAAGTATTTATACTTCCAGCGGCGCCCCCGGGCAGGGGCTACGCATACAGCTCCGACCAACTCTCGACATTTTTCATAAAAAAATACCGCCAAACTCGCTAGAAATCTCTCATCTACACAGCCGATCAGTACTTGACCCCGAGCGCCTGTTGGAGTTATTGTCATGTAGTGTTTTTGGACTTTTAACTACTACTATGCTCGACTGTTTACGTGGCTTCGGCGTACTACGGGTGCCAGTCCCGGGGGCCTGTGAGGCACCGGACTCGACGAGGAGCTCACACCGGTGGAGAGTGAAGCGAAAGCGGTGTAGCCGGCCGAAGAAGCGTGGCTGGGTTAGGGTTAGGGTTAGGGTTAGGTGGAGAAAACTTTCTCGATAACTCTCCCCACCCCGTCCGCCGACAGGGGCAGTTAGGGTTAGGGTTAGGGTTAGGATAAGGGATGAAAACCAGAAAAGTCGATCGGGCACTCTCAATAAGTCAAAAAGTAAAAGAGGTATGGGGCCCATATTGGGCTCAGAGGGACCCATGGGGGGGACCCACATTCTATTAAAGTTTGGTGGGTGTGGCTCCTTTCCTTGACATAGCTGCCATTGACTCCCATTCATTGGACAATATTGGGCACTCTCAATAAGTCAAAAAGTATAAGTGCCAATCTCACCAAACTTGGTGTGTACACTCCCCCCGGGGCCCCCCACCTTCCCGTCAAGTTTGGTGGTCCTGGCCCCTCCCCTTCCTATAGCTGCCATAGACTCCCATTCATTTTTGAAGTTTGGCTAGGATGGTCGGATGGAGCTGGGAGTTGTTTCCCCGTGCTCAGCGCTTCCCCCTGAGTCCGCAGACACCTCATTTGCCATGGTCCATTGAGTTGACCAAAACACCAAAAATTGCTCCAAGTGTTGTGGTGGGCGGTCTCTAGGGGAACTTGACCAGGGTGTGTTTTGGAGTGTCCCGAGTGGTCTGCAAGGGGTCCCGAGTGACGTCACAGGTGGGAGTGGTTAAGGTCTGGATAGGGTCTGGGTGAGTCTGTAAGTGAGAATGTGTCCAGTCAAGACACATGTGGCAATCTGTAACATGGTCTCAACCAGGCCAGATTGAAAATTTGCGCTAAGTGTTTTGGTTTGAGGTGCTTGTGGGAACCTTACCAGAGTGCGTTTCAGAGGGTCCTGAGTCAGTAGAAAGTATTCCTGGGTGACACAATTTTGGGTCATTTTCACGTTTCAGACTAGGATAAGGGATGAAAACCAGAAAAATCGTCTGTTCATTCAAAATAACTCCAAAAGTCTAAGAGGTACGGGTTCCATACTTGGCCCAGAGAGTGTGTCTGAGGGGACCCACAAACGCTGTAAGTTTGGTGGGTGTGGCTGATTCCTAAGATATAGCTGCCATTGACTCCCATTCATTGAAAAAATCTGTTCATTCTAAATAGCTCCAAAACTATAAGAGCTAATCTCATGAACCTTGGTGTGTATACATCCCTTGACCCTCCCTAGGTGTCCGTCAAGTTTGGTGGCTGTAGCCCCTCCCCTTCCTATAGCTGCCATAGGGTTAGGGTTAGGGTTAGGGTTAGGGTTAGGGTTAGGTTAGGGTTAAATGTCTCGATGAACTTCCCCTAAATCAGTCGTTTGACCGAAAAAGTTTGGTGTAGGAAGCCAAAGGCAAGGCACGGGCCGACGCTTGTCACTTCGTAAGCTCAACTCCATTGTCTGCCCAAGTAAGAGTAGGGAGAGAGCGAGAGGGAGAGAGAGAGAGAGAGAGAGAGAGTGCGAGAGAATATTAAATTTGGAATAGTCATAGGTTTAATTTAATTAAATGGTGGTATTCCAGTGAGATTTAACTTTGGAAAGATGGTTATGTATTTATTAACTACTAAATTTATAGGGATAGTATAATTTGTAAAGGGTTATTTAAAAAAGGTTTGGTATTGTAGGTTACAGACCTTTATTCCAGGGAGGAATAGCTTTGGAAAAGTCTTACTATATTGCTAAACCTTAGTGTTTTAGAGTGAATTCCTATGTTCCAGGGAGAATTAACTTTGGAGAGGAATATTTTGTTAAAATTAGTGTCATTGAATTGGTACCTCTGTTCCAGGGAGAATAACTTTGGAGAGGAATATTTTGTTAAAAATAGTGTCATTGAATTGATACCTCTGTTCCAGGGAGAGTAACTTTGGAGAGGAATATTAAAATTAGTGTCATTGAATTGATACCTCTGTTCCAGGGAGAGTAACTTTGGAGAGGAATATTAAAATCTGTGTCATTGAATTGATACCTCTGTTCCAGGGAGAATAACTTTGGAGAGGAATATTGAAATTAATGTCATTGAATTGATACCTCTGTTCCAGGGAGAATAACTTTGGAGAGGAATATTGAAATTAATGTCATTGAATTGATACCTCTGTTCCAGGGAGAGTAACTTTGGAGAGGAGTATTAAAATTAATGTCATTGAATTGATACCTCTGTTCCAGGGAGAGTAACTTTGGAGAGGAGTATTACAATCAATGTCATTGAATTGATGCCTCTGTTGCAGGGAGAATAACTTTGCAGAGGCAATTGGGGACCGTGTGTTTGTGGGTTTAAATTGGGGACCTGTGTGTTTGTGGGTTTAAATTGAGGACCTGTGTGTTTGTGGGTTAAAATTGGGGACCGTGTGTTTGTGGGTTTAAATTGGGGACCTATGTGTTTGTGGGTTAAAATTGGGGACCTGTGTGTTTGTGGGTTTAAATTGGGGACCTGTGTGTTTGTGGGTTAAAATTGGGGACCGTGTGTTTGTGGGTTTAAATTGGGGACCTATGTGTTTGTGGGTTAAAATTGGGGACCTGTGTGTTTGTGGGTTTAAATTGGGGACCTGTGTGTTTGTGGGTTAAAATTGGGGACCTGTGTGTTTGTGGGTTTAAATTGGGGGACCGTATGTTTGTGGGTCTGAAGTGGGTTTGGTAGAGGCTAGGCCTAGAATTAGGTTGAGATAAGGGTTGGACCTGGAATAAGGTTAAGTAAAAGGTTGGGCCTGGGATTAGGTTAAGTTGAGGGCTAGACCTGGAATTAGGTTAAGTTAAGGGCTAAACCTGGAATGAGGTTAAGTTAAGGGCTAGACCCCGAATGAGGTTAAGTTAAGGGATAGACCCAGACTGAGGTTAAGTTAAGGGCTAGACCTGGAATAAGGTTAAGTTAAGGCCTAGATCCCGAATGAGGTTAAGTTAAGGGCTAGACCTGGGATAAGGTTAAGTTAAGGGCTAGACCTGGAAAACTGTTAAGATTTGGGCCTAAGATGGGATACTTATTGGCATTACCAGTGAGTTTAACTTTGGTAATATTGGTCTAGCTGTATCCCCAAAGGGGGCAGAAGTGACACAGTTGCATCACTGACCATCCTAAGGGGTGGTTTGAAGAAGGTGTTCTTAATATAAGGTGATACAGTGGCATCCCAAATTATGGTGGAACCCTCTGTGCTTTCATTCCAGTGGGAATTAACCTTGGAAAGGGTTTTGTTTTGGTAAATATTGGTCAATTGACCTTAGTTTAAGTGGCTAAAAAACTTCTGTACCAGGGAGAATAACTTTGGAGAGAAGTTTTATTTAATTAAGTGTTAGTTTTACTGGAGAAATGCTATCTTTCCAGGGAGAGAGAGCTTTGGAAAAGATTGCCATTTGGTAGATATAAGTGTTGTAGAATAAATGCCTCTAGGGGATGGTTTGTAATTTCGGGAGTGATAGGATACCAGTGAGTTTAACTTTGGTATATATTGGTCTAGCTGGCTAAAAGCCTTTGCTCCAGGGAGAATTAACTTTGGGAAGGCTTACATTCTGGCGTACAATAGTGTTATTGAAACTGTACCTCTGTTCCAGGGAGAATTAACTTTGGGGAGGCTTACATTATGGCGTACAATAGTGTTATTGAATCGGTACCTCTGTTCCAGGGAGAAATAGCTTTGGAGAGGGTTTAGATTTTGGCTTATAGCAGTGTTATGAATGAGTGCCTCTGTTCCAGGGAGAAATAACTTTGGAGAGGTTTTAGATTTTGGTTTATAGCAGTGTTATTGAATCAATACCTCTGTTCCAGGGAGAATTAAGTTGGGGGCGGTTTTATTTTGATTTTAAAGTCTTTTAATTATTGGATTCAAGTCCTGGCTGGGAATTTAATGAGATTGTATCCAGTTTACAGAAGTAGGGGATGTTTTTGCACCCAGACAGCTTCCGAGCCTGCGTAGGCTGAAACAGGATAGATTGGTGGACTGTATCCAGTTAGCAGAAGTAGTGGATGTTACTGCATCCAGATTACTTCTGAGCCCATATAGGCTAAAACTGGATAGATTTTGGTGTTTAGTTAAGGGTTTCTGTTAAAATTTGGATGGGAATGTGGGTAACTGTGTCCAGAGGACAGAGGTAGTTGGTGTGTTTACACTCAGACAACCTCCGAGCCTGTCTAGGCTGAGTCTGGTCAAAGTTAACCAAGTATTTTATTAATCGATAGTATTTGTAATTTGGTTTTTATGTGAGTGGTTTAAACTTATTTTGTGGGTGGGAAAATACAGAATTTTTGTTGAAGGAGTTTAATATTGGTAAATACATTTTGGGTTTGACTAGATTTATAATTAAGTATATTTGGAGATTCTTTGTATATAGGTTTTTTTTGGGTATAATCCTAGTTTTATTTGGGAAGGAATAGAGTGTTTTTCTTAAGGAATTGTTTTATGTTTTGAGAATTGTTTTAGGTTTAATAATAAAGTGTATTTGTTTTGTTAGAGATATTATTGGTATTAAAGACTAGGGTTATTTTTTGAGGGAAAATTAAAGAAATCTATTAAGGTATTGTTGTATTTTTTGTATTTTTAATTTAGGACACATCATCAGTAGTGGACCCCGGGGTCAAAGGGTGTTTCGGCCATCATCACTAGACACCCTGCCCGGGGACGGCCCAGCTGGGATTTGATCAGGTCCCAGTGTGTGTCATTTTACCAAATTGGTTTTGTGAATCTTATGTTTCTATCTAGTATTGGGTTAGGATTTGCTTGGATTTGAGATTAGAAACCATTACAGGAGGATCAGAGGTTTCCCAGTAGGGTGATCCCATTAGTATGGTTTGTGGTGCTAAGGTTTTAAATTGTAACCTGTTGATTATAGGTTTTGGTTTGAAGTAAATTGGGTTTTATCTTTTTAATGGTTTAAATTTGTCCGAGAGGATCAATGTACTCCCAGTAGGGTGATCCGGTAGTTTGGTTTTTAATGCTCAAGTTTTACATTATTTGATGTAAATTTTGTTTGAGTAAGTTGCCAGATTGTAGTGGTTTGGCTCCCTAGTTGGGGTAGGTTATTATTTTTTTGGGGGGGGATCAATGTATTCCCAGTAGGGTGATCCAATATTGTAGTTTTTTTTCTGTGTAAAATTTGGGTTTTTTTTAGGTATTAATGTTAGATATTTGTAAGATGCATTTGATGGACCAATAGGTTCCCAGTAGGGTGGTCCCACAGTGACGTTAATTAAGTGTAAAGGTATTTAGGCATTATTTTTAACAAAAGGTTATTTTGTATTGTAAAGTAAGTTAAAGGCTAGAATGGGTAAAGTCCCATTGCATCCTCGGCCTATTCCAAAAGTGGATTAGGGGATGTAGAATTTAGAGGGGTGACAATTTGGGAGGAGTTCAATTGTTTTGAGTGGAAGCCAGTGATTAATCGTGTGTGATGTAGCAGTGGGCTGTGCGTGGGTGAGGCTAACCCTCATAGAAAACTGGGCAACGTTTAATGTCCTGATGCCCTGGACCACCACACCCTGCGTGCTGTTCCTAGAGTCGGAACCCAGGGGGGCCGCATACGTACCGCCTTGCTCAAACAGGTTGGTTGTTGGCACCGTAAGGTTACTCCAACCTGTCCAGGCAAGGTTGGAGAAGGGATTCGTCTGTGGTGAAGCTAACCTGTGAAAGTCTACTCTATGGGAGGCCAGAAACGGCTAGGCCGATCTCATCCCACTCCGTTCCACAGGTAGGGCGACCAGGAGGATTGAGGAACCCCCCCAGGGTAGGTCGAAACACACCCTGGGTCATTACGGTTTCCCGTGCTCCAGTGTCACCCCCCAGTGTAAACGGAAATGAGACCAGTCAGCCCCACCGTCCCATCCTCCCAGAGAGAGTTTTGGGGAAAGAGCAGCTCCAGTGTCCCATACACCGCACGACCCCTGGAGTGCCATTGAAAAATAGTCTTTTGTTCCATACACCGCTCAACTAAAAGACTATTTGAACATTTAATAAAATTGGGCGTTAGCTTACCTTAAGAATGTTCTCAGCGTATTGATATTTTGTTACTTTAGGTCTGAGTCTGGTGTTTAGAGGTAACTGTTTGTATTACGGTTTTGTCCTTTGACTAATTGGGGGAAACCTATTGGTTGGCGAGTCCCGTGGGATTCTGGGAAGTGTTGTTTAAGTAAATGTAATAGAGGTTTATAGTTGAATATTGAGAGGGGAATATTGATTTGTCTGATTGTTTTACTAGAATTAGTATGAGATAGGCCCCGCGTAGTATGTGTTGCAAGAGGGATTTTTGGGGAAGAGGGGGAAGCTAGTTTTGGTTGTTAGCCGTAGCTGCTAGCATGTTTTAGCAATTTATTTTATTTGGTTTTAAATGTTTAGTTAGTGTATTTGTGTTGTAGTTTGGTTATATTTGTTGATTTAGAGATGGTGAGGTGATAAAAGGGGTTTTAATTTAGTGTTGTGGGTTTGTTAGGCTCTATTTGGGAACGGAGGGTTCTGATTGGTCCGTTTTGCCCTGTGGCATTGTGGGTATTTGTTGTTTGGCCCGTTTTAGGTTGATTTAAGGTTCTAAATTAGTGTTTTCTGTTGTTTTATGGCTCTTGTTTGTTTGTTTGCAGTTTTATGTACTTAATAGGGTTTTGTGAGGAAGGATGGGGTCATGTTTTGTTAATTTATTTGTTGGGTTTTTGAGACCGTTAGTGTGGGCAACCCTGTCCTGGTTTAAGACCTGGTCCAGATCAGTAGGCTGGAATAAGGTTGAAGAGGATCCACACTGGAAGTTCCTATGGAACAGGTCTTGTGTGTGTATAGAATCCTAAGAGTATTAGCCCTCCTTCATTTTAAGAGAGGGCAAAGCTGTGAAGGAAAATATGTTATTTTTAAGGAATGGGGAAATTGTGAAGCGTGTTATTTGTTGGTGTAATTTACTGTTGCGGACACAAGGGGGAGCTAAAACGTCCTTATTTTGTTTGTCTTTTTTCGTGTATGGGGATATACAGGTACCAAGGTTGATGGATGTGTTTGCATCCTAATTCAACTCTGAGCTTTGTTCAGCTATACACTGTAATTCCCAACATTATCAATAGAGGGAGTTGATTTAATAAAATTAGAATGTTTGTGTAACTACGAATTAAGAATTTTTAAATGTATATAATTATATTTAGAGTTCTATTTTGATTGTATAAATGGGGAATGTACGGATCATAGGGGTAAGAATGTGTTTGCACTTATTATTTTTAAGAAACTGTTGGTGTAATTTTTTGTTGTGAACACCAGGGGGAGCTAAAGTGTCCGTATTTTATGTTTTCAGTGTATGAGAATATGCAGGTACCAAGGGCCATGGATGTGTTTGCATCCTAATTCAACCCTGAGCTTGTTCAGCTACATACTGCAATTCCTAACACTATTAATAGAGAATAGAGTAGAACAGAGAGGTGCAGAGTAAGGTGCAGGTAACAGAGGTAGTGAATGTGTTTACATTACAGCTACCACTGAGCCTAATTCGGCTTAACCTGGCTTCTCCCCCCTAGCTCCAGTCTAGGAGAAAGGGAGGAAAAGGAGAATGATCTTGGGCAGACTTGCGGTTTAGTTAGAGCTTCGGTTGTCCGATGGCACAGGCAGGGTTAGGTTAGGGTTAAATGTCTCGATGAACTTCCCCTAAATCAGTCGTTTGACCGAAAAAGTTTGGTGTAGGAAGCCAAAGGCAAGGCACGGGCCGACGCTTGTCACTTCGTAAGCTCAACTCCATTGTCTGCCCAAGTAAGAGTAGGGAGAGAGCGAGAGGGAGAGAGAGAGAGAGAGAGAGAGAGTGCGAGAGAATATTAAATTTGGAATAGTCATAGGTTTAATTTAATTAAATGGTGGTATTCCAGTGAGATTTAACTTTGGAAAGATGGTTATGTATTTATTAACTACTAAATTTATAGGGATAGTATAATTTGTAAAGGGTTATTTAAAAAAGGTTTGGTATTGTAGGTTACAGACCTTTATTCCAGGGAGGAATAGCTTTGGAAAAGTCTTACTATATTGCTAAACCTTAGTGTTTTAGAGTGAATTCCTATGTTCCAGGGAGAATTAACTTTGGAGAGGAATATTTTGTTAAAATTAGTGTCATTGAATTGGTACCTCTGTTCCAGGGAGAATAACTTTGGAGAGGAATATTTTGTTAAAAATAGTGTCATTGAATTGATACCTCTGTTCCAGGGAGAGTAACTTTGGAGAGGAATATTAAAATTAGTGTCATTGAATTGATACCTCTGTTCCAGGGAGAGTAACTTTGGAGAGGAATATTAAAATCTGTGTCATTGAATTGATACCTCTGTTCCAGGGAGAATAACTTTGGAGAGGAATATTGAAATTAATGTCATTGAATTGATACCTCTGTTCCAGGGAGAATAACTTTGGAGAGGAATATTGAAATTAATGTCATTGAATTGATACCTCTGTTCCAGGGAGAGTAACTTTGGAGAGGAGTATTAAAATTAATGTCATTGAATTGATACCTCTGTTCCAGGGAGAGTAACTTTGGAGAGGAGTATTACAATCAATGTCATTGAATTGATGCCTCTGTTGCAGGGAGAATAACTTTGCAGAGGCAATTGGGGACCGTGTGTTTGTGGGTTTAAATTGGGGACCTGTGTGTTTGTGGGTTTAAATTGAGGACCTGTGTGTTTGTGGGTTAAAATTGGGGACCGTGTGTTTGTGGGTTTAAATTGGGGACCTATGTGTTTGTGGGTTAAAATTGGGGACCTGTGTGTTTGTGGGTTTAAATTGGGGACCTGTGTGTTTGTGGGTTAAAATTGGGGACCGTGTGTTTGTGGGTTTAAATTGGGGACCTATGTGTTTGTGGGTTAAAATTGGGGACCTGTGTGTTTGTGGGTTTAAATTGGGGACCTGTGTGTTTGTGGGTTAAAATTGGGGACCTGTGTGTTTGTGGGTTTAAATTGGGGACCGTATGTTTGTGGGTCTGAAGTGGGTTTGGTAGAGGCTAGGCCTAGAATTAGGTTGAGATAAGGGTTGGACCTGGAATAAGGTTAAGTAAAAGGTTGGGCCTGGGATTAGGTTAAGTTGAGGGCTAGACCTGGAATTAGGTTAAGTTAAGGGCTAAACCTGGAATGAGGTTAAGTTAAGGGCTAGACCCCGAATGAGGTTAAGTTAAGGGATAGACCCAGACTGAGGTTAAGTTAAGGGCTAGACCTGGAATAAGGTTAAGTTAAGGCCTAGATCCCGAATGAGGTTAAGTTAAGGGCTAGACCTGGGATAAGGTTAAGTTAAGGGCTAGACCTGGAAAACTGTTAAGATTTGGGCCTAAGATGGGATACTTATTGGCATTACCAGTGAGTTTAACTTTGGTAATATTGGTCTAGCTGTATCCCCAAAGGGGGCAGAAGTGACACAGTTGCATCACTGACCATCCTAAGGGGTGGTTTGAAGAAGGTGTTCTTAATATAAGGTGATACAGTGGCATCCCAAATTATGGTGGAACCCTCTGTGCTTTCATTCCAGTGGGAATTAACCTTGGAAAGGGTTTTGTTTTGGTAAATATTGGTCAATTGACCTTAGTTTAAGTGGCTAAAAAACTTCTGTACCAGGGAGAATAACTTTGGAGAGAAGTTTTATTTAATTAAGTGTTAGTTTTACTGGAGAAATGCTATCTTTCCAGGGAGAGAGAGCTTTGGAAAAGATTGCCATTTGGTAGATATAAGTGTTGTAGAATAAATGCCTCTAGGGGATGGTTTGTAATTTCGGGAGTGATAGGATACCAGTGAGTTTAACTTTGGTATATATTGGTCTAGCTGGCTAAAAGCCTTTGCTCCAGGGAGAATTAACTTTGGGAAGGCTTACATTCTGGCGTACAATAGTGTTATTGAAACTGTACCTCTGTTCCAGGGAGAATTAACTTTGGGGAGGCTTACATTATGGCGTACAATAGTGTTATTGAATCGGTACCTCTGTTCCAGGGAGAAATAGCTTTGGAGAGGGTTTAGATTTTGGCTTATAGCAGTGTTATGAATGAGTGCCTCTGTTCCAGGGAGAAATAACTTTGGAGAGGTTTTAGATTTTGGTTAGGGTTAGGGTTAGGGTTAGGGTTAGGGTTAGGGTTAGGGTTAGGGTTAGGGTTAGGGTTAGGGTTAGGGTTAGGGTTAGGGTTAGGGTTAGGGTTAGGGTTAGGGTTAGGGTTAGGTTATAGGATAACAACCATGTCCTGACGAGACAAAATGAATTTTCTTAAAAAACGAAAGGAGATAGAGGGATGGAAGTAAGCTCCGCCTCCCCATTTTTGGGGTCTCTGGACACGCTGGAAGTGTCCTCATGTTTCTAGGATTTACGGTTCTCGAGATATGCAAAAATTGTCAAAATTTGACGAGACAAAAAGGTCATAAGTCCTTGTGGGAAGGTGTCAGCCAGCTCAAACTTGGTTCTTTGTAATCCTCTCCTCAAGCCGGATTGCCAGATACCCAACATGGCCCACTTTCATGACAAAAAGAATTTAACATGGTGAGACTTGGGTCATTTTTTTGACAAAGTGTGGGTGGTTGGAGGTGGTTTGAGGAACTGTACTAGAGTGCGTTTTGGAGTGTCCTGAGTCGTTTGGAATAGGTCCTGGATGACGTCACAGGTGGGAGTGGTTAAGGTCTGGATAGGGTCTGGGTCAGGCTCAGGGTCAGGATAAGGGATGAAAACCAGAAAAGTCGTTCGGACAAGCTCAATAACTGCAAAAGTACAAGAGGTAGGGGGACCATACTTGGGTTAGGGTTAGGGTTAGGGTTAGGGTTAGGGTTAGGGTTAGGGTTAGGGTTAGGGTTAGGGTTAGGGTTAGGGTTAGGGTTAGGGTTAGGGTTAGGGTTAGGGTTAGGGTTAGGGTTAGGGTTAGGATAAGGGATGAAAACCAGAAAAGTCGATGGTACACTCTCAATAACTCAAAAAGTGAAAGAGGTACAGGGTCCATATTGGGCTCAGAGGGACCCATGGGGGGGACCTACAAACGCTCCAAGTTTGGTGGGTGTGGCTCCTTCCTAAGACATAGCTGCCATTGACTCCCATTCATTTGAAAAACAGGTACACTCTCAATAACTCCCGAACCATAAGGTGTACAGTCACCAGACTTGGTGTGTATACGTCCCCCAGCCCCTCCCACCTTGTCACCAAATTTGGTGGCTCTAGCCCCTCCCCTTCCTATAGCTGCCATAGACTCCCATTCATTTTTGGCCTAAGTGTAGGAGTGTCGTATCGAGACCGGAGTTGGTTCCCCATGCTCAGGGCGTCCCCCTGAGTCCGCAGACACCTCATTTGCCATGGTTCATAGAGTTGACCAAAACACCAAAAATTGCTCTAAGTGTTGTGGTGGGCGGTCCCTAGGGGAACCTTACCAGGGTGTGTTTTGGAGTGTCCTGAGTCGTTTGGAATAGGTCCTGGGTGACATGAAATGTGAGACTATAGTGTAAGTAGAAGTGTCGGATCGAGCTGGGAGTTGGCTCCCCATGCTCAGGGTGTCATCCTGAGTCCATAGACATGTCATTTGCCTGTGTGACACTTGGGATCATCTGTGACATTTGGGAGCATTTGTGACATTTGGGATCATCTGTGACACTTGGGAGCATCTGTGACGCTTGGGATCATCTGTGACATTTGGGAGCATTTGTGACATTTGGGATCATCTGTGACACTGGGGAGCATCTGTGACACTTTGGAACATCTGTGACATTTGGGAGCATTTGTGACATTTGGGAGCATCTGTGACACTTGGGAGCATCTGTGACATTTGGGATCATCTGTGACATTTGGGAACATGTGGGACACTTAGGGTTCACGAGCACTCGTGTGCACGAGCACACGTGCACATGCACACACGTGCACGAGCACACGTGCACGAGCACACGTGCACACGTGCACACGCACACACGTGCACACGCACACACGTGCATGAGCACATGTGCACGAGCACACGTGCACACGCACACATGTGTACGAGCACACGTGCACGAGCACACGTGTACGCGCGCACACGTGCACGAGCACACGTGCACGAGCACACATGTACGCGCACACACGTGCACGAGCACACGTGCACGAGCACACGTGTACACGCACACACGTGCACGAGCACACGTGTACGCGAACACACGTGCACGAGCACACATGTACGCGCGCACACGTGCACCTTATATGTAATGGTTCATGGAGCACCAGAAATTGCTGTTGTGTATTTATACATGCTTGTGCACAGTGTTAGGGTTCTTATGCACGTGTGCACACGTGCACATGCACACACGTGCACGAGCACACATGCACGTGCACACGCGCACACGTGCACGAGCACACGCACACACGTGCACGAGCACCCGTGTACGCATACACGTGCACACGTGCACGAGCACACGTGCACACGGGTTAGGGTTAGGGTTAGGGTTAGGGTTAGGGTTAGGGTTAGGGTTAGGGTTAGGGTTAGGGTTAGGGTTAGGGTTAGGGTTAGGGTTAGGGTTAGGGTTAGGGTTGGGTTAGGGTTAGGGTTAGGGTTAGGGTTAGGGTTAGGGTTAGGGTTAGGGTTAGGGTTAGGGTTAGGGTTAGGGTTAGGGTTAGGGTTAGGGTTAGGGTTCGGGTTAGGGTTAGGGTTAGGGTTAGGGTTAGGGTTAGGGTTAGGGTTAGGGTTAGGGTTAGGGTTAGGGTTAGGGTTAGGGTTAGGGTTAGGGTTAGGGTTAGGGTTAGGGTTAGGGTTAGGGTTAGGGTTAGGGTTAGGGTAGGGTTAGGGTTAGGGGTAGGGGTTAGGGTGGTGTAGGGTGAGGGTTAGGGTAGGTAGGGTGTAGGGTAGGGTTAGGGTTAGGGTGTTAGTGGGAGGTAGGGTTAGGTTAGGGTTAGGGGTGAGGGTGTGGTTAGGTTAGGGTTTAGGGTTGGGGGTAGGGGTTGGGGTGGCGGGGAGGGGTGTAGGGTTAGGGTTTAGTGTTGAGGGTTGGGTAGGGCAGGGTTTAGGGTTTGGGTTGGAGGGTGAGTGTTGGGGGTACGGGTCAGGGTTAGGGTTAGGGTTAGG